>NC_047103.1:138594558-139237058 GCF_902500255.1 Thalassophryne amazonica | reverse complement strand
TATGGAATCATCGATTTAAAGAGATTTTTGGGAGTGAAATATGTATGTAAGTTTTGCTTTGAGGGGTACAATAACCATGCCTCCCATAATTGTCCGTCATATTGTAAAATTTGTGAATCCACGCAGTGTTACAAGAAAAATAACCCGGTATTCTGCAGCGGATGTAACAAGAAGTGTCGCTCTCCCACCTGTTACAGCCTGCATAAACAGCCGAAGTATCGTCCTTCCGCCGGTAAGTTCGTTAATGTGTGTGATAACAGAAAAAAATGCTCTCGATGTAGACGCGAGTATTACATAGCGTTTTCTAAAAACAGCGCTCCGCACGTGTGTAATCAAAAGAGGTGTCATATATGCGGCGAGGCTCTCCAGGAGCCGAGCGAGGGTCACCTCTGCTATATGACGCCACTCAAAGCTGAAGAGACGCATTCAGAGAAATATGTTTTTTATGATTTTGAAACGTATGTCGATAATAACGGGGAACACGTACCGTTTTACGTCAGCGCTGTAACAAAGACGGGTGATTTTTGGAGCGCATGGGGGACAGACTGCGTAGCCCGCCTCTTTAAACATTTTAGAACGAGAAAATTCAAAGAATACGTGTTCATCGCTCACAACTCAAAAGGTTTTGACGGCTATTTGCTTCTAAAGTATTTAGTCCAGCAGGGCGTAACCCCCGCTGTGATTATGACCGGGAGTAAACTATTACTCATGAAAGATGCCGCCTTTAAACAGAAATATATAGATTCGTTATCTTTCCTTACAATGCGCTTATCTCAGATGCCTAAAGCCCTGGGAATCCGACTGAAAGACGAAATCGTCCGCAAAGGTTACTTTCCGCACCTGTTCAGTTCAGAAAAAAATCTGAACTATGTCGGTCCGTACCCTGACTCTACGGCTTACGGGGTCGCAAATATGTCAGAGGGGGAAAGAGAGGAATTTAACGCGTGGTACGTGCGCAAAAAAACCGCAATTTTCGATTTTAAAGCCGAGGCCGTTATGTATTGTGATAACGATACAAAAATCCTGGCTGCAGCCTACTCCAAATTTATGTCTGAATTCATCGCTGAAACACGCGTGGATCCGCGTTACAATCGCCTCAGCGTGTATGAAAGTCTTCCAAACTAACTTTCTTGCTCCAAAAACGCTGGCGATCCCCTCTGCCGACAATTATAGAACGATGCATAAAAAATATTTGGACGTGGCCGTGCAGTGGTTAGAATGGGTTGCTGAGACGCAAAACATTATCATCGATCACGCTCTAAACAGGGGCGAGAAAAAAATAGGAGGTTATTATGTTGATGGGTATGCTCAGATTGATGGCCGGATAAAAGTGTGGGAGTTTCTCGGGTGTTTTTACCACGGGTGTGCAACGTGTTTTACACAGCACGAAATAAACCCTCTCACAAACACCTCATTTGGAGAGCTCCACGCAGCGTGTCAGAAAAATCACCCTCAGCGTAATTTGGGAGCATCAGTGGCTTGAAATGAGGCTGAGGGATGAGAGCGTTCGGTGTTTCCTTGCCCGCAGGGGGTTACCGGCGCCCCTCGAACCTTGCGACGCTTTATACGGCGGTCGGACTTGCGCGTCCCGTCTGAGGTACACGGCTAAGGAAGATGAGAGGGTCTATTATGTCGACGTGACCTCGCTGTATCCTTACGTTAACGTAAATTTCACATATCCCACGGGGCATCCGGAAATTATCGAGAGAAATTTCCGAGACCCCAGGACTTATTTCGGGCTCATCAAAGCCATCGTGTATCCGCCCCGGGGGCTAAAATTCCCCGTCCTCCCACACAGAACTCCTCACGGTAAACTGGTGTTTACTCTGTGTCAACCTGCGCTGATGAACGAACAAGGCTTAAAAGTCTCTCTCCGGACTCGATGTTATTTCGAGGCGGCGAATTTAACGCCTCGGGTAATGGACCATCTGCTCCAGGAGCGCTCCCCGCTGAGACGATTATTGAAGCGTTTAAATCCATCAATCAATCTTAATCCATCGGAATAAGAAAAAAATAAAAAATAAAAACAGAATACACATTTTCAAAAAAGTTGCGAGATGAGGTTAATCCCAGCTCAGAATATCTTCGAGCCTTGCGTGTCGGTGGACAATAGACGGTCTCCCTCCACCGCGTGCTGAAAAAAGAGAAAATCGTTAGTTATTAAATATTTAAAATAAATAAATACATAAACTCCGACTCCTTACCGTGTACATCCATGGATCGTTTTACGGTTCTCTCCCGCTGACCCGCTTCTCCATGGGCTGTGACAGAAAAAATCGGGTTATTCCAGAGTTTTAACCGTGATTTAATTTCGATCGCTTTACTTACATCTGCGTCGTGAAGTCGGGGCTTCCAGCCTTCGAACTTCTTCAGGGGGCTCTGACTTGATTTGTAGAATTAACATAAATAAATGAATACAAAGCACCACCCTCGCAAGCTGATATTCTGTAATATTTTAAATATATTACCGAGGACGGGTCCGAACGTGCTCTGGACCGTCTGCGTGGTTTTGTCTAAAAAAAAAAGACACAGTTTCAGACGGCGTGCATCATTTAAAAACAGTCATTTCTATCAAAACAGATTACTTAAATCACTTACCCTGAAAGCTGATGCGGTTTTCGCACTCTGCTCGAAGACAAGAAAACTTAATTAAACAACATGGTTTTTCAGGATTTTTTTTTTCGCAAATTTATTCTATTTTATACCCATAGCTGGGGGTCCAGGCATCTTCACTCTTCACCGGTCGTAGTGGAAATGCACGGTGACTCCTTCCCAGGGACGTGAGTGAGACCAAAGTTTGTTGATTTTTCGGGTTCATCACCTCGGGGCAGCATCTCCGATCAGCGGGTGTCCCGCGCACCATGATCGATCGGCTAATATCTTAAAAGAAACACCATTTGGCAAAGACTTACAGCCGAGAGAGACAGCTATTTGTTTCCCTTCTTTAATTTATGAATTAAAAAAACAGAAAAGGAAACGCGATAATTTAAGAATTAAGAAATATTAAAGGCGTATTAAAATATTCGTGTTTAATCACTAAATTGAAGAAAACCTCCCATAATTATGCATAAGATACGGTATTTTTTATTCCTTCTTAAATTGAGGCATTAAAAAACCATAAAAGGACGCGCTTTAATTTAAGAATTAAAAATATTAAAGGGATATTAAATAATAGACACTGATTTATGTTTAATTATTTCAGAATTAGTTAATTCTTTAATACATTAAAAAGATCTAGGTATTTTTAATCTTTAATTCATGAAATAAAATGACATTAAAATATTAGACCCGGGTGGGAGGGGAGGTAGGCCTTGGAGGCGGTGCTTGGGGCGGGGTTAGGGGAGGAGCTTGGGGGGTGGGGCTAGGGGAGGAGCCATGGGTGGGACTAGGGGAGGAGCCGGGGGCGGGGGCTAGGGGCGGGGCATAGTGACATAATCGATTCTGATTGGCTGTGATGTCATAAGGGGCGGGGTTTGAAGGCGGGACTAGGGGAGGGGCTTAGGGGTGGGACATAGTGACATCATCGATTCTGATTGGCTGTGATGTCATAAGGGGGCAGGGCTTAGTGATGTAGTCGATTCTGATTGGATGACAGGGCCATAAATCAGTTTTTGACAAAATGTGGGTTATATTACTCTCTCAGGTGTTACTTTGGGGGATGAAAATTTACAGGGTGATTCCATAATTTTTTCCTCAGAATTGAGTGATTCCATATTTTTTTCCTCTGCTTGGTCTAAAAAAGTAACTGTTACTGACTGCCACGATCTTTTTTCTTGATTTCTTATAGTGTTTCTTAAAGCCAGAAAGTTGCCATTTGAAATGACTTTACTTTTGTGTCATGTCTGTGATCTGCTTTTTTTTCTACAAAATTAAACAATTGAATGAACATCCTCTGAGGCCGGTGATTCCATCATTTTTGCCAGGGATTGTATATATACATATGAGGTCTGTCAATATAGTATAGGTCCTTTTTATTTTTTTCAAAAACTATATGGATTTCATTCATATGTTTTTACGTCAGACATGCTTGAACCCTCGTGCGCATGCGTGAGTTTTTCCACGCCTGTCGGTGACGTCATTCGCCGGTGAGCACGCCTTGTGGGAGGAGTCGTCCAGCCCCTCGTCGGAATTCCTTTGTCTGAGAAGTTGCTGAGAGACTGGCGCTTTGTTTGATCAAAATTTTTTCTAAACCTGTGAGGCACATCGAAGTGGACACGGTTCGAAAAATTAAGCTGGTTTTCGATGAAAATTTTAACGGCTGATGAGAGATTTTGAGGTGATACTGTCGCTTTAAGGACTTCCCACGGTGCGAGACGTCGCGCAGCAGTCCCAGGCGCCGTCTTCAGCCTGTTTCAAGCTGAAAACCTCCACATTTCAGGCTCTATTGATCCAGGACGTCGTGAGAGAACAGAGAAGTTTCAGAAGAAGTCGGTTTCAGCATTTTATCCGGATATTCCACTGTTAAAGGAGATTTTTTTAATGAAAGACAACTGGATTAAAAACGGCCCACGGCGGAGTTTCAGAAAAGGTCGGGACCAGCACTTTATCGGCACATTCCACTGTTAAAGGAGATTTTGTAATGAAAGATGTGCGGACGGATTCGTGCGTCGCGACGCCGTCACTCATGGCGCGGGACAAACGCGCAGAGGTGTTGTTTGTGGAGGATTTCGCGCGTCGGCACGGAGCCAACAAAAAAACACCTCCGTGTTGGAAACCATTCGTAAGATTCAGGCGGCTTTCGGTGGCTTTTCAGTCAAGTGAGTATCCGAGAAATTGTTTAACAGCTGGGCATGTTCCAACTTGTCTTGTGAGACTTCCAACATGGAGGTGTTGTTTGTCCAGCGGCTGTGAACGGCTGCGTCCCAACGCGCGAATCCGTCCGCAAGTCTTTCATTACAAAATCTCCTTTAACAGTGGAATGTGCCGATAAAGTGCTGATCCCGACCTCTTCTGAAACTTCTCTGCTAGTCACACGACGTCCTGCATCAGCAGAGCCTTAAATTTGGAAGTTGATCTGCTCGTGCCAGCCAGTCGATGGCCGCTCGGGGCACGGTGTGCCCTCCGCCTCCGTGGGCCATTTTGAATCCAGTTTTAATGGTCCTTAATTCGTGTGATACCGATAGAATCTTCACCGAAAGCCATCTGAATCTTCCAAATGGTTTCCATCTGGCTGTCTGGCAGAGTTTCTGAAAAAATTTTCATGGAACAAAGCGGCAGTCACTCCACCATTCCTAAACAATAAAAATCTGATGAGGGGGTGGACCAGTGCTCACTCAAAGCCTGCCCATAGGCGAATGACGCAACTGACAGGCGTGAAAAAACTCAAGCATGCGCACGAAGGTTCAAGCTTGTCTGATGCAAGCACACATGATTCAAATCCATATAGTTTTTGAAAAAAATAAAAAAGGTCGGATACTTTTCTAACACACCTCGTATACAGATAACAGGGTTCTAGCTAGGATAACATTTTAGAGTAGTGGTAATGTCGAGGGAGCGAAGCGACTGGGGGGAGTGCAGAAGGGGGGCAGCTTTTGAGAATTTAAGCTAAAAATTGTCTCAGAGAGACAGAATCAGAGAGCCGCGCAGCATTTGAAGCTGTGACAAAACGGAGGCTGATTCTTGTTTCTCGACTGCAACAAGACCAGAGTCCCAGTTAGTGACTTTAATCCACACAAAAGTGACTCATGATATTTTAATGGCTTTCAGAGGGGTGAAGAAGCAGACTTACCACTTCTGAAGAGCAGCGAATCAAAGAGCCACGAGCCATTGAATCGAAGCATTGCTTCGATTCACGCTTCAAACTGGAGTCGCACTGCAGAAACAGTTGATTACAGACGCTGTACTCAAAATTGTAACGGTCCAAAATAAGCGTAACGGTCCAAAATTATAGCGTAACGGGCCGTAACGCAAGTTTGCGCTAGCTAGAACCCTGGATAATATCATAAAATGCATTAAAATTGTAATCCTGCAAAGTAATCCCCATTTTTACTAAATATACCTGTAATCTTAATATGTCTTTTTTTTCTGTAACTGTAGCAGAATACAGTTACCCTTTTTTTGTATCCTAATTACGTAACGCCGTTACATGTATTCCATTACTCCCCAAGCCTGATTATATAAAAGTTAGTGAGAAATACTCACTCGTCTTCAACCGCTTACTCCAATTAAGGGTCGCGGGGATCTGCAGCCTATCCCAGCAGTCATAGTGTGTGAGGCGGGGTACACCCTGAACAGGAAGCCAGACTGTCACAGAACCACATCTAGACAAACACATTTGCACCCGCACATACACCTACGGACAATTTAAAGTTTCCAATCCAAGGCACAGGCAGAGGCTGGACACAAATGCAGACTCACAGGCAGGGCGTATGAGTAAAAATAAGGGGTCTTTAATACATGCAAGGGTTCGGTATACAGGAAGGCAGTCCATGGCTCAAAGGTTCCAGGCCGGGGCGAGACAGAGGGCGTGGTCATAACAAGCAGGGTTCAGTACACAAGATCCGGTAAACAGAACAGTCAAAACACGGCCAGAGCAAAAACAGGACAGAGTGCTGGTAAGTGATAGGAATCAACAAACAAGCAACAAGGGGGTGAACAGACACAGTATAAATAAGGAAGGCGGTGACAGGAAAACAAGACGCACGTGAAGACGAAGGGGCATGGCAGACAGATGAGGAACAAGTGCAAGAGAGTGAGGGAAGGAAAACTCAATGCAGACAGAACCAAGAGAACTAAATGAAACAAACAAACAAACAAACTATTAGTTGAGCAGAGGATAAATGATGAACAGAAACAAAATCGGAGACAACAGAATAATGCAATGAATAACTAAACATGTCATGAAAGATAACCAAAGCTCAACCATAAGATAAACAGAACATAACTAGACCATAAGACACTGAAGATAAATAAGAACCAAAAACAGAGAATATATAATACTACTGAAGATAACAAATACATGAATGACTAATTAAATGAAACATAACCAAGAACAAAATGAGTGGTGCAAGCATACATTAAGAAAAGCAATAAATGACTGAACTGAAAATACAGAAAATAAATCCAGAGACATGAAAATACTGAATAACCGAAAATGCATTACATGAGTGAACCAAGAATACACTAAAGAACCAAAATCAGGAACCAAAGAATAATGCATAAACGGGAATAATCAACACCAAACTAGAACGAGAATCATCAAGTGACAATAAAAACAACCATAAAGTCAACACCAGGGCAAATGGAAGGAAAAGAAAAGGAGACAAATAAAAACTAGAACCCAAACCGGACCGAATCCTGACAAACCTGCATGTCTTTGGTTGTAGGAGGAAGCCGCAGCAACTGGACAGAACCCGTGCAAACATGGGGAGAACATGCAAACTCCACACAGAAAGGCCACAGGAACCCATGACGTCCTCACTGTGAGCCAACAGTGCTAACTACTAAGCACCATGCTGCCTAGCAAGAAATAAACACTTCTAATACTGAAAATGCTGCTTTTGTAACGTGATGACACCTCTGGAGTCATTTTACAAGACATTTTGCGGACATTAGGTTGCACGCTAACTCAAAGCTAACCTTCAGTGGCGTTAAATTTGCCTTAATAAATGCAAATGCACAGAGGGTGATCTGAAAATATTCCTTGATTTGCACAACATGAACACATGATTTGATTTGAACCTGTACAAATTGTACGTAAGACAATAGGATGTTAAGGTTAATTAAAGAACTGCAAATTATAAAGAAGACAATACTCAAACCGCCGAGGGTATTTTAGCATTGCATTATATTTAGATATTTTAATCCTGTCTTGAGCCCATCGCAGTGAAATTTCATTCTGTGTACACTTGTCACTGAATGACAATAAATCTCTCAGTATTGAAGAGCCCAGCAGCTGGAGAAGGCCCAGGGGATTTTCATTATTCACCTGCCTGGGACAGATCAATGGTTAGTTTTGAAATGTGGGGAATGGACCAGTTGTGTGCCTGGTGAAGCACGTTACATTAGTACCTCGACTTTACTATTACTGTTGTAATTTTGACAGTGGCACTTTTTGTTCAGATGGACATTATCTCCTTTTCAGTTCTGACCAATCTGGAACCGGTTGAAGTTTAATACCAGCTCTTAACACCAGAAGTGCGTTATTATCACATCTGTGATCAAAGCCAAAAAATGGAATGTATGATGGTCAGCTTGCAAACCTGCCATTGAAAGCATACTTTTTCAGTTTAACTTGTATGCTCCTGGCTCAAATGTTGGCACGCTTTGTCAGGCAGATCTACAAGTGCTGCTGTCACAGTAATAATTTCTCTGTCTGAACTTTCCTGTTGTTCAGAAATATACATTGACTGTGCACCAGCTCAGACTCCTGATGCGTTGCCTAGCAGTCCATCCTGTTTGAAATTGCTGTAATTTGCTTGGTTTTGTCACTGTTCTTGGCATTGTGTGTACTCTCACCATAGGTACGATACAAAGCACCAAGCTGGTTGGTTCAAGACTCTTGTGCAATGGTGTGCAAATCTCAAACAACATTCACGCTGTCCACAGTAAAAGACTCTGTGGGGAATGTCACTGAGTTTGAGCAAACCAACAATAAGGAAGCTACTGTCAGTACTGCAGTTGTACACAAATGTACAACCCCAATTCCAATGAAGTTGGGACATTGTGTAAAACGTGGACTCATCAGACCACAGCACAGTTTTCCACTTTGCGTCTGTCCATTTCAAATGAACTTGGGTTAGAGTAGGTGGCGTTTCTGGATGTGGTTGACATATGGGTTTTGCTTTGCATGGTACAACTGCAAATTTTAACTTGCACTTGTAGATGTAGTGACGAACTGTGTTAACTGACAATGGTTTTCTGAAGTGTTCCTGAGCCCACACGGAAAGATCCTTTACACAATGATGTCAGTTTTTAATGCGGTGCTGCCTGAGGTGACGGGCATTCAATGTTGGTTTTCGGCCTTGCCGCTTACATGTAGAAAGTTCTCCAGATTCTCCAGAATCTTCTGATTATATTATGGACTGTAGATGATGGAATCCCTAAATTCCTTGCAACTGAATGTTGAGAAAGATTGTTCTTAAACTGTTGGACTATTTTTTCACACAGTTGTGCACAAAGTGGTGATCCTCGCCCCATCTTTGCTTGTGAACGGCTGAGCATTTTGGGGATGCTCCTTTTATACCCAGTCATGACACTCACCTGTTTCCAGTTAACCTGTTCACCTGTGGAATGTTCCAAACAGGTGTTCTTTGAGCATTCATCAACTTTTCCAGTCTTTTGTTGCCACTGTCCCAACTTTTTAAAATGTGTTGCAGGCATCCATTTCAAAATGAGCAGATACTTGCACAAAAACAAAAAAGTTTATCAGTTTGAACATTAAATATCTTGTCTTTGTGGTGTATTCAATTGAATATAAGTTGAAGAGGATTTGTAAATCATTGTATTCTGTTTTTAAATTACATTTCACACAACATCCCAACTTCACTGGAATTGGGGTTGTATTCTATCCATGTATGGATCATACCCAGGTCTAATTACAGCAACCCCCCACTTCCGCCTCATTTGTCACCTTGACAGCTGTTTGCCCATTCAGTTCTACAGCAGCCTCAGTGATGTCAAGATATATGTGATGCTCTTTTTTTTTTTTTTTTTTTTTGGGGGGGGGGGGGTCCAGTGGTCCAGTTGATTTGATAACATTAGAAAAAAACAACAACAACAAAATTGAAGTTGATTTCAAACTGTACATGCTGTGTGAGGAAGCTAGCTTTGGAAAGCTAGCAAATTAGTTCATTCAATTCAGTTGCTTGATAGTCAAATTGAGCAGGTGTCTGAGTGAAAAAAAAATGAGTTCAGTGAGAATATGAGTTATGTTTTAGAGTTATCACAAATTTGTTGCCTTTTGTTTTTGTCTCTCTGCACATATTGCATGCACCTCACTAACTCATCTTCAACCACGTATGCCAATTAAGGGCCCAGCAGTCATAGGGCATGAGGCTGGATACACCCTGGACAGGACACAGTCTACCGCAGAGCCACATATAGACAAACACATTCACCCCCACATGCACACCTACAAACAATCTGAAGTTTCCAGTCCACCTAACGTACATGTCTTTGGATGTGGGAGGAAGCTGGAGCACCCAGAGAGAAAGCACGCAAACACGGGGAGAACACGCAAACTCCACACAGAAAGGCCAGAGGTTGGAATTGAACTCATGACCTTCTTGCTGTGAGGTAACAGTGCTAACCACTCAGCCACCATGCTGCCTTGCACACACGTATATTGCAAAAATGGACAAAATTAGCTTTATCTGGCAGCTGTGGTTTCCATTAAGAAATGCATTTCTTTGCATTGAACACATGAGAGTGTGTATCACCTATATTATAGGCATTATACAAGCAGTATGTGGAAACCTGGTGTCAGTGCTGAACGAAAATTACTAGGCAGTTTGAGCTGAAGAGGTTCAACACAGCCTAAAGCAATGATAAGGTAAATCCTGCTATTTTGTTGATAGTTGAGTTGAATCCATATGTTACTGGCATTTGTTGCAGATGCCAAAGTGTTTCAGGGGGTGATGCCGGTTCTATGTTACTAAGGTCTTTGTCCAGGTTGTCAAGGAACTGGTTAAAGGTGGCTATAGTTGACTAATATGAAGTCATACATCACCCTTCCAGTTGTCACATGATCTGTGGCTTTGAGTGACATTCAAAGGGCAAACTAAGTCGTATTAATTGGAGTCAGTATTGATGAAACAGCTCAGGGTGCAAGTGTCACTGGTCGTTTGTAACCAATGTGTTCTTGTTTTTTCATTTTCATGCCCAGCACCCACGTTAGTTAAATGCCAACATGCACTTGTCTGTATGCCCATGGGCATGTTGGTCTTAAAATGAGGTGGCTTAAGTGGCAGAGCTGGTGCATTGCTGCCATGATGAACAAGAAAGCAATTGTGCCAAAGACCAAAAAAAAAAAAAAAAAAAATTGGTGTATATTTGAGCAAAAAGACTTTCTACTATTTATGCGGTGCAACATTCAGATGTGCCTTACATACAGTAGTGTTCAGAATAATAGTAGTGCTATGTGACTAAAAAGATTAATCCAGGTTTTGAGTATATTTCTTATTGTTACATGGGAAACAAGGTACCAGCAGATTCAGTAGATTCTCACAAATCCAACAAGACCAAGCATTCATGATATGCACACTCTTAAGGCTATGAAATTGGGCTGTTAGTAAAAAAAAAAAAAAAAAAAAGTAGAAAAGGGGGTGTTCACAATAATAGTAGTGTTGCATTCAGTCAGTGAATTTGTCAATTTTGTGGAACAAACAGGTGTAAATCAGGTGTCCCCTATTTAAGGATGAAGCCAGCACCTGTTGAACATGCTTTTCTCTTTGAAAGCCTGAGGAAAATGGGATGTTCAAAAGATTGTTCAGAAGAACAGCGTAGTTTGATTAAAAAGTTGACTGGAGAAGGGAAAAGGTATACGCAGGTGCAAAAAATTATAGGCTGTTCATCTACAATGATCTCCAATGCTTTAAAATGGACAAAAAAAAAATTCAGAGACACATGGAAAAAACAGAAAACAACCATCAAAATGGATAGAAGAATAACCAGAATGGCAAAGGCTCACCCATTGATCAGCTCCAGGATGATCAAAGACAGTCTGGAGTTACCTGTAAGTGTTGTGACAGTTAGAAGACGCCTGTGTGAAGCTAATTTATTTGCAAGAATCCCCTGCAAAGTCCCACTGTTAAATAAAAGACATGCAGAAGAGGTTACAATTTGCCAAAGAACACATCAACTGGCCTAAAGAGAAATGGAGGAATATTTTGTGGACTGATGAGAGTAAAATTGTTCTTTTTGGGTCCAAGGGCCGCAGACAGTTTGTGAGACGACCCCCAAACTCTGAATTCAAGCCACAGTTCACAGTGAAGCCAGTGAAGCATGGTGGGGCAAGCATGATATGGGCATGTTTCTCCTACTATGGTGTTGGCCCTATATATCGCATACCAGGTATCATGGATCAGTTTGGATATGTCAGAATACTTGAAGGGGTCATGTTGTCTTATGCTGAAGAGGACATGCCCTTGAAATGGGTGTTTCAACAAGACAATGACCCCAAGCACACTAGTAAACAAGCAAAATCTTGGTTCCAATCATGAAAAACTGTGGTTATACAACTAAATAATAGTTTAGTGATTCACAGGATTGCTAAGAATGCAGTTTGAACATAATAGTTTTGAGTTTGTAGCATCAACAGCAGATGCTACTATTATTGTGAACACCCCCTTTTCTACTTTTGTTTTTTACTAATAGCCCAATTTCATAGCCTTAAGAGTGTGCATATCATGAATGCTTGGTCTTGTTGGATTTGTGAGAATCTACTGAATCTACTGGTACCTTGTTTCTCATGCAACAATAAGAAATATACTCAAAACCTGGATTAATCTTTTTGGTCACATAGCACTACTATTATTATGAACACTACTGTAGGAGGATTCACAGCACACAGTGTACACTCTTCTTTTATACACAGAATGCACATTAGCGCATCAAACTGCAATAAAACTAAACTGAAAAATGCATAAAAGTAAACACTATTCTCTGTTTCGCAGTTGTGAATCTTGCACCGTCTCGTGGCCTGTGATTCACCCGAAAAGACTGTTTCAGCAGAGTTTCGGGATCAGGAGCTCAGCACTCACAGTGTAAACAAACCTCATGAAGTATGGACAATAAGACAACATTGGGGCACAGCAGAAGTCCATCACAGGTGCTACACCTCCCCTAGATAACTTTCTCAACTTGGGAGAATGTGTCATCATCATAATCGCCCGTGAACTTACTAGATCAACGGCATCCACATCCTCACTTTGCCACTGTTTTGGGCCCCTTCACACATAGCATGAATAGGTACAAATCAGGGTGAATGACGGCAAAACAGCCCGAATGAGCGAACCCCGAAAACATCGAGCCGACATCTAGAGGGACACACGGTTGGGCACACACAGTGCGAGCAGCTGGAACGCATGGAACCACAGTTGGAACGTGTGGAACCACATCGCACCACTGCTGTGGAGAAAAAATTAAAACCACACACCATATAAAACACCACAATTTCCCATATTTAATCCCTCTCATGGAGCAGATACAAGTATGATCCTTCTGTGCCTCTGTATATGACCCATAGTCACAGACGTACAGTCATGAAATGACATGAATGAAGCAGTACGTTCTTATTATGTCCAGTGGGTAAATAAATAATTACTACAATAACTGCTTACACAATTACATGTCAGATAACTAAAATGAATGAACACATAACACAGAAACAGAGTGACACTGTTCTGTGCACTGAATGGGCGGGGGCGTGTGTGGAATGGCGTCATGTGGAACATGGCTCATGTGGGTGATGTAACATTCAGATTGACAGCTGAGTGTTCACATGATCTGATGGTTCGTTTCTCCTGGCACAGCCTGTTGCCATGCGTGATGAGCAGCAGCTGTAGGACGTCTTAAAAGCAATGTATGTTTTTATGTTTTTCCCCATGAGGACAGCAAGCACATACATGTGATTCATGGCGTGGAGTTGTAATGTCATGACCTTCAAAACATGGCAAGTCTTCTCCAGCTGTGACTCGTGGGTCCAGAGATCTCAACAGCTGCTGCTGTGGGCAGACACATCCCCCTGTCCATTCAGTGCATAGAACAAAGTGTCGCTCTCTGTTTCCGTGTTATCTGATCATTCTTTTTAGTTATTTGGTATGTAATTGTGTTTGTAGTTATTGTAGTTATTATTTCTATACCTGTCCTAGCTGTGGTCTCTGTGTTTTTCATGTAACATGTCATGTGCACTTGGCCGTCATTTCCAGCTGTCAGTGAGTGGTCAGTGATCAGCTGAGAGGCACCTTGCCGTGCCATGTGCACTCAGATGTGCCTAGCCAGCCCCATGTGATCATGTCTAAATTTCAGCATTTCATGCTAGTATGTGTGCCCCCCCCCACGCTACATGTGTTGCAGGCAGGGTGCGGGGAGCATGACACACATGATACACATGCATACCCAGCCCAGTCTCATGTTTTTTTTTCTTGCTCCCCTCACGAAATGAGTCAAATTTTTGTGGCAGTTTTTTTCTAACTCACTATTACTAACCCTACTCCTACCCCCCAACCCTAACCTTAACCATGACCTAACCTTACTCCTTCCCCCCACCCTAACCATAACCACCTGCTTCACTTTTAATTTCGTGCAGCCATCACAGAATGAATGAGAATGAATTTGTGCTGCCGTGATGAAAATGAGGCGCTTTTCATCACAGTATCACGAACAAATAGATTAATGTATATTTCGTGCTGCTGAACATGCCATGAGACCACATTGTGCATGCCACATGTGTTGGGGGGGGGGATTTCACAGCCAGCTCAAAAGTGGTCGTCTGCTGTCTATTTACGTGCTGCCTGTGCGAATCGCCCCACATTTCTTAAGTGCTCCGCGAGTAGTATTGTATGTTTGTGTGTGGCTCCTGGAATTTGGCTGACACCTGCTGATAGAAAGGGATCGAAGGGGCACTCTGTCTTTCGGCCACTGGTGTGCACGAATGGTTATAACGACAGGTGTATGAGGCATTCAAGGCGGCTCTGATTTTTCACAAATGTCGTGAGATTCCTCCTTCATGCTCCATTCGGCCACATTCGTGCTATGTGTGAAGGTGCCCTTACATACAATGTGAGACAGAAGAACTCTGCTGGCACCGTGGTGCATTCTGGGAAGTGCAGGAGGATTATGGGAAATGTTAAAATACCAAATGGAAAACACAAAACGTCAATAACTCTGCTTTGTGCTCTATTTTTACACTGGTTTTTGCAGGTGGGGAGCCCCAAGAGTGGGCCAGTCCTGCAGGGGGTGTGGGGTGGTTTTCTGCACGTAGGGGGTATGAAATACTTCGAGTGGTCAAAGGACAAGGTGTTGCAGGAGGCCCTTAGGTGCTTCACCTTGTGGAGCTCCCCTTTCTTAACAAAACAAAACAAAAAAAGCCTTTCACTTTCTCAATAGCAATGTGCCACATAATGGCACACCTGTCAACTTCACTCAAAAAATGGCTCTTTGGATGAACACAATGAAATTATGTACAGGATTTCTATCTAATAAATATATGTAGCCCCAACTCAAATAAAACACATCCATGCAAGATATTATAATTTAGTTTAGTTGGTACTAAATATATTTTTTAGGTGGAATCCAATCCAATGAGTCAGTTTTTTGAGTGACAAATGACTCAATGGATGAACTCAATTCAGTTATTGGCAGGATTTCCATCTAATATATGTAGTCCCAATTAAATTATCCAATGCATCAGTTTTTTTGAGTGTAACGGGTGACCACCTTATGTCATCCAAATACTGCCTTGACTAATTTAATGAAATGCAGATGCATCTACTACTACTGACTACTGAGCGCTGGTCCACTTCTTTTTCTTCTCAGTCCACGTAAAACACTTCTGACATTGTCTCTGGTTCAGAAGTGGCTTCAATAGTAGGGAGGGGTATTATTTAAAAAAAAAAAAAGGAAATCTAGAAATGTTTGCATGGGATATGGAAATATACACATAATAAACCATAGCAGGATAAATTTGGGTCATTTGGTTTGAAAACCCATATGATGGAGCCAGTGAAGAGATCGGGTTCAAAAATCGCCAAAAATATTGACGAAAATGTCATATCTTGAGAACCGCTGCACTTAGAGACTTGAAATTTGGCTCCAAAATGTTGCTTGACCCCAAGTTTATAGTCAATGTCTGTAGTAACAATAAGCCTATCTGGTGTTTTTTAAGAGTAATTGACAAAAAACCTACTTTCAGTACATATGTTACGATCAATTGTAACAAACAAAATCGATGTAGTTTTTATTTCAGGAACATCAGTTGAGTATAATCATCACATGTAAAGAATGACATGGCCACAGTGAACTAATTGGTATAAGCAACAGAGTGGTTTTCTACGTCAACAGCACATATACGACACATGCGTTACTTGAAATTTTCAGACGCTCCGTACATATGGGTTTTTGGAACCAAATGACCCAAAATTTATCCTGCTATGGTTTATTCCGTGTATATTTCCATATTCCATGCAAACATTTATAGATTTCCAAATTTGTTGAAATAACACCCCTTCCCTATCAATAGTTTCCTTCTAGCTCATTCCCTCACTTGACACAGATTTACCAGACATTACCATACTGCTTGTGTTTCTTAATGATTGACATAAATGAAGTCTGAAAGATGGCCACTGATTTGGAAATGTTCATATATCTATACTCAGTGGTGGGCACAGATAACCAAAAAATTAACTTCGATAACAGATAATCATAACTGAAAAGTTATCTTAAAGATAAAACAATAAACCACCCAAAAATGTATCAGAAGTTACAGATAACAGATAAATTCCAATATTATCTCTGGCACATTTACAACTACTAGTAAAACAAATTTAATAGCTTCTAATAATATTAAAAATAACAACAGAGCCAAACAATAAGACTGCACTTTTTTCTTTTAACATTCAGCCCCTGCTGGAAGCTCTTGTTTATTACAGCCTTCCCAACACAGAGGCACCCTGAGAGCAGCCGTAAAGCCAGCTTTCTATCAATGACAAAGCTCCGGTCATGCGGAGGTCTTGAAAAATAAAGTCATATTGAGTTATGGTGTTGATTTATAAATAACATTAATACCGATAGAATAACTCCATTAATGTCAATTCTGTCATTTGTACAAAGTTAAAATATAACATATATCTTTTAATGTTGAATAATGCACTAATTCTGACGTTTTGTAACAAAGAGACAGATCGCAAAGGATTCTGGGTAAACGTGCCTCTGCTAAACACTGATTGGTTCAGTCATTCATTATGTAAACCAACACGTTAATGTGACGTCTGTCGTGTGTTGGTTTTTAAATGTGCTTTTGTAAAATATTCCATTTTTTTTTTTATTTGTAAAAACAGGCATTTTTACAGAGCCCTGGAAGTGTCATTGCCAAATTTTTTGCATGTGGAGAGAATGTGCGCAAACATGCGCACATTCTCTCCACATTCTCTCTTTACAACATTCATTTGATGTTGTAAAACATGCTTTACAGTGTGCGATATGATTTTTCATGCAGGAATTTTTTGGACCAAGTTTCAGGTTAATTGTGCATCCTGCATCGTGTAGTGTTTATGGAGTATCAAGCTGCAGTCAACATCTGACGACCACCTCCTGATCGCCGATCGTATGGTCGAATGAGAATCAAACCTGTTTGATATATTATTATGGTCGGCCGTTGTGAGGTTATCCTGCTGCTGAAAGCTACAAGCATCCAACCGTTCGCACTGTGCCTGTGCAAACACTGCAGAACTGTCTTGTAATAATGTTATTATTATTATTATTATTATTATTATTATTATTATTATTATTTTGCAGTTGTTTTGTTTTTAAACTTCATTGTAAAAAAGCCATTTGCAAAGCAAAAAAGTTGATTTGACAATCATCTGACACAACCGGGGTCAAATAAATAGAACACTGCCATCTACTGGTTCCCAGACACTGCCATGAACACTACTGGCCAGTACATACTAGATGGCAGTAGAGGCTTTCAAAATAAATTCTAGGTAATCCCTGTCTGCTCACATTAAAATGCGTGGAATTTAACAAACACAATTAAAAAATCAGCGTCTATAAACGCAGAGAATATATTCAAGAGAGTTTTAGGCACTAGAGTTTAATGCTGTTGTCTGTGGAGTCTGAACAGAGTGTCTGAAATGCATTTGTCCTGTCGTGACGTACTGAGATTACATCATCCTACCCAAAATGCACTGCGGGGCAGAGCATGTGCTCACAAAACCTTAAATAGCACATTACTTTAAAACTAAAACATATATCTGATATTTTTACTTTATGAAACTTCAGACATGACAGTAATTTTAAATAACTTGTCCAAAATTAGTTTGGTTAAAATTTGAACCATAAGTTAAAAATGTATGCCTCTGGATGACTTAGGTCATATTGCGAGCATATTGGTATGGTGTTAAAGGAAATGTTTTTTTTTCCTTTTTGGGGCTGTTTTTCCTTTGTTTGCAGAGGAATGAGATGCTTTTTAAACAAGCAGTTCTTTTCTGTTTACAAAGGTTATAACTATGTGTCTATTACAAAACTGTTAACAGGTGGGTGCTGAACTAATTTTAAAAATGCTTGTCGCTGTTCAGCTTTGTGTATTTTGTTTATCGGTTTAAAAGTTATCGGATAAAAATTAATCAGAAGATAATTGGGCTGATAATGGTTTTTAAAGTTATCTAAAAAGATAATCCGATACTGAAAACATTATCTTTGATAATTATCTGTTATCAGGTTATCGGAAGTGTGCCCACCACTGTCTATACTGTGACTTTTCTCAAGCAAACTGTTGGGCTATAATCCTCGTATGTAGAATAAAATGTCCCCATCCCAGCTTTTTTTGGCTTTTGTTGCAAGACTTAAATGTAAGAATGGATGTAGTATACTAACAAATGAAATGAAGTTGAGCACAGAAAAAGACATGAAAAATATTTAGGGTTCATACTGTATGCTACGAAATAGAAGTCAAATTAAATGTAAGGATTTTTGCAGTGGTTTTCTTGTTAGATTTTTTCCACGTTATATGTCTTCCCAACTTCATTTGTTCATTTTTTCTGGTTGCAACAAAACAATAGATGATAGACTTTTTTTTTTTTCATTTTGCAGCATGCAGAGATCTGTCAGCACCAGCGTAGACAGGTATCTGACAGTTCCAGCTGTCAGATATCCGCTTTCTCAATTTTTCTCCCCTATGACAGAATGGAAAGCAACAATGAAAGATGATTTCTGAATGATCTAACCCAGACAACATCTTTCAGAATTATTCAGCTGTTTCAGTGTTACTTTTCAGTTTGTCAGCCTTTTGAAATTCTGACGGAAGGTGAAACGAGTACAATGTTGACAGAGACCTGCTTTGCACAACCCAGTCTCACACCAGTTCATGTTGGCATCATGAAAACTGAATTGATGCAGGAATTTGTGATACAGACACGAAATGCACTAAATTTTTGTGAAGGCATCAAATGAATTTTGTGACAGCATCACAAAATGTGTGTGTGTGTGTGTGGGGGGGGGGGGGGGGGGGGGCTGTAGTAGAGTGCCTTAATTGAGAGAGTGGCGTCAGTTGAACATGGCGCCATTTTGGTTCCAACTGCACTGATCTACTGAATGACCCTTTTATGTTTTCAACATTTTTTTAAAATCATTTAACTGCATACAGCAACACATCCAGGTGCAGGTGCTATCAAAATAAATATAAAAATAGTTAAGCTATCAAATTTACAAAAAATTACAATTTGTGATGACTTATTTAATGAATTTAAAGCCTGATTTATGCTAAAGCTGCTCTCCGTGTTATGCAATGACGTGTGTGACACTTTTCTCTGGATTATCCTTTATTCTGGACTCATTTGACCCTCATCAAGCTCTTTCTACAATCATTACCTCCAATTCAAAGGTAAGCTGAACAAATTCATCTTTTTCAGACTTTGTGTTGTAAATATGCAGACTTTTCTGATCCATTTGTAATCATCGTGTGCACTGTAAAAACTGTTATAATATGAAAGAGTGAAAGCAGAAAAGTGTCAAATCACAGCCTTTTGCTGTGTCTGATTTACAACCCCAATTCCAATGCTTATTCTTATCATTTCTAATCTCACTTATAATTTCATTGCGATGGGCTCTGGACAGGATTAAAATATGTAAACAACTGAAGTTGTACATCAAGCAAGAATGGGAAAGAATTCCACCCACAAAGCTTCAACAATTTGTGTCCTCAGTTCCTTAATGCTTATTGAGTGTTGTTGGAAGGAAAGGTGATGTAACATACTGGTAAACATAACACTGTCCAAGCTTTTTTGAAACATGTTGCAGGCATCCGTTTCAAAATGATTTGCACAAAAACAATAGAGTTTATCAGTTTGAACATTAAATATCTTGTCTATGTGGTGTATTCAATTGAATATAGGATGAAGAGGATTTGCAAATCATTGTATTGTTTTATTTACATTTTACACTACCTGATGTGAGCGAAATCCACTATATATGGTGTTTATTACATGAAAAACACTGCAAATCTTCGGGACTTTTTTGTCCGGTGACTGCAAATATCCAGTTTATACAATGACAGTTTAGGTGAGTTTCACTGTACATGGAACTGAATGGTAAATTTACCTCGCAAAGCTTTGACGATGAAGTCAGCTTCCATCCCACATGGCTGACTTTATTTTCCCCAATTTTTCTTCTGTTCAGATCTGAAGGGAATATGTACATCTTGAAGCCCTTGCTGTGTCTATTTGTGCATCCAAACGCACAACAACCCGGCATTTTCAGCAAATAAATAAATAAAACAGCTGGATTTCCATGCAGACAGATTAACAGCGAACATATTTTGAATCCAAGATGGCACCATGAGTCACGTGACCATTTTTGTTTTGTTTTTTTCAACTTGTCATGTCGCCACTCTCTCAATTAAGGCACTCTAGGCTGTTGAGGTTATGATCAGTGTTATGATTAGAAATTCTAAAATACAATTCCGCATCATGAAAATGTGAGTCATTTTGTGACGGGAGCATGGGGAACAAAGCATGAGATTGGACAGGATTTCCAATAGTGATTGTAGAGAGATATCCAGGTCAGCATATCTTACACCCTACCACATCCTTCCAAATAATATAAAATCAGCTGAGGGATTGTGGATAGCACAGGTTTTGCCTGTTGCATTACAACAGTGAAGCAAAGAGGAATTTTAACACAAGAAACCCCGTCTTCCAGTGTGAAGACAGGATGGGATATTTTCATTTTGATTTCACTGGAGATGGGGTAGGATTACATCCGTTTATGCTTCTTCCTACTCCTTTGTGAACATGTGGAATTAGTAAGTTGTCTTTTTTGTTTTTACGGTTTATCATCAGGTTTGAAATAAAGCCTTCATAATAATAACAATTTTCCTTACTAATGTCAATTAAGTACATGTATAAACACAGCCAATCGTCCCTCTGTAAGCCTGATGCTGTCAGATCTCGGAAGCTAAGCAGAGTGGGTCCTGGTTAGTCCTTGGACCGGAGGCCTCTTTGAAAGCCAGGGCCTGTGTGTGTTTCTCTGGGTGGAACTGCTGTTCTGTCAAGGACATCCGGCAAAAAAAATGTGCAAAATCACAATGCGGGTCTACGTTGGATCTGCTGTGGTGACCCTGAACAACCGGGAGCAACTGAAAGGAAACAAGTGCATGTGCAAATAAATATGTTGACCTCATCAGGACAGAAGATGGATACTTTTATTACTTCAAGTATTTCATCAAAAACATATTTACTACAATTGATATATTATACAACATTGGCCTGAATATAAGATGGCCTGATAATAAGATGACCTCTAGTTTTTCAGATGTATTTCTGGTGAGACTCTTGTCTTATATTTGGGCTGTTGCAGTATTACATTTAATTTTGAGAGCTTACATCCAAATCACTAGTGCTTTGATTTTAATTTGAAGCTTTGATGCAAATTTGCCTCATTTTGCATATCAGGCAGCAGCCTTTTGGGGCTGCTGTTAGGAGCCTGCAGAGTGAAATGATCATGTACTTTGGTCAAACTCATCTTTTTAGTTTGGTTTCATTCACAGATGTGGACTTTTGCTCAAACTTTTATGGAGCCGAGTTAAATGTAATCAGCATCTGCACTTTAGCAAGTCTAATTAAGCAGAAATTTAAAATGTTTCGAGGAAGCAGGAACATTTGCTCATAATTATGCTGCTGATTAGAATGAGGGTCTGCAAACAAAGCTGCATTTTAAATTAACCATTAAGACACATCTCACAAGGTTATTTTTGTTCTGTCTGCCAAGAGAAGCACTTTATTCACTTTAAGATTTCTTCATAGCTGCCGTCTTTGTCTCAGTTATAATGTAGCTTGTTCTGAGTGTCACAGCAGGTGCTCTGATATTCTCTGTGTTGTAGACTCATTCTCTGCTTTATCTGCACTCCCTGTGTAAGCTTTCATTTCAAAACAACAGTGTGTAGGATTCAGGTGTGTTTATGAGCAGAAGTGGAATGTAGCATTCATAACCATGTGTATAAATACCTGCCACAAAATGAATGGGTTTTCATAAGTTTACAATTAACCGCAACTATTTTAAAGGGGGCAGAGCCCCCCATGAAGGCCACCATATTGCAGGGCCATGTTGATACAGTCAGTCAAAAGGGACATACCTGTGCTACAACATTTTGCAACACAACCAGAAGACTTGAGGAAAAGAAGAGAAACTAGTGGCTGTTCCCCTTTATGTGGTCTTGTGGATTCTATTCATTTTCAATTCAATTTGTTATATGGCTGGGGGGGCCTGGCTGCCGGTTTGTTTCTGTTTTTTGGTTTTCCTCCCAGGTGGCTTGCGTTTGGGACTGAGTGGCTGTGTTGCTGAGGCTGTCAGGACCTCACCCTGATCACCTGCGACTCGTCAGGACTCACAGCTGTGGTGCATCTGGATGGATTGGAACATGTTGGCATTTAAGACTGGAGTGCACAGTGTGTATTTGCCAGAGACTCGACCTTGTGACCAGACGGGTGAGATCGTTGTCTCGGGAGCCATCTCATCAACAGCGGATGCTGAGAACGTCCAGGTTTGATGCACAGTCTGTGAAAGAGGAGGGGGTGAGGTCTCACGCTCGTCAGCACACTTCCTGAGGTACGTTAGATTTTGTGACTAACAGTTATACAGTCAGTAAATGTGGTGTCCCTCACACCTTATTGTATTGAGCTGTTTGTTAGTCATGTATCAGCTTCCACTGCAGTGGAGTTTTGTGAACTGGATGTTCCATGCCTGCAGGTTGGGAAGCTGATCAGTAATCAAGCCAGGAAGTGTTTGCTGTTTGTACACCTTTAAGTGTTCTGTGTGTAGAGTGTGGACTCACATAATGGTTCCTTCTTTCACAGACTCGGTTGTTGCGGCCACCTGGGGGGTGTCGGCGGGGTCCTTGGGTCCGAAACAGCTTCTGGCTCCACACCGTTAGCGCTGCTGGGAGCGCACCACGCCAGGCCGCACCTTTTTGTTATATTATCACTGTTATGTATTAAATTCAGTTAGCCTTTGTACCGTGCTCTGCTTATTTCATACTGGGTCCTTCAAACGCTGGTCGGTTCTCCGAGCTGCGTCCGACACATAACACAATTTGTTTCATTTATATAGAGCCATATCCCAACAAAGCTTCCTTAAGGTGCTTCACACAGGTAAGATCTAACCTTACCAACCCCAAGAGTAAGTACACAGGCGACGGTGGTAAGGAAAAACTCTCTCTGATGATATTGAGGAAGAAACCTCAAGCAGACCAGACTCAAAGGGGTGAACCACTGCCAAAAAAGTTTACAATGCAGAACACAACAATTTCTGAATCATGCTGACAAGTTTGAGAACTTCCATTTTTATGAAATGGAGGATCTATACTATAATTCTTTCAGGCCCAAATCTGAGTCTGTTATGTTCGTCAAAAACCACATAGTCATTTTTCAAGCACCATGTATTACATGAAGTTATGCAGTAAGATTTTTCAAAGCAAACGTGTGTTTGTTTAAAAAATTAATCCCACTGCTCTCAATGGAGGCCACTCATGCTAACACTGGCATTGCATCATGTGATGTGAGCAAGTTTTAATGCTAATGTACGGTTGTGTTCAAATGTTTACAAAGATTTTTTTTTTTTTTTTGCCTTTTTTTTTGCCTTTTTTTCAGAGAATATGAATGATAACACAAACTTTTTTCCACTCATGGTTAGTGGTTGGGTGAAGCCATTTATTGTGAAACTGTGTTTACTCTTTTTAAATCATAATGACAACACAAACTACCCAAATGACCACGATCAAAGGTTTACATACCCCTGTTCTTAATACTATGTGTTGCCCATTTTAACATCAATGACAGTTTGGAGTCTTTTGTGGTAGTTGTGGACGAGGCTCTCTGATGGTAAAGCTGCCACTGAATATGTTTTGGACTTTATTTACATCAATTACAAAGAAATACAAACAGTATGGCACTCTGTGGTAAATCTGCATGGAGTAGGCAGTTCTCAAAAACTGAGTGACTGTGCAAGAAGGAAAAGAGTGAGGAAAGCCACCAAGAGACCCAGACAACCCAGAAGAAGTTATAGGGCTATGTGGCTGTGATTGGAGAAATTGCGTGCAGTGCAAATTTGCATTTTGCATCACCACTCTTAGCTTTGTAGTGGAGTAGAGCAGTTTAGGATATTCTTTCACCAAAACAGATCAAATCTAGGCTTGCATCTCAGATGTACCATCTGGCAATTTGTAGCTAAATGTTCAGGTCTTCTTTTTAAGAAAATCCTCCATGAGACCACTTCATTATGAAGCTGTATAACTGGAGATACAAAATGCAACATCAGGTTCATTTGGGTAGTTTCTGTTGTCATTATGATTTAAAGTGTAAACACATTTGTTTTACCACAAATGGCTTCACACAACCACTAACCATGAGTGAGAAAAAAGTTTTTGTTATCACTTATATTCTCTACAAAATGGCCAAAAAACCCACAAAACGTCTGTCAGGGTATGTAAACGTTTGAGCAGCACTGTAGCCTGTTAGCATTGTATTATGTGATGATTGTGAGTTTTAATGTTAACTATGGCCTATTCGTGAGTTTTCATGCCAGCATTATCACATTAGCACCATGAACTTTCTGACATCAGTACGTATGTACAGTATTTTCAGCACATTATAAATCCTGTTGGCCCTCAGCTCATGTTAACATTAGGTGTGATGGCAGTGACTTGACATTGCACCTAATGCTAAGGGCCCTGTCCCACTGGCGTTTAGGAGGATTTGCGTATGGATTGTGCACAAAATTGGCCCATATATGCCAAACATCCGCAATATCCATGTAACATGCCTGTATGAGTCGGCCGTCATCCAAACACACCCGTGATCATCCGTAGAGGCACGCACGTCCGCAGCCAGGATTTTTGAGTAGCTCAAAAATCTGGATGCGGATGACATCCGCCTTTCATACTCAATACATACTCAATTCATGCACAATACATACTCACTCTATGCGCTGTATATCTGCCGTTAACCGCTGATATCCGCAACTGACGGGGATTTGCGGCTTGGCAGCGGACCGGGACAGTGTATAAAACAGATATATATCATGCCCATCATGTCTACATCACAAACTAAAATATCTTGTAGAGAATGCATACAAATTGGCCATGAATAAAGCGTTTTCATTACATCTGCTTTGCAGCTGATTTGCAGACAATCTGTGAATGCATAACAAACTCGTCACATAAACCCAAAGTACTATATGTGGCAGAAAGCGACATACCTGCCAGTCAGTGCCGGTCTGGCCGTGTAGATCCACAAAGACGTAGCTGCTGCAATCGGGTCTCCTCCAGGACTTTTATTTAACACCAACAAAAGGAAGAGTTGCTGTTTAACCACAACTCATGCTGAAGTCTGTTTTCTGTGACACTTTCAAAAAAAAAAAACACCATCTCACACCCCGAGTGGCTTCCCCGCTCCCGCACCCCAAACTCATGAACAGTTAACCCTTGCATGACAACATGAACATTAACTCTGTGATCAACTTGTCCAAGTCCAGCACTTGCTCCAGAGGCTGTATTGTTGGTGTGAATAGTGATGCCGAAAGGAGTGCGCTTATTTTATGACCGCAATGCAGATGCCGTGCACGCAACACATTAGCGATGAATTCATAATACACCCGTAATACTGCCGTGATAATCTGTTTCCTCACTACATGCATTATATAACCGTGATTGTTCATCATATATTCACTATATATTGTTAATATATCCGTAATTCATAGTGGGACATTTGTCATTTTTGGCCATTTTTTTTGCGGACGACAACGAACGCCCATAATTTGTATACTCAATTCATGTGCAATTAATCCTCTCCCCAGTGGGACAGGGCCCTAAGCTAGCACCAAGCCAGTTATATGAAATATTATATAAAACTAACTTTACTAAAGGAAGGAAATAGTGCTGCAACACAGTGACAGCATTTAGCAATTAGGAACTGCAACTACATTAATGTATGTATAATTTAGGATCTTGGAAGATGTTTCAGTATATTCTCAATAATTACTCCAATAAAAGACTAATGTTTCAACAAGTTGTTGCCAAATTTACTGGATGTGATTATCATAAAGTTTATTTTATTCATCAAATCATGTTTCATGAATATAAAATTGATTTATTAATTTATTGTTTATTTGATGAGGACAATGCACATTAATGAACACTTTGTACATTTTTTTGTACATGCCTTAGTGTAAATATGCCAGATTTAGCTAAAAGCTACTTTCCATCTGTAGTCCTCAGACACACAACAAACAATTACAATAAATAAATTAAAACAAAACATGAGATTATGTACAATACATCTCACCTGTGTTGACATGTTTGATTGTTTTTTAGCCATTTTTTAAGCTCATTTTTAAAAGCACTCAAGGTGGGACTGTCTCGTATCCTTGTTGGAAGGCTGTTCCAGTTTGTTCAACCCTTCACAGAGATGGTGTTTTGTCCTGTGGCAGTTTGTCTGAGGGGCACCTCACAGTCCCCTCTAGAAGCAGACCGAGTCCTGAGGTTAGGATCTCTATGTCTAATAAATTCCTCCAGAGGAAGTGGAGCTAGGCCATGGAGAGTTTTATAGATGAGACAAGCATGCTTAAACCTTATAAAGTTGTTAAAACTTAAAAGATGGTATTTCTCCAGAATTTCACAGTAATGAGTGGATATCAAGCATATTTCATAAATGCTATTATTCAAGAAACCTTCTAAAATAGGTATTGCTGTTTCAGTGTGTGTGTATATATATATATATATATATATATTTATATATATATATATTTATATATATATATATTTATATATATATATATATATATATATATATATATATATATATATATATATATATATATATATATATATATATATATATATATACATACACTTCATTAAGTTCATAAAATGACTCAAATATTTTAAGCAATTTTATTTTGGGCAATTTCAGATTTGAGTGTATTTATCCATACTCATCCATATTATAGAAGATGCACCATCACCAAAGAAACAAAAGCATGAAGGGAAAGAACATAATGATGAAGATGGTGATGACATAATGCAATCTATCTGCATGTTGACTTTTTGGTTACTGTAGCAGCAGTACCCCCCCCCCCCCCCCCCCCCCCCCGGCTGCCAAAATAAATAAATAAATAAATGGAAAGCTAAATTAATATCATAAAAGCTAGTGATGAGTACATTGGTTTAGTGTTATCACTAAACCAATTTTCAGTTAGTGGAATCAGAGTTAGCAAAGACAGCTTTATTTTAAGACAACTATGCCCACCGCTGCTGGTGTCATACATTCTTATTTACAATACCCTTAACACCTCTTGTGTAATTCTGATCAGTTTCTTGAAAAACTGGTTCCAGCATCAGCTTGTGTGTGCTGCAGATTTGACTGTTGATGCTAAAAACATGAGTGCATGTGGAAGGCTGAAGATGTGCACATATTCAGCATTAAATATAAAAAAAAAATATTGCTTTGCAAAGTGCAATAATGTTCACTATAAAATAAGGTTAGTCTTTATATTGCTGTGTTTTTATGTATCAAATTGTGTTTTACTCTGTAGTTATGCCAAACATGAATATTGCTCTGCAAGGGTAAATCAAATTTGCTGCTTTCAATTATGTACTTAAATGAATTACTTTTGAAATATGTTGAAAAAGCTTCCTGAAGTAAATCATTGGAGAGGCATCTCCTTGAGGAGTTCTGTAGCCAGTATTGCTTTGTAAGGAATCTTCACCATCCACAAATCCGTGGCCATATCTCTGTACCTGTGCTGAGTTGGGAAATGTGTCAGCAAAATGACAATAAAGATAACAAAAAGCTTGAGAAAGCTGAGATTCTGCAGAAAGTGGGATCCGCATGGCAAACTTGGCCTCACAAAAAAGTGGTTCTCTGAAAGGAGAGGAAGGAGGAATAATTTGTAATGAAGCATTAATAACAGTTTAGATTTTATTTTAAGAGCTGTATTGTATTACCAGTTGCATCAATATTCAAAAAAGTGTGTTGCTTGCTAAATGGGGCAATTGTATTTTAACACTGCATTACTGAGCTACCAACATGACATATTCAGGTATTCCTGACCCCCCCCCCCCCCCCCCCCCCATTATAGTTGCCAGGACTGGATAAAATTAAAGCAGTTTTTGATTCATTGTTTGATCTTTTGTCAATTTCACCATCAATTTACAGTCAATATTTATTCACGCATCAATCTATTCTATTTAAATACCAGACTGTAGGTATGTTTTTACCAAAAAAGAAAGAAAGGAAAAAAGAAAGAAAGAAAAACTAATATAAATGCAGTCACCTTAATCTTAAGTTTTTAAATCAAACAAAGTTTTCTTGTCAAATGATAGTACATCAGAATCTGCCTTACCTGTCCTCTGGATTACATCTTTAATCCCCTATATTGACCAATGTATGTAAACCATGATCTCTTGATCATGGGTTCACTGCGATGCACCATGGACAGGTGCCTATTACCGGTAATAACGGCTGTGGGTGTGCATGTCTGTGATCTGACATACGTATTAATGTGATCACATGTTACACAGCCGCTACAGTTATGCATTCGTCAGGGGACCCTGGCTGAGATGCTATCACCTCTGATTTGGGTTGGATATCATTCCAAATCCAACAGGGAGACACGGCAGGTCTTCAGTAGCACCACAGCACTTGTAAAATTTTCACCGAAAGCCAGATAAATTTTTCGAATGGTTTCCAGGTGCCAGTCTCTAACAGCTTCTGAAAAGATTTTGATGGAAAAAACCCCAAATCATTCCGCCATTTCCAGACAATGAAAATCCGACGACGGGGCGGGACCACTCCTTCCACAAGGCGTGCTCACAGGCGAATGACATCACCGACAGGCGTGGAAAAACTCATGCATGCGTACGAGGGTTCAAGCTTGTCTGACGTGAAAACATATGAATCAAATCCATATAGTTTAAAAAAAATAAAAAGGTAAGATACTTTATGGACAGACCTCGTAAAGTGTGAATTATTCTTCGTCTTAATGTTATGAACAGATTAAAATATGTAAAAAAGCTAAATGGGATCACAAAGTAGTTTACCTGACTGTGCTGTCTGCAGGCAGCATTGTGGCTTAGTGGTTAGCACTGTTGCCTCACAGCAAGAAGGTCATGGGATCAATTCCCAGCTGTGTCCTTTCTGTGTGGAGTTTGCATGTTGTCTCCATGCTTGCGTGGGTTCCCTCCGGGTGCTCCTGCTTCCTCTCACATCTAGACACATGCAGGTTAGGTGGATTGGAAACTTTAAATTGTCTGTAGGTGTGTGTGCGGGCGTGAATGTGTTTGTTTGTCTGTATGTGGTCCTGCGACAGACTGGCGTCCTGTCCAGGGTGTACCCTGCCTCACGCCCTATGACTGCTGCAATAGGCTCCACCCCTATGACCCTCAATTTGAGTAAGCACTTGCAGATGAGTGAGTGAGTGTGCTCTCTGCAATCCTAACACTTAAAATGTCTGCACACCAAAGAGAAACTGTAATAGTAAAGAGCAACCCTGTAAAATTACAAGATACAACATTTGATAAAAGTCTTGACTATTGTTGCGTTTGATCTGGTCAGTACTAACGTGCATGTCAGAAGCTGCTCCGTGGTGATGAAGCGCTGTAGCTTGTTAATTCTGTAAGGAAACACTGTAGAGACATCTGGCTGAATATTTCATCTAAGTTTCAACATGAAGTGCCATGAGTCTAATGATATTCCTGCAGTACTGACTGAATATTTCAAGAGATGTGTCATGATGAAGACCAGATAAAGCATGTTCTGATGCGGGGTGAATTAAACCTGATGGATCATCGCTGCAGTTTCTGGATCTCTTGAAATTTTTGCTGTTAGAACTGATAATTTGGAGATAACAATGAGTTTCCAGCAATGGAAATTCAACAAAATCTTTACATCAAGGAGGTTTTTGTTGCTCTGTGATTAGTTTGTATTCTTCCTATAGAGATTATTGGGTTACCCTTGTGAAGTACCTTACCTTACCTTACGTTGTGAACTGAATTAAATTAGGAACAAACCTCTACAATCTGGTTCAATGCTGGCTATTGAACTTAAACCTCAGACATCAGAATCAAATCTGGAAAATCAGGGGCAAATTCCAGAAACCTTGATCAAAGTTTGGTAATTGGGATCAACACTCAGAAATCTGGATCAAACCTTTATCAGGCTCAAAGCTAAGCAGTTAGGGGAAAAAACCTTATTAATCTGAATGACGCTTCAGCAAGCACGATTAAAACTTGGGAATCAGGATCAAACCTCAGAAATCTGTTTTCGGTTGGATGCCGCGTTGAATCTTCTGAGAAGGACATCTCACCACTCTCTGTTGAATTTCCTGGTTAGGTCATTCTCAATTGCCAGCCTTATTAAGTTCGTCTTTCGTTCATGCAGCATGCTGCGTCTGTGATCACTGAACACTCTTTTTAATGTCGAGAAAGAGTTCTCGCACATGGCCGTCGAAGCCCCAAATGTCATTGCCTGTTTAAAGGCTGCAAAGACCTGAGGCATAGCAGTGAATACAGTTCTGTGTTTAGTGACAAGCTCACTTAAAGTCATTGGCTCGCCACCCTGGCTCTGGACAAACTCGCGTGCAATGATGAACTGCGTCTCGTTTATTTCAGTGTGACTTAAATCCAATAAAGGTTTCAGTTTTGGGGTGTTCAAAAAGTCCTCACTTGCAGGGTCCAAGGCGGACCTGGTGGACTTGACAAATCCCAGGAACTCCAGCTCTGACACTGCTTGAATAACTCGAGCATGCTTTAATTCATCCACCTTGCCATAATCGCTGGGCTCAGGATCCTTGCCCTCTGCCGCACTTACAAGCGCAACCCTCAACCTATCAAATCGCTTGAACACAGACACACACCATATCCATTTGTTTTAAAATGAATTACTTTAGTTAATTAATTTGGTTTATTTGTTAAATACGTGATATTATTGAATAACTAATATTTTGCTATATTTTCCAGTATTTCTTTTTCTTTCTTTTTTCTTTTTATTTTTTAATAACTCTCACATCCGAGGGGGCGGGGTTGATGACGTGAGGGGGGTGTCACCCCCAAACGCCGCCTCGTGGCGCCGGGTCAGGGATCAAAGCTTGGTAATCAGAATCAAACCTCAGAAATCAAGATCAGAACTTAGTAAATGGGATCAAACCTATACAGTCTGGATCAAATCTTAGTAATCAAGATCCATCTTCTTTAATCTGGATCAAAGCTTGTCTTGCAAATAATTAAAATTACCTATTAGTTGCTGTGTTTCTAAAAATGTCATAGAATTGTGGGGAAAAAATGTCAATCAGTGTTCCCCAAAGCCCAAGATAATACTTTCAAATGTTTCGATTTGTGCAAAACCCAAAATATAGTTTTTGTAAGAGAGGAGGAAAGAAATTATGAAAGAAACCAGAAAATATCCACATTCAAGAAGCTTAAATCAAATCATATGCATTTAGATTGTTCAATATTTCAGTTTTGCTTTATTGTTTGCAGGTGTTTTTTTTAACATCATCCCTTCATCCACGTACCTTTTCTTGATTTATCAAAGAACGTTCCCTCAAAAGATGACGGTCCACTCCTGCACACAGACACGGGCACAGCACACACTTCAAAACAATTACAGTGTTTCATCTCTGCTGAGGCCGTTCGGTCACGTTTGGAAGCAAAAGGTCAGGACTGTGTGTTCTTCAATGACTGTACTGACCAAAGCTTATGAGAAAAGCTACGGCTGATTGTTGTTAACTTTATGGTTTATAAAGGTAACAGGCAATCTACACTCAACAAAAATATAAACGCAACACTTTTGGTTTTGCTCCCATTTTGTATGAGATGAACTCAAAGATCTAAAACTTTTTCTACATACACAATATCACCATTTCCCTCAAATATTGTTTACAAACCAGTCGAAATCTGTGATAGTGATCACTTCTCCTTTGCTGAGACAATCCATCCCACCTCACAGGTGTGCCATATCAAGATGCTGATTAGACACCATGATTAGTGCACAGGTGTGCCTTAGACTGCCCACAAAAAGGCCACTCTGAAAGGTGCAGTTTTATCACACAGCACAATGCCACAGATGTCGCAAGATTTGAGGGAGCGTGCAATTGGCATGCTGACAGCAGGAATGTCAACCAGAGCTGTTGCTCGTGTATTGAATGTTCATTTCTCTACCATAAGCCGTCTCCAAAGGTGTTTCAGAGAATTTGGCAGTACATGCAACCAGCCTCACAACCGCAGACCAGGTGTAACCACACCAGCCCAGGACCTCCACATCCAGCATGTTCACCTCCAAGATCGTCTGAGACCAGCCACTCAGACAGCTGCTGAAACAATCGGTTTGCATAACCAAAGAATTTCTGCACAAACTGTCAGAAACCGTCTCAGGGAAGCTCTGCATGCTCGTCGTCCTCATCGGGGTCTCGACCTGACTCCAGTTCGTCGTCGTAACCGACTTGAGTGGGCAATTGCTCACATTCGCTGGCATTTGGCACGTTGGAGAGGTGTTCTCTTCACGGATGAATCCCGGTTCACACTGTCCAGGGCAGATGGCAGACAGCATGTGTGGCGTCGTGTGGGTGAGCGGTTTTCTGATGTCAATGCTGTGGATCGAGTGGCCCATGGTGACGGTGGGGTTATGGTATGGGCAGGCATCTGTTATGGACGAAGAACACAGGTGCATTTTATTGATGGCATTTTGAATGTACAGAGATACCGTGATGAGATCCTGAGGCCCATTGTTGTGCCATACATCCAAGAACATCACCTCATGTTGCAGCAGGATAATGCACGGCCCCATGTTGCAAGGATCTGTACACAATTCTTGGAAGCTGAAAATGTCCCAGTTCTTCCAGTTCTTGCATGGCCGGCATACTCACCGGACATGTTACTCATTGAGCATGTTTGGGATGCTCTGGACCGGCGTATATGACAGCGTGTACCAGTTCCTGCCAATATCCAGCAACTTCGCACAGCCATTGAAGAGGAGTGGACCAACATTCCACAGGCAACAATTGACAACCTGATCAACTCTATGCGAAGGAGATGTGTTGCACTGCATGAGGCAAATGGTGGTCACACCAGATACTGACTGGTATCCCCCCCAATAAAACAAAACTGCACCTTTCAGAGTGGCCTTGTATTGTGGACAGTCTAAGGCACACCTGTGCACTAATCATGGTGTCTAATCAGCATCTTGATATGGCACACCTGTGAGGTGGGATGGATTGTCTCAGCAAAGGAGAAGTGCTCACTATCACAGATTTAGACTGGTTTGTGAACAATATTTGAGGGAAATGGTGATATTGTGTATGTGGAAAAAGTTTTAGATCTTTGAGTTCATCTCATACAAAATGGGATCAAAACCAAAAGTGTTGCATTTATATTTTTGTTGAGTGTAAATCTTTAAGAATAGGGTCCAGAGACCCTGAAATCTTATGAACAAAGAATCATTTTGAGCAAATATAGGGAAAGTGGTATTTATGATTCAAGGTCAATGAAAACCTTTGTGTTGATATATCATATTTTTCTAGAGTATAAGTTGCAGTGTTTTTACTAGTATGAGAGGCTCTATGACAGGAATATTCAGCTCATTCCAGAAAGGGCCGAGAGGGTCCAGGTTTTCTTTGCAACCACCCACTCCACAAGGTGATTTCACTTTGATCAAATGGAATCACTTAAAATCAGTGAAATCACCTGGTGGAACAGGTGACTGCAAAGAAAATCTCCACCCTCTTGGCCCTTTCAGGAATGAGCTGAATACCCCTGTGCTATGACATACTATAGTGCAACTTATATACTGAAAATTTACAAGTTATTAACAATAGTAATTTTATGGTTATTTATATAGAACTTTCAAAAGAATCAGAGCACTGAACAAAATAAGTTCAAATATTAAAATATTAATTCCAGTAATAAAAATACACTACAACAAGGCAAAAAAAAATATCTGAAATTAAAGACTTCATAACACCGAAGAAGGTGTGACCTATGGGGGAAATCTGTTAGTCTGTAAGCACTGACATAAAAAAAAAAAAAAAACTTCATTGGAGGGTTAATCTGTTTTCACTTGTGTTCAGTTTTCTGAAATGAATTTTTGTCATCAATAAGAAGCTACTTGACCAATACAATGTTCCATGTAAAGAAATTACAAATTACTGAAGTTTTATATTTGCGCTGTGACAGTTTTCACATATATATATATATATATATATATATATATATATATATATATATATATATATATATATATATATATATATATATTATTATTATTATTATTATTATTATTATTTCCCCCTTTTTGGCCTGTGTGACACTGAGACACAGTTCTGCTGTTTTGTTAATTTGTTTTGTTTTGTTAATTCTGGGTTTGGTTTCACACGCATACATAAAATGTCCAGATTTGTATCTGCTGTCAAAGATGTTAGAGGATAGACAGACTGATGAATTCTGTCAGGTGTGCAACAACCTTGCAGGCTTTTATTTTGAAATACAGGTTCTTATTGAGGAAGTATGACATACACAGGCTTGTTGTTTTCAAAAATGATTGATATCTCAAAAAATATTGGCCCGATCACCTTGCTGTTTTCAAGATTTGAATTCCCATGAAAAAAATACAGAAATATGCCAAAATTCAGCGTTTTCTGGATTTCAATTTCAATTGATGCTCACAAACACACAATGTGCCCCCCCCCCCCCCCCGCTCCCCGGGAAAAAAGAAATAAAAATCTCTCTCTTGGGAAGTTCCACATCTTCATTCCACCCGCCACCTCAGTATGACCTGTAATTTCAAACATGTCTCATTCTACATAACTTGTAATCCATTTTTTCAGTGTCCTTATTGGCTTTTGGAGAGATCAGTGTGCATTTGTGTGTGTGTATAATCCACACTGGAAATTAGATTTTATAACTTTTGCAGACTTATCATTTCCTGATTTACTCCCAGAAAGCTGAGCAATCCACCATGTTTATTTAATAGATTTAATTATTTTTGCATTTGCATTTGCTTTTACACACAAAATTTTAAGGCTCTTCAGCCAAAAAAAAAAAAAAAAGAGCAAAATAACCAGTGCTGAAGCCAAAACTCAACCACGTGCGAGGGACTGCAATTTCTTGTTTATTTTCTGTGAAAGCACATTGATGCTCTCCGCTCCGGAGACGTTCTGTTTTTAGGCGGTCTCCTGAGGCCTGACAGAGCGCGTCCAGCCCCACGGTTTTCTCATCAAAGTTCCTGCACAGTGAGAGGCAGCGCTGGCAGTCGGCCTGACAGGATTAGGCGGGATATTTTCGTGTGCACGGCACCTGCAACTCCGGCGACCGTGCTGTACTTGTCTAATGATGTCAGATTACACGGTCATCTAGGAAACCAACCAATACTTCAAATAGAGATGGCGAATAAGACGCAATTTCCCTGAGTGACAGGGCCAATGTTACGCTGCGGTGCATGCATAATTAAAAGCGCGGCACACACTCTTTCTGGCTTGTTGAGTCCGCTGACAAGCTGAAGCAGGTTTTTAACGCTGTTCTTCCTTCACTCCAGTCTCCTGCTGGTATGTGGGAAGGAGGACTGTGGGGAAAAGAGATGGCTGGCTAATGCACACTTCTTGTCGAGTGGTCACTTTTAGATATGATCAAACTAAAGGTTGTACCTCCGAGGCACAAAGCAACCTCGCAGCAGGTTTTTTTGTTTTTGTTTTTCCCCATTTCAATCTATTTTAAATGTCAAGGAGCAAGTCAAAAGCTAAGACAACAGACGAATAGAAGAGCAGACGGAATGAAAGATGTCCAGACGGGACATGTTGCTGAGTCCAGGATGCACCTGGGGTTTAACCTGCGTTATGTTTTATGGGTCAGAGCTCACATGGTCCGTCCCTGCAGAATGCTGAGTTTTTTCTTCTGTTCCAGCCAAAAATCAGGAAAACGCTCATCCAAATCTCTTGGGCATCTGCTTTGACACCATATGCATCTGGCTATAAATTGAGAAAGTGCTTTCCCATCATGCTTTGCCTAGCTGTTGAAGAAGAAACATCCCGTCTGATTTGTATACTGTCCAAGGTGCTGAAAGAATCAAGTAAAAACACCTGCTGTGCGATGGTGCTGCATTATAGTGCTGTGCTCCAGCCCTCAAGCCACTCCTGTCTGATTACCTCTCCTCTTTAAAAAAAAAAAGAAAAAAAAAGAAAACCCATGTGTCAATAGCATATCCACTGTTTACCTTTTACAATAATGATTGATTGGTTGGATGAATTTCATATGCCATTGCATTCGCCTAAAGTTGTCAGGTTCTTCCCCGGCTTGGGGTTTAGGTCTGAGTTCATTGCTTAATTTCCTGTGTGGTTTCTCGGCTTTACTTTTCATATGCTTATACAAGTACTTTGTCTTTTAAGTCTCAGTTTGAGTTTTTTTATTGCTTTTCTTTGTGTATACTTTAGTCACCGGTTCATTATTTGGTTCTCATTTATTTCAATTATTTGTGGTCTTCTGTAGTGATTATGAATTCTCTGGTTTTGGTTCTTATTTATTTTCAGTTTTGTAATAAACCTTAACTGTTTAAACATTAAACCAGATCCCAGAGACTTCCTATCAAATAGCAAAAGCAAATACTTAATAACTAACATAAAATAAGGACTTAGCACACATATTATCTAACAGTGTCTTATTGTCAGGTTGTGTTCTGTTAGTCTTGGGTTTTATTGTATGTTATCGTTTATTGTGTGTCATTCATTGCATTATTCTGTAGTCACTGGTTTTGTTTTTGGTTCATCATGTATTATCTGTTTAACCTGTAGTCCATTTTGCCATTTTATTGTATTCACTTTTATGTATCACTCAGGATCAGATCCATTCTAGTTTTTGTTATAATCATTAGTTTTCTTGTTTTCCACTTTTAGACTAGTCACGTTATTTCTTAGTTTTGCCCATTTTGTTTTTTCTCCCGTTACTTATTGTTTTTGTTTTTGTTTTGTTTTTCATGAGCATGTCACAGTTTTCTCCATTAGTTTTTCTGCCACTAATTTATCTTGCCCCAGTTCACTTTGCTTTCCGTCTCACTGCACCCTCTTGCACATGCCCTTGTCTTCCTCAATCACACCCCCTTCCAGAGCCTTCCTTGAGCTGCACCTTGATTAGTCTTCCCTTATTTAAGTCCTCACAGTTCCTCTGCTCACTGCCTGATTCTTGACTTTGTTCACTCTCTTGCCTCTCATTTTTGTCCTGGTTGCTCTATAGTGTTTTTTGACCTTGATTGTTTGCTCAGACCACCGCCTCACCTTTATCCTGCACTCAGCTTGTTTTTTTATTTTTTTTTATTCTGCCTTTGTTTGTGCATTCATTCAGCGTCCACTGGCCGACCATAGTATAGACGAGGATTTTCTTTCAGCAAAACATCAAATCTAGGCTTTCAGGTCTTCTTTATAAGAATTCCTCCACTATACCACTTCATCTTGAAGGTGTACAACTGGGGATACAAAATGCAAAACATGGACTATGCACTATGCACAATTTCCCCAATCACAGCCACTATAACTTCTTGGCTATCTGCAGTGGCGGTTTTTGATATGGCCATGCGGGCTGTTGCCCTGGGTGGCATTTATGGAGGGGAGGCACTTTGGGGATGAGCACTTAAAAAAGAAATATATGTATCATGTCCACCGCAAAATAGTTTTCTTGTCACTGTGTGTAGAATTGGCAGATTGGCTCCCCCTGTAGGCAGCTGCCAGCGCCCCTGCTTGCTGAAGCAGTGAGATGGTGAAAGGAAGAGGAGGGGCGCACCGCACGCGGAGGACAGTTCATCTCTGGGAGGGACAAGTGAGGGGGTGGGAGAGGTGGTTTGCAGGCTAAAGTCAGTTACACCTTGACTTTCTTCCAAATAACGCACATCTCATTCATAACATTATAAATACAGGCTTATATGTCCACCACATTTTTCTGAATTGTGTGACATGTCCTGCCGCACACGGAGAGGATTCATCTTTATCCCGAGCTGGGCGTAGCTGAATTCTTTCCGTGTGCATGCGTTGGAAACCACGGACAGTGCTCTCCTGCCGTGCACTCTGCTCCGTTTTGGCTCTGTCCACTTAGGATGCAGCACAGAACAAGAACTCTGAGCCACATTTCTCTGTGTTTCATGCAGCAAACGAAGCAGGAGCCAGTTTATGAAATGAAAGACATTTGAATGCAGACAGACAGGGTGTAAGAATGGGTTTTAATCGGCCCACTTGTGGAAAAAAGTTTGCAAAAAGGAAAGCCTGCCTATTTGTAAACACAGCTTAGAACTTGTTCACATTACAAGCTGAAGTGACTGAATCTGATGCTTTTTTGTGCCTCCAGAGTGTGTGTTTTTACAATAATTTTCCAGCAGCTGGCAACTCTTTTTGTTGTCATGTACACTGACAAAATAATAATAATAGTGGAATTTAAAATTAGGCTTATCATCATAATTAAAAGGTTTATTTAATGGAGAAAAAGAATCACATTTGATTTCATTGGCATGGGAACGCTAGTAACATTTCAGTTTAGATTTTTGTTTGATCCACAGATGTAAGGGAGGAAATAAAAGGCAAACACTACATGATAAAATTTCTGTCAAATCTAAAACTTTTTGCAGATTAGTTAATGCTAAGCATTTACACATTTAGCCTAATATGTACAAACATGAAGCTAAATATTTAGCTAAATGTTGAGACAAATATGTACCTTAATAAAAGAGCTAATTGTTCCTCCCTGAAAGACAGATTAATAAAGTGTCTAATGTAACAGCATGTTTATTAAAACTTGCAATTCATAGATGTTTTGTTTTGGAGTAATATTGTAGCCTGTGGGCTTTTGATGTCAATTTCAATTGCATTTTCAGGGGCACTTCTAAAATATTAATAATATAATAATTAAAAAAACGGCTGCTTGTGCAAATTTTTGTCTTTTTTTTCTTTATGCCGCGTCCCTCTCTGCCTTGCGTGCCCCTCCTTCTCCCTCCCTCTGTGCTCAGGGACTGTGTGATTACAGCGCACTGGTTCTCTGCTTGAATTCATTTGAATGCTTGAATGCTGACAAACTCTCTTACGGGGCTAAACTGAAGCGCTTTCTGGTTGTGCTTTAAATAGCAGATTGTGGAGCGCTTCAAGCGGTCAGCTGACCTCGGGCTGAACCATTTTTGTGTGTGTAGATTTGTTGTCTGATTTGTTACGTTTTCTTGTTTATTTTTGGGTACCAAAGATGGGTAAGGAATTTTTATTGTGATTGAGTTATAGCTTGGTGGGCAGAGTTAAAAGGGAAAAAGAGGAAAAAAAAAAACACATTCCCCTCTGATTATCTCTTGGTACGCCCAGGGGCAGGGTGTTGGGTATTTAGGGGGGGAAATTGCTGCCGGGAGGACATGGTGTTGGAGCTTTGGTAGTGATGCATGGGTGGTGCTGTTGTCCATACAGTGTCTGAGGGTTTTTTTTTTTTTTTTGGAAATTGCTGGCCCTGAATAAAGTATATTGCTGGGAGACATCTTGGACTCAGCCATTATTATTATATTTTTGAGCAGAACCCCGTGACATATGGTGTCAGAAGTGGGATGGCGAGTCGAAGAAAAGGTCAGTCCCAGTGGCATAAAATGGAGGAAGAGGAGGAGTTGGTAAATCATGGAGAAGCTGAGTCAATAGGTGAGCTCCTGGACCTAATGAAAACCTTTATGATAAGCCAGCAGACACGAGAGGAAGGTTTCCTGGCTGAGTTTAAAGAACTCCGGGCATGTTTGGCAGTAGCACAGCAGGACCAGCAAGCGCCCATGGCTGAGCAGAGAGTAGCAATGTCTGTCCCCTTACCTGAGGGGGCTCAGTCGCCAACTGAGGAGGCTAGTCTAAGCCCATGGCTGACTCTGCCAACACCTGCTCCTCGGCGATGTCAAAGTTCCTCTATAGATCTACCCAGTGTTCATGTGAGTGGTGAAGAGGAACGCCCCAGGCCTGAGGTTTGATCCTATGGTGACCCTAAAATCCCTCAGTATGTGGCAGGAGAGGACATTGAAAACTATCTCCTTTGCTTGAGCGTATTGCTAAGACATGGGGGGGGCCGCAGGATGAGTGGGCCTGCCGCCTGGTGCTGTTACTTAGTGGTAAGGCACTGGAGGCCTATACGGCAATGGATGAGGAGAGGGCCCACCTGTATCCTGACCTGAGGGCGGCGCTCCTGGCCAAGTTTGACATCTCGCCGGAGATGTATCGTCAGCAGTTGTGGTCCAGCCTGGTTCCACCTGGGTAAAACCCATCGGAGACATACAATCGCCTGAAGGGACTCTATCGTCGATGGATCCGTCCTGAGCAGCACTCCAAGGAGCAGATCGGGGAACAGGTCATCCTGGAGCAGCTTCTGCGGGTCTTTCCATCTGACTTCCGTACCTGGGTGAAGGAGCACGAGCCTGTGGACGGACTAGCTGCAGCCAAGCTAGCACTGCAGTATCTTAATGCACGGAGGGGAGGCACACCTGTACATCCCGGTGGACTTGGCTGTCAATCCATGGTGCAGCCCCGATGAGCATTCCAGACTAGCTACCAGCCACCAGCGGATCTGGGCCCAGCTCCTGGTCAACAAGGTGGTGGGAAGGAGTTTGTCTGTTACTACTGTCAAAAGCTGGGGCACAAAGCGTCCTTATGTCCACTCAGAAAAGCAAAGTTGACTGGTGCCTGTTATACTCCCAGGACGGAGGTGGAAAAAGCTGTAAAAAGAAGGCAGCGGTTTAAAGACATTACCATTAATGGCCAGCCTGTGACTGCTCTTGTGGATTCTGGTAGCTTCCTGACCCTAGTGCGGAGAGACATTGTATCGACAGAGATTGTGGACTTTAGCAGGCAGGAGGATGTTTTATGTGTGCATGGGGACAGACATTCCTATCCAACAGCAGACCTGACGGTGGTGGTGGATGAACAGCCCTATTTGCTGATGGCGGGGGTAGTGGACAAGCTACCTGTTGTGGCCATTTTGGGGTGGGACTTACCAGTGCTGCTGGATGTACTATTGGATGAAAAGGATAGTGACAGTGGGAACAGCTTACCAGGTCCTGCGATCACCCGGGCCCAGGCCAGGGCTGGAGTGATGTCCATACCGGAGACGGTTCAGGAAACATGTGTAGACCCCTTTTCGATGTTGGATAGTAGTCTGTTTGATGGAGGGGTCAAGGGGCCACGGAAGTCTTGCCGCCAGCGGCAATTTGAGAAGGGGCTGAAATCCAGGGAGCCCGACTGTGAGAAAGGGCTTACAAGGGACTTGTGGGAGGTGCCGGGAGACATTGGGGCCTTGCAAAAGGGGGATGGGTCTCTCCTGCCGCTGTTTGACAAGGTGGTTGTGGGTCAGAATTTGGCACAAAGGGACAAAGAGTGTTTTATTCTTGATAATGGCGTCCTTTATGCAGTGACTGATGGTGTCAAACGCCTTGTGGTTCCGGTGGCCTGTCGACAGATGATTCTGCACTTGGCACACACCTTGCCCTGGGCTGGTCATTTGGGTCGTAATAAAACCTTTTTGCGCATAGCCTCCCGATTCAATTGGCCCTCCATGTATTGTGATGTGCAAATGTACTGTAAGATCTGTCCTATCTGCCAGAAAACTTCCCATGTACGCCAATCCGATCGAGCCTACCTCCGACCGATGCCGGTGATTTCCACACCATTTCGGCGTATAGCTATGGACATTGTTGGTCCGTTAGTGAAGAGCCCGGGCCATCAATCCATATTAGTGGTCTCAGACTATGCCACACATTTCTCCGAGGCATTTCCACTGCATACCGTCACTGCCCCTGCTGTGCTGTGTTGTCTTGTGCAGTTGTTTTCCAGGGTCGGTATTCCAGAGGAGATTGTGACAGATCAGGGGACCAACTTCACTTCACGGCTTCTGCACCTCTTCCATCGCCAGTTGGGAATCTCGCCGATCAAGACCACTCCGTATCACCCACAGACAGACGATTTGGTCGAGTGGTTCAACCAAACCCTCAAGAAGATGCTGCAGAAGTTTGTGGCGGACACTGGGTGGGACTGGGATCGATGGTTGCCCTTCCTGCTGTTTGCCTACCGTGAGGTCCCTCAGGCATCCACGGGTTTTTCCCCGTTTGAGTTGTTGTATGGCTGGGATGTTCAAGGGCCACTGGACCTGCTGCGGAAGAGTTGGGAGGCTCCTTCATCTGCAGCTAGTGAACGGAGTGTGGTCCAGTTTGTGCTTGAGATGCAGGAAAGGTTGGCCCAGTATCGGGAGGAAGCGGAGAGCAACCTACGGGGGGCCCAGCAGTCCCAGAAGTTGTGGTATGACCGCTAAGCCTGACACCGAGAATTTAAGGCCGGTCAGAAGGTTTTGCTCCTGCTGCCGTCCTCCACCAGCAAGTTACTTGCCAAGTGGCAGGGCCCCTACACGGTGCTCCGGAAGATGGGTCCCGTGACATATGACATCTACCATCCTGAGAAGAGAAAGGTGAAGCAGACGTACCATGTTAAGTTGTTGAAGGAGTGGAAGGAAGCGCCTGCCTTGGTTCCAGTGGCCTCTCTGTTGGTGACGGAGGTGGATAGTGATGAGGAGGAGGAGTCATCATCTGTGGTCAGTTCCATCCAGTCTGCCGAGCCTGTGCTCTACCACCTCTCCACTACTCAGGCCAGTCAACTCGGCGAGGTGCTCCAGCGGGTGTCAAAGCTGTTTGCGGTCAGCCCGGGGAAGACCGACCTGATCGAGCATGCCATCCGTCTGAAAGAGAGGGGTCCAATCCGCCAGCAGTCCTACCGGGTGCCACAACACCTAGTGGGGAAGCTGCACGGAGCGCTTGCCACCTTCCAGAGGCTAATGGACTGTGTCTTGCATAGGTGTGAGGACTGCTGCGCTGCTTACTTGGATGATGTTGTCATCTTCAGTGCCACCTGGTAGGAGCACATGCGGCACCTGGAACGGATCCTGAGCCGGATTCAAGAGGCGGGCTTGACGCTGAATCCGTCCAAGTGTGAGTGGGGAAAAAAAAAGAGGGAAAAAAAAAAACATTCCCCTCTGATTATCTCTTGGTACGCCCAGGGGCGGGGCGTTGGGTATTTAGGGGGGGATATTGCTCCCAGGAGGAGATGGTGTTGGAGCTTTGGTAGTGATGCATGGGTGGTGGTGTTGTCCATACGGTGTCTGAGGTTTTTTTTTTTGGAAATTGCTGGCCCTGAATAAAGTATATTGCTGGGAGACATATTGGACTCAGCCATTATTATTATATTTTTGAGCAGTTTGAGCAGAACCCCGTGACACTTTAGGGGGGCTCGGACAGAGTATCGCCCGGGAGTAATTCAGTGTAGAACCGCCACTGGCTGTCTAGGTATCTTTCCTCACTCTTTTCCTTCTTGCACAGTCACTCCCTTTTTGAGAACTGTCCACTCCATGCAGATTTACCATAATGTGCCATACTGTTTCAACTTCTTCATAACTGATGTAAATAAAGTCCAAGACATATTCAATGACTTGGAAATGTTTATGTATCGATCCCCTGACTTGTCTGAAGAATACTGGCAATGAAACTGATTATTTATAGGTATTATACCAAAGGGGCCCATTACTTATGCAACCCATCATCTTGGCTTTTATATTTTAATTCATTTATATCAAGGTGTGGCGATTTGCTTTGAGTTTGAGTTTAAGGAAGATCATTTTAGAAATGTTTGTATGTGGGAATTTTGGTATTGATCCGATACCAAGTAAATACAGGCTCAGTATCGCCAATATCGATACCGATACCAATACCGATACCAATACCAATACTTTTTCATATTTAAGCTTCATAGATCCAAAGGATCCAAAATACTTAGGACAGAATTTCACCAAACATTGTACGTGACAACAAAATACTTTATTATTACAATCAACATTTTTGTTTAAAAAAAATATCACTCAACACAACTTAAAACAAAATCTCCTGAGGTAGAGGGCTGACAAACCACAATACAAGTGTGCACTGCTCCGTGTTGTGTGACACAGCGCAGCGCTGCTTTTACAAACAGAGAGTAGACTTTGTTGAATCTGCGTGCGCAGCAGTCAGTCCTTGCGGGAGACAAAAAAAGCTTGAGTATTGATCTTTTTACACGAGGATCGTTCAGTATCAATACCAGCATTGTTATCGATATTATCATTATTAGGATCGATCCGCCCACCTCTATTGAGAGGTCTGATTTCCTTTTTGTATCTAAAATGGCATAAACAAATTAAAATGTGTGAAACACCAAGGGCTGAATTATTTTGCAAGCCACTATGTATCCACACCATCTATTTGTACCTGCACTTGAGTCTCCTTATTACAGTTGCCAAATAACATGATCTTAGTTTTACTTAAGTTTAATGATAATTTATTCCTATCGAACCAGCTCTTTAATTTGCACATTTCTGCAATGATCGACACCAGTAGTTCCTCTAAATTCCTCCCCCCCCCAAAAAAAACCCTGGGGGACGCCACAAGCAATGTTCAAGCATGACAATATATACTCTTCCCATCTTCACAAATTGTTTCCTGTTTCCAAGGTAACTAATGAGGTGCAATATTACCCCAAAATCCTATACATTCGAATTTATTGTTTAATATGTTATGATTGATTGTGTCAAAAGATTTTTTTAAGATCAATGAATACTCCCACTGCATAGTGTATGTTATTGATTGCACTTGTGACTTCCTCTATTGATCTCATTATTGCCAGTGTTGTTGAGATGTTTGATCTAAATACATATTGACTGTCCAAAAGTAGTCCATGTTTTTCTATGAATTTGTCTAATCTCTTATTGAATGTCTTTTCTAGAATATTGGAGAATTGTGAAAGTAAAGAAAAAGGCCTTTAATATGTGAAGTGGTGTTGATCCCCAGTTTTGTACAGTGGCACAACTTTTACTATTTTCATTTTGTTTGGAAAGTTACCGGTTTGGAATCATAAGTTACAGATATATGTTAGTGGTTCTGAGATACCCTTAATAACCAATTTTACAACTGTCATATCAATTTCATTTTAATACGTAGATGTTTCATATTTACATGTATTTACTATATATATATATATATATATATATATATATATATATATATAGGCTGACAATGGATCAGGGATTTTTTTTTTTGCCATGTTTGATCCAACACTCACAAAGAATCCATTACAGCTTTTAACTACATCATCCATATTGTCCTTTTTAGTGATATGGTCAATAAAATATTCAGAATAACATTATTGTTTCGAACCACTTTTAATAATACTATGGAGTATGTCCCATATTCCATGTTATTTTTGTTCTTATTTAAAATTCTACTAAAGTATTCTTTCCTGCATGCCCTAATATATTAGGGCCCTGATATTAGGGCATAAAAACATATTTTTTTATGTTTGTGTTCAGCCTCTTCAGTTCTTTGCTTAATGAATTCTCAACAGTGTGTTTTTCTTTTTACAGGCATTCTGCAGTCCCTTTGTGGTCCATGGTTGATCAGCGCATTTTTTTTTTTTTTTTTTACAGTATTCTTTTAATGGACAGTTTTTATCATACAATGATGTGAACACTCTTAAAAATGACTCGTTTGCACGATCAACATCAACTTCTTTGGATATACGAGGTCTATTAGATAATAAACTGACCCTTTTATTTTTTTTTTAACTATATGGATTTGAATGATGTGCGATTACACCAATCATGCTTGAACCCTCATGCGCATGCGAGTTTTTTCACGCGTCGGTGATGTCATTTCCCTGTGGGCAGGCCTTGAGTGAGATGTGGTCCCGCCGTCTCGGCTGAATTCCTTTGTTTCACACGCTGCTCGAGACGGCGCGCGTTGCTTTATCAAAATTTTTTCTGGACCTGTGAGGAATATCCAAGTGGACACTATTCGAGAAATTAAGATGGTTTTCGGTGAAAAGTCTAATGGCTGATGAGAGATTATGGGGTGTTTCTGTCGCTGTAAGGACTTCCCACGGAGCGGGACGTCATGCAGCGCTTCCAGGCGCCGTCGTCGGCCTGTTTCGACCTGAAAACATCCTAATTTAAGGCTTAATTCACCCAGGACGTCGTGAGAGAACAGAGAAGATTCAGAAGAGGCCGGCATGAGGAATATATGCGGACATTCCACTGTTTAAGGACATTTTGTAATGAAAGACGTGCGCGCAAATTCGCCGAGTCGTTTCCGTGACGACTCGGCAAATCTGTGTGCGCCGCGACAGGAAAAACACCTCCGTGTTGAAAACCATTTGTAAAATTCAGGCGGCTTTTGATGGCTTTGAACAAGTGAGTAACTGAGAAATTGTTTAACAGCTTGGGCATGTTCCAACTTGCCCGTTAAGGTTTCCAACGGAGGTGTTTTTCCTGTCGCGACCCCCCGCGGTCGGGTCCGGCCCAACATGCGACTCTGCCCGCACGTTCTTTCATTACAAAATGACCTTTAACAATGGAATGTCCGAATAAACTCCTCATGCCGACTTCTTCTGAAAGTTCTCTGTTCTCTGACGACTTACTGGGTGAACAGAGCCTGAAATGAGGAAGTTTTCAACTTGAAACAGCGAGATGACGCCACCTCAAAGAGCAGATCGCCATCAGGCGCCGTGGGCCGTCCTTACGGCGACACTACCAGACCAAAATCTCTCATCAGCCTTTAAAATTTTTACCGAAAACCAGCTGAATTTATTGAATGGTGTCCACTCAGTTGTGCCTTACAGTTTTGAAAAAAATTTTATCAAACAAAGCAGCAGTCTCTGAGCCATTCCTAAACAATGAAAAAAATCGACGAGAGGGTGGGTGACTCCCACGAGGGTTCAAGCATGTCTGATGTAATCACACGTGATTCAAATCCATATGGTTTTTGAAAAAAAATAATAAGGTCGGATACTTTTCTAATAGACCTCGTAATATCCCAGTTTTGTATGAGCAAGTCATTCCTCGGTGCACTCGTTGTTTCGTCTGTCCTCACTCGATGGTATTTAATTTTGTCATTTAGTTGTTTCCTCTTGTAGTTACTGTTGTAGACTGTAAACACTGGTAGGTGATCAGTGATGTCACTGATTTATAACCTACTCACTGTATTATTCTCAATGTCATTGGTGAATTTGTTATCAATTAAGGCGGCACAATGGGATGTGATTCTGCTGGGTCTAGTTTTTGGATATAGGCTCATACTGTACATTATGTTAATGAAGTCTTCAGTCATTTTCTGCTTGTTTGGATTTAACAGATCAACATTAAAATCACCACAGATTAAAAAAACAAAACAAAAAAAAACCTTTTTGATTAGTTTTTATTTATTCAATCCTGTTCCTAAATATATTGTTACTAGAGCCTGGTGAGCTATACACAGTTAATTATATATTTTTTTCTTTACAGATTTCATTTGTTATGCATTCTACATAAGTTATCAGTCGCAGTTGTCATACTGTCTACTACCTTATAATTCTTTTTTTTCTTTTTTATCTACAAACAGCCACTCCTCCTCCAGTCTTGTTCTTTTGGTTTATACAGTCAAATTCATATCCATCTAGTTCAAAACCCACTTTTGTAGCATTGATCCATGTTTCTTATATGGCAGTTGTGTTGCATTGTTTTGTGAACTGACTTAAATATGCTATGATATGACGGACGTTTGCGCTTACAGAAGCGTATTGCATTCACTTGATAAATTTAATTTTTTTGGTTTGTTTTTCATAGTAAATATTTGTGTTTTTCTGAGTTTTATTTGTCTGTTTTTCAAAATAATTCTTTGTGTTTTTCTGAGTGATTTATTTTTTGTCTGTTTTTTGGAAAAAAATATTTGTTTTTCTGTTTTTCAGAGTAATTTATTTTTATGGTTTGTTTTTCAGAGTATTTTTTCCAGATTTTCTGAATGTTTTTTTTCTTCTGTTTCTTGGAACAATTATTTTCTGAGTTTAGAGAGCATTTGAAGACACATTCATTCATTGAGAACTCGATTTGGTAACAAACATGACATTGTTCAGTTTAATCAAGTTTTCTTTGATCTGGGTTTAAGACAATGGGTCTTTAACTCATATATGTGGTATTATCATTAGTTTGTCGACTCCACGTAGGCACCTGAGGACTTTGTGGCTGTTCAAACCCAAGCCCATTCAGATCTGCTAGACATAGCAGTTTTTCTCCAGGATCAGCTGGACAGATACGTTATGCTCTGTCGATAGAGGATGATGCATTTGAAATGCATTCAGGCTGGATACGTTGTGACTCAATAAATAATTAAAAAATAATTAAAAAACAAAAAGAAAATAGTCAAAAAAACAAACCTAAAAATAAATTACTCAGAAAAACAAACCTAACTTACTCAGAAAAAACAGAAATTATTATTCTGAAAAACAGACAAAAAATAAATTATTCAGAAAAACACAAATAATTACTCCAAAAAACAAACCAAAAAATAAATTTATCAAGTGAATGCAATACACTTCCATATCTGCTGTTGAAATGGATTGACAATTTACTATCTGATTTAATGATCTGGTTGTACTTGTCCTCTGTGTAGTAATAGCATTCATCATTGATATTTAAGAACAAATTATTGTAATTAGTATCTCTAGTTGTGGGTGAATGAGTTCTTCCAGGCTGTGTCATGATTGTATGTCAGTTGAATACCTTACAGTCCAGTTTATGACGATCCTTGGTATTTGCCTACTTCCTTGACACTTTTGATGACCAAAACTCTGGCTTGCACTGGTATCCCGTTTAGTTTCATAAAAACTTTACAGTTTGCGCTCCATATGTTTTGAATGTTTTTTTTTTTTCCAAGTCTCATGCTTTTCTGATGATGTCAGCTTTTCATTTTGTCAGATGTTTGTGTGAAGCAACATATGATGGTAATAGTGACAGAGAAGAAAGCTTACAGTGGCTATAAGAGAAAAAAACAACAGAGAAATAGCTAAAAAAATGTTTCCACCTGGAAGAGGTATAAATAACTGAGGCTGTGTGGATGGGTTTACCTCATGCTACCACTCCCTTGTTAGGAGGTTGTTGCTTATGTGTTCATACCTAGGCCTACTTTTCAACTAAGATGCACAAGGGCTTGATATTATGACCAGTCAAGGCTGAAATTAAACAGAAAACACCCTGCTTAGAGGCTAAAACAGTCCAAATCACTGCAAATGGAGATGTAAAAGGTGTGTTTATGCCCAGAAAAGCTTCCTTTTGAATGTACAGAGACCTTTTGAGGACAAATACGAGGCGAGTCAAAGATGGAACCAGGAAAAGGGAATCGTGTGAGGGGGAAACAGTGATGTGACTCAGTGCCAAATGTTTACAGGCAGGCTGACATAGTTAGAAGATGGAAGGGGCTGAAACGAGGCTGTCTCGCATTGCATTCTTGGAGGGATGAGAGATAGGAAATCTGGGTCATCGCCACTGATGCATTGCAAAGCGAACTTCAAACAAACCTGGCCTTTAGCTTGATGGCTCTGTGTGTTACATGCCATCAGAGACTGATTGCCATTTTTGAGTCATTCGTGATACAGAAAATAAGCACAGACACCAAACAGTATGTAAGTGTCTGGAGTTAACGGCATGAACACGAAGAGATCACCCCTTTGGTCTGCTTCCCTAATTACTTGATGGATATTAAAGACCACATGCTTGGATTCTATTCCTCAGCCATCCTTCACTCGGAATTGCCTGAGGGAAGCCTTATCTGTAATCACAGCCTTGGGAATTGCAGTTAAAAGCTTTGTTCCAATTTTGAAGTCAAGATTCGTCTGTTTCAAGGGCAGTTTGCTTAAGCAGTTGTTCTGATGGTCAAGATTCACCTGCAGTCACAGTCCTCACTAAAAGCTTTTTTTTTTTTGTAGTCTCTGGAACATAATTTCTCATTAATTACTTGATTTGACTAGATTATGTTCATGCATTTGCATTACAACCAACTGTGTCCATAAGCTTGGGGCATAGCATCACGGCAGTAGCAGTTGAAATAAGAGCATTTAAAATTTACTCGATCCACTCATATCCAGCAACAAAGAGCTTCAACTGACTGCAGACTACAGATGAGTCACGTGTGGAACTTTTTGAAAGCCACTGATTGTGTAGATGCATTCTGTTTTAGCTGGGAATGAAAAAGCACTCATTAGAAATGTATGAGTCCAAATGAACTCAGCTCACATTATAGAAATAACAAAAACACCATTGTCATGCACTTTAAAGGAAGAGTACACTATGCTCAACCTTGCAGAATGATTTTAGAATGGTTGATCATGTGCATATTGCATAAGGTTTAATTAATAAACACATGGTAAATTAATGAGGGGTGTGTTATGGTTAGGGGGTCCAGACGGGACTGGACCGGTAAATTGGCAATGGACTTAAATACAAGGCAGCAAGAAACAGGACAGAATATGAACGAAAGATTTACTAACACTCCTCCTGAGGTCAGAGTAAGCCCACTCGTAGCGGTGGAAATCCGAGTGCTGCAGGATTCCAAGCCAGTCTTGGAGAATATCAACTTAGGGTTCGTGGACCAGGATCAGGTGGAATGCTTGCCTCCAAAACCAGGAACTATGGGGAATAAAGACTCACAGGGTGAATGGATGCACTTGTAACACTGGAGCCTCAAAACCATCACATCTCATAAAAGGGTTAACAAAGGTTGTTTCAGAGTTCATGAAATAAAGTTATCTTCTTAAGAAAAACAGTTCACTGTTCACTAATTGTTCATAAGTTGTATCCAAAGGTCAGAGGTCAAGTGCTACTTGTTGAAGCGCAGCGCCAATTAAGCAGGACTTGATACAGCTGGGATGGGTTCTTCAATCGTTTGATATCAGAGTTCATGCATTTCTTAAACAGAGTTCTTGGAATAGTTCTTTATCAAAGCACAGTCATAAACAGGCACAAGTGAGAATGGGCTCCCACTGAGACGAAGGAGAACTTAACTGGTGTTTAGTCGAGACACGCTCTATGCCGGGAGCCGAGGAGTTCCCAAAGTAACATTGCGGTGCAGGTAGTTTGTGCCAGGGTCCAGGTCCGCTTGGGTACTGGAATCATCTGGAACATTAGGGAAAGACAGTTCGCTCTAATGCGGGAATTAGAGGGCGAGGCCAGCGTTACCTGAGTTTAACCTGCAGAAAACTTTGGCGTCTTGAGCGCACAGCTGGAAGGCATGGTCAAGGTCACAAGGCGGCAATTAGGTTTGTCCTCCTGGTATCTGTCTGGATCATAGACGAGGCTTTGGAAGCTGGTGAGGCAAAACGAGGAAAGCAAGGCAACAGACAGCAAAGGACATGCAACATGCAAGCACCTGGCTTGGCTCTTGGAAGAATCCACCAATTAAAGACAGAAAGTCCGGGTTTAAATAGTCTATCAGAAATCAGTCACTCATCTGATCCAGGTGTGAAAACTGAGTGTGCCATCTGGTGAAGAAACTAACACATAACACTGGTAAAAACAAACAGTAAAACCAGGATTTGGGGTAAATCCTGACAGGGTGTTTTACTTTATTGGAGGGAGTTTTTTCTTCGTGGGGTCATTTTGGTTTCTACGGTGACAATCTTCAAATTAACAAGATGATTTATTTCCAAGTCATATCCACTACGGTGCCCTTTGGGCAACTAGAAAGTACGGTGGCCAGTAGAAGCCACAATACGACATGTACAAATACAAAAAAGTCTTGCAAATTAAAAAAAAAAAAAAAAAAAAAGCTTCAAACACAGATTATTAGATTAGATAGAACTTTACTGATCCTATGGGAAGACTCCCTCGGAAAAATTGAGGTTCCAGCAACATTGTATAGCAGCACACAGGGTAAGAAGCACACAGAGTATCAAAGATGAAAGTAAAAAAAAAATAGTATGAGTAATAGAGTATTAATAACCTACACCATTTCCAATGAGTCAATTTGATTGATTGTCGGCTGCAAACGTACGCAGTGCACACAGAAAAACAGACTTATTGCTCCAACAAAAGGGACCTACGAGCACTACAAAAAGACAAGCTTGCCTGGCGTAATACCAAAACCTGTGGGACCTTTGTAAGTGAGATACATATGCTTGGTGATGCACCTTTGTAGGAGAGTGAAACTCAGTCTTCAGGATCCTGAGTCGTACTGTATGGTTGTGAAGCTTGAACGCTAGTCATTAGATGTGTAGTAATAGATATCTATTGACTAGAAATCAATAGATGTCTCGAAAGGATCCTTGGGGCACTTTTTTAGGGGAGGTGATGGTCTAGTGGTTAAGCGTTGGGCTTGAGAACAGAGAATCATTGGTTCAAATCCCAGCCTGACTGGAAAATTATTAAGGGCCCTTGGGCAAGGTCCTTAATCCCCTAGTTGCGCCTGGTATGTTGTGGGCGCCTTGCATGGCAGCACCTGACACTGGAGTGAATGTGAGGCACTGCTGTTGTAAAACACTTTGAGCATCTGATGCAGATGGAAAAGTACTATATAAATGCAGTCCACTTATTTGTCTCAAATGAACAGTTATTTAGGGAGACTCAGATGAGTCCTGCTCTTAATATTGTGGAGGAATGTTGACTACAACAATATTGTATTGCCTTGTGGTGTGCTGCACTAAGCATGATGCTTTGCATGGGTGGCTCATTGTTGAGGATCCCAGCAACTTGGAAAGACCAAGGAGATGCCCATGTATCATCTAGCTGCAGTAGATACAGTAGATGGCTAATTTCAGGGGGTGCTGATGGACTAGTTGTCTTTTTGCTTGGTTTCCTTTGAGAATGTATTTGTCTGTTTTGGCCCCGCGGTAGACTGGTGGCCTGTCCAGGGTGTACCCTGCCTCTCGCCCAATGACTGCTGGGTTAGGTTCGATCCCCTCACCCCAGATGGACAGTAAAGTAAGAATGCACCATTAAAAAGACATAAAAATGTAGCAATAAAAATACAGTGCAAATTGTTAGAATAAAAACAAATACAGAAAAGTAAGAAAGATGCCATACAGATGGAAAATACCACAATATAGGGAATGGAATTATTCTAAGGTAAAACATATACATATATATGTCAGTGACAGAATGGGAATCTGTACATCAGACCAGAGTTAAGTCGACTAAAAATAATATAGTCATTACGCGCTCCCTGAGCTTTGTCTCCAGATTGCCAAATAAATATAATGTGGTTCTGATGCCCACCCCCCATATAGTCACAAAAAATGGTGCACATTGCTGATTTTAAGGAATCTCTTGGGGAATTGGGCTTTCCAGTTTCAAATATATCCGCATGAAAGTATTGTGAATGCCAATAAAACTATCTTCACCTTCATCCAAACCACAGCTGTTAAAGTACCTCCATGCATAACATGCAGCACCGTGTCAAAAGTGTTGCTTTGGACTTGAGATGTGTTGCAGCTGTACATGAAAAGTTAATTAGGGTTTCATTTTAAATTGTGTTGAGATAGCAGTCTTTACCCAGGTTAATCATCCCACTGGAATGTCAGACATCTGTGGTTCTGGGAATCTAGTGACTGACTACCCAGTCACCTGTGGACCATCCAGTCTGGGAGAGCATGCAAGGATGTCAAAACAGCTGAAGGTCAGAAAACCTGCAGGACTTTGGGGTATCTTGGCTGAACTTCATGCAGGTGGGGATACTTTTCTCCTGGAGTTGTGTGCATGTTAGCTTTTCTTCCGTCTGGGATACAGGTGTTTTCCCAACTAAATCAAACACTTGTTGTCCGTCCTTAGAAAGGCAGGATTTATTGCTTGAATGGCAAAACTTCATGGGCATTTCCCTTCTCTTTGAGCAGGTTTCGTGAGCCATTCTGAACCAGGTCCATATAACAGCACGGCAAAAAAGGGGTGTTTAAAAACAAGCTAAAACCAATAAATCTAAGGGAAATTATCTTGCTGCATGGACAGATAATTTCACTTGACAAGATGTCTTGAAGTAAGATTGTTAAATCTAGAAATAAGCGTGTTGAACCTTTAAAATAAGAAATTAACCCTTAAAACAAGATAAATTATCTAACACTTCTACATCATTTTTTTTTTTTTTTTATCTTTGTAAGAACCAAATAATTTGCAGTGTACCATGATTAAAAAAAACTTTAGATCTAGAAGCGTTAGATAAATTATCTTGTTTTATCGATCATTGTGGGTATAGGCTCCAGCTCCACCGTAACCCGCAGGTATTGAAAATGAATGAATGAATGATCTTCCATACCAATCTGATTGCATCTTCTTAGAAAACTAACTCTTTTTTTTTTTTTTTTTGCAGGCTGTATCATTTAAATGAGATGAGATATACTTTATTGATCTCACAGTGGAGAAATTATGTTTACACTCCAGTTACCTCAGGCAGCAATTAGCCCACAGTTATTACTTGTTTACTGTAATAATGGCACACCTCAGAATTAAAGACAGCACATACACATTTGACATTGTTTATGTGCACTAAGTTTGAAGAAGTCCGTTATCCGAATTGAGGCAAGTGGGTGAAGCTCACACAGCAACACTGAGATGCACCGCCGTCAGCTTGGGGGGAGGAGCGGGGACCAGCTGCAGTGAAAACTGCACTGCCCCCGCAAAAGGGGGAAGGAATGATGTGAGGAGAAGCTGGAGTGGGGGGTGTTTGATGGGGGGTGAGGGAATGGTGCATGCTTCAATCCTGTGAAAACAGTTTATTGTCTTTGTAAGTTGAGATAAGAAACAGCCAAATGATCTCCAGGCCGAAGACATTCCTCTGGAGGAAAACAGTCAGGCAATTTGTCCTTCAGGCTTGATAAGCCTGGAGTGTTGTGGTTTGAGCAGTGAAAAACACTTTTAACAGTTCCACTTGAACAACCAAATCCCAATTATGAATTAAGAATATTCCCAATTATGAATTAAGAATATTCACCGGCCTCCAAAATCTTCAACTTCAACTGCAAGGCACGCATCTGCTCCAATATGTCATCCAATTTGCATCTGAGTTCAAGAGTCATCGTAGTCTGAGAATGCACTGCCTTGCCAACCTCGTTAATCATGACGGACAAGCGAGAGGCCATGGTTCTTGATGCCGCCATCTTGCCAATTTTCCAGTAGATCAGAGCAGCACATAAGCCAGAAAGTACCAGCCCTGCTACCATAAGACCAAAAATGAATAAATTCTCGACGTCCTCAACGGAGAAAGGTGCCAAGCATGCAATACACCAAGACCCCCAGGAGTCAAGAACATAGCCCGCAGGATACATTCCATCTGGGCAGGTAGGATCCCCCGCTTCTGACCTTCTTGTAGAAAAAATAGTGTCAATAGCGTTCAGAGACCAGCTGATCAATTCCGTGGTTAATCCAATAGTAGTCCAATAGAACCAGTATCCAATATAATTTCAGAAATTCACAGTCTGGTGAAGTAGCGACTTGAAGGTTAAAGCAGAGAGCAGAGATAAGGGAGTGGAGGAGATGTGACCACCCTCGTCGGAGTCCCAAGCTGAACTTCATTTGCTTCAAGTACATCTTGATCATTTTTTTATTATTATTATTTTTTGCTGCCTGTCTTTCGGCTTTGAACATAATTGTCAAAAAGAAATGTGTTAGCAGGCAGCTGGTGAGGTGGTAATTGACTCTAATAAGGCTTAAAGAAGAAATGAAAGATCCAAAGATTGTCCCCGTGAAATCTGTTGCTATTGTATACAGGGCGACGGCCCTCAGTGAAGTTTTCAGTCTCTTGTGTGGGTGCTTCAGTCACCCACAGTCAAAAAAGGAAGTTTCATCATTTCCAAGAGTGGACAGCAGTCGCCTCTTTGTGAGTGGAGACATTCACTACGGCACGGGGTTGAGGTGAGCTGGAAACTGGGACATGCTTGGCGTCTCTCTAAATTCCATAACAGGTTTCTCAAAGTCACGACGGTGTAAATAAGTTTAATTTTGTGTCTTCACACATGATTTTAAGTGCATGCAATTGGAGGAATGCATGGACCTTTGAGTGAAGACATAACTGAATGAGCATGGGTAATAGCAGAATAAAATCAGCTGTTTGTTTTCTTGCACTCTCTACATTGTACCTTTTAACATTATTTTTTTGGGGAGGTTGTTTAAATTGTCCCTTCCTATGAAGTTTGTTTCATTTTACTTGAATGAGTACAAACCTGTTAGTGCAACAGATAACTGGAACAATCCTTCAAATGGTGATGCAAGCAAAAAAAAGCTGGCATAAATACTTCTTAGACATTACTCTTTGGAAAAAAAGGTATAGTTTGTGACTCAATCTTATAGGGTAAAAACAGCAAAAATGGTGAAAAGGTCCATTTCACTTTGGGTCAAAAGGTCAAAAGTTAACGTTGCTTTAATTTTGGTAAAAGGTGGTGTAAATTATTGGTTGAATGAATATGATGGATTAATGGAATTGTTTTGACTGTGCTGAATGTTTGGTCTCCAAAGTGAAGGTCAAACAATGTAGATGTCCATTGGATTCTACTGCATGTGACATATGTTACCCTGTAACGTGAGAACTAAGCATGACGCATGCTGCAAATGATTCCTTTTTAAAACCCTATTAACTCAACCAATAATTTGTATCACATTTTACCAAAATTGAAGCAACTGTAACCCCTGTACAAACTGAAATTGACCTTTGTCACCATTCTTGCTGTTTTTACCCCATAACTCCATAACATTTAGTCATAGATAGGCCAAACTATACCTTTTTATAAGCTTTATGTTCAGACAAATAATGTGGTATACCTTTCAATATGATTGGGAGATTTTTCAATTCTGTCCCTTGCGGAATTCTTCAACTGACCCCTACCTGGTTGCCAATTGAAAATTCAAGTGGCCAGTACAACTGGTTCAACTTGTCACCACATATGTGTTAGCAACTGTGCAAATTGTACAATTAAATTCGGAAGGTTTTCACGTTAGTTATTTTGTAGGCAATAAACTGGAAGTTTTGCTGTCTTCAGTAAATGAAGTACAGAAGATTCCACCAATACCAGTTGCAAGAAATGTAGCGTAGCTCAGGTTTTGCCAGGAAGACACATATTCAAAGCTTTCATTCAAATTTGCCTCATCTTTAACAACCATATGTCAAGGCGCTCCTCTAATCATAAGCAGATGATGACAAGATAGTCATCAACTTCAATCAATAAGAAACATCAAAGCCATTTAAAGATGTCAGTCCTGAATCAACTCTGGGCTGATTACAGTTGTTGACTATACAGTAACTGTGCCTCCTTTACCACACCGCCACCAGTTTGTCCCTGTCTGAAGATGGGAGTAGGTTCTGCTCCTGCCTTCTTCCAATGGAAGGATTGACATACTCCAATGATGTCAGGAGAAGTACCAGCCCCAAAGACTGTCTATTATATATATATATATATATACGAGGTCTATTAGATAAGAAACCGACACTTTTATTTATTTTTTTTTAACTATATGGGTTTGAATGACGTGCGATTACACCAATCATGCTTGAACCCTCGTGCGCATGCGTGAGTTTTTTCACGCATGTCGGTGACGTCATTTCCCTGTGGGCAGGCCTTGAGTGAGATGTGGTCCAGCCCTCTCGGCTGAATTCCTTTGTTTCACACACTGCTCGAGACGGCGCGCGTTGCTTTATCAAAATTTTTTCTGGACCTGTGAGGAATATCCGAGTGGACACTATTCGAGAAATTTAGCTGGTTTTCGGTGAAAAGTTTAACGGCTGATGAGAGATTATGTGGTGTTTCTGTCGCTGTAAGGACTTCCCACGGAGCGGGACGTCGCGCAGCGCTTCCAGGCGCCATCGCCGGCCTGTTTCGACCTGAAAACATCCTAATTTAAGGCTTAATTCACCCAGGACGTTGTGAGAGAACAGAGAAGATTCAGAAGAGGCAGGCATGAGGAGTTTATGCGGACATTCCACTGTTTAAGGACATTTTTTAATGAAAGACGTGCACGCAAATTCGCCGAGTCGTTTCTGTGACAACTCGGCGAATCTGTGTGCGCCGCGACAGGAAAAACACCTCCATGTTGAAAACCATTTGTAAAATTCAGGCGGCTTTTGATGGCTTTCAACAAGTGAGTAACTGGTTTGTGAACAATATTTGAGGGAAATGGTGATATTGTGTATGTGGAAAAAGTTTTAGATCTTTGAGTTCATCTCATACAAAATGGGATCAAAACCAAAAGTGTTGCGTTTATATTTTTGTTGAGTGTAAATCTTTAAGAATAGGGTCCACAGACCCTGAAATCTTATGAACACAGAATCATTTTGAGCAAATATAGGGAAAGTGGTATTTATGATTCAAGGTCAATGAAAACCTTTGTTTTGATATATCATATTTTCTAGAGTATAAGTTGCAGTGTTTTTACTAGTATGAGAGGCTCTATGACAGGAATATTCAGCTCATTCCAGAAAGGGCAGAGAGGGTCCAGGTTTTCTTTGCAACCACCCACTCCACAAGGTGATTTCACTTGATCAAATGGAATCACTTTTAACCAGGTGATTTCACTGATTTTAATCGGTGAAGACACCTGGTGGAACAGGTGACTGCAAAGAAAATCTCCACCCTCTTGGCCCTTTCAGGAATAAGCTGAATACCCCTGTGCTATGACATACTATAGTGCAACTTATATACTGAAAATTCACAAGTTATTAACAATAGTAATTTTATGGTTATTTATATAGAACTTTCAAAAGAATCAGAGCACTGAACAAAATAAGTTCAAATATTAAAATATTAATTCCAGTATTAAAAATACACTACAACAAGGCAAAAATATATATATATATATATCTGAAATTAAAGACTTCATAACACAGAAGAAGGTAGAACTGGACACCAGGGACTGTACCTTTTTCACTAGTCACATTTTTTCACTTGTCACAGCCACACAGATGAACCATGTATTGATTCATTCTCAAAAAAAAAAAAAAATACTGTTGTTTGTTTTTAAATAACCTTTTTTCATTGGATTTTCTCAACCAATGTGTTTCTTTTTCTGAATGTAACTGAGTCAGTTGTGATATTTCAATGAAATGTGTTTTCATAAGTTAACTCAGTGGCTTTTTGTTGAGTCAACACAATACGAGGTCTGTTAGAAAAGTATCCGACCTTTTTATTTTTTGCAAAAACCATATGGATTTAAATCACGTGTGATTGCATCAGCCAAGCTTGAACCTTCGTGCGCATGCGTGAGTTTTTTCACGCCTGTCGGTTGCGTCATTCGCCTGTGAGCAGGCTTTGTGTGAGCAGTGGTCCACCCCTCTCGTTGGATTTTTATTACGAATAAATGTCTGAACGATTTGGAGCTTTGCTGCATCAATTTTTTCCAGAAACTGTGAGAGACCTCCAGGTGGACACCAGTCGGAAAATTCATATGGCTTTCAGCGACGATTTTATGGGGATTACACAGATTAAGGAGTGCTCCAGCCGGTTTAAAGACCGCCCACAGCGTCTGAGAGCACAGCGCACTCCAAGTGCCGATCGACAGGCTGACACCCTGCTGAAACAACCAGATCATTTCCAATGTGAAGGCTTTGTTGATCCGGGACGTCGTCTGACTTCCACAAAAAAAGGCAGAAGACATGGACATCAGCACTTTTTTGGCACATTCCACTGTTACAGGAGTTTTTTTCATGGAAAGAGGAGCAGAGGATTGCACCACTGTGCCGCTCATGGCGCGGCACAAAACCACCTCCGTGTTGGTCTCACAGGATGGCTTTCAGATGGCTCAGACGGCTTTTGGTTGCTTTTCAGTCGTGTGAATATCCGAGAAATTGTGCATGAGCTGGACATGCCCCAACAAGTCCTGTGAGGCTTCATCACGGCGTTGCTTTGCGCCATGCGGAAACATCCCGACACGCGGAATTCCTCCGCACGTCTGTCTCAGTGTGCCGAAAAAGTGCTGATGTCCACGTCTTCCGCAATTTCTGTGCTAGTCAGACGACGTCCCAGATAAACACAGCATCCAGTTTAGAAATGAACGGCAAATTCCACTGTTACAGGAGTTTTTGTCATGGAAAGAGGAGCGGAGGAATTCTGAGTGAAAAAAGTCTGAGTGAAAAACAAAATACCCTTCTGTTGTTCATGCCAATTAGTGTAGCCACATGCTGAACATAAAAGCACCATGTGTCCTTTGCGCCAGAAGGTTCAAAATGAGAAGAATTTGCAACAATTAAAATTTGGTAGTCGCGTAAACCAAATTACGCTTTGCCAAATATGATGGCACTCATCAGCAATGTGTTGTTTATTGTAATGCACCATACAAGTCAGACTTTACTCCTTTTGTTCATTTTGTTTGGACAAGAAGGGCCAAAGCATTCAGTTGTGCAAATATAGTAAGATAAAATTAGTGGCTCCCTGATACCATTTGGAGCTGTCAAATATAGGACACCAGAGCTATAAAAATCGCTGCAACTGGACTTACCTCTGCATTCGTGTAGCTGTTTTATTTTTGGGCCAGTCAACTCAGTTGTGTTTTTCACAAGGCTGCAAAGAATGCCATTTTATCCAGATGAGATTTTATTCTAGCCCAATAAATGTGCGCCTCCAAGATAGTCACCCACATAACCCATTGTAGCAGATACAAACCAAACCAGCATTTTTTTTTTAATCCAGCATGCACCAGATGCCTGAACAAAATAGATAAATAAATAAAACGTTTGCACGAATGCCTCACTTGCTCCGTGCAGATAGAACGGTGCACCATGCAATAAATGGACTCCCACTGCCGACACGACACGGAGATTTCTCCTGTCAGAGAAATCCACATTTGTCATGCACCAATTGTCTGGTCGCTCTTTGTTTGGCTCAGCGGGGTTTGATTCTGACTTTTCAGCACTCGAAGTGTTGCTTTTCCTCACATGCTGTTATAAGAGACACGGCGCAGAGACAGATTGCGGTCGGCACTCGGTGCCTCAGCAATACTTCAAACTGATCAGACGGATCGAGGTCGTTGGCTGTCACATCAAAACGTCAACTTTCAACTGAGGTTTCTTTTAAAACTTTGGCTTTATTGATAAATCGCCTTTCAATGTGGGACATTGTTCAATTTACAAAATTCTACAGACCACTCAGAGAATGTACGTCCATCAATGCAAAATTCTATTTAGCTTTGGTATGAATGTTACTGTTTCTTCTTTTATTTTATAGTTTGTAGAACAGGCTGTTTAACATGGCTCCTGTCCATATGTAGAGCATGTAGGTCAATGGGTCAAGAAGTTGGGCTATCAATATCTAGATCTGGGTTCAATTTCCAGTTACACTACCTAATTCCTTGAACAAAATGCATCACCTACATTGTCTCAGCCCACCCAGCAGTAAATGGCTACCAGCCTTGGCTGGGGAGGTAATCTGCAGTAACTGTTGTAGAGGGAGAGTCGTAGATTCTCAGCTGTTTCATGCTACAAAATCTGGGGATAAGCACTGGTAAGACTTGGCCTCAGGGCCTATATAGGACCTACTTTTTGCTCAAATGCATTGAATTTTAATTTTGAAATTTTATTCATTAGTGAGTCAATAAATATTAAAATAAGGCGCAAACATGTAAAATCAACTCCTTTTGAACCACTTAACCCTCATCTTTCCATGCTATTTTAGGAGTACACCATCGTACACCATCATCTTACCGTGTGGGATCTGATCTGACCTCACGCTAAATCAAAATTATTAAGTACAAATAAGTACATATAAATGTAAATTGAACAGTGAAAACATAATTATTGGCTTCCTCTACACATATTCCAACAAAAAAATATTATAGTTATTCTTATAGTTGTAAAATATTGGCTTTAAATATCTCGCCATTTGGCACCAACATTCTACAGAATACCTTCCACTGTTGTGGTGCTTTGATGTTCAGCCTTGGCCTTAAAGTGCCTTAAAGCTTTTTTGTTTGTTTGTTTGTTTTTTTGTTTGTTTGTTTTTGTTGTTGTTTCCCAGGCTTTGGCAAGGAATCCAAAACCTTGGTCATCTTAACAAAATTCAAGACATTTTCAGAACATTTGGACTTTACAGTTTTTAAATACAGTTTTGGTGTGGACACAACCCATACAGAACAGAATACTACTGTCACTCAAAATAACTGCTGTTCCAGCAGTTACCTTCATAATATACCCTATTTAGGATATAAAGGTCAATGTTTTTGTCTTGTTTGAGTGTGAGCAGAAGTCTTTGTATCATCCATTATAATCCCTCCCCCCCTTTCTTCTTTATGCCTTGGCTTTGACATTTAAAGCATTGGATTTGAGGAGTCAAAGTCTTGGACTGTGCCTCAGAAGTCGAAGACTGGGCGTTGTGTGTCAAGGCCTTGGCCTGGGTTTTGAATGTCAAAGTCTTGGGGTGGGCCTTAGAGGTCATAGCCTCAGCTGCTGGTGGCCCTCAGAGGTCTTCCATCCAAGTACTAACTGGGACTTACTCTGCTTAGTTTCTGAGATTGACACAATCAAGCATACGCAGAGCAAACTGACTACGATCCCAGGGCCATATATAGACAGGCAAACTCATTTAAACTTGCACACACACCTACAGTCAATGTAAAGCTTCCAAACCATCTAATCAGTATGTCTTTAGATGTGGGAGCAAGCCAAAGCACCTGGAGGGAACCCACATGAACACCGGGAGAACATGTAAACGCCATACTTAAAGCATCAGGTGGGAGGTGAACCCAGGACCTTCTTGAAATGAGGCAACAGTGATATCCACTAATCCACTGAGCCACCACATATGGTCCCACTCTGACCAGAGTAGGACCTTATGTTCACTGGCAGTGTTAATTTAACACTGTCAGTGTTAGTTTTACTGTGTGCTGTGAGAGTGCATATCAGTGCAGATGCAGTATCACACCTGTCACCATGGTCGCACTGTGTACGTGCATGTGCACACAAGTGTGCATGAATCTGTCGCAGTGCGATCTGCCCAGATTCTCGGTGGTTGTACGGCATCTGTACAAGGCTGTCCGGCCATCTGTCCCTCCCGACTGCATCATGAAGTTTGGCATTTTCCCCCAGTCGGCCTGATTCAGCGTCATTCATGCTCATTTGTGTTATGTGTGAAGAGACCTTCATAAAAGTCAACAAAAGAAGTGTAAGTGCCTCTCTGCAGCCAATAAAATCCAAGAAGGAAGGTTTAAATCATTTTCACGGACATAACGTTTTTTATGGATATTTAATATATCAGAGGGATAAACTTAAAAATCACATAATATTAACCTAGACATCGCATGGACAACAAAGTAGATATCAGTTTTGTCAAATTCAATTATGCTTCAAATTGCATCCCATTAAATCATCTCTGGAGAGTTGAAAGGAATTTCTTGATGAAAGGTGAAATCTACATTGTGTGACATCACCAAAAGCACACTCACATTTGGTAACAAACCACACAACTCCTCTGACAGAGGCATAAACAAAAATGACTGCTTTGTTAACCCTGCAACATCCTGTATCATCGCTCCGGGATCCTAACAAATTAATATGTGCATTGCGGTCAAACAGGCAGGGTCATGCTTTGTTAATCTCCATCACACATTGTAATAACTTTGTCGTGTTGGGATGTTTTGCGCTCCATCCTGTTGGTACTCCGTGTTTGGTATGCAGTAATTGGAGGAGGGCTTCAAGGCTTCCTCCAGTGACCTCATTAAGTTCAGAGGCTTCTCTGAAAACAATTCGTCTCACAAAGTGAAGTCTGATTATCACTGCTCGTCCAAATGACTTGGAGATGTGCAGCTGAGGAAACGGGGTTAAGACATATGTCTGTGCCTTTGAATTTCCTCAAGAAAGTTGGTTAACCAAATACAGTTGAATGTAGAACACCATTAATTACAGCAAGGCTGTATTTGTACTGTTTCTCTGTGGAAATGACATAAAACACCTCTTCCTTTCTACCCACACGTTAACCCCCAAAACATGAATCAACTGCAAATTGTGAATTGTCCGCAACTGTGAACTGCAAAAAGTGAATACTGAAAAAGTATCTCCTGAAATGTGAATACAGGTCTTGCAAAATGTAGGTCATAAAATGTGAATTTCTTCACAATTTGGTGTATGTGCTTGGCTGAGGAGCCAATGGTGTGAATATCTGTGGGATTATGACTGCGTGCCTCTCACTGCCACCATTGGCTCACCCCTTACCTTGACACTTGCATGAAGTAATTCCCTGCACTGGCATGTAATCCGGCATGCCAATGAGAAAACCATCATAAGCTGTTGTAAACTGTGTGCGGTGGCGTGCCAGTGTGCAAGGAAAATTTTGAAATGTTCAAAATGTCTGGCACGCATTAATTTCGTGAACTAGATGTGACCATTGCGCAATGTATTCGGAAACACTGCATGTCACTGCGCCTAGGGCATCTGAACTTGAAATTGAGATTATAATGAGATGTTACCTCTGTAATAATCATGACTTTACGAGGTCTGTTAGAAAAGTATCCGACCTTTTTATTTTTTTTCAAAAACCTGATGGATTTGAATCACATGTGCTTGCATGAGCCAACCTTGAACCTCCGTGCGCATGCGTGATTTTTTTCACGCCTGTCGGTTGCGTCATTTGCTTGTAAGCAGCCTTTGTGTGAGGAGATGTGCAGCACACTCGGCGGATTTTCATTTCAAGGAAAATGGTGGAATGACTGGAGCAGCACGACTGCATCAAATTTTGCCACAAACTGGGCAATAGCCAGGTGGAAACCATTTAGATTATTCAGATGGCTTTCGGTGATGATCCTCTGGGCATCACACAGATTAAGGAGCGGTACAACCGGTTTAAAGATGGCTGCACAACGGTGGAGGGTGCACCGTGCTCTGATCGGCATCAACACACTGAAACGACCGGATCATTTCCAAAGTGAACGCTGTGGTGATGTGGGACCGTCGTGTCATTATCTGAGAAATTGCGGAAGAGGTGGACATCAGCACTTTTTCGGCACATTCCACTGTGAAAGAAGATTTTGCCATGAAAAGAGTGGCGGTGAAATTCATCGGCACGAAGCTGATGGCGCAGCAACAGCGCCTCCGTGTTGAAGTCTCACAGGACATGTTGTAACACGCCAAGCTCGTCAACCATTCGGAAGATTCAGACGGCTTTCGGTGGCTTTTCAGTCGTGTGACTATCCGAGAAATTGTGGACAAGCTGGACATGTCAGGGCATGTTACAACATGTCCTATGAGGCTTCATCATGGAGGCGCTGTTGCTGGACCATCAGCTTCGTGCCGATGAATTTCGCCGCCACTCTTTTCATGGCAAAATCTTCTTTCACAGTGGAATGTGCCGAAAAAGTGCTGATGTCCACCTCTTCTGCAGTTTCTCGGATAATCACACGACGGTCCCACATCACCACAGCATTCATTTTGGAAATAATCCGGTCATTTCAGTGTGTTGATACCGATCGGAGCGCGGTGCACCCTCCACCGTTGTGTGGACGTCTTTAAACCGGTTGTACCACACCTTAATCTGTGTGATGCCCAGAGGATCATCACCGAAAGCCATGTGAATAATCTGAATGGTTTCCACCTGGCTATTGCCCAGTTTGTGGCAAAAATTGATGCAATCACGCTGCTCCAGTCGTTCCGTCATTTCCTTGCAAAGAAAAAACAATGAGAGACTACACCCATCCTCACACAAAGGCTGCTTACAAGCAAATGACAGGCGTGAAAAAAATCACGCATGCGCATGAAGGTTCAAGGTTGGCTCATGCAAGCACACGTGATTCAAATCCATCAGGTTTTTGAAAAAAAATAAAAAGGTTGGATACTTTTCTAACAGACCTCATACATTAGATACATTATCAAACTTGAAAATGTATGTTTCACCAGTCCATTACTATATAAACATTATAAATAATTACCTTGTGAGACAAGATTCCAAATCTATTTTCCAATGCATGATGTGCACAAGACAACCTGTAGCTGTCGAAAAAAATAACATATTGACAAATACAGATTTATTTGTAAAAATAACAACACACACATTACAGTAACGTGTGTGTTGTTTTTTTATAAACCGACCAACCACTGATGACAGAAAGCTCCATTTTCCCATAATGCCCTTTGGCATGTCTGTCTGTAAATGCAAAAACCTTCAAAATTAGTGCATTAGTTTAAAAGTAAAACATATAGCTGATATTTTCACTTTGTAAAAAAAGGCAGAGGTGACATTATTTTTGATAACCTGTCCGGAATTAGTTTTTTTTATTTTAACTATAAGTCAAAACTGTGTTGCTATGCATGACTCCGCTGACACATCTGCACGACCGTATGGATGTGAAAATGAATTATCATTTTTCTCTTTTTCTCTCTCCCCCTCCCCCTTTCATTCCTTGTCACCAGGTCTATTTTGCTGAGAGATGGCTGATCTTAGACAGAAGCACTGGCTTGTTGTTGTTTTTGATTGTCTTTGAATTTACTCAGAATTATCAGTAGCTGCCAGTGTACTGGAGTCAATACTAAAAGTTATCAGTTTAGCTTTTAGCTGTAACTTCCGCTAAATTGTATAGGGGTTTATCAGTTTATAGGGGTTTATCAATTCAGTTTAGTTTCGCTTTTACTCCTTCGTCTGCCATCATATTATAATAGGTTTTGCAGTGCGCACGCTGATCAAGAATGGATCAGAAAAGCCACTACATTAACAGCACAAATTTGGTAAAAGAGGAAAATGTACAACTTACCTTTGATTTGGAGATGATAATTGTAGAAAGAAAAGCTTGTTGAGGGTCAAAAAAATCCAGAGACGGAGAACTTTAAAACTGTCATGCACGTCATTGCATGACACAGAGTTACAAAGCTGCAGCTGCATAAATCAGGCTTTAAATCAATAAAATAAATCATCATAAATTGTGCATTTATGTAAATTTGATAGCTTAACTATGTTTAGATTTATTTTGATAGCACCTGTACCTGGATGTGTTACTGTATGTGGTTAAATGTTTTAAGAAAATGTGAAACATTAAAGGTTCATTCAGTAGTTCAGTGTAGTTGGAACCAAAATGGCTCCATGTTCTGAGTTGATGCCACGCTCTCAATTAAGACAGACTAGCTGCAACCTCCCACCCCCATCTGTGTGAGAATAAAACACTTGATTGGTATTTGATTTATAAGTGTTACCCCAAGACTCCACACAATATGTCATATATGATACTACTAAAGAATGATATAAAGTGAGTAATCCTTCCTGTAACAGTGTGTCCTTGACCCTGTACATGATGGTGATAGATTTTGACATTTTCAATTTTATATAATTTATATGCGGTTTCCAGCTGAGTTTATTATCAATTATAACACCAAGGAATTTATTCTCAGTCACTGTCTCTATTTCCATATTGTTAATGGTTACATTTTTACATTTAGGTACAAATTTATTTCCAAATATAATACATTTAGTTTTTCCAAGGTGAAGTGACAATTTATTAGCGTTAAACCAAGCCTTGAATTTATCCAATTCATTTTCCACAGTATCCAAAAGCTGTTCAAGATTATCACCACTACAAAACACAGTTGTGTCATCTGCAAAAAGGACACACCTCAGTACTCTTGACACCCAACTTATATCATTTATATATAGTATAAATAACAGGGGTCCTAACACCGAACCCTGGGGCACCCCACACGTAATTTCCCGAAGTCCAGAATCAATGTTATTATAATGAACATACTGAAACCGACCATGTAAATAACTATTTATCCAATCATATGCTAATCCTCTAATTCCGTATTTCTGTAATTTGGTTAATAATATTTCATGGTTAACAGTATCAAACGCTTTCTGTAAATCAAAAAAAATACCTACTGTATATTGCTTATTATCTACTGCAGTCGCTATATTTTCGATAAAATCCATCAATGCATGTGATGTAGATCTAGATTTTCTAAATCCATACTGTTCTTCACAAAGTATCTCATGCTTTTGCAAGTAATTATTCAATCTTTTTACAAAATTTTTTCTAGTATTTTCGAAAATTGTGGTAAAAGTGAAATAGGTCTGTAATTGGAAAAAGTGTGTTTGTCCCCGGTTTTAAATGTAGGTATTACTTTTGCTATCTTCATCTGAGAAGGAAATTTACCAGAACTTAATGATATATTACAAATATAGCTGAAAGGTTTCGCTATACAATCAATAATTTTTTTCAGAAAAGCTATATCAAAATTATTAAAATCCTTTGTTTTCTTACTTTTGGAATTATGCACCAGATCAATTATCTCTTCTTCATTGGTTGCACCAACAAACATTGACACAGATTTATTAAATGTTATCTTATTTTCAAAAAAATTAGTGCTCGTTGAGTCGATATTACTAGCTAGTTTTTTCCCCACATTGACAAAAAATTCGTTAAAATGGTCAGCAATAGACTCATTGTCTTCAATCACAGTATTATTCAAGAGAAAAAAGAAGGATAATCTCTAACATTTTTACTCTTTTTTATTATTTCATTTAAAATGTTCCATGTATTTTTTTATATTATTCTTGTTTTTAACGAGTAGCTCGCTATAGTATTTTTTCTTACTAAATCTCATAATATAAATTAGTTTATTCTTATAAATTTTATATTTACTTTCAGCTTCCTTTGTTCTTAATTTTATAAATTGTTTATACAATAAATTCTTCTTTTTACATGCTCTCTGAAGTCCCTTAGTTATCCATGGTTTATTGCCGTATCGATTAGTGTATATTTTGTCAACAAGAGGACAATGTTTATCATATAACTTAGAAATAGAGGAAATGAAACCATCATAGGATACATCAACATCATCAGCATAAACTTCATTCTAATTCTGACGTAGTAAATCCTCCCTTAAATTGTCAATGGCTATTGGTGTTACTTTTCTACTCAACCTATTAAAATCCTTTCGAAACACTCGACCATGTAATGCAAAAACAGTGAATACTGGCAGGTGATCAGTAATATCACTTACCAGTAGTCCCGCACTGAGCTTACCGGATATAACATTTGTTAGAATATTATCAATAAGGGTTGTTGAGTTCGAAGTTATTCTGCTTGGATGAATAATAGTCGGGAATAACCCCATACAATATATGGAATTTATAAATGAAGTAGTTTGTGGATGATTGTGAGGATTTAGAAAATCAATATTGAAATCACCACAAATAAATAAATGTGCATTCTTATTAATTTTGTTGTACATTCCCAGAATTATTTGTTCAAAGGTATCAATATTTGCTCCAGGAGCTCTGTATATGCAACTAACAACCGTATTATTTGAATTTATAGATGTCATTTTGACCGTAACACATTCCATGATATTATCAACTGTAAAAGACATATTATTAACTAGTTTACAATTATAATCAGACCTTACATATAATGCCACGCCCCCGCCTCTTCTCATCTGTCTATTAACCAGAAACAATTGATAACCATCCAGTTGTACTAAATCTTGACTGACCTCAGATAACCATGTTTCTGATATTGCAATCACTGAAAAACTTTTTTTAGATGTTATCAAACAATCATTTATACTTGAAAAATTCCGGGAGAGACTTCTACTGGCACTCCAAATTCATGCTTGTGTTTAATTAATAACTGCAGAGCTAGGATGGGATTGATGGTTGCATTTTTTTTTTAATTACAAGCAGAATGCGCTGATCAATGAGCAACAGGCACTGGATCCTGTCAAGAATGACCCTGGCAGGATCAAATAAGTGCAATATCATTGTAGTTGTTGCAATCAAACATTTCTTTCCAGGTGATGAGTCGCCAATGAAGTTGAAGGTTATGTTTTCTCCTGTCTGTTAGGGCCCCTTCACACATAGTGCAAATTTGGTCGATTTGAGCAGAAAGTGCGCATGAAGCAGGAATCGTGCGCAAAACGTGTAATTTTGTAGCTGCTTCCAATACCTCGTACACCTGTTGTTACAACTATTTGCGCACACCAGCGGCTGAAAGACAGAGTGTGTGCTGTGTGAACCCATTGAACCCTTTTGTGGCAGGTGTCGGCCAAATTCCAACTGACACACACAAACATCTAATACCACTCGCATGGCACTTGAAAATGTGTGGCCATTCATACTATCATCACTAAAATAGTCTGCAGACAATCACTGTTGAGCTGGATGTGAAATTTGTCTAAGTGCCCCGTGACTGTGAAGTTGCTAAGTGTGCATGTGGCGTGCCAGAGTCTCGGCTCCCCCCACAACATGCGTGCATGTGTTTCGTGTGCTACCCCGGCGACAACACATCTGTGCGTGTGGTCCCCCCCCCCACAGGCGAGTCATCTCTCATCTGATTAGAGTGACATCTTGGTCTGTGTGCTGACAGGACAGGGGGCGTGACTGGCTGCCCACAGCTGTTGGGACATCTGTGGTTCTGGACATCACAGATGCAATACACGCAGCATGTATTTTATTTTTTTTCTTCACAGCAGCTGGCAGTGCGTTCCCGTGTGCATGAACTGTTGCACAGGCATTGTGATCACCTGCCCGTCGGGGCGATGTTTTGTGGTTTGATCATTCGAGCTGTTTCGCTGTGAGTCGCTCTGAGTTGTACTTTATTCGCACTATGTGTGAAGGGGGCCTTAGTCTTGTCAAAGTCATTCGACAAGACTCTGTTGGTGTGTCTGTTGGCTTATTTGTTTGTATGTGTGTTTGTTTGTTCATCTTTAAATTGTATTTTTCATCTGATTGACTTTAAATTTGGTGAAAGCATGCAAAGTGCCAGGTCTATAGGTCGATGTTGTTTGGAGTGGTTCCAATGATATTTACCATTGATAATTGGGCCAAACTTCACAAATTTTGTAAAAATAAACCAAGGGCCACTTGGTGGCAAAAACCAGAAGTGCAGCTGTACATTTTAAATGGTCAAGCAGAGAAAGAAAAAAAAAGTTGTGATTGTGCAGTCAAACCTTATATCATGTTAATTCATTTTTATTATTGCATTCTTTTGGTCTTAATTGTTATTGTTGTGATCATCCTATCCAACTTTCTCACACTCGGCTCGCACCACCTCATCTGTGAAAAAAACTGAAAGTAAAAGCCCTAACTTTTCATTTGTTTGTCTATTTGTTTATTTGTGAGCAGCCTGAAGCCCACAATTTTTCACATATCGTGATGACATTTTTACTGAAGATTCATATCCTGATAGAAAGGATTGACTGAATCTTTAGTGTCATAGGGCAGTATCCTTTATCAACTGACAAAGTTTAATCAGGATCTGATTCAGATGACAGATTTTGCGGCCATTTAAATTTAACATTGAAAACAGCATTTAATGTATATTTTACATTATATCTGAATCAAACATGTCCCAATCACGCTCATATTTGAAAGTGAGGTGCAGACTGGCACTCAGTATTGCCTGACAAAGTTTGATCCAGATCCGATCCAGATTGTGGATTTTGTGGACATTTTAATTTAATATTGAAAAGCCCATTTGGTGTACATTTTGCATTACATGTCAATCAAAAGTGCCTCAATCACTCTCATATTTGAAAATTGGGTGCAGACTGGCACTCAGTATCGGCTGACAAAGTTTGATCCAAATCCGATCTGGATTGTGGATTTTGTGGACATTTTCATTTAATATTGAAAAGCCCATTCGGTGTACATTTTGCATTATATCTCAAACTAAAGGCCCTCAATCACACTCATATTTGAAACTGAGGTGAAGACTGGAACTCAGTATTGCCTGACAAAGTTTGATCCGGATCTGATCCGGATTGTGGATTTTGTGGACATTTGATTTTAACATTGAAAAGCCCTTTTGATTAAGATTTTGTATTATATGTTAGCTGAAGAAAAGTCACTTCGAACAAGACTTTGACCTTGAAAATCTTTTCCAAGATAAACATTTGTGGAATTGGAAACTATTGTTGGCAGAGGTTTGCGCTGTACGAGCACAGCACTCTAGTTTTCTTTCCATTCACTACCCAGGAGAACCCCCCCCCCCCCCCCCCCCCCCCCCCCCGACACACACACACACACACCGTGAAGATGTTTGGCACAAACTCCACGTTTTTGCTTCACTTGTTTCACCGCCACTTCAATCTCACTGACGTTCAGTGATTCCTATGTGACTGGAGGATAAGCAACAAGAACACTGGCATTGATCACCTTTACAGAGTAAAAATACTTGACACAGGGGGTGAGTAATTCAGAGTATTCCATCAGGCTCATGCTACCACCTGTCATTGCTCCAATGGCAGAAGGTATCAGTTTATGAATATAATGCTTTGATTCATCTGTAAGCAGGAAGTGGTCAAGCTGTTAGTGCACTTGTTTCCAGTGTGAAAGGTTCCTGGTTCAAACCCCACTCCTGCCCATTCTACAACAGGGATTTGCATCAGGATGGGCATCCAATGTAAAATTTGTGCCAAATCAACATACACATCCATCACCACTGAAAGGGATTTATTTCTGCAGCATTTGCTCACAGGTTCTCCTTGCAAATTAACTTGTCTACTAGCTTTGCCCTGGGGAGCTGTCTTTCTTAGGTTCTTTCCCATACTAAAATTACCACTAGGCCACTTCTGCATGACATGTACAGTGCCATGTGAGATTAAATACATCCTTCTGGGAACATCACTAACTCCAGCATAATTCCTTGCAGACTAGAGGTTCTTGCTGCAGAAGATCAGACAGCTTGTCACATTTTTAGGTGTGAAATCATCAGAAGCAGTCTGATATTGGAGTCCAGGCAAATTAAACCTTCGATCCCCAGCAGAAAAAAAGTTGGCTGGAGTTTGGCTAGATTTTTACGAAAGCAGCAAATGGGTCTGTAGTCAAGATCATAAACTAAATACTTCTCCACTGTCTCCCAATAAGCAAGTGATCAACATCCTTAGCTACACCGCCAGTACTGGTGTACCATGTCCTGTGTTGCAATTCTGGACACTGGAATTAGTGTCCAACAGATAGTCCCTGACCTTTGGCAAATGAAGGGGCACTGAGCTTCTTTTAGGAGAGTTGGCAGGTCAGTGTGGGGCCAAGGTAATAGTTGCAAATCATCAAGAGAAGTTGTGAGTAGCCTATTCAAAGAATCAAAGTCAAGGGCCAACATAGATTTTTGTAGCAGGGCACTGGAAAAGAACAAGAAGGCTGGGTTAACAATACACAAGAACATCAGACAATGTGCAGTGCTTGTTATGTTTCGGCCCCTAGGGAGGGTCGCTCCTCTTATTTTCCCTCTCCCCAATATGATTTTCTAGTTATTAGTTTCATTCTGAGTTCATCATTTATTTTCTGTTCAGTATTCTGTAGTCTTTGGTTTAGTTTCCTGTGTATTTTGTATTTTCTGTTTTTCAGACATTAGTCATATGGTTTATTCAGTTGTAGTCTTTGTCCAGTTATTCATTTTCCATTGATTGATGCTTTTCTTTCTGGTTTTATTTTCTGCTTCTTATTATGTAGTCTTTCGTTGTTTCATTCCTTTTTTGTGCTATACTTACGGTTGTCTTGGGTTTTGTTTTTTTGTTATGCATTTATGCTGTTTATCTATAGGTTATTTTGTTATGTTTATTATCTTTTAGACTTCAGCCATGTGTTTAGTTTGTTACCGTAGTAGTCACTGATTTTGTTCTCCATTTGTACGTCCTTCACTTACACTCTTGCACCTGCCTGTTTCATCTCATCTGTCTGCCTTGATCACTCCCTCCCTCTCTTGCATCTCTTCCCTTCTCTTGGATTCACCTGACAAAACCTCCCTTCTACAACTTTCTTCCACATGTGCACCTTGTTAACCTAATTACCCCACCTGTGTATTTAAGGCCTTCACTCTCTCCACTCACTTGCCAGTTTGTCGCTGTCCATGTAGCCACGTTCCAGCCTCTTGATTTTGTCTTGTTTTTGCCTCCGTGTGTTTGGACCTTGCTTTGTTTACCGGACCTTGTTTTTGCCTCTACCTTTGATGCAGTATCTCAGTGTTCTTGAACCCAGCCTGTCTCTTTCTACCATGTTTTTGCCTACCACTTATCTGTACCTCTACTTCGCTGCCTGCCTTCCCATATACTGTACCCCTGCTTGATAATACGATAAATATTATCTTTTTACTCATAACACCTGGCCCTCGGGTCTGCATTTTGTGCCCTCCCACATTTTTGTGCCATGCATCCTTGAGCCTTGACAGTGCTGTGTGCACTTTGGATAATAAGTGGCAGGTTTGCAGTAGGGTGACTTTAAGTGGTTGGGAACATCTGTAATTTGGTGGATCCCACTGGCCGGGATGGATCAGGAGTAGGTTAATACCAGAGAGGAAAAAGTCAGAGACTTTGCAAATGCATCAAGCATTCAAATGTAGTGGAAAATGTGGGAAATCCCCCCCCCCCCCCCCCCAAAAAAAAAAAACCTGGGTGTATCCTTGAGAAGCTACTGTTACTACTTACGAGTATTACAACTTTGGTTTTAGCTAATGTTAAACAAGATCATTATGACAAGACGCTTAGTTATATTTCCATTTTTTCTCTTGATATGCAACTCTTTCAACCTAAGTTTTATCGTGCAAAAATAAGACGTTTTCACTTCACTAGATATGTCATTTTTAATTGCAGTAATACAAAGCTCCATACTGTTGTCAGGATGAAATGTAGATCTAAACTGTCAACTTTTCACAAAGGTAAAAAAAAACCTGTCTCACTTGGTGCTTGGTGCTTTTCAGTTTAGCAAAAGGGGATATGTGAGGGGTTTACAGTATAAGAGTAAGAATGTATTCAGAAATAAAAGAAAGCAAAACTCCAGCATAATTACATAAGGATATATTCAAGAATTTTCAATGTTGTGTCACAATTGTATATCTGACGCATACACACAAAAATTCCAACTAAATACATTTGTCTTCAGGGATGCGCACTAACTGGTTGATTGAGCTGAGGCCATTTGCGGCCGACAGCGTCAAAAAGGAGGAATCAATACCGTGCTTGTCCACTTCTTTACTCATTAAGGAGCTGCTATTCATGTCAGGGTCTGTGTATGACAAAGAAAGCACACAAGTGTGCATTTTCAGTCTGAGGAGGGTGGTGTTTTTTCTCCCCCTCAATGCTCTCCCTTCATCAAAATTCACCTCACAGTGGTGTGGAGCAAGAGGCCAAACTCTTGACAGGGTTAGCCCAGTAAAGAAGAAATCAAATAAGTCCACTCTTTTATGGCCTGGCCAACTAGGATGGCCACTTATAATTGGATTAATGAATTAATATCACACCTTTTGCAACAATGGCTGTTTTGATAATTGGATAATACAGTGATGATCACATTTATTTGACTAATGTGATGTTTAATCTAAGTGCCAACCTCTAGTACTGAAAAGGAAGCACATGTGGAAGTGTCAAATCCTGCAGTTCCTTTAATGGCCCCTTGAGGGTGGCTCTTTGAGCAAATTCTTAGAACAATTAAGAATTAAGTGAGCTATATCTAACATATAAAGCTGACTGAAGTCACTGAAAAATTGTCCTCCACCTTGGGATATAGAATTCCATTATCTCCCAACTTATGTTTACTTGGAGACACTACAGTTATTGATCTGCCAACTAAACAATCTAAAACTGTACTTGTAGCACTGACTATTGCCAAAAAACTATTTTGCTGAATTGGAAAAATAAACAATCAATCAATATTGACCAATGGTCAAACCTCATCGAATATATAGCAATGGAAAAAATAGCTGCTTCATTAAGAAACCAGATTGATTGATTGATTTACAACAATTTAATGAAACATGGTCCTTATTTATCAATTCACTGAATCTGAATTCGAATTTGGAGGTCTAATTTATTTTTCCCTGTTAGGGAATGCCACTCTTGCACCTGTGCTGTATTAGATTATGACTTGTTCCTATTATTATTGACCTACTGACTTTTCTGTCTTGTGTTGCAGATCCACAGGTTGCAGTTCTTTGGGGTTGATACTGTGTTTGTTTGTTTGTTTTTTTGTTGTTGTTTTGTTTTGTTTTTCCCTTGAAAATGATTGAATTGGTGGAGGAGAGAGCTTGTGTCTTTTAGAGTGGGTGCTTCTCGGGTATGGTGGGGCTGTGTGGCCTGTGCATGCGAGGATGGTTTTGTGTCTCGGGTGTGGAGTCCTGGGCTTGCTGGGGGATTTGGGGTTGGGGTGGGGCTACAGATACAGAGAGGAAAATAAATATTTGAACACCCTGCGGTTTTGCAAGTTCTCCCACTTAGAAATCATGGAGGGGTCTGAAATTTTCATCATAGATGCCTGTCCACTGTGAGAGACATAATCTAAAAAAAAAAAAATCCGGAAATCACAATGTATGATTTTTTTAAATAATTTATTTGTATGTTACTGCTACAAATAAGTATTTGAACACCTGTGAAAATCAATGTTAATATTTGGTACAGTAGCTTGTTTGCAATTACAGAGGTTAAACGTTTCCTGTAGTTTTTCACCAGGTTTGCACACACTGCAGCAGGGATTTTGGTTCACCCCTCCATACAGATCTTCTCTAGATCTTTCAGGTTTGGAGTTTCAGCTCCCTCCAAAGATTTTCTATTGAGTTCAGGTCTGGAGACTGGCCAGGCCACTCCAGGACCTTGAAATGCTTCTTACGGAGCCCCTCCTCAGTTGCCCTGGCTGTGTGTTTGGGGTCATTGTCACACTGGAAGACGCAGCCATGACGCATCTTCAATGCTCTTACTGAGGGAAGGAGGTTGTTTGCCAAAATCTCACAATACATGACCCCATCCATCCTCCCTTCAGTACAGTGCAGTCATCCTGTCCCCTTTGCAGAAGAGCACCCCCAAAAATGATGTTTCCACCCCCATGCTTCACAGTTGAGATTGTTTTCTTGGGGTTGTTCTCATCCTCTAAACATGGTAAGTGGAGTTGATTCCAAAAAGTTGTATTCTGGTCTCATCTGAATACATGACCTTCTCACATGCCTCCTCTGGCTCATCCAGATGGTCACTGGTGAACTTCAAACAGGCCTGAACATGTGCTGCCTTGTGCAGGGGGACCTTGCTGCCCAGCAGGATTTTAAACCATGACAGCATCATGTGTTACTAATGTAATCTTTATGACTGTGGTCCCAGCTCTCCTCAGGTCATTGACCGGGTCCTCCTGTGTAGTTCTGAGCTTTCTCAGAATCATCCTTACCCCACAAAGTGAGCTCTTGCATGGAATCCCAGACCGAGGGAAATTGACAGTCATCTTGTGTTTCTTCCACTTTCTAATAATCATAACAGTTGTTGTCTTCTAACAAGCTGCTTGCCTGTTGTCCTGTAGTCCATCCCAGCCTTGTGCAGGTCTACAGTTTTGTCCCTGGTGTCCTTAGACAGCTCTTTGGTCTTGGCTATGGTGAACAGGTTGGAGTGTGATTGATTGAGTGTGTGAACAGGTGTCTTTTATACAGGTAACAAGTTCAAACAGGTGCAATTAATACAGGTAAAGAGTGCAGAATAAGAGGGCTTCTTAAATAAAAATTAACAGGTCTGTGAGAGCCAGAATTCTTAACTCAGCCACATGGGGTGTGCAGCCAGTACATTCTGAGTGCCGGTCCCAAGCCCAGATAAATGAGGAGGGTTGCGTCAGGATGGGCATCCAGCGTAAAACAAGCTAACCCAACTATGCAGACTAAGAACCGAATTTCCATACCGGATCGGTCGAGGCCCGGGTTAACAATGTCCGCCACTGGTGCTGTTGCCCAATAGGGTGCCAGTGGAAATTGGGCTACTGCTGGGCGAAGACGACGAAGAAGAGGAGGAGAATGTGTGCTTCTTAAAGAAAAATTAACAGGTCTGTGAGAGCCAGAATTTTTGCTGGTTGGTAGGTGTTCAAATACTTATTTGCAGCAGTAACATACAAATAAATTATTAAAAAATCATACATTGTGATTTCCGGATTATTATTTTTTTTTTTAGATTTTGTCTCTCACAGTGGACATGCACCAAAGATGAAAATTTCAGACCCCTCCATGATTTCTAAGTGGGAGAACTTGCAAAACCACAGGGTGTTCAAATACTTATTTTCCTCACTGTAATTTTATGAACTACACAGATGTATAATAGAACAAATGTCGACTGGTTTATAACACAATTATGACAGAGTTTGAGGGGAGAGCGAGGTACTGCAGCAGCAGCCAGTTTTTTTTTTTTTTTTTTAATTGTTCACATGTGCGCACACAAATGGGACAGGAGGTCCTTAAACTGGGTCCTGGAGAGGCGGAAATACCACTGAAAGCAGCTGTCATCCAGATGCAGCTCCTGCAGCAAATGATGAAACTCCCCAAATTGGGAACGTCTCATGAGGATGTTGTGAACCCAGGGACGGTACCGCTGGCGACATTTGTCAGCTTTCCACAACAAATAAAGTACAGCAACTTGGTCCGTGTGATCAAGGTCCGTCATGCTGACTCGATGGTGAGCGGGATGGAAGCTCCTCCTATTTGATGACACATTGGGGCGAATTTTCACAGCAAATGCAGAGCGACACACCGGGCGATGGTGGCGTGTCCATCGCCAGGCAAGGAATGCGAATTTGTGGCATCGCGTGGCATCCGGTGTGAACGCAACATTAGGTTGAAAGCATACTTGCACAAACACACACAGTCAGACTTATATATTAGATTACACCTGCTCACTAGAGCCCTTATTTTCACAGTTCACATGGTACTCAGGTCTGGTAGCAAGCATCATACTTTACTTACTACTTAGTAGCGGCTGGCTAGGGTGCACATTAATTAGAATCCGAGCGGGCCAGCACGCACCGCATGCGAGTTAAGGTGTGTGTGTTTTTTTTTCAATTAAAATGTACCTGCTGTGTACGGCTTGCCAGAGCATTGCCGTAATATGACATGCTATATCACCTTTTTATCATCATTTGCTTGAGTCTCATTAATGTCATATTGCTCTACTAAAATTACAATGACAACATACACACAATGCAATGCAACTTACTACCCCTTAACTAAAGTGACATGAAATATACAATGACATGGTTAAAATTATTCTCTATTGCCCATGCGTAGAACTGGCAGCTCAACTAGTTATGTGATATTTGAAATGAAATGTTCAGAAAGGAAAACCATGTTCAAGTCCATAGCAGCTACTGACTACTGCTATTGCCTCGTGGGTAACTACCTGGCTCCAGCACACAAGCTATCAGTCAAAGCAACAATGTCCCCATAACTTTGTTGCTTAAAATAGTTTACACTGTTGAGTTATATGACAGTTCACCACCTGTAGAGTTGTCATAATGGAGAAATTAGCTATAGATAGCAAAAATGTAACTGAAAGGTTGACATTTTAACATGGGGATCTGTGGAGAGCAAATTACTTTTAAATAGTGCCTCAAGTGGCCATTCACTAAACTTCAGCTTTTGGTGCATCTTTACTGGGTTCATTTTTCAACACCACAGTTTACTGGTTGGGTTTATGTCAAAGAGATGGTGTAAATGGTGATAATTATTGATTGAAATTAACCTTGGAATCACACATTAATATTATAATAAAAAACAAGTCCTTTCAGCTGCTCCCTTGTTTTCACTCAGGGTCTCCACAGCAGATCCAAGTTGGACCTGCATGTTGATTTGGCAGAAATTTTATGCCGGATGCAAATGCACATCACATGGAGAAATGTGACAGGGGTGGGAGTTGAACTGGGAAACTTCTGCACTGAAGCAAATACACTAACCACTTTGTCATCACCCCCGCTACACATTAATATGGTAGTATGGAACCTAAAATCAAATCCACCAGAAGAGGTTGGTTAAATACAAAAGACAGAAGCTAGAACTTTTCAGCTTTGAAGCTTGAGTGTATTGTTTTAATTCATAATTTAAACTGTATTTGCATCCATAAGACAATAGAAGTCAACAATTTAAAAAAGGTTTTGCCTATTTTCTTTGGCAAACTAATACCTGACCTATGCTGTTTGACACATTGGCTGTAAATAGGATGGGTTAAATGTAATTGGGATGAGTTAAATGTAATTAGGATTGGTTTAAATGTAATTGGGATGTGTTAAATGTATTTAGGATGAGTTAAATGTTATTGGGATGGGTTAAATGTAATTGGGATGAGTTAAATGTAATTAGGATTGGGTTAAATGTAATTGGATGAGTTAAATGTATTTAGGATGAGTTAAATGTCATTGGGGTGGGTTAAATGTAATTGGGATGAGTTAAATGTAATTAGGATTGGGTTAAATGTAATTGGGATGAGTTAAATGTATTTAGGATGAGTTAAATGTCATTGGGATGGGTTAAATGCCATTGGAATAGGTTAAATGTAATTGGGATGAGTTAAATGTAATTGGGATGGGTTAAATGTAATTGGATGAGTTAAATGTCATTGGGATGGGTTAAATGCAATTAGGATGGGTTAAATGTAATTAGGATTGGGTTAAATGTAATTGGGATAAGTTAAATGTATTTAGGATGAGTTAAATGTCATTGGGATGGGTTAAATGTAATTGGGATAGTTTAAATGCAAAGGACACATTTTGTTGTATATGAACAATGGCAATAAAGCCCCATCTTCATCGTCTTCAAATGGTCGACCTCATCTGAGTCACTGTAAGTATATGTTCTTTTGATACAAACCCACTACAAAGGTATCCAAAGATTCTCCAAAGAGACCCAGTACCAAAGACATGCAGTTGTCACCTCAGGTCACTAATTACCGTTGGGAGTCTCACAAACAAGCGGTGAGACCGAAAGCACCAGTACCCAAAGACTTTCATCTTCGTTGGATTGGCATCATCAAAAACATCATTTTGCAGTGGTCTAATTACTCCAAAAGGTTTTGCGGCATGTCTCTCTGTCTCAAAGAGATACACTTCTGATGGCCAGGTCTCAGAAGTCATGGAAAGCCTGGTTTTTCACCTTGAATCAAAATAATTGCATGTTACTGACTTTGCTTTTTAAGCAGCCAGTCTGCTCTGTGTAAGCCTGATCCTGTCAGATCTCAGAAGCTCAGCAGAGCAGGATCTGGTTAGTACTTGGATGGGAGACCTCTTTGGAACACCAGCGGCTGTGTGTGTTTCTCCAAGTAAACCTGGAGTTGCATCAGGAAGGGCATCCGGTGTAAAACTTGTGCCAATTATCAATGCGGATCTGGCTGTGTCCGCTGTGGGGACCCCGAACAAAAACTGGGAGCAGCCAAATGAACAACAACTTACTTTGCTTTTTAAGTGCTGTAATTGGGGTATCCATTGATTCCACAAAGTTCACAGCATTGTTCACAAAGACAAGGTCAGTACAATCCTATATACTGCTCAAAAAATTAAAAGAACATTTTTTTGATCAGAGTACTGCATCAAGTTAATTCAACATCATGATATAGATCTGGTCAATTAAATAGTGGGAGGGTGTGGTTGTTGTTGCTCTAGGTGCACGAGAGGGGCAGCAATGAGAAGACACCAAAAACAGGAATGGTTTTACAGGTGGAGGCCACTGATATTTTTTCCCTCCTCATCTTTTCTGATTGTTTTTTCACTAGTTTTGTATTTGGCTGGTGTCAGTGTCACTACTGGTAGCATTGTGTGACACCTGGACCCTACAGAGGTTGCCCAGGTAGTCCAGATCCTACAGGAGGGCACATCAATATGTGCCATTACAAGAAGGTTTGCTGCATCTGCCAGCACAGTCTCAAGAGCATGGAGAGATTCCAGGAGACAGGTAGTTACTCTAGGACAGCTGGACAGGATCGTAGATGGTCCTTAACCCATCAGCAAGACCAGTATCTGCTCCTATATGCAGGGAAGAACAGGATAAGCACTGGCAGAGCCTTAAATGACTTCCAGCAGGCCACTGGTGTGAATGTATTTGACCAAACAGACTTCATGAGGGTGAGCCAAGGGCCCAATGTCCTGTGGTGTGCCCTGTGCTTACTGGGGGGCACCATGGAGCTCAATTATCATTTGCCATAGAACACGAGAATTGGCAGATCCACCAATGGCACCCTGTGCTTTTCATAGATGAGAGCAGGTTCAACCTGAGAACATGTGACAGACGTGAAAGGGTCTGGAGATGCCATGGAGAACGTTATGCTGCCTTTGACCTCATTCAGCATGACTGGATTGGTGGTGAAACAGTAATGGTTTAAGGAGGTATATCCATGGAAGGACACACAATCATCTGCAGGGTACACAATGGCAATCTGGCCACTATTAGATATTGGGATGAAATCCTTAGACCTATTATCGGACCCTATGATGGTGCAGTTGGTCCTCAGTTCCTCCTGGTGCACGACAATGCACGGCTTCATGTGGCGAGATTCTGCAGACAGTTCCTGGAAGATGAAGGTATTGAAGCCAGTGACTGGCCCCACGCTCGCCTGACCTAAATCGACTATAAGACCTCTGGGACATTATGTTTTGGTCCATGTGATGCCGCGAGGTTGCACCTCAGATTGTCTCGAAGTTAAGTGATGCCTTGATCCAAATCTGGGATGATATCCCCCAAGACACCATACATCATCTCAGGAGCATGCCCCAAACAAACAACTGAGTACCATTTAGAGTTGCCACAATTTTGACAAAATGGACAAGCCTGCTGCATCATATTTTCACTTTGATTTTCGGGGTGTCATTGAATTCAGCCATCTGTAGGTTGACAATTTTCATTTCCATCAAAAGATGTGGTGTCCTTTCATTCTTCACACATTACCCAGTCCATATCAGGAAAGCTATCCAGCATGATTTGTTACCTCCGCCAGCAAAGTTGGAGGAGGTTATGCTATCGCCTGTGTTTGTGTGTTTGTTTGTTTGTTTGTTTGTCAGTTTTTGAACAGCTTGGAGTCCACATTTAACATTGAAAACCCCATGAAATGTATATTTTACCTTCTACTTTAATCAAACATGCCCCAGTCACAGCCATATTTGAAAGCAAGGTGCTGACTGGCACTCACTATTGCCTGACAATATTGAAAAGCCCATTTGTTGTACATTTTGCATTATATCTCAATCAAAAGTGCCTCAATCACTCTCATTTGTGAAATTGAGGTGCAAACTAAAACTTTTCAGTTGTTCCCCTTGTTTTCACTCAAGGTTGCCACAGCAGATCCAATTTGGATCTGCATGTTAATTTGGCACATATTCTACACTGGATGACCTTCCACACGCACCTCCATATTACATGAAATTTAGGAGGGGTGGGGTTTGAACTGGGAACCATCTGCACTGAAACCAAGTGCACTAACCGCTTGTCCACCACATCTGCATTCAGTTTGAAGTTCCTTTGGCTGCCCTTGTTTTTACTCGGAGTCGCCACAGCAGATTTTGGATCATTAGTTCATGAATGTGTTCATTATAAAACAACCATTGATGCGTCTTGACACATCTTTTTCTAAACAGAATTTCTTTTGTCTCACTGTCTGACACATTTGTTTTTTTTGTTTTGTTTTGTTTTGTTTTGTTTTTTTAATAATCCATAGTAGGTAGAGGTGTGGCCAAGTGGTTAGTGCACTTGGTTTCAGTGCAAAAGGTTCCTGGTTCAAACCCCACCCATGCCACATTTCTCCATGTAATGTGAAGGTCCATCAAGAAGGGCATGTTGTGTGGGCCGCTGAAGAGGAGGTACTGCTGGCCCACCACCACCAGAGGGCGCCCTGCCTGGAGTGCGGGCTCCAGGCACCAGAGGGCGCTGCCGCATCATGGGAGTAGCCTGGGTGACAGCTGTCACCCATCACCAGACACAGCTGTTCTACTCAGCACCGAGGTATATCAGGAGGACGGCGTCTCCACCTCAGTGCCGAGATATCGCCTAAGACCAAGGTAGTATTCTCTGCAGTTATACATTGCATCATCAGCTAAGACTGTTAAAACCTTTTTCAGGACTGGTGACTACTGAAAACCTCATTCTTTGGATAAGTACTCACCTTCCTGCTATACTTTGCCAAGAGGTGGAGGCGGCTTCTCCCCTCTCTGTTACTGGGTGCGTTCATCCACTCCTGTGTGTTGTTGCTCTCTCCTGCCAGCAGTACCGGATCCGACGAGCGGAGGCAGTGGCCACCTGGGAATTCGGGACTTGGCGGTTCCAGTATTTCCAGGGTTCGGTGGCAGAGGAGATCTGGGTGGTTCCGGTTCGACTGAGACAGACGTCTCCTACCTTCGAGCCTGCCCACACGACACCAGCGGATTCGACCCCAAATTGTGTTTGTTGTATTACTCGTGCTTGTTTCAGTAGTAAATCTTGTTATTTACTCTCTCCATTGTCCGTTCATTGCGCCCCCTGTTGTGGGTCCGTGTTCCTACACTTTCACAACAGGGCATCCAGTGTAGAATTTGTGCCAAATCAACATGTAGATCCAAACTGGATCTGCTGTGAAAACAAGGGGAACAAGTGAAAAGTTTTACTTTTTAGGAATAAAGACAGAGTAAATTTGAATGAAAATATTTATATTATATTATATTTATATTATATATGATAATTGCTAGTAAATGTTACTTGAGGTATTCTTTTAGATAAACTAATATATGCAAATAAAATTTACTTAAGAATTCCCCTTGTAAAATTGACTTGGATTTTCTGAGTGGAAAAACTTGCCTACAGTAGTGTTCAAAATAATAGTAGTGCTATGTAACTAAAAAGATGAATCCAGGTTTTGAGTATATTTCTTATTGTTACATGGGAAACAAGGTACCAGTAGATTCATAAGATTCTCACAAATCCAACAAGACCAAGCATTCATGATATGCACACTCTTAAGGCTATGAAATTGGGCTATTAATAAAAAAAAGTAGAAAAAGGGTGTTCACAATAATAGTAGTGTGGCATTCAGTCAGTGAGTTCATCAATTTTGTGGAACAATCAGGTGTGAATCAGGTGTCCCCTATTTAAGCATGAAGCCAGCACCTGTTGAACATGGTTTTCTCTTTGAAAGCCTGAGGAAAATGGGACGTTCAAGACATTGTTCAGAAGAACAGCAGAGTTTGATTAAAAAGTTGATTGGAGAGGGTAAAACTTGTATGCAGGTGCAAAAAAATTATAGGCTGTTCATTTACAATGATCTCCAATGCTTTAAAATGGACAAAAAAAAACAAAAAAAAAACAGAGACGCGTGGAATAAAATGGACAACAACAATCAAAATGGATAGAAGAATAACCAGAATGGCAAAGGCTCACCCATTGATCAGCTCCAGGATGATCAAAGACAGTCTGGAGTTACCTGTAAGTGCTGTGACAGTTAGAAGATGCCTGTGTAAAGCAAATTTATTTGCAAGAATCCCCCACAAAGTCCCTCTGTTAAATAAAAGACATGTGCAGAAGAGGTTACAATTTGCCAAAGAACACCAAAAGAGAAATGGAGGAATATTTTGTGGACTGATGAGAGTAAAATTGTTCTTTTTGGGTCCAAGGGCCGCAGACAGTTTGTGAGACAACCCCCATACTCTGAATTCAAGCCACAGTTCACAGTGAGGACAGTGAAGCATGGTGGTGCAAGCATCATGATATGGGCATGTTTCTCCTACTATGGTGTTGGGCCTATATATCGCATACCAGGTATCATGGATCAGTTTGGATATGTGAAAATACTTGAAGAGGTCATGTTGCCTTATGCTGAAGAGGACATGCCCTTGAAATGGGTTTTTCAATAAGACAATGACCCCAAGCACACTAGTAAATGAGCAAAATCTTGGTTCCAAACCAACAAAATGAATGCCTCGCAGATGTGAAGAAATCATGAAAAACTGTGGTTATACAACTAAATACTAGTTTAGTGATTCACAAGATTGCTAAAAAAAAGCAGTTTGAACATAATAGTTTTGAGTTTGTAGCCTCAACAGCAGATGCTGCTATTATTGTGAACACCCCCTTTTTTACTTTTTTTTTTTACTAATAGCCCAATTTCAAAGCCTTAAGAGTGTGCATATCATGAATGCTTGGCCGTGTTGGATTTGTGAGAATCTACTGAATCTACTGGTACCTTGTTTCCCATATAACAATAAGAAATATACTCAAAACCTGGATTAATCTTTTTAGTCACATAGCACTACTATTATTCTGAACACTACTGTAGGTTTTTTTCAAGTAAATATCACTCCATTTTTTTTTCAGTGAGGAAACCCACATAAACACAGGGACAACTTGCAAACTCCACACAGAAAGCCCACAGGTGGGAATCAAACCCATGACCTACTTGCTGTGAGGCAGCAGTGCAAACCACTAATCCAAAGTGCTGCCCTCAACTAAAGACCAAAACGGTAATTTCAAATTCAAACACTACTCCTACAATTATAAAGTGTCCCCCCACACACCCACATACCAAACCAGCCCAGTCTATTGACCAGTAAATGACAGTACAATAAGCTACAGATGAATGCTCATGACATAAATTATTATTCCATCCTAATTAATCACAAGCTGATTTTATTAAAAATTACAGACTATTAAAACAAATAATGTAGCTTTATTAAAATAAATTGTGTATTTGTAGAGGTCACACACTTTACGTAGTTATATTTAATCATAAAAACTTGCTTTTAATTAACAGCTTTCGATGATCCTAAAACCTTTGCACAGTTTATAATTAGCACTGAAATGATTATTTGAGTAAATCTTAATGCATCTTCATATCAGAGTAACTTGTTTTAACAACTGTCATTGTTGTATCTGAAATGTGGGGGTAATATATTATTATTGATTAAAGGGGACTTATTGTGACAAATCACCTTTTACATTTTCACCTGTTTGATATTTAATGTTCAACATCTCCAAAGTCCTACAATTCTATTACTATTTTCACATATTCTCATAACTGAAGATGAATTCATGTCACAGTTTAACACCTCTGTGATGTATGCAACAGCAATAACTCCACCCCCTCAAATCCTCTAATTTTACTTCAGAGTACTAAAAAAAGACAAAAAAAAAAAAAACCCTTCATCTGCAAAGGGAAAGTTGCTGCATCACACACACATCATCACATTAAATGATAACATTTTGTCCTGCATCAATAAATCCTGCTCATTATGTTCATGATGCATCATTTTGCAAAGTTCAAAGACGGAACAGATTATATATATATATATATATATATATATATATATATATATATATATATATATATATTTCTGTAATTGCATAGTTTTTAATCCAAGTTTGCGAAATGTGAACAAGAGCTGTAATATCGTTTATCACATATTACAATAAAAATCTGCCCTATACTCGGAAACCATCCCTCGTGAAATACAAGAAAAAAACAGGACTGAGAAATCATACAATTTTCTTATCAATTTTACTGCCCTGGAAATTGTGGCAATAAAATTGGGGTGATAGAAATCTTAAAACAGGGTGATACAAAAAAAAAAAGACATTGAAAATGCCAGGCTTTGTATCGCATTGCTTTTCATCCAATCAGGAGCCCCCATTTCTTGACTCCACCAATGACACACCCCCATTTTGTGTTACCCTGGTGGCAAGTGCAGAATCCTGATACAGGATCCAGATCATTTCATTCAACCAAGATGTCTGATCAAGGTGAGAGAGTTGTAGCCTCCCTAGCAGGGAGAATTCTACAACTTGAGTCTCACACTGAAGTTGTAAGACACAAAGAAGTTAGTGAAGAGTACACTCATGACTTTATAGAGAGACATAAAAACATTCCATAATTTACATATTTATACGATTTACCTGCGTTATTCGTTCTACATGAATCATGTGTATGATTATTGTTCTTTATTTTTGTTGTAACACGGGATAAATATCTTTTTATTTCTGTTTATCTATCACACCCTGTATCATGCCCCTCGTGTCTGTATGAGCACTCGTCCTTCGGACTCGGGCTGATGCAGATACATCAGGGCATGACACAGGGCATGATACATAAACAGACCAAACCAGTCCCAACCCAACTCACGACATGTTGTGATTCAGCAGCACGAAAGTGGTTCATGATATTGTCACAAAAAGTGCAAAATGTTCATCATGGAAGCACAAATTTATTCTAATATATTCCGTGATGGCTGCACGAAATTAAAAGTGTTGGGGAGGTGGTTTTGGTTAGGGTTAGGGGAAGGAGTAGGGTTCGGTTATGGTTAAGGTTAGGGTTGGGGGGTAGGCCAGTGGGGAGTAATAGTGAGTTAAATAAAAAGTCACAAAAATTTGAAACATTCTGTGACGGGAGCACAAAAAAAAAAAAAAAAACCTGGGCTGAAACAGACATGTGATAAGATGTAGTTATGGTGACGAAGAGGTGTACAAGACTGTAGCTTTTGCTTCAGTACTTAATACAAGAAATATGATTTCATATCTCCAAAACATGATGTGATTGGCAAAAACTAACACCAGATTCAGATTCAGCACTTCCAAATTACCCAAAATCTGTTGAAAAACTCCATGCAAAAAAAAATCATGATGACCAGTCTATTCTATAATGGCCACGTGGCCTCTGTGTGTGTGTGTGTGTGTGTGTGTGTGTGTGGCTTTGATCACACAAAAACCAGGGAGAGCTGACAGTTAGGGTGTTTACATTTTGGGTTCAAGGATAAATTCTGCAAAAATGGAAAGTTTATAGGACACATATTTTTGATAAATTACATAATTTAGTACATAATATAATTGTAAATATGTTAAAAATACATGGATGACACATTGGGGTCCATTTACAAATCAAATGACAATATAAAAGTAATAATAATATGTGTATGATAACAAGAACTTAAATAATTTATGAATACATAAAGACAGTAAATTAACATAAAAAATACATAACAACAGGAAATAAAATGGTAGAGTTGATCTTCAAAAAACTGTTGGGGTCTAAGGTTTTAAAAATATTCTGGACTTATATGCCATTCCAACTCATTATACAAACTTTGCTTACTTAATTACCACCCTTGAAAAATATTAGCTACCCCTTTTTATAAACACTACCAAATCTGGAGCCTGTGGATCCCAACGGGCAACATGCTAGTGTAGGTTTATTTTTGTAACATGTTGCAAAATTACAACTCATTTTAATCAAGATGACATGTTTATCTGGAGGGACATTCCACAGTGAATATTTTCCTTTCTTTCATTGTCATGCAGACTAACTACAGGTGGAAGTACGTGTACGTATGCATGAAGTTTTGAAATTACTTGTGACCCATTTTACATTAATTTCCATAAGATATTTTGTAAATCACTTTCAAATCTACCAAATGTTGGCCATAGCATTTGATCAATGTGAATTTCTCCCCCTCAGGGGTTGAAATTCTAAATTGTTTCCAGACAGCATGAAATTTGATCATATTGGCAATATCATATTATGAATACCTTATCTAAATGATTACAAGTAAAATTATGGTGGTGCCAAAGAAAATTGTTTTTATGACTTAAGTCTTAAAAATCCCAGTGGCACTATGCCTTTAAGAGTGAATATATATATATATATATATATATATATATATATATATATATATATATATATATATATATATATATATATATATATATATATATATATATATAAACCCAGATGCCACTTGTGCCAAATTTGGTGCTTGCCTTACAGTGGTATTTTTTCAGTAATCTGAATTTTTCAATTTTTTTTCACATTTCTGACAATTAAAACACAAGCACACCACTTAAAACATATACGTAGATAAAGACAGAAAAATAAATTTGGGCTTTTTGTGTTTGTTTGTTTGTTTTTAAACTGGTATCTCTTTTGTTTTGTATTTTCCCGCACGTGCGCTTGTTGATGATGGAGACTCCAGAGTAACGCCACCTCCAGTTCGACACACCATCGCCAAGTTAGACACAACATGAGCGTAACCCGGATAATTTTTAATATAATAAAAGCCCCTCAAAAAAAAAACAAACAAAAAAAAACACGCAGCATGAACTGACATGTACTTTGTAAGGACCAGAATGTTCGTCATAGTTTGTTTGTGTAACATTCGTTGGTGTGAAGAATACAGTTTTTTTTTTTCTTTTTAGCTTCCACGCGGTGGGCGCGCCACTGAGCTCAAATATGTGCTTTTATTTTGGGGGAAACGTCATTATATTGGCTAAATTGTGCATACTTGACAGTAGCACAGAGAGAGAGAGAGAGAGAGAGAGAGAGAGAGAGAGAGAGAGAGAGAGAGAGAGAGAGAGAGAGAGAGAGAGAGAGAGAGAGAGAGAGCATCCGACGCGTTTTTGCGCGCATCACTTTGGAAATTTGCGGTCCTGCTCGGCGCACCGCTCACCCGCCTCGAGCCTGTGCTCGATTATCAATACCCTAATTAATCAAATAGCTTTTCCTTCGGCCGTTTCCCCTCATCCGTGTCATTGACTTTTATTTATTTATTTATTTATTTTTATTTTTTTTTTTGCTGGTTGAAAGTGGCTGCTGCAGGTGCTTTTTTGCGCTTCGGTTTGTGCCAATGAAGATGTAAATTTTGGGATTGATGCTGCATATTTTTTTTCTCTTTGTGGACACGCGGGGACTATTCCACAGCTGGGATTTCCTTTAATCTCTCACCTCCTCCTAATCCTCTTCTAAAACAAGGTTTCGTGCGCGGCTCGTGCACACCGTGATGCTGCGGTACGACCAGGAGTGACGGCGGAGTGCGCGGGATCATTTTGGAAACTGCTGCACCGGTAAGTTTAAAATGATGTGTGTGTGTGTTTTTTTTTTCTTTCTTTCTGTGTGCCGTTTGTTTGTTTGAACCACTTCAGATGCCTGTCACTCCGTTTGATTGACGGCTCATCAGCTGCGCGCACGTGGCGCGCTTTTTTTTTTTAATCAAACAGATTCTGCGCATTTTCGATTGATTTAATCCTTTTTTGTTTGTTTTTCTGTAGTTGCGGAGGGTTCGCGCGTGTCTCTGTAAAGTCTGGTGTCCGCGCGCACTGCGTCAGGATATTAACTGTTAATGAGGAAGGATGAAAAAATAAATAAATAGAAATAACCTTGCTGTGCGTGTTTGCATTTTTCTCGCCAGTGCGTCAGCTGTGTGCGTGCGTGGGATGTTCGCGTCCTGGTGGGAGTAGGCGTGTTTGCGCTCCGCGTGCGCGTCAGTGGCAGAAGAGGAGGCGAGAAGGAAACGACTTTAGTTCTTTGAAATGTTTCGCTTCCTTCCTGTTTTCTCTGAACACTCTTCCTCTCCGTTTCTTCATCTTTCACTCTTTTCTTCTATCACTGTGATGTATTCCTTTCTTCTTTTCCTCTCTCCTTCCTTGCATTCCTTTTATTAGCTCTCTGTCCCTCCCCTTTCCTCACATGTATTCCATTGCTTTTGTTATTTCTCTGGTGCCTTTCCTTCATCCTTTTTTTTCATTTCCTTACGCTCTCTCATCTTCCTTACTTCCAATTTTGTCTGTCGTTCTCTCCCATCCTCTCTTCATCCTTAGTATTTGCTCTCTCTTCTGTCTTTCATCCTTCATGTCCTCCGTCTTCCTCTTGGCCCGAACTGATATTCCTGTCATTCTGTCGTTTTTCTATTGTACTTAAACTTCTCTCACCAGTCCTTCATTTCTCTCTGCCTCCTTCTGTTTTTCTTTCCTTCCTTTATTATTCATCTCACTTGCTGACTTCCTATCTTTTTATGGTTCTCTTCCTCTCGTTTCTTCCTTAATTTCGATCTGTCTCCCTCCACTTTGTGTTCTTCCTTCATCTGTCATTTTCTTGGTGTCCTTCCTTCCTCTGTACTTAATCTCTTCCTTCCTTCTTCTCCATTTTTTGGCGTCCTTCCTAAACATTTTTAATTTCCTTCCTTCCTTCTTGTCCATTTTTGCCTGCCTGCCTTCCTTCCTTCTTGTCCTTTATTTATTTATTTATTTATTTATTTATTTTTTTGGTTTCCTTCCTTGTCCAGTCTTTTTTTTAGCTTCCTTCCTTTATTCTTGTCCATTTTTTGGCCTCCTTCCTATACATTTTTAGCTTCCTCCCTCCCTTCCTTCCTTCCTTCCTTGTCCATTTTGCCTGCCTGCCTTCCTTCCTTCCTTCTTGTCCATTTTTGCCTGCCTGCCTTCCTTGTTGTCCATTTTTTGGTGTCCTTCCTTGTTCAGTTTTTTGTAGCTTCCTTCCTTTCTTCTTGTCCATTTTTTGGCCTCCTTCCTATACATTTTTTAGCTTCCTCCCTCCCTCCCTTCCTTCCTTGTCCATTTTGCCTGCCTGGCTGGCTGCCTTCCTTCCTTCCTTCTTGTCAATTTTTTTTTTTTTTTTTTTTGGTTTCCTTCCTTGTCCAGGTTTTACCTTCCTTAGATCCTTGTCTATTTTTGGCTTCCTTCCTTCCTTCTTGTCCATTTTTTGGCTTTCATCCTTGTCCAGTTTTTTTTTTTTTTTTTTTTTTGTGGCTACCTTCTTTCCTGCTTGTCTGTTTTTTGGCTTCCTTCCATCTTGTACATTTTGCCTGGCTGCCTTCTTTCTTGTCCATTTTTTGGTTTCCTTCCTTGTCCACTTTTTTAAGTTTCATTCCTTCCTTCTTGTCCATTTTTTTGGCTTCCTTCCCATACATTTTTTTTAGCTTCCTTCCCTCCTTCTTGTCGATTTTGCCTGCCTTCCTTCTTTCCTTCATTTTTGTCTATTTTTGTCTTCCCTTCTTCCTTCTTAACCATTTTTTTGGTTTCTTTCCTTGTCCAGTTTGTTAGCTTCCTTCCTTGCTTCCTTCCTTCCTTCTTGTCCATTTTTTAGCTTCCTTCCTTCCTTCCTTCTTGTCCATTTTTTTTACCTTCCTTCCTTCCTTTCTTCCTGCTTGTCCATTTTTGCCTGCCTGCATTCCTTCTTGTCTATTTTTGGCTTCCTTCCTTCCTTCTTGTCCATTTTTTTTTGTTTTCTTCCTTGTCCAGTTTTTTTAGCTTCCCTTCCTGCCTGTCCATTTTTGGCTTCCTTCATTCCTTGGATGGCACAGTGGATTACTGGTTAGCACTGGTGCCTCACAGCAAGTTGGTTGCGGGATCGATTCTCGGCCATTCTGTGTGTAGTTTGTGTGTTATCCCCGTGTCTGCGTGGGTTTCTTCCGGGCACTCCGGTTTCCTCCCACAATTAAAAACATGCTTATTTAGGGTCTTCTCCTTTTGCTTCCTCTGACCAAGGCAGTGTTTTCATCTAGATTTGGTCCCCGGATGCTGGACTGTGGCTGCCCACTGTTCTAGTGATTAGATTGTGTCTAACTGTAATTAGGATGGATTCAATCTCAGAGGACAAGTTTTGTTGTATGTATGTATGTGCAATGACAATAAAGGCTCTATTCGATTCATTGTCCATTTTGTTTTGGCTTGCTTCCCTCCTTCATGTGTCTATTTTTCTTCTTCCCTGTCTCTGATAAGGCCTCATCACTGCCCAGATGGTTGTAGGTCTTACTCCGGCTGTGACCACGCTGGATGTTTTTGCTCAGACATGTTTGGGGTGTGAAGCCGTGACACCATTGTGAAATCGCAGCTTGCGCTCCAGCCAGTAGAGTTGTGGAAAGTTCAGTTACATTTCACGTAACATCTCAGAGAAGCAGCTGCTCTACTTCGTGTAAATGTATTACACAGCCTCCCACGAGGCCTGGAGGCGGCGCGAGCTGTACATTAATCACATCCTTTTCCCATTTCTGCCCTCAAATCTCTGCACCCGACCTGAACCCACTTCAACCTATTTAGACTTTTACTCACAAAGTTGTCCTTCCAGGTGATCTGGGTTTATGCCACGACACTGGTTATGGTGTCTTAATACTGTCTTTATGCATCGCCAATGTGTTGGGTTAAGCTTTGCCACAGGAGCAGCCAATAGCACATGAATTAATCGGTAAGTGGCAACGGCCACTTAACGGAAGCCCTGCAGCTACATATTAAGCTGAGTCGAGTGCTCTCGCACAGAAATTGATTTAGACAGAGATTATGTCATACAGCACTGGTGCTTTTTTTTAATGCTGGTAAAGTTTACCCAGCGGTGTTGGATTTTCTTTTTCCTCGTTTCCCTGATGAATTAAGACTGGGTTTAAAGGGAATTGTCATGTTGTTTTACTGGCTAATTTATCTCACTTTGAGGATTTGTCAGTTTTTGTGGCATCACTTCTGGAAAGCCATTTTGAATGCTTGAATTTCTTAAGTTTTACTTGCACGTGACATGATTTTTTTTTTCTTTTTGTTATTGGTTTGCCTTTTTGTGCATAAACTATCAACATTAATACTTTAAAAAATTGCAATGCAATACACTACTTATGGCTTGGTAGTGTAATTTCTTCCTGGTTCTTACATGTCATTTACTGACCCTTACCAAGATCCAAACCACTGTATTCCTCATTTTTAGTTTATTAAAAGTCACGATCAAAACCAGGCCTGTGTCCAATCTTGTGAAGGCCCACGAATAGCTTGTACAACACTTTTATACAATGTGGGTGTTAACAATGGGTGTGGTTTAATCTCACATTTGTAACATTACTGGCTCTCACCAACAGGGGGAGATCTCCCTATGTCTGAAACTTTGATATATGGTGGAAGTGAAACTTAACTTACATTTCTCAGAACTTCCACACAAATATCACAAATACTTGGTAGCTAACATAAAATAAAGAATTAGCACAGATATTATCTAACAGTAGTGATGGGCCAAAATTCACAGAGGATCATGGGAAACTGTCAGTATCAGACACCAGGAAGTAGTTGGTGTGCAGAAAACAAAAGTAACATTGTTGCAACTCCAGCAAATTTCCACAATTTTTGTTCTTTTTAAAAATATTTTGGTGTTGTCAAATTCTTTCATCACACAAAGTCAAGCCTCTACCAACTGTTCCCACCCCAGCCAAAGACATTTTATTTTGGGTAGATCAGTTTAGGTTAACCTCACCCCGAAATGCCTTAGGAATTAGCAAATTATGGATGAAAACACGTTAACACTGCTAGCTACCTGATGCAATGCACACACAAAATTGTTGTTTGTTTAGCAGTGTTCATGATTTAGTCAGTTTGGTTGAGTGTCATATTGTTGGAACCACAAATGTAAAGTGTAGTGTGTTTGACTTTCATCATTGTCTCTGTGTTGTTGTGTGTAAAAATAAAAGCACCTCCTTGTGGTGAATGCAGAAAAGACAAAAGCTCTGGGACAGTGTTTGTTCTTCCACACAGCTCACCACACTATTATCCTCATTATTTAAGAGTGGAAACCTGTAACTTCAAATGGGTGGTGATATATCATGTTTCAGTAGGCCATTGAAGTTTTTTTTTTTTTTTAAGGGGAAGATGTATTGTCCAAACGGACAAAAATTATTATTTTTTTTTTAATCCAAAAATCCCTTCGGGAGGAAATTTATGGCCCTTTTTAGGGTAGGGGTTAAAGGGGCTAAAACAGTGACATAGTCAAAATGTGGATTTTGACCTTTGAATATCTTTGTGCGCCCTCAGTAAGCCTCACTGATCTTATGGTATATGGATGGAGTTCTCCCATTTAGCGTTATAGTTTTCAAGGCTAACTGAGGGCGCCGCTTATAGGTGGAGCTTCATGTCACAACTTTTGCCATTTTGGGCTACATTTGGGACCCTCCCAGGGCCTGTGCCCTGAATAAGCCTTGCTCATTTATGCATATTAGGATCCACTGTGACAAGTTCTTTCCAAATTTGCATAAATGGCGGTGGCTTAGTTCAGGTGCTTTTGCATAGGTGGTGCTCTTTATGTTAAGAATGCAATATTTAGCGATTTTCGTTCTGCCATATCTCGGCGTGCCCCCTATGGATTTCAGTGAAACTTGTTTTATTATGTTCCTCTATATCTCCGCTATTAAGGATAAAGATAACAGGAAGGCTTTTTGCCTCATTAACCCACAAGTAGGGTTAATGAGGCAAAACGCCTTCTTGCTACCTCTGATAATAGCCAAATATCACGTTCTTAACATAATGAATAAAAAAACTTCAGTGACCTACTGAAACATGATATATCACCCCCTTCGATAAACCATTCCACAGTTACAGACTATGGCTCTTAATAGGCATTGCTATGCAGTTAAATCAATATGGGCTTATATTTATTTTATATTAAAAGATAAATAATTTTAACTAGTTTTAGTATAAGAATAGTGAAAGTTGACTTTATTTTGTTCCCTCATTTGTGGTACTCCCCCTGGATGAACAGCACCCTGAGCAATTGCCTATACTGCCTTATAGGCTGGGCCGGCTCTGAGCAGGAGGAAGAACGTCATCCTTTTCTCTTGAAGACATGATGATAATAAGCAATGGCACAATGGCATCATGCAGATATCCAAATTTAGAGTGTTCCCTTGCTGTTTTCCTGGGTAATTATTTTTTTCATGTGGTTATGTGTTTTGGAGCTTTCCCACACCATAAGTACAGGTGGTTGGCGAAATGTTCAGCCAGTTGACAGGCTGTGATCTTATGCAGGTTTTCTGCAAAAGCTGCATCGATAAATCCATTGTTCACCCTGTTTATGACAACTCTGACTGAATCTAAAGAAAGCATTTTTTTTTAAGTTAAACTTGATTCACTTAATGTGTGGCCTTTTGCTTTGTCTGAGAAGTGGAGAGCAGCTCGTTGACCAAAACATTGTGCTAGTTAATGATTGATTTATTCATTTTAAACCTTTATTTAAATAAATGGTAAATGGACTGCATTTATATAGCGCTTTTCCATCTGCATCAGACACTCAAAGTGCTTTACAAATAATGCCTCACATTCACCCCGATGTGAGGGTGCTCACTACACACCGGGAGTAATGGGGGATTAAAGACCTTGCCCAAGGGCCCTTAGTGATTTCCCAGTCAGGCTGGGATTTGAACTGAGGATCTTCTGGTCTCAAGCCCAACACCTTAACCACTAGACCATCATCTCCCAGACAAAAGACTTTGAGATAGAGACCTCTTTCACAAGGGTGACCTGGCCGCAAAAGGAGGCAACACATAACATAGTAGACAAGACAAACAACAAAAGCAGAACAACCACCAATAAATACAAAGTGCAAACAACTGGACAAAAAAAAGCGCTAGAGTTTTTGTTACAATATTAAACAGTAACAGCTTAAGATTTAAGACACAAACACTGTTCAAAGGATTTCTGTTGTCGGTTTCTTAAGAAAGAATGGAAAGCTGTCAGTGAAAGCAGTTCTGGCAGTTTCAGCTTCGAATGGAGGGCATTCCGAGTAGAAGTGGCAGCAAAACTCAAAGCTTTCGTTCGCATTTCAGTTCAAACATGAGGAAGAGAGAAATACAAAATGTCATTTGCGCATTAGGCATAAGAGCTTCCGGTTCTCTGTAGAAAAGTGGATAAGTAGAAACCAACTCAATGAGAGCCTTGCAAACCAGTGATTCACTGTATGTATAGCACCTTACTTTAAAAAGAAGGCATGCCAGCATTAGCATGCAGTTCACAGTGGTGGGTAAGACTGCTACCACCAGTGATAAATCTGAAAGCAGAGTGGAGCAGTGCCATGTCTTTAAAAATACACTAACTCACTTATTTGCTTTAAATATGCAATAAGTCTAATTCAGATGATCAATGCAGACCCTCTTTCTCTTAAAAGGCTTTATTTTACTCAGTGTGCTGCTTTGGACAGTTGTAGCTTCTGCTGTCACATTGATTAGTTCCTTACACCAGTTATGCATATCTGTCTTCTTCTCTGTTTTTTTGTGGGACCATTACAGTGCCACCTACAGGCCTAGCATACAAATACTACAACATTTTTAGTGGCACTGTGTTTACCGAACACTTTTGTGACAGGATATAAATGAAGCCTCAAGGCAAAGAATTTGCCTCAAACTTTTTTTTTTTTTTTTGTAGTTAGTTATTTGAGTTACTTGAGTAATCAATCGTTTCAGCCCTAACACATTTACTGTCAACTGCTAACCATTAGCACAACCCTTCTATTATCAGAACTGCACACACTAATGCATGGCTAATGTGAACCAAGCGGCTTGTGTTTTCTTTAATATGATACATCAGGTGGCCTATCATGATAACAAATTTTGCTGGATGATATATTGCCTAAGAATATCATGATAATTAATAATATTGCAATCTAATTGTCAGCATTATTTAAGACCATTTTATGCCACTAATATAATGATACAGCATAATAATGCAAGTACATTCTTTCAAACGTTGTTTTTTTGACTGTTGAATGGCTGCATTGCTTTAAATTATAAAATGAGTAATGCTGCATGTGCGCCATTTTATGTCTTGTTTATATTTGCATTGTCAGGCAAACGCATCCTTAATAGCAAACTGTTGGGAATAGGGATGGGTATCAAAAACCCATTCCTGTTAAGAATCGTTTAGAAATGATTTGATCCACCCACATCAATAGCCTTTTTGCTTAACGATTCCCTTATCAGCCCTTCAGTTCACATTACGTTGGAGCGGTCATTGTTTTTTTTAGGGCATTTATTGAGAAAATAATCAGAGCCGGTCTGCTTTGTGTCAGCCTGATCCTGTCAGATCTCAGAAGCTTGGATGGAGTACTTGGATGGGAGACCTCTTTGGAACACCAGCGGCTGTGTGTGTTTCTCCAGGTAATACTGGAATTGTGTTAGGAAGGGCATCCTGCGTAAAACTTGTGCTATTTAACAATGTGGATCTGGCTATGTCCGCTGTGGCGACCCCAAACAACCGGGAGCGGCCGAATGACCAACAACAACAATTGAGAAAATGATAATTTCTCTACATTGATTGCAGACCCGCTTCTGCAGCAGCTCTGTTTGAAGCTTGAAGCAACGAAGAAGCACTGCTTCACTGGTTCACTGCTTTTCAGAAGCAGCAGATCCGCAATTTCTTCATTAACCCCTCAAAGCCATTTAAAAATGTCAATCATGACTCACCTTCATGCAGATTAAAGTCACTAACTGGGACTCTTGTATTTTGCGGGCAAGAAACAAGAATCGTCCTCCGTTCCATTCCTGTTTTGTGGGACTAACTTCCCAGCTCCAAACGCTGCGTGGCTCTCTGCCACACAGATTTTAGATGGTTTAAAAAAAAAAAACAAATACATTTTTTCTTGATTGACTGATTGCTTGATAGCTCGTCTTCTCAGGTAATATCAGTGTATTTAGTGCATACTGTCAGCCATTCAGGTTTTCTTGATGATGTGCCATTTAATCTTTCTATTTCCCTTATTTCATTAAGTAACCCTATTTTGGCCAAAGTACTCTTAAAGAAGTGCTTCCTGCAGAGACTTAGGTTTTTTTTTCTTTTTTTCAGTTTCTGCTTTGATTGATATGTTTAATTTTCAAGGTTCTCTTGTCAATGCCTATTGGTCTTGCCTTTGCAATCAAGGGGTAGAGTCAGAGACTTTCAAATGAAAGAGTTCATTAAAGCGGTGCACAATACGGGTCACCAAGCTGTGGGATATTGGCTCTGTGTGAAAAGTGATTGGAGCAATTGATGAAGATTTGTGAGGAAGAATGTTACCTCAATCATTGCTGTTCCATTACGTTCACATGACTCTGAGGGTAAATCAAACACTCAGGAGTGACGCGGCTTGTTTGTGTGTCTACCGACGGGTCTGTTTGTGTCATGAAGGTTGTACTGTGCTATCTCTGCCTGGCATTGAAGATGTACTTTTTGTTACCTCTTATATATATATATATATATATATATATATATATATATATATATATATATATATATATATATATATATATATACAGTGAGGAAAATAAGTATTTCAACACCCTGCGATTTTGCAAGTTCTCCCACTTAGAAATCATGGGGGGGTCTGAAATTTTCATCTTAGGTGCTTGTCCACTGTGAGAGACATAATCTAAAAAAAAAAAAAAAAAAAAAATCCGGAAATTACAATGTATGATTTGCTACGGGGGAAGGAGCCTGAGCTTGTGCGGGAGGTTGAGAGATACCGACTAGAGATAGTTGGGCTCACCTCCACGCACAGCTTGGGCTCTGGTACCCAACTCCTGGAGAGGGGCTGGACGCTTCATTTTTCTGGCGTCGCCCACGGGGAGAGGCGGAGAGCTGTGGTCGCATTGCTTATTGCTCCCCAACTCAGTCACCAAGTGTTGGAGTTCACTCCGGTGAACAAGAGGGTCGCGTCCCTACGCCTTCGGGTTGGGGACAGGTCTCTCACCGTTGTCTCGGCCTACGGGCCGAGCAGCAGTGCAGAGTACCTGACCTTCCTAGAATCCCTGGGAGGGGTACTAGATAGCGCTCCGACTGGGGACTCCATTGTTCTCCTGGGGGATTTCAACGCCCACGTGGGCAGCGACAGTGAGATCTGGAGGGGGGTGATCGGGAAGCACGGCCTCCCCGATCTGAACCTGAGTGGTGTTCAGTTGTTGGACTTCTGTGCTAGTCACAGTTTGTCCATCACGAACACCATGTTCGAGCACAAGGGTGTCCATAAGTGCACGTGGCACCAGGACACCCTGAGCCGGAGGTCGATGATCGACTTTGTAGTCGTATCATCTGACCTTCGGCCATGTGTCTCGGACACTCGAGTGAAGAGAGGGGCAGAGCTCTCGACTGATCACCACCTGGTGGTGAGTTAGATCTGCTGGGAGGGTAGGAAGCCTGTAAGACCTTGCAGGCCCAAACGTATCGTGAGGGTCTGCTGGGAACGACTGGCGGAACCCTCTGTCAGCGAGGTCTTCAACTCCCACCTCCGGGAGAGCTTCTCCCAGATCCTGGGGGAGGTTGGAGACATGGAGTCCGAGTGGACCATGTTCTCCACCTCCATTGTCGATGCGGCTGCTCGTAGCTGTGGTCGCAAGGTCTCTGGTGCCTGTCGTGGTGGCAATCCCCAAAACCAGTGGTGGACACCGGAAGTAAGGGATGCCATCAAGCTGAAGAAGGAGTCCTACTTATCTTTGTTGGTAGGTGGGACCCCAGAGGCAGCTGACAGGTACCGAAGTCACCGAGGTGGTTAGAAAGCTCCTCGGTGGCAAGGCTCCTGGGGTGGATGAAATCCGTCCTGAGTACCTTAAGTCTCTGGATGTTGTGGGGCTGTCTTGGCTGACACGCCTCTGCAACATCGCGTGGCGATCGGGGACAGTGCCTCTGGATTGGCAGACCGGGGTGGTGGTCCCTCTGTTTAAGAAGGGGGACCGGAGGGTGTGTTCCAACTATAGGGGGATCACACTCCTCAGCCTCCCTGGTAAGGTCTATTCCACAGTACTGGAGAGGAGACTTCGACCGATGGTCGAACCTCGGATTCAGGAGGAGCAGTGTGGTTTTCGTGCTGGTCGCGGCACACTGGACCAGCTCTACACGCTCCATCGGGTGCTCGAGGGTTCATGGGAGTTTGCCCAACCAGTTCATATGTGTTTTGTGGATCTGGAGAAGGCATTCGACCGTGTCCCTCGGGGCACCCTGTGGGGAGTGCTCCGGGAGTACGGGGTCCGGGGTCCTTTGCTAAGGGCTATCCGGTCTCTGTACGACCGCAGCAGGAGCTTGGTTCGCATTGCCGGTAGTAAGTCAAGCCTGTTTTCAGTGCACGTTGGCCTCCGCCAGGACTGCCCTTTGTCACCGGTTCTGTTCATTATTTTTATGGACAGAATTTCTAGGCGCAGCCAGGGTGTAGAGGGGGTATGGTTTGGGAACCACAGAATCTCGTCTCCTGTTTGCGGACGATGTGGTTCTGTTGGCTTCGTGAAATCAGGACCTTCAGCGTGCACTGGGGCGGTTTGCAGCCAAATGTGAAGCTTCCGGGATGAAAATCAGCACCTCCAAATCCGAGTCCATGGTTCTCGACCGGAAAAAGGTGCTTTGTCCTCTTCAGGTCGGTGGAGTGTCCTTGCCTCAAGTGGAGGAGTTTAAGTATCTCGGGGTCTTGTTCACGAGTGAGGGAGGGATGGAGCGTGAGATCGATAGACGGATCGGTGCAGCATCTGCAGCGATGCGGTCGCTGTATCGGACCGTCGTGGTGAAGAGAGAGCTGAGTAGGGGGGGCAAAGCTCTCGATTTACCGATCGATCTACGTCCCGATCCTCACCTATGGTCATGAGATTTGGCTCATGACCGAAAGAACGAGATTGCGAGTACAAGTGGCCGAGATGAGTTTCCTCCGCAGGGTGGCTGGGCGCTCCCTTAGAGATAGGGTGAGGAGCTCGGTCACTCGGGATGAGCTCGGAGTCGAGCTGCTGCTCCTCCACGTCGAAAGGAGTCAGTTGAGGTGGCTCGGGCATCTTTTCTGGATGCCCCCTGAACGCCTCGCTGGAGAGGTGTTCTGGGCACGTCCCACTGGGAGGAGGCCCCGGGGAAGACCCAGGACACGCTGGAGGGACTACATCTCTCGGCTGGCTTGGGACTGCCTTGGGGTTCCCCCGGAGGAGCTGGAGGAGTTGTGTGTGGATCGGGAGGTCTGGGCGGCTTTGCTTGAGCTGCTGCCCCCGCGACCCGCCTCCGGATAAAGCGGAAGAAAATGGATGGATGGATGGATGGATGGATGGATGGATGGATGGATGGATGGATGGATTTATTTGTATGTTACTGCTGCAAATAAGTATTTGAACACCTACCAACCAGCAAGAATTCTGGCTCACACAGACCTGTTAATTTTTCTTTAAGAAGCCCTCTTATTTTGCACTCTTTACCTGTCCACCATAGCCAAGACCAAGGAGCTGTCTAAGGACACCAGGGACAAAACTGTAGACCTGCACAAGACTGGGATGGACTACAGGACAACAGGCAAGCAGCTTGATAGAAGACAACAACTGTTGTGAATTTTTTCACGCCTGTCGATTGCATCATTTGCTTGTAAGCAGCCTTTGTGTGAGGATGGGTGTCATCTCTCGTCAGATTTTCTTTGCAAGGAAAATGGCGCGCGACTGCTTCAAATTTTGCCAGAAACTGGGCGACAGCCAGGTGGAAACCATTCGGATTATTCAGATGGCTTTCGGTGACAATCCTCTGGGCATCACACAGATTACACTGCGGTTGGCCATCAACATGCAGAAATGACCAGATCATTTCCAAAGTGAATGCTGTGGTGATGCGGGACCGTCGTGTGACTATCCGAAAAATTGCAGAAGAGTTGGACATCAGCACTTTTTCGGCACATTCCACTGTGACAGAAGATTTGGCCATGAAAAGAGTTGCAGCGAAATTCATACCGATGGCTTCAGCACGAAGCTGCTGACGGAGCAAAAGCGCCTTCGTGTTGAAGCCTCACAGGACATGTTGTGACATGTGACATACTTCCACAATTTCTCGGATAGTCACACGACTGAAAAGCCACCGAAAGCCGTCTGAATCTTCCGAATGGTGGAAGAGGTGGGCATCATTTTTCGGGGTCCAGCATGTCCTTTGAGACTTCAACACGGAGTTGCTTTTGCTGTGTCAGCAGCTTCGCGCCGAGGCCATCTGCATTAATTTCACTGCAACTCTTTTCATGGCCAAATCTTCTGTCACAGTGGAATGTGCCAAAAAAAGTGCTGATGTCCAAGTCTTCTGCATTTTCTCGGATAGTCACACGAAGGTCCAACATCACCACAGCATTCACTTTGGAAATTATTTTGTCATTTCTGCATGTTGATGGCCGACCGGAGTGTGGCTCACTCTCCACCATTGTGTGGACATCTTTAAACCGGTTGTACCACTCCTTAATCTGTGTGATGCCCATAGGCTCGTCACCGAAAGCCGTCTGAATAATCCAAACCTTCATCCCTACTAATCTATGCCTGCCATGATTAGCTATTTGATTTATTTCCTTTTTTCTTTTAGTACTTTGACACATTCTCCCCTTCTATTCTCAATTACTCAGATCTCACTGGGACAAATACTCAATTGTAAAAATTCTGTTTCTTTAATCAAAATTTATACAAGTGTTGTGTAATCATCAGCAAGCTTATTGATTTCTATATATATTTAGAAGAAAAGTGAACATGAAAAAAAGTGGATGGATCACAAAAGTCTTGATGGATAATATAGCAGTAATGGATGTTTATAGTTGCATTGAAAGAATAAAACACCACTTAACTGGCAACAGGAGAGTTGGTTTTCCACACAATGAAAATATTTATTACACACACCTCTATTAACTTCAGCCTAATATTAGTAATAAAGCTAGTTGCAACAGTGCCTAAAGCTCCAAAGTTATACACAAGTAGACTAATAAATGTCTTAAAATACTCCATCTAACACAACAGTCAACATGTGGCTACACACAAGCAGCACCACTTATTATTATTATCTATGCCACTTTGCTGGAATAAGGGATAGAACTCTTCAAATTATTGTTCATTACTTTCCATTACACTCATACCCACAAATCAAATGTTTGTCCACAGCCTTTGAACTGGCGATTTGCGAGAGTTTTTTCACGCCTGTCAGTTACGTCATTTGCCTGTGGGCAGTCTTTGAGTGAGGAGTCGCCCACCCTCTCGTCGTTTTTTTCATTGTTTAGGAATTGGTCAGAGACTGCTGCTTTGTTTGATCAAAATTTTTTCAAAACTCTAAGGCACAACTGAGTGGACACCATTCGATAAATTCAGCTGGTTTTCGGTAAAAATTTTAACGGCTGGTGAGAGATTTTGGTCTGGTAGTGTCGCCGTAAGGACGGCCCACGGTGCCTGACGGCGATCTGTGCTTCGAGGCGGTAGCGTCTCGCCGTTTCAAGTTGAAAACTTCCACAATTCAGGCTTTGTTGACCCAGGAAGTCGTCAGAGCACAGAGAACTTTCAGAAGAAGTTGGCATGAGGAGTTTATTCGGACATTCCTTTGTTAACGAACATTTTGTAATGAAAGAACGTGCGGGCAGAGTCGCATGTCGGGCCGGACCCGACCGCGGGGGGTCGCGACAGGAAAAACACCTCCGTTGGAAACCTTAAAGGGCAAGTTGGAACATGCCCAAGCTGTTAAACAGTTTCTCAGTTACTCACTTGTTGAAAGCCATCAAAAGCCGCCTGAATTTTACAAATGGTTTTCAACACGGAGGTGTTTTTCCTGTTGCGGCGCACACAGATTCGCCGAGTCGTCACGGAAACGACTCGGCGAATTTGTGCGCACGTCTTTCATTAAAAAATGTCCTTAAACAGTGGAATGTCTGCATAAAATCCTCATGCCGGCCTCTTCTGAATCTTCTCTGTTCTCTCACGACGTCCTGGGTGAATTAAGCCTTAAATTAGGATGTTTTCAGGTCGAAACAGGCCGACGACGGCACCTGGAAGCGCTGCAGGATGTCCCGCTCCGTGGGAAGTCCTTACACTGACAGAAACACCCCATAATCTCTCATCAGCCGTTAAACTTTTCACCGAAAACCAGCTTAATTTCTCAAATAGTATCCACTCGGATATTCCTCACAGGTCCAGAAAAAATTTTGATAAAGCAACGCACGCCATCTCGAGCAGCGTGTGAAACAAAGGAATTCAGCCGAGAGGGTGGGACCACATCTCATTCAAGGCCTGCCCACAGGGAAATGATGTCACCTACATGCGTGAAAAAATTCACGCATGCGCACAAGGGTTCAAGCATGATTGGTGTAATCGCACGTCATTCAAATCCATATAGTTAAAAAAATAAAAGGGTCGGTTTATTGTCTAATAGACCTCGTATATGTTTTTGTTGTGTTTTATAAGTGTAACAAAGGTTTATAATCAAAAATAGGCAAGAAAAAAATAAAGCGAAAAATAATTTTCCACACACATTTATTCAAAACACACAGCAAACTATAATAAACAACTGTTTTGAAACTTTATAAAGGTAATCTGAGGTCTTGTCTGAAAGACTGTACAACAGAAAGGTTCAAACAATAAACACAAATGCACATTTTGAACAATATATACAAAATGGTTTATGCATTTTGTTGTCCTTTGATATGGTAAACAGTGCTTTATGCAGAGAAAGCAACAGAGTTATCCAGTAACATTCACATGCAAAGTAGAGAAGCTTGAATCTTCAACTGGACTGGGTTGTTTGACGCGAGGACATTTCGCTTCAAATCACAGAAGCTTCCTCAGCTAAAATTCTTGCTCTGGTAGTCTGACTTCTGTCTTGACTCTTGTAGAGAAGAATAAACAGAAGCCACAAAAGCTGGAGTTTTAAACCTAACCAGACCCCTCCTACTGAGAGGCAGACTGCTATAGGCTAGTGACTAAGCAATAGCTCTAATTAGCAACTATTGTGCTCTAGTTAGTACCCTCCTAATGACAGGGCAGCTATCCCTCCTAATGATGGGACAGATGCCTCTCCTGATGGCTCCCTTGACGACTCTCCTGATGACGTGAATGACTCATTACCATGAACAAAAGACTGAAACTGCTTTGACCTGAGTACCCCATTGTAAACAGGGGACAAAGCGTGTCTCAGACCCCCTCCCTGGTTAAGGCTGGGTTTCAACTGTTTCACATAGAATGCCTCCTTGACCCCTCTCTCAAACTATTTCTTTTCTCTGGCTAAGATTTTAAATTCCTTGTCCTAAAACGTGTGGTTAGTGTCTTTAAGGTGGAGATGAACTGCAGACTTAGGTCCACTGTCGCCCTCTCTGTGGTGCTGGTGTAACATTTTGTGTAAAGGTTGCTTAGTCTCACCTATGTAGTGTTCGTTACAGTTTTCCTGACATCTGATAGAATACACTACATTGCTGTTTTTGTAACTAGGGATCCTGTCCTTAGGGTGAACTAATTTCTGTCTCAAGGTGTTAACTGTTTTAAAGTAAAGTGAAATTTTGTGCTGTCTGAAGATCCTCTGTAGTTTTTCCCCTACTCCTGCTAAATAAGGACAGACACTCCTCTTCTTCTTCTCTCCGTCTCCTGTACATCTGGTCTCTTTGTTCTCTGGGACTTCTGCACTTTGTCCAGGGGCCATCGTGGGTACCCACATATTGTGAGGGCTTTCCGGACCAGTTGTTTTTTAGCCCTTCCCTCTGCAGTTGTGGGCACCTGTAGGGCTCTGTGTTGAAGAGTCCTGATCACCCTGAGCTTGTGTTCAAGGGGGTGGTTTGAGCCAAAGAGCAGGTATTGGTCAGTGTGCGTTGGTTTTCTGTAAACCCCTGTCTGGAGCTGCCTGTTCTCTACAATCGTAACATCACAGTCCAAGAAGGCTAAATGGTTGTTTCTGGCATCCTCATGTGTGAACTTGATATTGGAGTCCACCGAGTTGATGTGTTCTGTAAAGTCCTCAACCTCCTGTTGCTTGATTTTAACCCATGTGTCATCGACATATCTGAACCAGTGACTGGGAGGGATGCCCGTAAAAGACGTCAAGGCTCTCTTCTCCACTCGCTCCATGTACAGATTGGCCACAATGGGGGATACCGGAGACCCCATCGCACAACCATGGATATTCCTGTAGTAATTCCCCCTAAACAGGAAATACGTGGTGTTGAGACAGATCTCCAAGAGTTTGCAGATGTGGTCTGGTGTGAGTTTGGTCCTTTCAAGTAGAGACAAATCCTCCAGCAGTCTCTGCCTCACAGCTGAGATGGCCTCAGCGGTGGGGATGCAGGTGAACAACAATGTCACATTAAATGACACCATAGTTTCATCTGCTTCCAGCTGCAGGTCCTTGATCTTGTTCACAAAATCTTGTGTGTTCTCCACATGGTGGTCTGAGTTACCCACTAGAGGAGGCAAAATCCACTTGAGGTGCTTGGCCAAATTGTACGTGATGGAATCTGTGCTACATACAATAGGCCTGAGTGGCACATCCTGTTTGTGGATTTTGGGCAATCCATAGATGCATGGAGTGGCGTCCCCAGGGTACAGACTGTAGTATGCCTGCCTGTCGATGAATCCCTCTTTCTCCAGGTTTTGGAGGTAGCTAATGATTTTCTTCTTATAGCCGCTCGTGGGGTCTCTCTTCAGACGTTCGTATGTATTGGAGTCACTGAGCAAGTTGTTGATCTTGGCCTCGCAGTCTGATGTGTTCAAGACCACCGTGCATCTGCCTTTATCCACTGGAAGGATGATGATGCTTTGGTTCTTCTGCAGTGCTGACAGAGGTTTCCGTTCTTCTCCTGTGATGTTGGACAGAGGAGGCTTACCACTGTTCAGCACTGCTGTGACTCTTAGTCGGAGGTCCCCAGCTTCTGACTCTGACAAACTGTTACACTCAACAAAAATAGAAACGCAACACTTTTGGTTTTGCTCCCATTTTGTATGAGATGAACTCAAAGATCTAAAACTTTTTCCACATACACAATATCACCATTTCCCTCAAATATTGTTCACAAACCAGTCTAAATCTGTGTTAGTGAGCACTTCTCCTTTGCTGAGATAATCCATCCCACCTCACAGGTGTGCCATATCAAGATGCTGATTAGACACCATGATTAGTGCACAGGTGTGCCTTAGACTGCCCACAATAAAAGGCCACTCTGGAAGGTGCAGTTTTATCACACAGCACAATGCCACAGATGTCTCAAGACCATGTGTAACCACACCAGCCCAGGACCTCTACATCCAGCATGTTCACCTCCAAGATCATCTGAGACCAGCCACTCGGACAGCTGCTGAAACAATCGGTTTGCATAAGCAAAGAATTTCTGCACAAACTGTCAGAAACCGTCTCAGGGAAGCTCATCTGCATGCTCGTCGTCCTCATCGGGGTCTCGACCTGACTCCAGTTCGTCATCGTAACCGACTTCAATCCCAGTTCACACTGTCCAGGGCAGATGGCAGACAGCATGTTTGGCGTCGTGTGGGTGAGCGGTTTTCTGATGTCAATGTTGTGGATCGAGTGGCCCATGGTGGCGGTGGGGTTATGGTATGGGCAGGCATCTGTTATGGATGAAGAACACAGGAGCATTTTATTGATGGCATTTTGAATGCACAGAGATACCGTGAAGAGATCCTGAGGCCCATTGTTGTGCCATACACCTCATGTTGCAGCAGAATAATGCATGGCCCCATGTTGCAAGGATCTGTACACAATTCTTGGAAGCTGAAAATGTCCCAGTTCTTGCATGGCCGGCATACTCACCGGACATGTCACCCATTGAGCATGTTTGGGATGCTCTGGACTGGCATATATGACAGCGTGTACCAGTTCCTGCCAGTATCCAGCAACTTCACACAGCCATTGAAGAGGAGTGGACCAACATTCCACAGGCCACAATTGACAACCTGATCAACTCTATGCGAAGGAGATGTGTTGCACTGCATGAGACAAGTGGTGGTCACACCAGATACTGACTGGTATCCCCCCAATAAAACAATACTGCACCTTTCAGAGTGGCCTTTTATTGTGGACAGTCTAAGGCACACCTGTGCACTAATCATGGTGTCTAATCAGCATCTTGATATGGCACACCTGTGAGGTGGGATGGATTATCTCAGCAAAGGAGAAGTGATCACTATCACAGATTTAGACCGGTTTGTGAACAATATTTGAGGGAAATGGTGATATTGTGTATGTGTAAAAAGTTTTAGATCTTTGAGTTCATCTCATACAAAATGGGAGCAAAACCAAAAGTGTTGCATTTATATTTTTGTTGAGTGTATGTTTAATGGCTGACTCTACTGCAGTGATGTAATCTACTGTCGGTATATGTTTTGGGGTCACTGAGAAATTTCGCCCGTTAGCGATCACATCCTTTTCTGTTTGTGTAAGAACCCTGTCAGAGAGATTCTTTACCCAATTTTCCCTGTTGTCACTAATTTGTCTGGGTGTATCTGTAAAACTACTCCCACTGAAAGCACGCCTTTTCTGCACTAAAATGTTGCGAAACTTCCTGATTTGCCGCTCCTTACTTTTTAAATGCTCAGCCATTTGAGTTTAACTATGAACTTTGTGATCTTATTATGGGCCTCTTCCCCCACTAAAGTTTCTAACCTTTTGTGAAGACTATCAAGATTATTTTGGAGGTCTAATATTTTAAAATGAAGCCTTTTAATTTTCTAAGACCCAAAATCCTCCTAAGGTAACTGTGCTGGATCTTTTCTGCTGTGTGACCTGCTTCTAGTGCCTTTTGCTTCATGCATTTGGGTATAACATTGTTTTGTTTGCATCTCAGGTTAAATCTTAAGTGGTTTCTAAAGTTAGCTATCTTTTTAGCAGTCTTTTCCAGCTTACATACCAGTGCCAGGGCCTCATGCCCACAGTTGGTCGAAATGTATCTGTGTAGGCTCTCAGTTGTCCAGGTGGTTTCCATAGTAGAGAAGCTTGAATCTTCAACTGGACTGGGTTGCTTGACACGTGGATGTTTCGCTTCAAATCGCGGAAGCTTCCTTAGCTAAAATTCTTGCTCTGGTAGTCTGACTTCTGTCTTGACTCTTGTAGAGAAGAATTCTAAAAATTCTGTTTCTTTAATCAAAATTTATACGTGTTGTGTAATCATCAGCAAGCTTATCGATTTCTATATATATTTTGAATAAATATATATATTTCTTCTCTACAAGGTTGATCAGTTTGTTTGTTTGTTTTTTTCTGTGTCATAGCCATAAAGTCACAAGGAAATGCTACATGAATATCTCTAGCTTCCATGATGTAACCTACGTCCATGTGAAATTAGAACATACACCTTAACCTAGGTTATGATTGGATATTTAAAAGTAGGTGATCTGAGTGTTCAAAATACCCCTTGTTGTCATGCCGTGCTGTGCAGTGCTTGTTCCACATGAACAAATTCAGTCGCTTCAGCCCTATTCAGACAGAATATTGTCACTTGGGAAGGTGGGTAATAAACTTATCAGTGGTTTTAGTCTCATCAGAATATGGCATTTCAGTCATTTTTATGGAGTACGCACACCTGTGTCAGTGAAGATTCTGGCAACTTTTACTTTTTGGTAAAAGGTCTGTACAATCGCCTCAGGTTATACTAATCCTGTGTGAATAGTGTTTTTTTTGTTTGTTTTTTTTTTTGCTCCTCCTAGTTTCTCTGGGCCACCACATTGGACTCAGTACTGAGCCCCATTGGGATTTAGCACAATTTTTATGTTTTATAGATACAACTCGAGCTGTACATAGAGAAACGAAAACAGCTCCTGGGCCCCATATCCATGAAGTATCCTAAAGCTAAAAGTAGGTCTTAGTCATGTCATTTTAAGAAAAATCAGAGAATTCCTTGAATTCTTAGACATTTCTCAGAGGTGTCCCTTGGTAAGATAAAAAGTTATTCACAGAGCATCTGAGGCTTTAAGAGAGGTGCTAAGGTACAAAACAGAGGAGGGAGGAGGACTTTTAAGAAGCCCAAGAGTGACTTTAACAGACAAGACAGCAGAAAGGGAGAGAGGAACGAGAGATTTTCTCTGTGTGTTGAATGGCAGCGAATCAGTAACACCAGGGGCGTGCTGGGAACATTTTTCAGCCCGGGAGTTTCATATCCATCCGGCCCACAAACCGCCAGGGCACAGGGATAATAAGAGTTCTGCTGTGGCATTTAAATCCAGCATTTATGTGCTGACTGACTGTGAAAATTGGGTGGCTTATAATAGAAAGAAAAAGTTAGTTAGTTAAAACAAGAACGGTATTGTTAACTCACCAGTGCACCACCTGGGCTTACACTGTGCGATTTTTGGCCCTTTTTCAGCTGATTTTTCACTCATGCGAGAATTTTTTTGGATTGCGCCGTTTCAGCTTAATCATGCGTCCTACGTCGTGCAGTCTACATGGAGTAACGAGCTGCATCTAACATCTCACGACCACCTCCCGATGGGGAATCATATGGTCGGATGAAAATCAAACCTGTTTGATATTTTGGTTGGCCGTCATGACTTGTGAGGGTTCCGCGCTGTTGAAGCAGCGCTACAAGCATCTATCTATCAATCAATCAATTTTATTTATATAGCGCCAAATCACAACAAACAGTTGCCCCAAGGCGCTTTATATTGTAAGGCAAGGCCATACAATAATTACGTAAAAACCCCAACGGTCAAAACGACCCCCTGTGAGCAAGCACTTGGCGACAGTGGGAAGGAAAAACTCCCTTTTAACAGGAAGAAACCTCCAGCAGAACCAGGCTCAGGGAGGGGCAGTCTTCTGCTGGGACTGGTTGGGGCTGAGGGAGAGAACCAGGAAAAAGACATGCTGTGGAAGAGAGCATAGATCAATCACTAATGATTAAATGCAGAGTGGTGCATACAGAGCAAAAAGAGAAAAAAACACTCAGTGCATCATGGGAACCCCCCAGCAGCCTAAGTCTATAGCAGCATAACTAAGGGATGGTTCAGGGTCACCTGATCCAGCCCTAACTATAAGCTTTAGCAAAAAGGAAAGTTTTAAGCCTAATCTTAAAAGTAGAGAGGGTGTCTGTCTCCCTGATCTGAATTGGGAGCTGGTTCCAGAGGAGAGGAGCCTGAAAGCTGAAGGCTCTGCCTCCCATTCTACTCTTACAAGCCCTAGGAACTACAAGTAAGCCTGCAGTCTGAGAGCAAAGCGCTCTATTGGGATGATATGGTACTATGAGGTCCCTAAGATAAAATGGGACCTGATTATTCAAAACCTTATAAGTAAGAAGAAGAATTTTAAATTCTATTCTAGAATTAACAGGAAGCCAATGAAGAGAGGCCAATATGGGTGAGATATGCTCTCTCCTTCTAGTCCCCGTTAGTACTCTAGCTGCAGCATTTTGAATTAACTGAAGGCTTTTCAGGGAACTTTTAGGACAACCTGATAATAATGAATTAGTCCAGCCTAGAGGAAATAAATGCATGAATTAGTTTTTCAGCATCACTCTGAGACAAGACCTTTCTAATTTTAGAGATATCGCGTAAATGCAAAAAAGCAGTCCTACATATTTGTTTAATATGCGCTTTGAATGACATATCGTGATCAAAAATGACTCCAAGATTTCTCACAGTATTACTAGAGGTCAGGGTAATGCCATCCAGAGTAAGGATCTGGTTAGACACCATGTTTCTAAGATTTGTGGGGCCAAGTACAATAACTTCAGTTTTATCTGAGTTTAAAAGCAGGAAATTAGAGGTCATCCATGTATTTATGTCTGTATAAGACAATCCTGCAGTTTAGCTAATTGGTGTGTGTCCTCTGGCTTCATGGATAGATAAAGCTGGGTATCATCTGCGTAACAAAGAAAATTTAAGCAATGCTGTCTAATAATACTGCCTAAGGGAAGCATGTATAAAGTGAATAAAATTGGTCCTAGCACAGAACCTTGTGGAACTCCATAATTAACCTTAGTCTGTGAAGAAGATTCCCCATTTACATGAACAAATTGTAATCTATTAGATAAATATGATTCAAACCACCGCAGCGCAGTGCCTTTAATACCTATGGCATGCTCTAATCTCTGTAATAAAATTTTATGGTCAACAGTATCAAAAGCAGCACTGAGGTCTAACAGAACAAGCACAGAGATGAGTCCACTGTCTGAGGCCATAAGAGATCATTTGTAACCTTCACTAATGCTGTTTCTGTACTATGATGAATTCTAAAACCTGACTGAAACTCTTCAAATAGACCATTCCTCTGCAGATGATCAGTTAGCTGTTTTACAACTACCCTTTCAAGAATTTTTGAGAGAAAAGGAAGGTTGGAGATTGGCCTATAATTAGCTAAGATAGCTGGGTCAAGTGATGGCTTTTTAAGTAATGGTTTAATTACTGCCACCTTAAAAGCCTGTGGTACATAGCCAACTAATAAAGATAGATTGATCATATTTAAGATCGAAGCATTAAATAATGGTAGGGCTTCCTTGAGCAGCCTGGTAGGAATGGGGTCTAATAGACATGTTGATGGTTTGGATGAAGTAACTAATGAAAATAACTCAGACAGAACAATCTGAGAGAAAGAGTCTAACCAAATACCGGCATCACTGAAAGCAGCCAAAGATAATGATACGTTTTTGGGATGGTTATGAGTAATTTTTTTCTCTAATAGTTAAAATTTTATTAGCAAAGAAAGTCATGAAGTCATTACTAGTTAAAGTTAAAGGAATACTCGGCTCAATAGAGCTCTGACTCTTTGTCAGCCTGGCTACAGTGCTGAAAAGAAACCTGGGGTTGTTCTTATTTTCTTCAATTAGTGATGAGTAGTAAGATGTCCTAGCTTTACGGAGGGCTTTTTTATAGAGCAACAGACTCTTTTTCCAGGCTAAGTGAAGATCTTCTAAATTAGTGAGATGCCATTTCCTCTCCAACTTACGGGTTATCTGCTTTAAGCTGCGAGTTTGTGAGTTATACCACGGAGTCAGGCACTTCTGATTTAAAGCTCTCTTTTTCAGAGGAGCTACAGCATCCAAAGTTGTCTTCAATGAGAATGTAAAACTATTGATGAGATACTCTATCTCACTTACAGAGTTTAGGTAGCTACTCTGCACTGTGTTGGTATATGGCATTAGAGAACATAAAGAAGGAATCATATCCTTAAACCTAGTTACAGCGCTTTCTGAAAGACTTCTAGTGTAATGAAACTTATTCCCCACTGCTGGGGTAGTCCATCACAGTAAATGTAAATGTTATTAAGAAATGATCAGACAGAAGGGAGTTTTCAGGGAATACTGAAAACTACGCGCTGATTACCTCATGCACTGTGCATGAGCAAACACCGGAGAGAGCAAGCAGTGATCTCATGTAAAGCCTTGTTTTTTTTTGTTTTGTTTTTTTTATTGCGTTTCCTGGCAATAACCTAATATCATATTAAGGTTCATACCTATCAGCGTGCACAGTGAGTGGAATCAGGTGGAGGGAGACTGAATGTATATGCGGGCACGCGCGCACACACACACAACAGGATTTACGACAGATGAGCGCAGCTGTAAGACTCCGTATGAAATATAGTTTATTTATACAACAGTGTAAGTAGCACCTGTTATGAATGTTTGTTTTCTTTTTTTACTGCCCTCTCGTGAATCATGTTGCTGTCTGCTGTGTGTGTGCGCGCGAACATATGCGTTCAGTCTCCCTCCACCTTATTTCACTCACTGTGCGCGCTGATAGGCATGAAATAATTTTTTTTAAAAAGGAAACGCGACCCCGACGTGTGGCTTTTGAAGGTACAATATGAGCAGTCAGATCACATCAGAGCATCGGGCTGTACAGTGTGAGACCATGAATCGTGCGCTCTGAACTTTTAAACCCTGCGGTTTTGTCGCACAGTTTGAGCTGGAGCCATATACAACGATTGAAAATATCGTACAGTGTATGCCCACCCAGTGAAGTCTGTAAGTAGCTGGAAGAGGTGGTACTGTACTACAAATGTTGATAAGGCTGACATCCTGGCATCAACAGGCATATCCAGTTGTTAAGTGTGACGTAACGCATCATGTGATTTTCAACTTCCAGCTCCAAACAAAAAACCCTTACCAAAAAATAGTATACTTTAACTGCATTTTTATAAGTATACTTAAGTATAGAAAAGTACATTTCCTCAAGTGTACTTTTATTGCCCAAGTACACTTTTACAGATATACTTGCAGGTTACTTACAAGTATACTTCTTGGGACTAAATTGGGACTAAATTGGCCCAATTTAAGTTTATAAAAGTACACTTTGAAGTATACTTTAAGTTAACTTCAGGGTATACTATTAGTTTACTAGTTATAAGTTATAGTTCATGAAAGTATACTTTAATGTATACTGAAAGTAACCTTCAATGTATACTATTAATTTACTACAAGTAAACTCATCAAGACCATATAGTTCATCAAAGTACACTCTGAAGTATACTGAAGGTAACCTTCAATGTATACTATTAATTTACTACAAGTAAACTCATCAAGACCATATAGTTCATCAAAGTACACTCTGAAGTATACTGAAGGTAACCTTCAATGTATACTATTAATTTACTACAAGTAAACTCATCAAGACCATATTGTTCATCAAAGTACACTCTGAAGTATACTGAAGGTAACCTTCAATGTATACTAATAAATTTACTATAAGTAAACTCATCATGACCATATAGTTCATCAAAGTAGACTTTGAAGTATACTGAAAGTACTCTTTTAGTTTCCCTTTTAAGTATACTAATAGTACACATTTTATCTACTGGTCAGTGTATAAAAAATCCAAACATACAAATAACTTCCATGTTATAGGAAAACAGTTGATTTTATTTGAACCTTTCTGTTAAAAACATACAGAAGACATTTTATCTACTGGTCAGTGTATAAAAAATCTAAACATACAAATAACTTCCATGTTATAGGAAAACAATTGATTTTATTTGAACCTTTCTGTTAAAAACATACAGAAGAACTGAACATTTTTTAACTGATGCATTTGTAAGTCACCAATGCAGAAAGTTGATTACGTCTTCTTTGCAGTTTGCTTGAAGCTTTCGTTGTTGCATTTTTTTCTAATGATTCTCCTGACATCCTGTACACTTGTGCCAGGGAACTTGGCCAGAGCATGACCTGTGAATTAAACAGATAAAAACAGAAGAAACGTTATTTACTTTGTACTCAACAGTTAATAATTTACAGTTGAAATTTAAAGATTGAGTGCTGTGATGTGTCCCTTTGATTTTAGTAAAGTATGTTTATTCTAACCCCCAATATCCAATGAAAACACTGTACCAGAATAGAGTTACTCACAGCATTCTGAATACATGTATTCTGTTATGGGCCTTTCACACTGAAAGCTTCATAACGCCTCCCAACGCTTTAACGCTTCGGAAGCGGCAAGGGGGCGGAGATTGCTACATCACACTGGCTGTTTCCACAACCTGAAAAAAGTTCAGTGATCGCCAACTTGAATTTGCATTGCCTGAACCACAAAGAAGCTTTAAAAAACAGCAGCAGAACGATTCTCCCATCACCCTGCTGGGAGAAGCTTTTTTCAGCTACTTTTTGGCGTGATGCCGACCAAGGGAGGACTGACGACTTGGTGGGATATCCATTGAACCGCAACAGCGGGCCGACCCGCACGGATAAGCCGGCCTTCAGGCATCATCACTGGGCAGAGCGTGGCAGGCAGCCGGGGGGATGAAGCAAACCCACTCAGTCCGAAATCTCCCACTTTTTGGATATATGCGAAGTCCCAGTTTGCCCAACAGAGTTTAGTTCTGCAGCTTTATCGAGGTGAGAATAATATTAAAATAAAATGTGACATTTGCACTGCTGTGAAGGTTTATTGATCGGCTAATGTCAGCTTGTTGATCTGAGTGAACGCTTTAATTTGTAAATGGTTCAGTCTTTTTTATTTTTACCAAATAAAGCTACAGCTTTTTTCAGACACAACAAAAGCTCAACTTTAAATAACTTTTTTTGGGGAGTTTTTTTTTTCAATTGTTTTTTCCGGGGTTTTTTCCTTTATATATATAAACTGTTTAATGTTTCTTCATATTTAAAGAAATATTTATTTGTCCCAATCAGGAACATTTGCTGTGCAGACAACCAAACTTCCATTGATGAGCTGAACACCATGAAGTCCAGTCAAAAGAAAACATCTCTGCTCTTCAGCAACACCACCAGAGTTCAAAGCTGCAGAAGAGACCTTCATCTGGTCCTGAGAATCCAGCAGAACATCACCTGCTTCTAAATAAAAGGCTCTTTAAACAGCAACTATTTTATTATTTTTTAAAAAACCTGTTTCATTTTATCTTTTAACAATAAATGAACGGATCATTAAAAATGTCCACGACTCAAAGTCCAAAGACATTTGAACAGGTAGAAGCTCTCCACTTATTGTGCTCAAATTCATATTTTAGAAATGACTCTGTCCTGATAACAACATTAAAGGTAATTACATATTTTGATGTAATTACAAGATGAAATGACCATTAAAAAAATTCATCATGAGGTTATGTCACAGAAATCCTACTTTACAATCACACTGCAGTCATTGTTAAATTATTTGCTGTTGCATTTATAATAACCATTTGTATTTATTTAGTGTCTGTTATTTAGTGTCTACCAGACTTAAAAAATGCAGTTTAGAACTAGAAATTGTGGGGTACAAAGTGCGAGGCCCGCAGTATTTCTAGATAGTATTTCTAGATAAGCTCAGATGTATTCTGAGCATCCAGAACAGTAATTTTAATGTTTTGAGAAGACCATAAAGTGGACACCATTTGACTTAAGCAATTTGAAACTGTGGATATAAGTACTTTATTCTGAGAATATCCAGCATTGATTTTATTAACATCCTGGTGTAAATAAGGTATCACCACATGTGTAGAACTCAAAAAGAATGATAGGTTGAGTTGTCATTAAAAAACAACTGCTATGTGGTAAAATGTATTCATAAATATGAAAGAACAGGCTCTTAATAATTATTAACTATTGCATACTGTATTTTTTTTCCTCAAGATTTGTTTTTGCATAAGTTTGAAAAAACAACAGATCATAAGTTTAAGATAAATTACTTATCATGAATATAATTTTCGAAGTGGCACTAATGACAACACTCCTACTGAACATAATTTCGCTTGCATCGACTGATTTTGGAGATCAAGCAATAATTGCAGATGGGCTTTCTGAGGTCCCAGATAGCTTTTCTGATTTCCTTTTCTAACTTTCAGAATTTAGTAAATTGGCATATTGATCGCATATGTCACTGTGGAATTGTTTTGTATATCAGTTTTTGTTGTTGGCGAGTTGTGTGCCAAATAAATAAGTTCAAGTTCATGCATATGGTCCATTGATACTTATGTGTAGACACTAGTCCCTAGAGGCAACTATTTTTGGTTTCAAATCTGGACAAATGCAGTCCCAGAAAATTCTGAATGTGACAAACAAGAAACAGGTGTAAACAAGTCAATGCTGCTAAAAATACAAACTTGCAGAAACAAAGATACTATTCTGACATGGTTTTGCACATAAGACTGACATGGTTTGCACGTAAGACTGACATAGCATGTTTCAAGTACACACATATATGTCAGAAGGTGGGGGAGACATACCATATTCTGTCCCCCCTGGTTGAAAAGGTGGGGAGCAATGAGCGCTCCTGTCAGAAGTGTCGGTTTAGCTCGGCTTTTGACGCGATGCTTCTGACGCATCTAAAAAGCAACGTGTCTCATTGAAAATAATGCTTTTTAGACCGATTTGTGATGCGTTTGATGCTTCCGATGCGTTCAATGTGAAAGGCCTATTACTCCCCAACAATGTGTATCAAGAACATGCAGTTTCTAGCACTCACAGGCACTGTAGCACTCTATTTTTTACATCTAAAATACATCATTTTTATAAAAAGCTAAAAAGTGTAATAATTAATTGAGAAAAATAATACTCACCAATAATAGCATCAAGTTTTGTTCCATCAAGTTGTGGTTTGGATTCCACATCTTTGTGTGCTCCTGACTGTCTCCCTGTTAAACTTGAGCAAGACAGTGTTTCCCTGCCGTAGACAAGCACTGCAAGGTCCCCAATATAAACAGACAAATTTGAATTTCGCAGAGTGCTTAGCTTCTGCCTGGGGACTTTGACATCAGAGCCTGGCACAAGAGACACCTGCAAAACAATAATCAGTTATTTGCAAATGGCTATTTATTATTGTTACCAAGAGCACTAAAAAAGTTTGGTGCTGTCCTATAAACAGTCTCATGGAAACAATGAAAGGGATTCTGCCTTGACAGAAAAATGAAAAAGTTATCACAAACAAATACCGTATATTCCGGACTACAAGCCGCTACTTGCTTAATAATGCGGTGCAGCTAATATAAGGATTTTTACTGGGGCCAGGCAGTAAGTAAGTGATTTTTGAACAGGCACGCAAGGACAGCCCTGTCTGCCTGGGAATGTTTTGCTGATAGAAGGACCAGACAGAGCAGTCAACAACTGTTTAGCTGCTCTCTCGTAGTACATGCATCAGAAAACTAAATAAACTACGACGGTGTTGTCAAAAATGAGAAAAGTAGACTCTGAAAAGGGCATCTTTCCAGACGTGTGGACTGAAGCCTTTACTTTCATTATGACAGCAACAAGGCCAGTGTGTCTTATTTATACAGTCTGTAGCTCTTGTTAAGATGCAAATATTAAGCGGCATTTTGAGAAAAAGCTAAATTATCTTCAAGATTAGGTAACTTACGAGAACAAGGAATTTACAAGGAAAACAACACTATGAGCGGCTGCACGGGACAGGAGCGCTGCAACAGCCTGAAGTCTCTGCTTAAACAGACGAAATGTATCACTAAACATAATCAGACCATGGCAAACGTTTACCTCGTGAGGTTTTTGCTGGTCTCTCACGTCCGCTATTCGCTTAAAGGCTTAAAGAGCCACTGGTGTGACACATTCACTGCTCGACATGGGCAGAGCGTAAAGCCCCGGTCACAACCCACCGTGCGTTTTTTTTTCGCCATACATTTTCTGCGGATGCCACGGCCACTACGTTTTTGTGAAAACTTACGAAGGCAGTAGCAAGAGGAGGGAGGGAGTACGTTCAACGCACGTCTCTAGGAGTGTAACGATAGAGTGTTGACAATAAAGCAGTGTGTGTGTGTGGGCTCACTTTTCTTTTTTATGAGCGGGACCGGAGCGGCAGGTGTTTTTCGGAGTCGGCGATGCATGAGCATGTCCAGCCTGCAGCGGTCAGTTGTACGAGTGTTTACTTGCCTCGAAAAGTTAAAACTAGTTATCAGACTGAAGCTGTGGAGTGTGTGTTGCTGACGTTTGGAATCCGTACTGAGGCAGTACTCACAACGTGCGTCATCTATGCTGCTGGTGAATCCGCAGCCTGACCGCAACGAAAGTTCTGCATGCACTAAAACCTCTACGGCGTGTCTGCGTGCTCCTACATTCGTACTGAGGCAGTACTTACGACGTACGGATCTCCAAATTTAGCCCACGTTTTTGCAAGTAGACTGCACGCACGTGCAAGTACGGCGGGTTGTGACCACGGCTTAACGGAGACAGATGCACACGCAACGGGGAACATCACGCTGAACCCCGGATCAAAATACAGGATGCGGCTTTTAGTCCAGTGTGGCTAATTTAAGTTTTTTTTTTTTTTCTTCCCAAAAATCAACGGGTGCGGCTTATAATGAGATGCGCTTTATAGTCCAGAAAATATGGTATCTGTTTTTGTTATGTATAGTGTTTGTCTCTTTGTTTGGCCTGAAATCATCAAATAGACTATCGTGCCGTAAAGCCGGCAATGTGACGAAGTGGCAGACTTACCTACCTTGCAAAACTTTTTTGAGTACTACTTTGCGACGCACCCAGATGTTTATTGTGTTTGTGTGTTTATTGTGTTGTCATCATTTTTATCAGCATTTATTGGCCTTAATAGTTTATTTTACAATTATCTCATCAGTCTACATCAGCCACATTTCAGGTCAGTGAAAGGCCCAATGAAAGAAAACTGTCTGACAGATTTGTGAAGAACAAAGTCAAGCCTCAAAGCTTACTTAATGTTGTAACCAAGAGTGCTATAAACAGATTTATTTGATATAAATTTCAGTGTTACGACAGACATGGGTGAAATAGTCTGGAGACACAATGTACTCCTTGTAAAAATTTGACATATATTTGCCAAATAGTGCCTATAGAAATTGGAGATTAAAATAATTACAGTGCCACCTAGAGAGGAAATGTACACATCTAGTCAAAACCCACCCCAAATATTTTATATTATTGTTCCTATCAGAATTTTTTTTATATAAAAACAGAAATGTCATGGGATTATAAGAGCATAGTTAAAGAATTACCATGTCAGCAGAATCAGAGGCAGGGGAAGACACTGGTAGTTCTGATGGCTCTGATGACTGCATTGGTGTTCGCACAGGTGTTGATGCAGCTGATGCACTCATGGAAGCTGGTGAAAATTGTTCAGCTATTTCTTTCAACTTCTGCACAACTTCTGGAAGCTCTCTTGAGAATGAAATGAGAAAAAAAATGTTTATAAACTTCAAACCTTATGCCTGCTAGTTAATGCAAGTTTAAAAAACCTCAATAAGATCCTATGTATCTTTACTGCATATTATTACTTGTTAAATGTTCAAGAATTATCCAGTGGTTTAAGAAGCACTCCTCATATACAGAAGCAACAGATTTACTTAAGTAAAACTATCAGATTCAAATTCTTCTTGAGTATAAAAGTATTGACTTTTTAATGTACTTTATGTTTCTCATAAAGTACATTAAAAAGTCAATACTTTTATATTTTATACTTTATGTTTCTCATAAAGTACATTAAAAAGTCAATACTTTTATACTTTTTATATTTTTTTTAGGAAGACTATTTTACATTAATTTTTGACATATTTTAAGAGTTTAACTTTTAATGGTAAATAAATGGTAAATGGACTGCATTTATATAGTGCTTTTCCATCTGCATCAGACGCTCAAAGCGCTTTACAATTATGCCTCACATTCACCCCGATGTCAGGGTGCTGCCATCATACAAGGCGCTCACTACACACTGGGAGCAATAGGGGATTAATGGCCTTGCCCAAGGGCCCTGAGTGATTTTCCAGTCAGGCGGGGATTTGAACCCATGATCTTCTGGACTTAAGCCCAATACCTTAACCACTAGACCATCACCTCCCCTCATTGTTTTAATGAACAATTATGGTGTTATTACAACTAAATCAGGACTAAACCAAGTGTAAAATGGTTTAAGCTAGGTCTAAACCACATTAAAGCAATAAATTTTCATCCAACTGAATTTTTTTCCTGGCAAAAATCAATGCCAGCAATTCCCTAAAACGTGGCATAGTGGGGGCACACTCTTTTTTCCTCAATAAATACAATAAACACATTATACAGTATACAAATCTACTCTAAATAACCTCAAGGAGAGAGAGAGAGAGAGAGAGAGAGAGAGAGAGAGAGAGAGAGAGAGAGAGAGAGAGAGAGCATAAAAAGAATGCAAAACCTGAACATAAAGGTATATAAAAGGGTGGTGGGGGGGCGGGGTGTGGTCTTGGGTCTGGGGGTGCTCCCCCAGAACATTTTTAAAAGACCAAGTCAAATTTTGTATATTCTGGTGAATTTTAATGTGTGTGAAGCCTACTGAAACAAATAAGTCACTTCAAAGTGTGAAGTAAAAACACACTATTGATTATGGGGGGTCTGGGGGTGCTCCCCCAGAAAGTTTTTAAAAGAGCAAGTCAAATTTTGTATATTCTGGTGAATTTTAATGGGTATGAAGTCCTCTGAAACAAAGAGAACACTTCAAACTGTCAAGTAAAAAGTCTTTGTCTTCTGTAGTATTTTGAGCTGTTCTGTTCCGGTAAATGCACCAAATGGGTGCTGTGTCGCTGGCTGTACAGTCAATAAAATACAAAATTATGGCCTAAAGCAACCGACAACGTTGTTCTGTTTGTGCACAAAGTAACACTGTCACCAGTTTTGAAAACGCATGCACACTGAGAAACTCAAAACTGGCTTATTCACATACTTATTCACATTCACACACATTTTACCGTATAATCGGTAAAATGCTCTCACTAGTAAAACAAACTAGGCCTGCAACTAACGATTATTTTAGTAATTGATTATTTTTTCGATTAATCTTTTTTTTTTTTTTTTACTTACATGTGAGTTTTGCCATTATTTCTTTAAGTGAGTTATTATTAAAAGGCCTTCATCACACATCAACGTTTAACCTTGTAACAAAGTTATGATGTTATATTCTCGTCAATAACATGCCTGGAGTAGTTTATTTTATTTTGCACATACATACATCACCAACACACCACAAAGATTTCCATCAGGTTTCACCCGATTATGAGCATTTTTAGATGCCTACAGTACAGTCAGTACAGTACAGTACAGTCTCAACCACTGACAACACTACCATCTACATTAACGCTTGTCCGATTGTCCAGGACAAGTGATTGGACTTGCAATAGCTCTAAATCATTGTCCGACCAGACAAGTTGGTTTCTCATTTACAAATTATCTCGCACCTCCCAAGAAAGCAGCTTCGGTTTTTCCTGCCACTCTCCACGCAGCGGACAATCGGAAAACATGGTATCACAGGGTTCTCCCCAGACAGTGGAACAACAGCGCCGTGCCATCAGTGTTCTGACAGCGCCGTCAAACTCTGCTCTGCTATCAGGTAGTTTTTCTAAAATTCAGCCAGGCTGTTTGTGCAGAACTGCCCACTCGCACCCCCCTCCCCCGCCGGCAGAGAGCAGAGCAGCGCTGCGGCTCATAGCGCACAGTGGAAAAAAAAACTGTCAAAGTCTTCAGGTAAAAAGAGCTCCTTCTACTTTGCATAGCCCCAAAAATTCATTTATAGGCTTTATTTTACAGTTGAAAGCCCTCATGTTTCCAAAGTTTGCTCAAATACCGTGTGAGAGTGAAGAGTCTCTCGTTCCCTCACAGAGACAGAGAGGAGAGAGAGAGGAGAGAGAGAGGAGAGACAGAGAGGAGAGAGAGAGAGAGACAGACAGGAGAGAGAGAGAGAGGAGAGACAGGCAGGAGAGAGGCGAGACAGACAGGAGAGAGGAGAGACAGGAGAGAGAGGCGAGACAGACGACAGAGAGGAGAGAGAGAGAGGCGAGACAGACAGGAGAGAGGAGAGACAGGAGAGAGAGGCGAGACAGACGACAGAGAGGAGAGAGAGAGAGGCGAGACAGACAGGAGAGAGGAGAGACAGAGAGGAGAGAGAGACAGAGAGACAGACAGGAGAGAGAGAGGCGAGACAGACAGGAGAGAGACAGAGAGAGAAACCAGCTGACTGTAATTAGTTCAGCTCTTCAGGTAGGAGGATGAGCTAATTATTGAGATCACCTGTTTTAGTTGCACAGGTAGAAGCAACACATGGGAGGGTTTTTACTTTCTGAAGCTGAACTTATACAACTCTGGTTACAAGACTCCCATTCCCATTTGCATTGATACATCAAATATGCAAAACACATAATCATTGGCATATCACCAAAAACATCAGTCAAGTTAACTTTCTTCCCTCTCCAGTGGCGTAGAGGTGTTTTTGCTGGTCCCGCAATGTGTGTTTCTAACAAAATCGGAAGTCCACAAAAAGACAATCGGTTCAAATTTTGACCACAGCGTCCCCACACAAATGAAATTACTTTTGAGAGCGGGTGAGAATCAAGCGGTATAATTTCTTCCCATCGTAAACAACACAAGCAAAATAAGAACAGAGTCAAACACAATAAATACTAAATTAGGAAATGCAACTTCCATGATTTAATAAAGGAGTGTGTACACCAAGCTGGGCATCAAAATGTAACAGCAACAGTGAAAAAAGAATTATTCAAAACAAGTGGAACATGTATTTGTTTTTAAGTATGGACCATTAGGGTCTTGAGAATGTAGTTTTTACAATCTTTATTCTCTGAATAAAATCCTGGTCACTCTTTTGCATGAAAAGGCCCAACAACTGGAATATTTTGCCAAAATAATGATCCCTGCCCCCACAAAAGTGTCTTTATTCACAGATAATAAAAAAGGCACATTTCCAAATAGGTATGGTACTTCCAGAAGTTTTAACGTGCATTTTTTTTATCCACTAAATGCAAGGTGACGCGGGTGTACGGTAAATTTTGGTATTTTTGCAATATGCTTCATTGAAGAAAAACAGGACAGACTAGCTGTAATTGCCCCGAAAGTACCACATGTCATATATCAATGGAAACTAGAAACAATAAGGATGCTGTAAATATGATGTTTCTTAATGATTAATAGGTGTACATCTTATTTCTGTCCATCTGAAATTACATTATATCAAAGATGTTACATTTTTTTTTGAAAAACCATCATATTTGCCTTTAATATGGGTGTTGTCCTTACAGAAAGAAATTAAAAAAGGAAGTGAGGTCTGAAATTTAAAAAAAGGCAAAATTAAGGTATAAAGATAAAATTGATGTTGAACTGAGCAGTAACAACCTGAGGAAAGCCAGGAATGGAATGAGAACAATGACAGGATTACTGAGGAAGGGGAATGACAATTTTTTTTTTACTTCAGATAAAGAGTTAGCACATGATTTAACCAGATTTTATCTTCGATTTGAAAATCAGAATTTTATTGCATGGACAGGTGTTTTAAAAGATACTTTATATATGTCTCCGGCATTTTCTATTGATGTGGATGATGTGGCAAATCTTTTTAAGAAAACTAAGGCTAAGAGCCCTGGACCTGTCAATATCTGTGGCAAAGTATTAAAAACTTGTGCGGATCAGCTGAGCAGCATTTTCCATTATATTTTTTCACTGTCTCTTGAGCTGCACAAAGTACCTAAGCTTTGGAAACATTCAGTTATTGTTCCAAAAGCAAAGAGTGGCTCCCCCAAAGTACTTAATGATTTCAGGCCTGTAGCTTTGACTTCTTTAGTGATGAAGACTTTTGAGAAGATCATCAGGTCGGACATTTTGTTGCATGTTGAACAACAGTTTGACCGGCTGCAGTTTGCATACAGAACTGGCAGAGGTGTCGAGGATGCAGTGGTAACATTATTGCACTTTTTGTTTAGGCATTTGGAGGGGCAGAAGACACATGCCAGACTCTTATTTATAGACTTTTCCTCAGCATTCAATACCATCCAACCCTTTCTGCTTGCTGATAGGCTCCTCCATCATTTTAAACTTGATCCTCACCTGATTAGTTGGATAACTGACTTTTTAACTCACAGGTCACAGTGTGTGAGAGTCAACGGTGTTTTTTCTCATGTGCTCTCCTCTTCTACTGGCACTCCTCAGGGTTGTTGCTTGTCACCCCTGCTCTTTATTTTGTACACTAATGAGTGCCGTAGCAGTGTCAGTAACAGACACATCTTAAAGTTTGCTGATGATACAGTTATTGTTAGTCTTCTTCAGGGAGATGAGCAGGACCATGGGCCTGCTGTTGATGACTTTGTCTCTTGGTGTGAGGAATCTTTTCTGGAGTTGAATGTGTCAAAAACTAAAGATATTAGGGCTGCAACAAACAATTATTTGGGTAATCGATTAATCTGATGGGGTTTCGACACGATTAATTGATTAATCGGATTAGCGGGGAATTTTTTAAAAATGTGCCAGGGAAACAATTTTTCTCTCCTTCCATCACTTTATTTAACAGTAAGTCCCTTCGGCTGCTCCCTTGTTTGCACTCGGGGTCGCCACAGCAAATCCAAGGTGGATCTGCATGTTGAATTGGCACAGGTTTTACGCCGGATGCCCTTCCTGACGCAACTCCACAGAAATGTGGCGGGGGTGGGATTTGAACCCGGAACCTTCTGCACTAAAACCAAGCGCATTAACCACTTGGCCACCACCCCCTTCATCACTTTATTTAACAACAGAACATTATTTGAAAACTTAAAATACTTGAAAATTAACAAATTGTCAAATGTCCCTTGGCTGTTGAAATATAAAATAATAAAGAATAAAACAGTTTATAATAAAGAACAAAAATAATTATTTCAAATGGCACTGTTTTATCAAAGTGCGGAGTTGCCATAAAACTACACTGAAACATTTATACATGTTATAAAATACATATATGGTGAAAAAAGAGGTATTTTATTGCTGCAAATGAGCAATTAGCATAACCAGTTAACCATAAAACCTAAATCAAAAACTGTAGCCTGACTCATTATATGTGCAACATTCTCTGTATAACTTGTAAACTATGTGGTCATTTCACAATGACACATGTGACTCAGCCCACATATACATATTTCTCTCCCTCCCTCTCCCCCTCCCTCCCTCTCTTTCTCTCTCTCCCCCTCCCTCCCTCTCTTTCTCTCTCTCCCTCTCTTTCTCTCTCTCTATCCCCCTCTCCTTCTCCTCCTCCTCTCTTTCTCTCTCTCCCTCTCCTCTCTCTCTCTCTCTCACACACACACACACACACACCGTATTTGAGCAAAATTTGGAAACATGAAGACTTTCAACAGTAAAATAAAGTCTATAAATGAATTTCTGGAGCTATGCATCCAGAAGGAGCTCGTTTTATGTTTAGACTGAAGGAGTTTTTTCTGCTGCAGCGCTATTGAGGGCGGCCACTTCTGCACAAACAGCCTGGCTGAATTTTTAAAAACGACCTGATATCATGGCAGAGTGTGACGTTGCTGTGTTGAACACTGATGGCGCGGCGTCGTTGTTCCACTGTCTGGGGAGAACTCGGTGTTATCATGTTTTCCGATTGTCCGCTGCGTGGAGTGTGGCAGGAAAAACCGAAGACGCTTTCTCGCGAGGTGTGAGAAGGATTTGAACGTTTTAAAGCAAGGAAAAAAAAAAAAAAGTAAATGCCACTTGTATATGGCACTGTATGCTACAGTGTTACAAAATCAATTTGTAACTTAATCTTTATGCTTTTAAATCACTTTACTTACCTGTTTTGATTGTTTTTGATTTTCTTCTTCATTGCCCATCCACCTGGTGTTGGGTTTTTTCTTCCTCTTTCCGCTCTCTTTTTCATCCACTTTTTTCCATATATCCTCGCCATTTATAAATTCCTCCCTCTTTTGGCACAGGTCGGTGTAGTTTTCTATTTTAAAAACAGTACAATATCATGTATGCTTCACTTCATATTTCACATGCTAGAAAAATCCAAATGTCCAACATGTGTTAATTTAATTAAACCAGTTATTCCTACAAAAACAGATAATAGCAAGATTATTACCAACATAGCATATACAGTTTGGCTCATTTATAGACTAAAAGGGCGTTTTCCATTCACAGTGAGTTGAACTTAAATCAAATTTGTTTGCTCAAAAATGCACAGTGCGGGAAATTTTGAGGGCGATGTGCGAGTGGGCAGATGACAGTGGGCTCCAAGCACCTCTGCCGCGACACAGGGAAAGGCACAGAAAGCGTCTAGCTCATCCACGGTATGAAACTTACATAAAGTACTGCCCGGCTCAAAACAGCGGGGAATACAGGGGCTACGAAACCATTAGCATAGCCGACATCGCCCAACACGTTGCCATCTGCGTATATATGCGTGTTGCATCACTTATATAACTGAAGCTCTACGTTTGTTCCCGTGGTGAGCCGAGTGAGAGTGCCTGCGGAGGCAGCGGAGCACGGCCAAAGCTGCACCGCTCCCTCCCGCTCCCTGCGCCCGTGGCTGAGATGGGACTGCGAAGATGCGCGGCAGGTGCATGCAGAGCGCTTTATCAGCCTCCGTTATTTCTGCACTGACTGAAGCTAGAATCTGTAAAGTAGCCTTGCCCCCAAAATCCACCAATACTAAAGTATAATGTGACAAAGATAACACACACTTACCGCCAAGCATTAAAACTTTAGCTGGAAAACACTCTGGGCCGCCTTTTTTCCTTTTCCCTCCTTTCCACTTTACACTCAACCAGCCACCATCCTCTTCCAGATTTGGGCAGTCCGCGATTGATTTGGAAGATATTTCCTTCTGGTCTTCGACACTCATCCAATCCATTTTACCAACCTCAACTGAGCCGTCTTTGAAGTAGTACATAGCGTAAGCCATTTGACGAAGTTTAATGAAACCACATTTGAGTTCACTTCAAAGACTGTAGGCATCTGTGAGCGCGAGCAGAACTAAGAGCGCGAAAATGCATATCGCGAGGAGTGTTGTGCTAGACCGTGCGATGTGTGTTGTATCGCGAGACGTTTTTTTTTTTTTTTTTTTTGCTACGGATTACACGAGGGCAACCCAGAATAAACCAGTTTCGAGTTTCTCAGTGCGCATGTGCGGAGAGCTCTTAACACTTCCGGTTCACAGGTCAATACATATAAATAGACTGCCGACGCCGTTCACGCTGATAAAAGGCGTCCAGTTGGCCGGAAACTAAAGAAGAAGACGAAGTTGAAGGAGAAGGAGAACGAGAAGGAGAACGAGAACGAGAACGCAGAAGAAACGAAATAGTTTTAGTTTAGCTGTTGTGACTTGAGAGGATGGCAAAACGCTGTGGACCTTACAAAAAGTACTTGGAGAGCGACACAGATAAAATTCCGAGGAGGACGCAGTACAGATGGAATTTAGCAAAAGTAAGTAACTCCGTTGTTTTAAACACTCTTCTCCCATGCAATGCCGTGCTGATGGCGGTTTTTGCCATTTCATGTAGAAACGCAAAGAGGCAAGTTCAGTGAAGAAGTTCAATGAGGAAAATGAACATGGAGAAGACACTCTGCAAAATAAGGTATGCATTTTTGATGATTGTAAATATAATGAATAATTTTGTTGATGCTTAACCTGATTGCAAATTTTGAATAACTGTGTAATTGTTTTTTTTCCAATTAATTATTATGATGTACAGAAACAAATGATATACAAGAAATATGACAAATTAAGGCTATTTAAAATGTGATGGAGTATTTAAATGCGTGAAAAAGCTAGAACTAAACACCACATCTTATCTGCAATAAGAGGTGGTGCTTAAACATAGTTTTAAGTTATTCTATTTTTATTTTTTGTCTTTATGCTTCTCTCTTCAATTTTCTGCACACACAAATTATATCCTTGTTCTTTTTTTTTTTTTCTTGCACAACCTGGAGAACAACAATGGAGACCAAAAAAACATGGGTGTTGCCCCTAATAGTGAGGAGGAGGTTGGGGAGAACCAGATCTTGCCCACACTGAAGGTAAATAAGTACATTTTAGACTTCCACTGGTGTGTCTCTTTTATCCATCCTATTGCTCAAAAGAAGCAATAGGTTGGCTGAACTGACAAAGAAGCAATCTTAAAACATACTGAACAATTTGTTGCTTAAATTTGAATATTATTACATTTCTGTATGAATCTTCAAGTTGTTTGTAAATTGTTGTTTCTTTTTGAAGTTATATTTCCTGAAAAAGATTGTGTGATGCTACTCTCAGGCCAAGGCAGAATATACGAGGTCTATTAGAAAAGTATCCGACCTTATTATTTTTTTCAAAAACCATATGGATTTGAATCACGTGTGATTACATCAGACATGCTTGAACCCTCGTGGGCATGCGAGAGTTTTTTTCACGCCTGTCGGTTACGTCATTCGCCTGTGGGCAGTCTTTGAGTGAGGAGTCGTCCACCCGCTCGTCGATTTTTTTCATTGTTTAGGAATGGCTCAGAGACTGTTGCTTTGTTTGATAAAAATTTTTTCAAAACTGTAAGGCACAACTGAGTGGACACCATTCAATAAATTCAGCTGGTTTTCAGTAAAAATTTTAACGGCTGATGAGAGATTTTGGTCTGGTAGTGTCGCTTTAAGGACGGTCCACGGCGCCTGACGGCGATCTGCGCTTCGAGGCGGCAGCGTCTCGCCGTTTCAAGTTGAAAACTTCCACATTTCAGGCTCTGTTGACGCAGTAAGTCGTCAGAGAACAGAGAACTTCCAGAAGAAGTCGGCATGAGGAGTTTATTCGGACATTCCATTGTTAACGGTCATTTTGTAATGAAAGAACGTGCGGGCAGAGTCGCATGTCGGGCTGGACCCGACCGCGGGGGGTCGCTGCAGGAAAAACACCTCCGTTGGAAATCTTAACGGGCAAGTTGGAACATGCCCAAGCTGTTAAACAATTTCTCAGTTACTCACTTGTTGAAAGCCATTAAAAGCCGCCTGAATTCTACAAATGGTTTTCAACACGGAGGTGTTTTTCCTGTCGCGGCGCACACAGATTTGCCGAGTCGTCACGGAAACAACTCAGCGAATTTGCGCGTACGTCTTTCATTAAAAAAATGTCCTTAAACAGTGGAATGTCCGCATAAATTCCTCATGCCGGCCTCTTCTGAATCTTCCCTGTTCTCTCACGATGTCCTGGGTGAATTAAGCCTTAAATTAGGATGTTTTCAGCTCGAAACAGGCCGACGACAGCGCCTGGAAGCGCTGCAGGACGTCCCACTCCGTGGGAAGTCCTTACACAGACAGAAACACCCCATAATCTCTCATCAGCTGTTAAACTTTTCACAGAAAACCAGCTTAATTTCTCGAATAGTGTCCACTCGGATATTCCTCACAGGTCCAGAAAAAATTTTGATAAAGCAACGCGCGCCGTCTCGAGCAGCGTGTGAAACAAAGGAATTCAGCCGAGAGGGCGGGACCACATCTCACTCAAGGCCTGCCCACAGGGAAATGACGTCACCGACATGCGTGAAAAAACTCACGCATGTGCACGAGGGTTCAAGCATGATTGGTGTAATCGCATGTCATTCAAATCCATATAGTTAAAAAAATAAATAAAAGGGTCGGTTTATTATCTAAGAGACCTCGTATCCCTCTTTTGCCTTATCTTCACAGCAAACCATTGGGACAGGAGTGACAGAATGCCTGCCTATGACATTGTCATTGTTTATTGTACTCCATAAATAATTCTCTTTGTATTGTTTAATTCATAGATAATGAAAACTCATCTATAACTACCCTGTTGGGTATAGATATTCAAGTGGTAAATAGTTTTATTATTTATGCCAGGAGTTTCAATACTTAAGTATTTTCTGGAGTGATATATTACCTTTTCTTTGTTAACCTGTAGAATGAAGAATACCTATCTGATTCTGATGGGGATATGCTCGATACCGCCAGCAGCGAAGACGACGAAATACCAGAAGCGGCCAGCAGCGAAGACGACGAAATACCAGAAGCGGCCAGCAGCGAAGATGAAAATGACTGTGAAGATTTGGAGCACAATGCCAGTGCAGAAAATGCATCTGAATTTGCAATGGTATGAAGTAATTTTTTTTTTTTTTTTTTTTTTTTATATGTTTGTGGCTAATTAAAATTACTTCACCTTTCTTGTAAAGGATCTGCAGATTTAGGACTGCAGATTTATGTAATTTATTTGCAAAATTTGACTGAACATGAACAGTTTGACCTTACATTTTTTTAATTCTCTCTCTCTCCTAGGCCAATGATGATCACAAAGATAATGGTGACAAGCCCTTGTATCCTGGTGCTCTAATTTCGAAAGGAGAGACTTTACTGATGCTGATGTCTTTTCTGTTGCGACACAACCTAACTGGTGAAGCACTTACTCATCTGCTGGAAATGTTTAATATAATATTTCCTGGTCTGATCCCATCCACGCATTACCTGTTCCACAAAGAATTAGGAAGATCATCTACATTTGAAGTACATTTTTATTGTGAATGCTGTACAAAATATTTTCGCATTAGAGCTGACTGTCCCCATCAGTGTGACTCTTGTAGCACACCATTTGATCCAGACGCCAACCTAAGAAAAGGCTTCTATTTCTTAGTGTTGCCCCTTTGTGCACAGATAAAGCAGCTTCTGCAAGAGCACAGTACCAGTCTTAATCACAATGCTAAAACAAATGGGATTCTCTCTGACATACAGTCAGGTGAAGAATATCAAAAGTTATGTGAAAGTGGAGTTCTTGGAAAAGATGACATAACATTAATTTGGAATTGTGATGGAGCACCAGTCTTCAAAAGTTCAAAATGCAGCATTTGGCCTGTTCAATGCCAGATCATTGAACTGCACCCAGACCTAAGACAAAATCAAATTTTAATACCTGCGTTATGGTTTGGACCTAGTAAACCATCCATGTTTACATTTCTAACACCATTTGTCAAAGAAGCGTCATTATTGGAAACTGAAGGTGTTAATTGGCAAAACATCCAGGGTAACCAGCATGTTTCTAAAGTGTTTGTGCTGATTTGTAGCTCTGATTCGGTGGCCCGACCTTTACTTCGTAACACAAAGCAGTTCAATGGCTTTTATGGCTGTGATTTTTGTTACCACAAGGGTGGTAAAAACTATCCATATGAAAGACCCGAACCTCAGCTGCGAAATGAGAGGGAACATTTTAGTCATGCAATGTCAGCATCAAGTGATGAACCAGTGTTTGGTGTTAAAGGCCCATCTCCTTTAATGAAGCTTGGTCATTTTCAAATGATAAACGGTTTTATTCCTGAGTATCAACACAATGTGTGCCTTGGGGTCACGCGGCAACTGACTACGCTGTGGCTTGATACAGCAAACAGTGAAGCCCCCTGGTACATTGGTAAACAGATCAAAGAGGTTGATTTGCGCCTAGAAAAAATAAAGCCTCCTGTAGAGATAACTATGACCCCAAGGTCAATTAGTGAAAGGAAGTTTTGGAAAGCTTCAGAGTGGCGAGCCTTTCTCCTCTTCTATGCCTTGCCAATTTTGAGAGGTATTCTCCCTGCCAAATTTTGGAATCATATGTTCCTTTTGGTATTCAGCATATACACATTACTGCAGGATAAGATCAAGGCTAGAAACATCGTGGTAGCAGAACTGGCTCTTAAAAAATTTGTTATTGAGTTTCAAAGACTTTATGGAAAGGACCACATGACATTCAACATACACTTGCTCACACATGTCACACAAAGCGTTAAACACTGGGGGTCTTTGTGGGCCACCTCAACTTTTCCATTTGAGTCCAATATGGGCACTCTACTTAAATATTTTCATGGAACACAATCTATCCCTTCGCAAATAGCTGAAAAATTTCTAATGTGGAGAGAACTGCCCAGAAAGACCAAACAAGCCATTAATTCTAGGAATACAAATGTTCAATCATTTATAGAAAAACTTTATTACCGCAAGTGTAGAACAGAGAAATGTGTCACCTTAAATGGAAATGTTAAGGGTTTTGGTAATCCCACATTCCAAGAAAATATCTCGGCTTCACATCGGCTTGCCATTGTTAAATTATGTGGCAATATTAGCAACTGCTTCTGGTATTACAGACGTTTTTTGATTGATGAAGTTCTGTATCACATTCAGACATATGACCGACTAAGGAAAAGGTTCTACAGTGCTGTGTACTTGAAAAATGGTCAGCTGTAATAAATAAATAGTCTGGTTGTCTTTAAACAGAGCTGTGCACATCAAAACCCTTTTCTTTGTACTTGTATCAAACATTGCTGTGTTTTGGTTGAGAAACTGGCTAAATCTGGCCGGCCTTTATGTAAAGATTCACAGATAAATGTACACAGTCATTTCATACATGAGGTCAGAAAGACTGGAAACTTAAGTGCCATTTGGCCTGATATGATTACTGCGAAATGTGTTGTTATTGAAACTGCTGATAAACTTTACATTATACCATTGCCAAATCCATATGAACGAGATTAAAAGTTGATACAGACTGCTTTTGCCATATGACTGACTGTAAAGTCTGGACTATAAAGCGCACCTCATTATAAGCCGCACCCGTTGATTTTAGGCAGAAAAATGATAAAATCAATAATATAATATATTAATAATTATAATATAATAATAAATAAGACACACTGGCCTTGTTGTTGACATAATGAAAGTAAACACTCATCTGGAAACATGCACTTTTCAGAGTCCACTTTTCTAACTTTTGACAACACCATAGTTTATTCACTTTTCTGAACCATGTACTATGAGAGAGCAGCTAAACTGTTGTGACCGCTCTGTCTGGTCCTTCTGTCATGTTTTTGAATACTTTTTTTTTTTTTGTACGTTATATTGAGCAGTCTGTTTGAGAAATGCAACTGGCTTAGACCTGCTGCACTGGAAAAAAAAATGCTACTTTGGATCAACTTAAAAAAATTGATGTAATTTGTTACAGCCACAATTTTCCATTAGACCAATGTAAATAAGTACTTTGAATGAAGTGCACTGTATTTCACTTTTTTCAGTGTGGGAAGTTCAAAACCCAGTGCCGTCTTTAAGTATGTCTACACTCTGCTTTATTTTATGCATGCATTGTACATACATTGTTGCTATTAGCATGTGATGAATGCCAGTATGAATCAACTCGGTTAAAGTCAAATTTAATTTAAAATAAATGTTTATTAAATGTTTGTTTCATTTAATGTTTAATTGGTAAATGTTTAATTTGTCTTTGTGTCTGTGTTACTTTGTACAAGAAAAATAGTTTCACCTACACCAGGGATCTCTACATGTTGTGACACAATCAGCAAACATTTAGGTCAAAATGAGTAAAGACTAATCTCAAACCATTGTCTTTAAAATATCCCTTAACACCTATCTGTACTGCGTGAATTGCCCTCATAGTTGCATGTGGAAGTAGTTCTCTGATATGTTTATTACATAAAATGGCTCAGCAGTTTAAAACAGGCTGGAGACCCCTGACCTACGCCACTGCTCACTCTCAAACTATAGTTTTGCCAAATCTGAAAAAAAAAAATTAAAAACAGGATAAGATATAAAGCATATTGTAGTAGCCTATACTACAGAGAAATCAGTGTCTGTACTATCAATGTACTCTGTAAGTGTATCTTAGTCAAAAAATAATAGTAGTATAAATTTAAGTATAGATGAAAGACTTAGACTTTTAGTATATTTTTTAAGTATAAGACAAGTATAAGCAATGTAAACTTTGTCAAGTATATCTCTGATAAGTATATAAAAAGTAAACTGGAAGAATACTTTATTTTTTTAAGTTTAAAATGAGTATACTTGAAACATACTTGCATGTACTACTTTTTGGTAAGGGAAGGCGCACTGTCATTAACATTGAGAACTGCACTGAGACGATCTGATCAGGCTGCACTTACACCGCTGCACACGGACAACAGCATTAACATCGCAACATAAAACTCTTTGTATATTGTGCCTAAAACTCTCCTGGATACATTAACTGGGTTTTAAGATGTTACTGCGTTTGTTTTATGTAAAAATGTCAGACGCTCAGGTCGTTTCTCCGTTATTTTCAATGGGAGTTGCTGCGAGCTGCGATCGCTTCCTGTTCATGTCGTTCGGGGAGAAAGTGAAGTTTGCACTTTAACGGCCTATTTATTGTAATAAATAATTTTAATTAACAAACATATATTTTACCTGTGCATAATAAAATATGTAAAGTAAAAGAAAAAAAGTTTTATTAAGTGTTTTGACCATAGAACCAGACGAATGCGGTTAACGGAGGTGGAGGCGGAGAAAGGAGGGACGGAGGTTTCCGCACAATGTAAACACAAACTAAACTTAAACTGTAAATCCTTAAAAGGATCAAACAGACGTAACTTTAATTGTAAACTTGGAGGTCTTTGGACCCGAAAACAGATTTATCAAGTGATGCGTTACGTCAGCGCTTAACAACCGGATAGCCTATGTCCGGCCCTATTTACCATTTCCCTCTTCGCTCTGTCTTCTTGAACAAATATCTATGAGCTTTGCACACTTGGCAGCATCTTCCTCCAAAGCTTTTCTTTTTCTTAATCTAGCTTTTTCAGCTCCACCTGGCTTTTTCTGTCCCTCTTTTCATTCATGGGCCACTCCTCCTATACTTGCTAGTAGCGCAAGTCCCATCTGGGCGCACATGACTAAACTAACTGTAATGAATGCATAGGGGTGTTAAACGTGTAATGGTATGTCCCTACCCTAAGCTTTGGAAAAGTTAACAGCGTTGAAAAAGAAGCAGTCTTAAGTTATTTTCTTGTGAATTTTCATGATTGTAAAACATTTATAACACTTAATGTCTTCTTTTTAAGATACAGCAGCCCAAGTGTCTTGCTGTGTAGCCTAACAGTTAGTGGTGGTCATATATGTATGCATATATTAACACAACGGCCCCAGGTTATACCAGCCCACCGGGAAAACTCCCGACTCTCCCGATTACCCAGCACGTGGTAGAGTAACACGCTACCGGTTTGATAGTGCAGGAATAATGTTTGTGGTTGACCTCTTCAGGAATGAGCTTACTTCAATAATACTTTAGTAATAAGGCCTGAGATGAAGGTCATCTCAACATTGCAATACCTGGCTACTGAAAAAAATGTAAATTGCATGTAAATATATATTTTTATTTATATGCAAATAAATATATTATATAAAATCGTATGTTTATATGTAAAGTATATTATAAATAAATATATTCTTATCTTATATTTGTACATAGTGTTTTGACTGCACTGTCATGTAGGATTTTATACTTATAACTATACTTTTTATTTGATCTGTTTGCACTGCACATTATGTACAGTAGTGTTCAAAATAATAGTCATGCTATGTGACTAAAAAGATTAATCCAGGTTTTGAGGATATTTCTTATTGTTACATGGGAAACAAGGTACCAGTAGATTCAGTAGATACTCACAAATCAAACAAGACAAAGCATTCATGAAATGTACACTCTTAAGGCTATGAAATTTGGCTATTAGTAAAAAAAAAAGTCAAAAAGGGGGTGTTCACTATAATAGTAGCATCTGCTGTTGACACTACAAACTCAAAACTATTATGTTCAAATTGCTTTTTTAGCAATCCTGTGAATCACTAAACTAGTATTTAGTTGTATAACCACAGGTTTTCATGATTTCTTCACATCTGTGAGGCATTAATTTTGTTGGTTTTGAACCAAGATTTTGCTTGTTTACTAGTGTGCTTGGGGTTATTATATTGTTGAAACACCCATTTCAAGGGCATGTCCTCTTCAGCATAAGGCAACATGACCTCTTCAAGTATTCTGACATATCGAAACTGATCCATGATACCTGGTATGCGATATATAGGCCCAACACCATAGTAGGAGAAACATGCCCATATCATGATGCTTGCAACACCATGCTTCACTGTCTTCACTGTGAACTGTGGGTTGAATTCAGAGTTTGAGGGTCGTCTCACAAACTGTCTGTGGCCCTTTTACCCAAAAAGAACAATTTTACTCTCATCAGTTCACAAAATATTCCTCCATTTCTCTTTAGGCCAGTTGATGTGTTCTTTGGCAAATTGTTACCTCTTCTGCACATGTCTTTTATTTAACAGAGGGACTTTGTGGGGGATTCTTGCAAATAAATTAGCTTTACACAGGTGTCTTCTAACTGTCACAGCACTTACAGGTAACTCCAGACTGTCTTTGATCATCCTGGAGCTGATCAATGGGTGAGCCTTTGCCATTCTGGTTATTCTTCTATCCATTTTGATGGTTGTTTTCCGTTTTCTTCCATGCGTCTCTGTTTTTTCTTTTTTTTTTTTTTTTTGTCCATTTTAAAGCATTGGAGATCATTGTAGATGAACAGCCTATAATTTTTTGCACCTGTGTATACGTTTTCCCCTCTCCAATCAACTTTTGAATCAAACTACGCTGTTCTTCTGAACAATGTCTGAAACGTCCCATTTTCCTCAGGATTTCAAAGAGAAAAGCATGTTCAACAGGTGCTGGCTTCATCCTTAAATAGGGGACACCTGATTCACACCTGTTTGTTCCACAAAATTGACGAACTCACTGACTGAATGCCACACTACTATTATTGTGAACACCCCCTTTTCTACTTTTTTTTTTTTTTTACTAATAGCCCAGTTTCATAGCCTTAAGAGTGTGCATATCATGAATGCTTGGTCTTGTTGGATTTGTGAGAATCTACTGAATCTACTGGTACCTTGTTTCCCATGTAACAATAAGAAATATCCTCAAAACCTGGATTAATCTTTTTAGTCACATAGCACTACTATTATTCTGAACACTATTGTATATTGTCAATAAAGGGCATTCTATTCTAAATTCTATAACATTCATACAATTATTAATATCAAAGTAAGCGGTTTCAGCAGCCATAGGCTAAACTCACCTGTGTGAGAAGAACTTGACTCTCACTTTGGATTGCAGCAAGTACCAGCATTTATCACTGTATATAGAGTAAACATAACAATAAGATAATCAACATAATAATCAGGATGTGAATGAGGTACTTTCAAACATTTTGAAGCTGTGTAACAATTAATTTAATTTTGCTCAGTTTCATCATGATAAAATTTTCACGATTACACATTTCTTAATACAGTTCAGGTTATATGATCGATTGATTTTACTGTCTATTCATAACTAGGAGTGTGGAGTGCATTTTGTTTTTTCCTCTTTCCCTTTTATTGACAAGTCACAGCTCTTAGAGGACTGTGTCATACCTAGCAATGGGGGTCAACCCCGCCTCTTCACAAATATAAGAGTTGTTGTCTTAGACACTTCCTGGATCACTCTTGGTTGCCTAGTTCAAAAATAATGAAGCCTAACTGCTGATTTGCATTGCATTTGTCATAAACAAGCCATTATTTTATTTAGCACCATCCAGATTTATCTGTGAGTTGCCTATAGTCTCTTTGACACGTACTGCAAATTTCATGGAAAAATTCTTCACGGTTCCAAAGATATGCACGAAATTTACCCCCAAAAATAGCATTTTTTTCATCAATTTTGTGTGACATTAATATTTAGGATTATCATTTAAAGTTGAATCTTAAATAAATAACCTTGTATTTTGTCAGTTTGTTTGTTTGTGCTTCATACTAACACACAGTAATACATTTTTGTAAAGGTAGAAATGTAATTTCCTAGAAAAAAAACATAATTTTTCTAAAGCAAGGTAAAACTGTCGCAAGCGTAATGCAGAGAATAAGTCCTTGATTTATTTGTGTCAAAACCTTAGCTATATCTCCTACTCTGCTTTAATAGAATAATTATATTACTTGTTCAATAATACCAGGAGCTAATGGGCAGAATTTCTTTGTTTCAGGCTTCTGCAGATGAACAAAAGATACCTCCAACTGTTGTCGCAAGCATTACGCTCTAGCACATTATAGTATATATATGCACTGATAATTTCTAGCAATGACTGAACCGAGACCAATAGAAGTATTGAAACTCTGATATATAACCATACCTAAAATGATAACATTTCACAACAAAGACCACTTTTAAATTTTGATGGTTATGTCACACTTTGGCTTCATTATTTTTGAACTAGGCCTTAGGCTAAGATTTCTTTCCAGGAATTTTCAGGCTAAGTTGGGAGCTCTCTATACTTTGTGGATACGGGCCCCGGTCTTTACAAGTGGTATCTCAGACAAGTGCAAGTCAAGACCTTGTCTACTTCACTTTTAAGATGTGATTAATTCCTTGAAAATGGACACATCAATAAATATTCTGTCATAACCTCTGGAAATTGAGTTTTCTGCTGTTTATCTCAAGTATGAAGGCACTTCATGAGGTATTTGGAACACACTCAACCTGACCACATCAGATATTAGATATTAAACCTTACCGATTACAGTTAAAGTGTGTTAATGGGGATCAGATATCAGCAATCATGATCAAAGTTCAGTCAGACAACTTCCATTTGATAATCTTTATTTCCACAGCATCAATGGTGGCACTCACAGGCAGAGGAGAGAGCTGGGAAATTGAGTCTTAAAGAGTACTCTCACTTTGCAGGAAGCATTTGAGTAGGTTATGAGGAGATTGAGGCGGAACAAGGGACTGTAGAGCAAGGCAGCTCATGGGTCCACTCCATTTATCAGGAACAAAAGTAAAGTCTCATGAAATGGCCAAGGGTTGGATCAAAGATCATTGGGTAGGATTGAGGTTCAGCAATTAGTACCCAAGTGTTGTCGTCAGGATAAAATAACTTTTCCCTTGCAGCAGGAGAATGTAGCTATGGGAAAAGTTCTCCCACCATCCACACCAGAGAACCTGTCCCATGGACCGCTGTCGCACAGAAAAGGCACGTTATGAGGAATGAAAAAAAAAACTGAAATAAATGGCGGATGATTCTCTTTTCTTGCCCACAACAACAGACAAATGTCCCTGTAGTTATGATTGACATCTTTAAATGGCTTTGACAGAGGTTGAGCTATTTGATATTTGGATGTATGAATTGATCTGTGGGAATTAAAATGATAATAGATTTACAATCGGTGAATTGATCTTTTCAACCCAGCACTAATGGATAACAGGTAGGGGTATGTGATCTCCAGCGGTGGGCACAGTTCCGATAATCCGATAACTGATAATTATCGAAGATAATGTTTTCATTATCGGATTATCTTTTCAGATAACTTTGAAAACCATTATCGGACTAATTATCTTCCGATAAATTTTTGTCTAATAATTTTTAGACTGTTAACGTGGTAAACAAAGCTGAACAACTACAAACACATAAAACTTAAAATCAGTTGAGCACCTACCTGTTAAATGTTTTGTAGCAGATATGTAGTCCTACCCTTTGGAAACAGAAGAGAGCTTTTGATGCTTCCAGAAGCGATCGTGGTGTTAAAACTCAAAATCAGCTTGTTAGTAGTTGCAAGTGTACCAGAGACAAAACTGGAATTTATCGGTTATCTGTAACTTCCGATATATTTTTGGGTAGTTTATCGTTTTAGCTTTATCAAAGATAACTTTTCAGTTATCTGATTATCTGTTATCGAAATTAATTTTTTGGTTATCTGTGCCCACCACTGGTGATCTCCCAAGTGCCCTTCTGAAGACAGAAGCACAGAATCTGTGCTGCTTTCTCCAAATCTACCCTTTTTCTCGCAGATCGGGGGGGGGGGGTCATAACTTCTGTGGCAAACATGGCAAATGCACAGAGGGAAATTGATGACGTATGCAAAATAATAGACCTTTTGAATCAACTTTGTGGATCTTGAGGTGTCACATTTTGCTTCCTGGAGAGTTGCATCAAAAGGAATCATCTTCGTTGCAAATCCTTTCATGGCCCACGCATTTTATTTTATTTATTTATTTATTCATTATTCTTAGACCTTGATCTGAGTGTTTTCATGTGTGCATGGGAGCTGAACTAAGTGTGTGTTGCTGCCGTGAGGCAAATTTGTTCATGCATCCACTTTGAACAGAGCCATGGTTAATACTGTTAAAAAAATGGGCTCCTGAAACCATCGGCAAGTTATTCTGTTCTTCTCTGCAGATATTGGGAGAGCATCCAGGCATAAAGTTAACAAAAATATTAAATGCAATTTTAAAATGCATTGCTTTGTTACAGGAGAAAAGAAAAGGGGCAGATCAGTCTGTGTACAGTGCGTTCAGCCTTGTTCCGGTCAATTGAAACTCAACAGAAATGAAGAGACAGGTGATGAAATACTAATGTTGCGCCACTTTTGATGAAACAGCCATCTGAGCTGGGATTAGTTATATCGGTATACAGTATTTTTCAAATGCTTGGGGCCAGCTGTGCTAAAAATGAATGCCTCCCCCTCCCTCTTCTTAATCAGCAGTACAATTAAACACCTATTGCTACAAGCAAGAAAGCAGAATTATGATTTGCACCTTTCATTTGGAGCCTGCCATTATGATGCCATGTCTGGAGGTGATCCTCGGGGCCTCGGATGAAAAAATAAAAAAAAACCCAAGCTGATGTGTTTGAGAAAGCTTCCACACAGATGTGGATAGTGGACAGAAATGGCATATTAGGGGAAATAAAATGTATGTGTAATTTTCCTTCCCTTTTCTCCTCCTTTCTAACATGTCGGCATTGTTGTGACATAAATGCATTGATGCAAAGATCAAAATCATCAAAATGCTATTTGCCGAGAGGGGGGAAAGCAGGCCACAACTACATTACCGTGCAATCATAATGCATTTATGCAGTTACCAGAAGACACACAACCCTCCGCTGTCATAAACACAGCAATCCAACCAATCTTTGCTCGCATTTGTGTTTTCAGTAACTGCTGTTACAATATTCAGGAAGCATAATCTTTTTATCAACTTATTTAAAGGGGCCATACTCTGCTTTTATCTACTTACAGATAATAAGGTTGGGATTTTTGTATTCCTAGGCTTTGGAAAAGTTAGTTGAGTTTTTACCAAAACATTCTATTTTGGTTTCACATGACCACATGATATTCTCCCAAGCCTCTTCTGGATCATCCATGTGCTCTCTGGCAAACTTCAGATGGGCCTGGACACATACTGTCTGAAGCAGGGGGACACGCCTGGCACTGCAGGATTTGAGTCCCTCTCTGCGTAGTGTGTAGCCTTTGTTACTTTGGTCCCAGCTCTCTGCAGGTCATTCATCAGGTCCCCCCGTGTAGTTCTGGGATTTTTGTTCACCGTTCTCATGATCATTTTGATCCCATGGGATGACATCTTGCGTGGAGCCCCAGATCGAGGGAGATTATCAATGGTCTTGTATGTCTTCCATTTTCTTACAATTGCTCCCACACTTGATTTATTCACACCAACGTGCTTGACTATTGTAGATTCACTCTTCCCAGCCTGGTGCAGGTCTACAATTTTCTTTGTAGTGTCCTTCGACAGCTCTTTGATTTTGGCCATGGTTGAGTTTGGAGTCTGACTGTTTGAGGCTGTGGATATGTGTCTTTTATACAGATAACGAGTTCCAACAGATGGCATTAATACAGGTAACAGGTGGAGGACAGAAGAGCTTCTTAAAGAAGAAGTTACAGCTCTGTGAGAGCCAGAAATCTTGCTTGTTTGTGGATGACCAAATACTTATTTTCCACCATAATTTACAAATACTTTTTTTTTTAATTCTGCAATGTGATTTCTTGTTTTTTTTTTGTTTTTTTTCTCATTTTGTCTCTCACAGTTGAAGTGTACCAATGATGAAAATTACAGACCTCTCTCATCCTTTCTAAGTAGGAGAACTTGCACAATCAGGGACTGACTAAATATGACTAAATACCCCACTGTATGATTGTGGGGCTCAGTCAAGCTCAGCCTGAAAAAATAACATGGGGTCACCTCCTCGTGGCTCGCCACCTGCAAAGAGAGTGTAAAGGGTCTGGTGTGCTGTTCTACTGACAGTGAACAGAGGCGAATGCCTACACATATTGCCACTTGGTTATTGTACTTGACTCTTGGAATGTGCAACATCACCTCTCTGGCTGGGAAGGGGGCTGAACTTTTGTCGGAGGCTGAGTGATACTAACTAGCAATAGTTGGGCTTACCTCCATTCACAGCATGGACTTTGGAACCAAACTCCTGGAGAGCAGCTGGACTCTTTCTCCAGAGTTGTCCATGGAGACAAGCGCTGGGTGGATGTAGGGATACTCACAAGTCCCCAGCTGAGTGGCATTTTAGAGTTTTCCCCAGTGAATTACTGCGCTGTCTCAATTTCAATTTCATGTCACTGAGAGGAATCTGTCTGTTGAAGTGTGTGTGTGTGTTTTGGAGAATCTTTGATATCCTGTAAACGGTTCCTACTGGGGACTCCTTAGTCCAACTGGGGCACTTCAGTGATCACTTGGGCGATGATGGAGAAATGTGGAATGAAATGGATGGGAGGAACAGCTGAATCCGAGTGGTGAATTATTAGATTTCTGTGCTGGTCATAGATTGTCCATAACAAACACCTTTTTCAAGAACAAGGGTGTTCATACATACACAGGGTATCAGAACACCTGAGGTCAATGATTGATTTTTGGTATCATGTGTCAGACCTGCAACCATGTGTCTTGAATACTTTTGCTGTCAAATTGCCACCACCGGGTGATGAGTGGGATCAAGTGGTGGGGCAAGCCATTGAACTGATCTGGAAGGCCAAAATGCATTGTCAGGGTTTTAGGGGTGGAAGAGTCAGTCCAGAAAGCCTTCAACTCCTACCTCCAAAGAAATGTCTTCTATATCGCGAGGAATGTCTAGACAAGAAATCTGACTTGACCATGTTCAAGGCCTCCATTGTTGAGGCAGCTGCTTTAATCTGCAGCCGGATGGTTGTCTGTATTAGTCATGGCAGCAACCCAAGAATCCACTGTTGGACATCTACAGTGATGGAAGTTATCAGGCTGAAGGAGGCCTTTCATACAGTATCTGGTTGGCACTGAGGTCTGCTGAATCAGTGGATGGGTACCAAAAGAACTGCAGCCTCAGTGGTTGCTGAGGCAAAAACTGTGGTGTGGGAGGAACTAAGCGAGTCCATGGAAAATGACTGTCGGCCAGTGTCAAAGTAGTTCTGGAAAACTGTAAGGCAACTCAGGAAATGGAGACAGTTTTTAGCCTACGCTGTGTGGCATGTTGCCGGAAACAGCTGAGATTCACCATGAGATGTTGAAATCTCTGAATGTTGTTGGGTTGTCATGGCTGACATACCTCTACAATGTTGCATAGAAGACTGGCAGTACCCCTGGATTGACAAACTGGGGTGGTGGTCTCCAACTTTAATAAAGGGAACTGGAGAGCATCCCTGAGAAAGCTTATGTCAGGATACTAGGGATGAGGCTTGCACCATTAGTTGAACCTCAGATTTAGGAGTAGCAATGTAGGTTCTATCCTGGTCATATAATGGTGGGTCAGTTTGTTACTCTCATGAGGATATTAAACAGGGCTGATGATTATGACCAACCAGTCTACATGTGTTTTGTGAACTTGGAAAGGGTGTACAACTGAGTCCTTTGAGGTGTTCTGTTGGGGAGGTGGGGTGCTCCGGGCGTATGTGGTACCAGAACCGTCACAATGCACAGTCTTGTATCTATACAACCAAAGTAGGAGCTGTGTTTTCATTCTATGCTTCACATCAGACGAGCTCCCAGTGGGTGTTGGACTCTGCCAGAGCTGCCCCTCATCACCAAACCTATTTGTGGTTTTGATGGAATGCATTTCAAGATGCAGTCAGGTACCAGAGCATGTCCAGTTTGGAGACCCCAGAAATGCTTCTCTGCTTTTAGTGGATGACATGATTCTGTTGACTTCATTAGGCGTGATGTGCCGATGTGCACTGGGCAGGTTTGAGGCAGAGTGTGAAGCGGCTGGGATGAGGATCAGCAGTTCCGTCTCTGAAACTGTGGTCCTCCATTGGACAGGGGTGGATTGTCCCCTTTGGGTCAGGGGAGAGTTTTTGTCATAATTGGAGGAATTCAAGTATCTCACTGTGTTTTTCACTGGTGGGGTAAGTTGGAGCACGTTATTGATAGACAGACTGGGGTTGCGTTTGATATTTTGTGGAAACCAGGCTGTCATGAAGAAAGAGACCCTCGATTTATGCACATGAACTTTGGGTAATGACTGAAAGAACAAGGTCATGGATACAAGTGGCAGAAATGATATTCCTCTGGGCTTCCACTCTGGGACAGTGTGAGAAACTTAAATATCCCAGAGAGACTCAGAGTGGAGCTGCTGTTTCTTTGCATGAAAAGGAGCCAGCTCGGGTGTATTGACCACGTCCAACTGAGGAGGAGGCCCAGACAAAGTGGAGGGATTAATTTTTCCCAGCTGATTTGGGAATGTTTTCGGATCTCCCAGGAAGATTTAGAGGTCTTGTCTGAGGGTAGAGTAGTGTGGCCTGAGCTTCTCTGTCTACTGCTACTGCAACCCAGACCAAGATTAGCATTAGAAAATGAATGAATAAATATGGGTTCCTGTGTGGTTAATTTTATGAACGGACCATCTAAGATGGCTGTATTCCAGTCTATTCATTGAGTGATTTTTTTTTGTATTTGTATTTTATCATCCAATGACACTTATTAGGAGCTATCAAAAGCTTGGTGAGGTCATCTCCATGACTATTCCATGGGTACAGAGGTAATATGCTGGTGATAGTCAAATTCACTAGTCATGAAAACCACCGCCCACTGCAAACAATATGCATTCACAAAATACCTGAACCAAGGTTGGCCTTTTGGCTTTAACTTGTTTTCTTAATCCAGGATGGGGCACATATTCAGCCTGAATTTGTCCTGCCCATGGCATGCCAGTTTTGCCCAGCTCAGTTTATTTACTCATTTATAGGATGGCCAGGAGTTACTTTTGGTTGGGCATCACCAAGATTCTGTCACATGAAAGCATTTGCACTTTCCACTATTTAAAAGCAGGAGTAATGTCTCACACAGTGGCTTAGGGACATTTTAAAAGTGTAGCACTGAAACGTGCCTGTCAGGCCATCAGTGGGATCACCACACACATACATTCTACACACAGCAAATAGTGCATAGTACTGTATGAATGTAAAAGTTAATTGAACACAAGAAAAACAATGAAATAACTATTGAAAACACAACTTTAACACTCTGGAGTTGTTTGACATGGAGACGCATTAAAGTCACATGACTGAATTAAGCAGTCATACGGTGAAATCCCCCACACTATGAGTTTTCATTTGAATGTGTTTGGAAAGTACAGACTTTAAACTATATTCCAGTTTTAAAATTTTGTTGATAGATCAAGTAGAACTTTAATAATGATGAATAACTTTCACCAGGCTTTTTCCTGGTTATTATGGTAATGTGTGCTTCCTGCAATCGATTCATCCAGTAAGCACATGAATGGGACTTCTCTCCATCTTTCCTCACTGCTGCCCGGAGAAATTACAAGGGGAAAACAAAACAGGACTTTCCCTTTATCATTTGGTGGAAAATGCACATCCCAAACCAAGTAAAAATGGTCACCAACCTACATATTTGCTTGTGGAGGCGCTGCAATCAGCACATGTGTGAATGTCTTCCTCTTTTGTCACATCTGCCCAGTGGAGGGGGGGGGGATGTTTCCCTCATTGGCAGAAAAAACATGACATAAACAAATCAAAATGACTGTCCCCACATGGTATTGTTGAGAGAGGAAAAAAAAAACAACAAAGCAAACTGAAGTGCCGATGCTGCCCCCAGGTGGACAACAGTAGGAAAATGTCATGCCTGTCACATGTCCAAAACAAGTCAGAGAGGTTGTGTTTTGGACAAGAATTGTTTTTGTTTTTGTTTCTGAGTAGCACAAATAATGTGTGGCATCTTATTGCATTATAAATAATTGAATAAAAAAACACCTGAAGCAATTCCTGCATTTTAATGTAAATAGTTGTATATAACTTTGATTGCTACATTTGTGCATGTTTTTGAAAATCTCATTTATACATATGTTTTTGAAATTTACGATTTATGTTTGCACTCTAAGTTATAACAATGGTTTGTTGAACATATTTCTGGTTTTCACAGTAAACTTTTTTCTATTCAAATTTTGTGTTTGTGTGAATTTAGGTTCATTATGTTAATACAGTATGTCAAAATGAAAGCAAAAACTGTAAAGTCACACAGGTGAGGTTGTGCTGAAAATAATAACACCAAACAGGGAAAAGTCAACAGTTTAACCCCTTAATGCCCATCGTCGCATATATGCTACAATCTCTGACTCAAATATGCAACTTACCAAATTGACCTGTATGCCCGTTGTCGCAAATTTGCAACATACCATCATTATTATTATAACATTATAACATAGTCATTACCAGAATACCCAATATTACTTTCTAGTTTTTGTGCAAAAGTGAAATTAATAATCTCAACATTATTTACCATCTACTTAAAGGCAAAAACACACACAAAACATTTTTTTATATACAGCTATATAAATTTGGGCGTTAAGGGGTTAAGTTAAATTATGAAGGTAAAACCAAAAGTAGTCAAAAATTGCCAATTATACACTGGGCTCCAAAGGTTTCATAACTCTTCCAACCTTATAACAGACAAAGAAGATCCCTTTGAGTGAGGGTGTGTATGAGTTGTGTCTAGGGACCCACTACCAGTAATCATTACCTCTGATTCTCCTTTCTGAGCATTTTATTACAAAGATCTGAGAAAGTATGGCTTGTTTTGTGTTTAATTGTGTGGACAGGCCATGTAAGAACTCTGTGCTCCCTTTTAATACCAACACCTAAGCCACTTGTTCTGAAAACCGCTGCCCAATGTGCAAAAAATATGCTTTAATACAACACCTGAACCACGTTTAGGCTGTTAGCTTTAGCTTGTTTTGTAAATCATAGATGGGTGAGGGGGTGGTCATGCAAGTATTGCCCACACTCAACCTCTTTAGTCATTTATAGGTTGGGTGGGAGTTAAATGGATTTAAGAACTGCCAAGACATTCAGATTTCTTTATTTGAGCTTCAGACTCGCTCTTCAGAAAAGTTCCAGATGATCTCCTGGGAAGCTGTCTGTTATACATTTTAATCAGTTAAAATTATGTTTATGCCGACAGAGTGTCCCTGATACATTCCTGAATAATGTGGCGCATTCATTTAGCCTTTGTGGTGCTTGGGATAGAGCACAGAATTTATGCCCTCTTGATGGCAGTGTGTCCCGAGATGCCCCAAATGGATTCACGCCATACATCTTTGATGTAAAAAAAAAAAAAAAAAAAGTAGGGCCCAGAAACTGTAACAAAATCCTAAAGTGTTCTCAGAAGAGATGCATTTTGACCATGTTGGCAGTATAAGATTGTGGATCTTTTCTTTGACTATTGATTTTCTTTGGTGGTACCAAAAATGGAAAAAAGAAATCAGAAGGGAATACAGCTTTTAACAATTCTGGTAATTATACAAAAAGTTTTGAATCTGAGCTTCCTATCATTGAGCTGCGGGTCGTCTTTTATTCTCTGAAAGCTGATTTGCGCTGCGACACTAAGCTGTCAGCAGTAACCACAGCACGTCTGCCCACCTTAGCTATTAAGTTTATTTTTGCTCGCAGGGTTGTTGGCTCAGACATGTCAAGTGAATTTTGTGCAGAAAAGGTGATCTGAAGATCGTTTGGCTATGGTTTTGTTAGTTGCTGGAAAATGGATATTAACTTTTATGTAGTTGCTTTGTGTGAACGGGTACTTGCAGTGATGTTTGGCTCATTTCTCCTATTTGATGACTTGATTTAAAATAATAAAAAAAAAATGTTTACCAGCCTTTATGATTAAAGTTGCTATAAGGTAGGCGTTTATTAACTTGTGTTAATAATGACAATCCGCTTTACTTCCCCTCTTAAATCAACCCACAGTTCTGCTACTTAGACAAGACAGTTTAAGCTGAAGTGATTTTTGCAAACTACAGAATCAGCCAGGGCAATATTTTTCAATTTCTGAGGTGTTTACTTTCTTCTCTGAGTACATTATGCTTTTAAAACACACATTTTGTTTCTATGAATAACTGTCCTTGTGGGTAATGGAATATTTTGCATGCACTAAAATGAGATTTTTGGTTATTTATAACCTAGTTTCTATATTTAGAGGTTGTGTGTGTGTGTGTGTGTGTGTGGAGGGGGGGGGGGGGGGGGATTTTCACTCTGGTCTAAAATTAATGCAATCTGTGCATTATTTATTGACAATGCAAACACCATGTTAGCAGATGGGCGCTAAGCCACCCATTAATATTACCGTATGGGGCTAAAAGGACTCAAATGAAACCGCTTCTTGTCACCACTGCACAGGTGAAAATATCACTAGAAGTGTCTCATTGCATGGACCTCATAATGCAGAGCTAAACTATACTCGTATTAACAATGTCAGTTTGTTTTAAAATCGAATAGACAGCCTTACCTTAGCCTAACTGTCTTCTTCTGTTGAGACTAAACCACACAGTGCAAATATGTTGAGTGAAAAGGAAGGGCAGCATCTTAGAAAACACATCTTTAATGAACTTATTTTTGTCCACTGTGTAAAAATGGCCCCCAGAACATCTCACATTATAGTCTCAGTGGTGTCCAAACTATTCCAGAAAGGGCCGAGAGGGTGCAGGTTTTCTTTGCAGCCACTGACTTCAGCAAGTGATTTCACTAATGAACTCATCCCCCCTGTTCAAAGGGATGTTAATCAGTGAACCCACCTGCTGAAGTCTTTGGCTGCAAGGAAAACCTGCACCGTTTCAGCCCTTTCTGGAATAGTTTGGGCACCACTGGTCGAGGTTGTAGTTAGGCAGAACCCTACTTTAAAAGAGGAAGAAATATGTGAAATGTCTTCCAAATTTCTTTATAAGATTGTCTGGGCATGTCACATGAATATCTGAATTTCCTATTTAGAGGAAGCTAGAAGAAGAAATTGTGGATTTTTTTTTTCCACTTTTTGTATCATCAGGAAACGCTTTCTCAATCATGCTGAAATTCACTAATTAAATTTCACTGACAGGCACAAAATGTCTTGCTTTTGTGTGCCCCCAGCCCCATCTCCAAAGTATGTACCCTGTAAAATGCAGTGAATAAAACTAACAAAATGTTAAAACCAACCTCAGGAGAGGCATTCAGCAGGCCAAAAACAATTACGGGAGGAAAACTGAAGGCCCCCTCACAGAAAACAACCCACGACAAGTGTGGCAGGGCATCCAGGCCATTACAAACTACAGAGGCCTCCCCCAGCACCTGTCAGTGGCAGTGCTGCACTGCCAGAGTAAATAAACAACTTCTTTGCCCGCGTTTGAGGTAAAAAAACCACACTGCTCCCCAACTCGAGCACCAACAGGCTCTCCCTTCATGAACATGAAGTGAGGTGTGTACTGAGTTCATCAAACCCCAGGAAAGATGTAGGACCTGACTGTATCCCAGGGAGGGTACTGAAAGTATGTGCCGACTAGCTGTCACGATCCTCAGGAGTTTTTGACCTTTTCTCTGACTCATGCCTCCATACCACAGTATCTGAATGCTGCCACCATCATCTCCGTCCCTGAAAAGAAAAAAATTAAATAAATAAACAAATAGACAAGGTAAAGGACCTATAGCATGATAGTGTTTTGAGATGCTCTTCTCACAACACATCAGAGACTGTCTCTCTGATCCCCACCAGTTTGCCAGCAGAGCAAACAGACCCACAGAGGACGCCATCACCAATACACAGCACCGAGCCACCTGGAACAGGGAAAGAGCTACACGAGGATGCTTTTTTTAGGCTACACCTTAGCCTTCAATACTATCATCCCAGACATCATCAAATTTGTAGATGATTCCACTGTGATTGGCCTCATGTCAGACAGAGATGAGACAAGACATGCAGATGAAATGGGAAATCTGTATGTTTTGAGTCAGAAACATAATCTTTCATTTGGTACAAAAAAGTAAAGGAACTGATCATAGACTTCAGCAAAGGAAAAACTAACCATGCCCCCTATTCATCAACGGCGACTGCATGGAAATGGTCAGCTCCAAGTTCCTGGGCACCCACATCTCTGCTGACCTGTCCTGGTCCTCTAACACCCAGGGCATCATGAAGAAGGCACAGCAAAGACTATAATTCCTGAGGGTGCTCAGGAAAAACAACTTGGACAGGAAGCTGAAGCTCACCTTCTGCCACTCCTCTGTAGAGTCTGCACAGACCTACAGCCTGAGTGTGTGGCGCACAGGCTGCACAGGTAAGGACGCAAGGGCTCTACAGAGGGTAGTACACACAGCACAGAACGTCGGCTGCCCTCTGCCCTCTTTGGGCAATGTGTCCAGGTCCCGCTGCCTCAGCAGGGCCAGCCAGGTCTGTAACTTTTCCCCCTGGGCCGTAAGAACTCTGAACAATCACGGTCCTCACCCCTGATCCCCTGATCACATACACAATGAGTCACCAGGGACTCGAGGACTGCCCCCTTCTACCTCAGGATATATGGCCACTTTGCATTTTAAGGTCACTGTAATTTTAATGTTGCTTTACACTTGAAATACTACCTCAATCGTACTGCATTGGAAGACTCTTTATAAATGTTCACACGTATTCTTACGAGCATATCTGTAACATTTTTGAAAACTGTTTTTAGTCTGTCTTGTATTTTTTAGGAGTGAGCACCTAAATTTCATTGTACTTCACTGTGCAATTACTACAATAAAGCCTGTTTCTGATTAAAAAAAAAAAAAAAAAAAAATCAGGAAATGAGGTTTGAATGCCATTTCAAGGGCTTGACTGGCACTGGTAAGAAAGATGAGCTAAATAGTGGCTGAGGGTCCACTGCTGGAAGTAGTGCTAAATGTCACCAGTGATTTTGTGGTCTACTACCACTGCACCCAGACATGGATAAGTGAATGAATGGAATATGATGAATGGATGTATGCACACACACACACTGATGTATGGAGCTTAATACTATATATATCCTGTTTTGAGTCTGTTGGTCAGCAGGTGGATAATAATGCCAAGCACAAGTTCCAGTGTATAAAAGTAAGACTTAATTTGTGTCAGCCACTGCTTTGCTTTTCTCACATCTATCTATACAATTTACAATTTTTAAAATTGTTTATAGCGCCAGCTCATGACAGAGTCGCCACAAGGTGCTTCGCACAACACACAATTCATAGCGGCACAACGTAAATTAAAATCAAAAAGGGCACAGTAAAAAGGTAAAAACATAGTAGAATAAAAATAAATTACAAAGCAAACTTAATAAATTAATGATGACAGTCTAAAAAAGTGGGTTTTCAATCTTGATTTAAAAGTCTCCACCATGTCTGACTGCCTTATAGATGCAGATAGATTGTTCAAGAGAGCAGGGCCACGGTAAGAGAAGGCTCTATACCCCACAGACTTGGAGCATATAGAAGTCCTGTGTCTTGCGAACACAAGGGCCGTGCCGGTACGTAGGGCTTGACGAAGTCTACCAGGTAGGAAGGAGTCAGTCCATGAACAGTTTTATAGACCAACAACAGGACTTTAAAATCTGATCTGGCAGAAACCAGAAGCCAATGAAGGGGTGCCAGAATGGTGTAATATAGGCAAACTTTCTGCATTGTGTCCAAAGTCTAGCAGCAGCATTCTGCACTAATTGAAGACCCCTAATGCTGGACTGTGGCAGACCAGAAAATAAAGCATTGCAATAATCCAGTCTAGAAGAGATAAATACGTCCCAGAGTCTCAGCATCAGCCATAGACAGGATGGGATGAATCTTCACTATGTTATGCAGGTGGAACAAGGCAGTCCTCGTAATATCTCTAATGTGGTGGTCAAAGGACAACATAGGATCAAAAAGGACCCCAAGATTCCTCACTTTGTCCGTATGATGTATGACACACAAACCCAAACTAAGTGCCAGCTGGTCAAATTGATGCTGATGTCTGGCTGGACCAAGAACCATCATTTCAGCCTTATCAGAGTTTAAGAGTAGGAAGTTACTAGACAACCACCTTCTCACTGATACAAGGCAATCTTCTAAGGATTTTATGTGGATAAGATTAACAGCAAGAAACGTCTGTGTGTGGGTATGTGGCTAGCATAGCTCTCTCACCATTTGTCAGATTGACCTTAGCTTTTGGATATGGCTTGTGCATGGCACAATGATGTGTATCCTTTATGATGAAAATTTTTGGGATTCATTTTCAAAACCTTAATTTTGACATTGAACCTTTATTTTGACATTGTAAGATTAGTACTTCCAAGATGGCATCCTCCATGGGCACCATCTTGGAAGTACACCTGTCCTGCGTTTGTTTATAGATTTCTGTAAAAAATTGTTTCCATGTTCTTTTTATTTTGTCATATAAAACCACTACTATATATATATATATATATATATATAAAAGTCCACATTCTTTCATGGATTTAAAAAAAAAACAACACTTCCCCCTCTCACTTGACCTTGCAGCTGAAATACTTCCTACAGAAACTTATTTCAGGCCTTGCAATTGATTTCCTTCAGTTTTTACTCTTTAATAGATAAACCATTCAAAAATGATGAGACAGAGTTTGTAAAATATTTTGAGGGAAAATTAAAGCACTGTGCTAAATACTGTACAGGTATTTTAATTGCTTAGGATTTTTATTATTTATAACTGGTGGCAAAAGTGCTGCATTCTGGTGATGCCATTTCACAACACTTTATGTAAAATTCATTTGGTCTGGTGGGGGTATTTGGCGTTATTGTGCAGTATTCATCTGGTGATGGTGATTTTTAAATTAAAAATTTTAGCTCCCAATTTTCTATAGGAATGCAAACTTCCTACGGGCACTACACTAGTCTTTCACAATTTGTCATTTGTCAGAGACGGAAGAAGAAATGTCATCTGGATGAGCCGCTTATTTTCTTCTCAGCTTTTATCTGCTGTGGTGGTTCACCATTGGTGCCTGTATAGAGTATAATGGAACAAGAGTTGGCATTAAATATGTAAGTAAAAAAGAATTATCACTGTACACTTTTTAAACTATATTGTGATTTTTTTTTTTTTTTTTTTTTTTTAAGTGATTGCTTGGTGCGTGTTGACAAGAGCACTGTGTTTTCAGGCCCTTCAAAGACTGTAAAATGATATCTGATGTAGCTGTAGAGCAGAATTGTTTAACAGATTATGAATCATTACTGCGGTGATTTTCTATAAATCCAGATCCATCAGAGATGATTTCCAACTTTTAGAAAGTTTTATAGCAGCTTTTAGTGTCTCAGAGGCTTTGAGGAAAGAAAGAACAGGCACAGTAATATAATTTCACTGTCTCCAAAACACTCAAAAACACATGCACTGTCATGAAAGGCGGTGGACGGGTGTGGCATTGGTCAGTAAAGACTTCATTAAAGTTTAGTGTACAAACACTAATTTTGTGAGCATTGAAAGCTATGGAATTTTCATTCAGTCATTCATTCATTTTCAACCACTGATCTGGGTCTTGGTCATAGTGGCAGCAGAGCAAGCATCTTATCCCACACTTCCCTATCCTCAGCCAAGTCCTGTAACTCTTCCAGGGGATCCCAAGGTGTTCCCAAGCCAACTCGGACCTCTCCAGCATGTCCTAAGTCTTCCCCAGGGACTCCTACCGGTTGGCCGTGTGTGGAAGACCTCCCTAGGGAGAAGACCAGGTGACCTATTCGATACGATACACTTTATTGTCCTCTCCGGGAAATTTGCCTTGGACTCCAAGAGCTGCGCAAATAAAACCATGGCATAATTACATAACTTGTGCATATTGCACATAACTTAATACACACACCAATATTGCACGTACCCCTTTTGCACAACAGTCTTGCACAGATGTCAGATGCCCAAACCACCTCAACTGGCTCCTTTCGATGTGAAGAAGCAGCAGCTCTACTCTGAGTCCCTCTGGGATAGGAGAGGCTGTCACCCTGTCCAGGATTGTAAGCCCAGATACCTGACAGAGGAATCTCATTTATGCATCATGTATCCTTGATTTTATTCTTTCAGTCATTACCCAAAGCTCATGAGGACAGGAGTGTAAATCGACTGTTAAATTGAAAGCCTCACCTTCTGCTTCAACTCCTTCTTCACCATAACAGTCTGGTACAGGCTCCGTACGATTTCAGATGCTGCCCCAATGAGTCTATGGATCTCACGCTCCAACTTACTCCCACTCATGAACAAGGCCCCGACATACTTAAACCCCTCCACTTGGAGCAATAACTCTCCCCTGACCCTTTTCATATGTAGTATTTTTAAAGAACGAGAAGTGTAGTAGGATTGAGTTTACAAATGGGGGTCTACTGTACTTTAAAGATAATGTATTGTTCAACCTTTTTCTTTGTGCCAGAAAATTGTGTTATTATATTGGTGCACAATAAACTTCGGCTACGCTGTGGCTTTCGATATGGCTTGGTAGATCGATACACTGTCAACTTTAAAAGTAGACCTTGGTTCGAAAAAGGTTGGGCACCCATGGACTAGGGTGTTTACATCAATCCTGGAAACCACAATCAAGAACTCCTGTGATTGGATGAATGGAGGTGCACTGTTTTACTGCTGCCAAGCAACTGCTTCAGGGCTATGAGGAATTTCCTGAGATGATTCTCAGCAAAGAACATGCTAAAAATCTGCACATACACAAAAGAAGGGTGGAAAAAAGTGGCAAGAAAACTGAATGTCAGTTATAATCCTCAGAGTACAGCATCAGTGTGCCAGGAAAAAAGTGAAAATGAAGGTCAGTATAAAACTGAGTAAGCGAATGACTAAGAAAAAAATGAGAACATTCCAAAAGCAGAAAGCAATGAAATGTGACAATTGTGTGCGACTTCTGTGTAGTCACAGCATTCTCATAATTTCCACAGACTTAATAGGACATGGGAAAAGGTTCAAGCAAAACATAGAAATAGCAAAAATTAATAAATCGGTATTGCTGTAACATAATTATTATATTTAATATAATTATTCCCTCCTGATTGGAGGTTATGCATAAGGACCATGATAGTCGTGTTATATTCTCTTCACTTGGAATTTACTTACCAATGCCCAATTTGCAAATGGTATCACCCACAAGAGCAGCACAGGCTTGATTGGGCAGAGTTCCTAGGACAGTGCCTGAACATCAAATCCTGTTTATATTATATATATATGCGGGGGGGGGGCACCTCCCCTCCCAAGCATGTTTGCTATTTTGCATATGCTGCTGTGATAACCAATCCATGTTTGGAAGAATGTTAAAATATCCAGTACCCAGCTGCATGAAGATAAGCTCAGACCAAGTGGAAGTAGTTTGTTCACTAGTGTTTTTGGGGTAATGCCATTGATGGCAGAACTGAAATCCAAAAAGAGCAGTTGGGCATAAGAGGCCTTGCTCTCCTAATGAGTATGGGTCACGTGAAAGATTGAGAGGGGGTCAACAGTCGAGTGGTTCTTTCAAAATGTGTACTGATGGGGGACCTACTGTGATGGTCTATATTATGTGTGCAATGTCCAGTCATTTGAAGCATTACATAACTAGTGGGCTACATGCAACCAGGCAGTCATCATATAGACATGCCACTGTTGTGGTCTTTGGGACAGGGTCAGTGGTAGCAGTCTTGAAGCATGTTGATACACCTGCCACTAATAAAGATGAAGTCCTGTACAGGCCCAGAGTGTCAGAATGAGACAGATAGTGACCTCCAAGCAGGACAATAACACATTTCAGGTGTCTGCTGTTTCATTTGAAGTTGGATTTGGACAGTTCATAAAGAGTTCAGGCATGGGTCGCTTACTGGAAGGCAGTCAGTCAGCTGGGTTAAGGTGTCCAAATCCTGCTCCAAAACGGTGTCCAAAAGGATGGTCCAAGATCCAAGTACAAATAAACAGAAAACTGTAGCAAAAGTACAAAATAATGGCAGACTAAAGTCAGAAATCCAAAGAAAACAGGCTAAGGTCAAAAACACAAACACTACATGTGAGGAATTTACTGTGAACACCTGAATCAAGTCAGTGATTACCATCTGGCGAGGAGTGATGACGAGTGGCATGCTTATAAAGAAAAAGGTGAGTGTAAATTGGAATGCAGGGGTGTGGGACACTGACACAGGTGTAGTGGGTGCATAAAATGAAGAATACCCACAAACTGAATGCAGCTAGTATGAGGAGGAGTGGAAGAAAGGAGAGAGAGGGGGAGCATGACAGAAAAAATGTCAAAGATAAAAATAAACCAAAGTGGGGAGTGAAAATAAAGTGAAAATGCACACATGAATGAATTGCAGGTGAGGGGTGAGAAGGTAAAGGAATTTTCACTACATCAATCAGGATGAGGAGGCATGAATCGGAGTGGGGGAGAAACGTATCCATTGTTCCGGGGAGGGATACTGAGTGGTGTGAAGAGGGAGACCACTACATTGTTCCAGGAAGGGAAAATGTTTGAGAAAACAACTCCCCATCCAGAGAGTGAGTGTGTGCAGTGTGACACTGGCTGGTATTTATCACTGCATATTGCACTGTGAAGTGGACAAGAGTCCCCCAGTCCCCATGGATGACATGCCAATCCATTGCAGGTTACTCCCCAACCAAAGGTGTCAACCCATTTACACCAGGGTGGACTGAGACAATGCAGATGAAATGTATTGTCAAAAGACACAGACAAGTACTGTGAACGAGAATCAAACTCACATCTACATATTCGTAACCCAAGCCTCATCCCACTGTGCTGGGTGTTATATAGATAGGTAGCCTATATTGCCAAGAGTTCATCCATCATAGCCAGTTGAAAGAATGGCAGGTAGCCTGAAGCACACACTTGAAACTGAGTCCTGGGACCTCATGTACAAAGATGCATGGATTTCCTACTTAACCCTCTGGGGCTGATGCCGTCGTATACAATGGCTGGGACCAAGCTTTACTAAATTATAAATAACTTTTTAATGATATGAGATAGAAACTTACATTTTTTTGTTTGTTTTTTTGTTTTTTTGCTGATTACGTTAACTCAGTGGACTTTCGATCCACCGTTGGTCATCTTTGCACTTCTCATCGAAGCTGTGTGATGACGATGTGACGATGTGACGATGACAATGTGAGTGTGGAATCAGAATTGGTTCACCGTCACATGGTTTTCCAAATCCAGTTGTAGAGCAAATTTACCTCACGTGATAAACCAAAGATCATTTTCAGGAGTGATATCTTACTAGTTGGCCCATTTGAATAGCCCCCTAAGGCTGGGCATACATTGTATGATATTTTCAATCGTTGTACTTGGCTCCAGCTCAAACTGTGCGACAAAACCGCAGGGGTTAAAAGTTCAGTGCGCACGATTCATGTTATCACACTGTACAGCCCGATGCTCTGATGCGATCTGACTATTCACATTGTACGTTCAAAAATCACATGCCGGAAGCTTTTTTTTTCTTTAAAAAAAAATATTTTATGCCTATCAGCATGCACAGTGAGTGAAATCAGGTGGGGGGAGACTGAACGTATATGCGCGCACACACAGCAGACAGCAACATGATTCACGAGAGGACGGTAAAAAAGAAAACATTAACATTCATAACATGTGTTGCTACTTGCACTGTTATATAAATAAACTATATTTCATATGGAGTCTTACAGCTGTGCTCATCTGTCGTAAATCCTGTTGCTGTCTGCTGTGTGTGTGTGTGCGCGCGCGCATATACGTTCAGTCTCCCTCCACCTGATTCCACTCATTGTGCGCACTGATAGGCATGAACTTTAATATGATATTAGGTTATTGTGAGGGAACGCAAAAAAAAAACAAAACAAGACTTTACATGAGATCACTGCTTGCTGTCTCCGGTCTCATGGACAGTGCATGAGGTAATCAGCGTGTAGACGCTTGTAGCGCAGCTTCATCAGCGCAGAACCCTCACGAGCCACGACGGCCAACCAAAATATAAAACAGGTTTGATTTTCATCCAACCATACGATTCCCGATCGGGAGGTGGTCATGAGATGTTAAACGCAGCTCGTTACTCCATGTAGACTACACGATGCAGGACGCATGATTAACCTGAAACTCGGCGCGATCCAAAAAATTCTCGCATGAGTGAAAAATCGGCTGAAAAGGGCCAAAACTCGCACAGTGTAAGCCCACCTTAACTCCTCCAACGCACCCTGCGCCATTACACATAGCGTTAGTGAAAGCAGATGGAGAGCCTCACATGACAATCTCACGTGCTCAAACAAAGAGTGTGTAACTATCAGGATTGCTCCACTAGTTTGCATTTGAATGTTTCTGGATTACTCTGTGGCTCTTTCCCTCTGGCGTAAAGCACTGTTTATCATGTCAATGAGGTGAGGGAGAGGGGCCGCTCCTCAGACTGGAGCATACACGCATAGACCATTTTGTATATATTGTTCAAAATGTGCATTTGTGTTTATTGTTTGAACTTTTTTGTTGTACAGTCTTTCACACAAGACCTCAAATTACCTTTATAAAGTGTTAAAAAAGTTGTTTATTATAGTTTGCTGTGTGTTTACAATGAGTGTGGAAAATTACTTTTCACTTTACTTTATCCATTATTTTTGATTGAAACCTTTATTACACTTATAAAACACAGCAAAAGCATATATACGATGGCTGTCAATAAAGTATAGGTCCTTTTTATTTTTTTCAAAAACTATATGGATTTCATTCATATGTTTTTACGTCAGACATGCTTGAACCCTCGTGCGCATGCGTGAGTTTTTCCACGCCTGTCGGTGACGTCATTCGCCTGTGAGCACTCCTTGTGGGAGGAGTCGTCCAGCCCCTCGTCGGAATTCCTTTGTCTGAGAAGTTGCTGAGAGACTGGCGCTTTGTTTGATCAAAATTTTTTCTAAACCTGTGAGACACATCGAAGTGGACACGGTTCGAAAAATTAAGCTGGTTTTCAGTGAAAATTTTAACGGCTGATGAGAGATTTTGAGGTGATACTGTCGCTTTAAGGACTTCCCACGGTGCGAGACGTCACGCAGCGCTCTCAGGCGCCGTCGTCAGCCTGTTTCATGCTGTAAACCTCCACATTTCAGGCTCTATTGATCCAGGACGTCGTGAGAGAACAGAGAAGTTTCAGAAGAAGTCGGTTTCAGCATTTTATCCGGATATTCCACTGTTAAAGGAGATTTTTTTAATGAAAGACGTGCGGACGGGTCCGCGTGTCGGGACGCAGCCGGCGCAGTGCGGCGGCACAGGAAAAACACCTCCATGTTGATAACCATTTGTAAAATCCAGGCGGCTTTTGATGGCTTTCAGTGGAGTGAGTATATGAGAAATTGTTTAACAGCTGGACATGTTCCAACTTGTCCTTAAGGCTTCCAACGGAGGTGTTTTTCCTGTGGGGGAGCGTCGCAGCGGCTGCGAGCCGACACTGCAATCCATCCGCATGTCTTTCATTAAAAAAAATCTCCTTTAACAGTGGAATATCCGGATAAAATGCTGAAACCGACTTCTTCTGAAACTTCTCTGTTCTCTCACGACGTCCTGGATCAATAGAGCCTGAAATGTGGAGGTTTACAGCATGAAACAGGCTGACGACGGCGCCTGAGAGCGCTGCGTGACGTCTCGCACCGTGGGAAGTCCTTAAAGCGACAGTATCACCTCAAAATCTCTCATCAGCCGTTAAAATTTTCACTGAAAACCAGCTTAATTTTTCGAACCGTGTCCACTTCGATGTGTCTCACAGGTTTAGAAAAAATTTTGATCAAACAAAGCGCCAGTCTCTCAGCAACTTCTCAGACAAAGGAATTCCGACGAGGGGCTGGACGATTCCTCCCACAAGGAGTGCTCACAGGCGAATGACGTCACCGACAGGCGTGGAAAAACTCACACATACGCACGAGGGTTCAAGCATGTCTGACGTAAAAACATATGAATGAAATCCATATAGTTTTTGAAAAAAATAAAAAGGACCTATACTTTATTGACAGACCTCGTATTATGAAAGAACAAAGAAAAAAAGAGACATAAAACAAAATTGTTGGATGCAGGAAGAGCTGTTAATAGCAATAATAAAACATTTATGCCAGGCAAGTGAACTGCCCAAAAAATGCCCTCGGACCCCAGAGGGTTAAACATGTCATACACTAAAACACAGAAACGGGTGTAAACACAAAAATATCCAGAAGTATCAAAGTGTGTGTACGCATGGCTCCAAGCACATTCCGCTCAATTCCACTGAATGTGGAATTGAGCTTATACCACAACAGGATTAATGGAAACATTCTAGACAACTAAGATGGAGGATCAACAATAAACCGGTGATTCAAGTGATGTCAGCTACATTGGCAAAATAGATGAACATAATAATAATCTTGTATTTTAATTTTGAAGAGCTCTTTTTGAAAATGAACGGCCACTAGATGTGATTTTTTTTTTTAATACTTTAAGTAGCTGTTCTTGCTGTGTTGCATGTCATCATCTAATAGTAGCCCTCCAGACTGTTCTCATTGTCCTCTCTTTTCAGGCATTCTTTCATCTTCCAGCTTTCCCTCTCAGTGATTCTACAAGGCTCTCCCAAGGCACATGTAACTCTGGTCTGGAATATCCAAGGAGATAGCCCTATTCATTTAATGTCAGTCTTACTTCTCCAACAGCCGGGTGGCATAAAGAATGTATTTAGCAGGCAGCTCAGGGAACGGGACGAACAATTGGACGTGACTGCAAATATACTCTGCGTATGTGTGCGTTTGTCACTGTGTGTACACAATTGCAATTGTTTATATCCACAGAACTCATTGAACATTGAATTTGTTAACAGGAGAACTGGCTAACAGCCCCCCAAGGGGAAAAAACATTAAATTATACATTACATACTGTATCTGCTTTGTTTCACCTACAGAAAGCTGCTTACGGGTTGCTTGGGTCAGATTCTGGAAGTTATTGGTATTTGTTTATTGATAAATTCATAAAAGCTTCTGATTCTTAGAGGTGGGCGATACCAGGAATTTTGGTATTCAAATCAAATCAAATCAATTTTATTTATATAGCGCCAAATCACAACAAACAGTTGCCCCAAGGCGCTTTATATTGTAAGGCAAAGCCATACAATAATTACGGAAAAACCCCAACGGTCAAAACGACCCCCTGTGAGCAAGCACTTGGCAACAGTGGGAAGGAAAAACTCCCTTTTAACAGGAAGAAACCTCCAGCAGAACCAGGCTCAGGGAGGGGCAGTCTTCTGCTGGGACTGGTTGGGGCTGAGGGAGAGAACCAGGAAAAAGACATGCTGTGGAGGGGAGCAGAGATCAATCACTAATGATTAAATGCAGAGTGGTGCATACAGAGCAAAAAGAGAAAAAAGAGAAATTTTGGTATTGATCCGATACCAAGTAAATACAGGCCTAGTATCGCCGATACCGATACTTTTCATATTTAAGCTTCACAGATCCAAAGGATCCAAAAGACCTAGGATAGAATTTCTCCAAACATTGTACGTAACAACAAAATACTTCATTATCACAATCAACATTTTTGTTTTAAAAAATATCACTCAACACAACTTAAAATCTCCTGAGGTAGAGGGCTGACAAACCATAATACAAGAGTGCACTGCTCCGAGTTGTGTGACACAACGCAGCGCTGTTCTTACAGACAGAGAGTAGTGTTATGTGGGCCGCTGAAGAGGAGGTACTGCTGGCCCACCACCACCAGAGGGCGCCCTGCTTGGAGTGCGGGCTCCAAGCATGAGAGGGCACCAGACCCAGAGGAAGTGACAGCTGTCACTCATCGCACCAGCTGTCACTCATCTACACCAATACATAAGCCGGACTGCAACTCCACCTCCCCGCCGAGAAATCGACTACCAAGAGGTAATTTCTCTGCTGACACATACGTTGTATAATAATCTGAACTTCTGTTGCAGCCGTTTTCCTGGTGGTTTTCCTTCTCTGTGGGATTGGCGTTTGGTGTGACAGCGACGGCTTCGGCTCACACTCCAAACCAGATAAGTGGTTAACCAGGAGCTGCATGAGTGTGTGATTGGAGTGGAGGTGCTCCCTCCTAACTGTGTACAGACTGTGGATTACTGAGTGTGCGGACTCACACTCATTCATCTTGTCTCTGCTTTCTGCCAGCAGTACCAGGGTCGACAGCCGAAGACAGAGGCCACCTGGGGACACGGGACTTGGCGGCTCCGGTGTTCTTCAGACAGTTGGTGGTGGAAGCCGTGTGGGATGCGGCTTCTCTCTCGTCGGGGGTCTTCTATCTTCGAGCCTGCCCACACGTCACCTGGTGTTAATTGGCTTTACAAATTTTGTGTATTTAGTTGTGTGTTGTCACAACATTAAATTGTTACTTTTTGGCTTATTCATTGTCCGTTCTTTAGCGCCCCCTGTTGTGGGTCCGGGCTACGACACCTTCCCAACAAGTAGACTTTAATGAATCTTTGTGCGCAGCAGTCAGTGCATGTGGGAGAGAAAAAAAGCTTGAGTATCAATCTTTTTACATGAGGATCATTCAATATCAATACCAGTGTTGGTATCGATATTATCGATATTAGGACCGATCAAGCCCACCTCTACTGATTCAGGACATTTTGCATTAACGTGAACACAGTAGCATGTGATGTGAGTATTTGTGACCCCCCCCCCCCCCAAAAAAAAAATAAATAAATAAATAAATAACAATGGCCTTTTTCAAAGCCAGCTGCTAAACGTAAGCAAAGCATTTAAGCTAATGGGAGGGTGAGTCAGCTGTATTTGTTTTCATTTGTCCAGCTTTATCACATGGAATTTCTTCCAGATAGGTAATATTTTAAAATGACCTCTTCACCTTGAGTAGTAATATTTCCATCTTTTTAAGAAAACAAATCTGTACCATGTTTGTAGCATTACTCCTATATTATGTGTCCCTCGTATTACATGCATTGGCATATTATCTTATTACACCTCACCCAATATGTTTAACCACTTTCACTGTTATAAAGGGGCTTGGACACTCTTTTGTTTAAAGTACAACTCAGAGGAATTGTTGAGCCTCTTATTACTGGAGATGATGTAGCTGGGACTACTTGTTTTATTCATTGAACTGTCCTCCCACTTCCAACCCAGTTGTGTTTCCGACACGGTCAACCACAGCCTTGGCTTCTTAACACACAGACCTAAAAAGATATTGAAAATAATTCAATTTAACTTAATGTACATCACCCCAACGTGCTTCACGAGGGTAGAGTCTAACCCTAATCACCACCTGAGCAAGCACATTGGCGACAGTGGTGAAGAAAAACCCTTTCATTCATGTTTTATTTAATTGCAGGAAGAACCCTCAAGCAGACCAGACTCAGTGGGGGGGGCCATCTGCTTTGGCCATACTAACAATAACTAAAATAAAAAGAGCAGAAGAAATAATTAGCAGATATGCATAAAGAGAAATGTTGTAGCTCAGCGGCTGTACACAACTTGAGTCCAGTTGTTACAACAACCGATGGCTGCAAAAATATTCAGCTAATAAAGTGTAAAGTCTCTGTAATGCAGTATAATTGATATGTTATTTTTATTAGTCATTATGTAGCATGATTAAAACTGCACTGATCCTTACAGTGGGATATAAATAAAAGACATGAATGGTTTGTTGTGTGAACAGACTGGCAGAACTGAAGTCAGTGTGCAGTGAGAAACACACACCCGACACTTGTGCTGCTGCTATAATAACAATATCATTATTCATTTATTTGTATAGTACTTTTTAACCAAAGTAAAAGGACCATAAATTCTTCTGCCTTAAGTGTTTCCAAAAATAAATGCCAAAAGTTTAACACTCTAATTCATTTGAATTTCAATCATTATCAGGGTATGCATCAAACTGGCAGAATTATATTATTATTATTATTATTATTAGTAGTAGTAGTAGTAGTAGTAGTAGTAGTATTAGTATTAGTATTTGTATTATTAGTATTAGTATTATATTGTTATAAACATTAGTATCAATCAATATGGGAAAAAAATAGTGTTTTGCCCCCCATATCACCAAGCTGTGGTGATGTTGACCATATAGTTAATTCAGAAATTTCATCACAGAAGATTTACTGTCACTGATAATCTAATACAAGCAAGTAGTATGGTGCAACGGGGTGGGGGGGGGTATCATTTTGTTGCATCTCGTTCATTGGAATCATCGTTCATTGGTGGGGTCTGAGGGCATTTTTTGGACAGTTCACTTGCCTGGCATAATTGTTTTATTATTGCTGTTAACAGCTCTCCATGCATCCCACAATCAAGTTTTATGTGGGTTTTTTCAGGTCAACCTGTGTTTTCAGAATATATATGTTTTTGTTGTGTTTTATAAGTGTAATAACGGTTTACAATCAAAAATAGGCAAGGAAAAAATAAAGCGAAAAATAATTTTCCACACACATTTATTCAAATTACACAGCAAACTATAATAAACAACTGTTTTGAGACTTTATAAAGGTAATTTGAGGTCTTGTGTGAAAGGCTGTACAACATAAAGGTTCAAACAATAAACACAAATGCACATTTTGAACAATATATACAAAATGGTCTATGCGTTTTGTTGTCCATTGATATGGTAAACAGTTTTTTACGCAGAGAAAGCACCAGAGTTTTCCAGTATCATTCACATGCAAACTAGTGGAGCAATCCTGATAGTTACACAATCTTTGTTTGAGCATGTGAGATTGTCATCAGAGGCTCTCTGTCTGCTTTCACTGATCGCTGTGCGTAATGGCGCAGGGCGCACTGGATGTACTCCTTGGAGCACCCAGGGGGCTATTCAAACGGGCCAACTTGTAACATATCACCCCTGAAGACGATCTTTGGCTTTTAACGTGAGGTAAATCTGCCCTACGATTGGATTTTGGAAAACCATGTGACGGTGAACTAATTCCGATTGGACACTCATATTGCGCATGTCATCACACAGCTTCTATGAGGAGTACAAAGATGGCCGATGGCTGGCTCGAAAGTCCGCGAAGTTAACTTTTCAGCAAAAAAAAATGGAAGTTTCTATCTCATATCATTCAAACGTTAATTATAATTTAGTAAAGCTTGGTCTTAGCCGTCGTATACCACGGCGTCGGCCCCAGAGGGTTAAATCACATTTTAACCAGAATACTGAATAAACACTTATGTGAAGACATTTTAGACATTAGACATTGAAGACATTATAGTGTTCCTCACAAATAGAAATGCTAATAACTCACAGAGCAGAGTACATATCAATTTTGTGGCTGGAGGTCGGAGGTAGGATCCAGAGTGGTGATGGAAGGGAGAGGCAGGGAGCGACGATGGAGACAAAGAGGGTATATGAATAGGCTGTGCTTCACACTGTCGCAGTCAAATAATAATACAATAATGATGCTTATTTGTACTGTAATGTTTACTCAACAAATACAGATAGGCTATGAAAGGTAAAATCAAAGAATAAAATGAAATAATCATGTAATATGAAAATAAAATGGATATTTAAAATGGCTATGAATGATTATTATTTTTTGACTGCTATATGGTGCATTTGAGTCAGACCAGCATGTCAACAAAGCTGAGCACAGCAGAACAATCGGCAGGTAAAGCCAAAAATCAAATCTTTATGGAGTTAAGTCCAACTGCGTTCTTTGTCAGATGCATTTTTAGCATCTTGGAATTTTCTTCTGTGTATGAACAAAGCCAGTTGAGGTAACAAAAATAATACAACCATGAAAATGTAACTTATGTCTTCAGCAAGTCAGTTGCATACAGCTGCAATTGTCATATCGTTATGAGGGCTCTTTGTGTAATGCTTCTAAAATATATGATTAAAGCCACTTGAGGCAAGGAGGCTGCTGAATAGAACTGTTACATAATAAAATACTGCTTTATTACCAAGTAAAGAGTTGGCATATTATCTTTAGACTGCTTTCTGTGAAACTCCTGCAGTGGTAGTAGTGAGTTTGTTAGTCCATCCCAGCCAGCTTATGTAGGTGATAACTCAAAAACGATGAATGTTATCATCTTGAAAGACATCTATTTAAAAAGTGTGTGTGATCAACTGATTAATTTATGGTGAACTTTGATGCACTGATCAAGAGCAACTTTGTTTTGCCTATGTAATATGCAGTAGAGGTGTCGGCTCCCACAGATATAGATTGGGTTGATCCTGCCCCTGAGCGGATCGCGGCCCTGCCATCTTGGAGGGTTGAAGCGCTGCAGCGGTCTTGCGCTGTCAGTTGAAAATGCATGCTCTGCGCTTGTAATCACTGTCGATTCTGGCTGACTTCTCCGCCGTTATTTACATTTAATACGTGAAAACGTGTGCTTAGGTTAATTCAGATACATATTGTAGATTTGATTTCTGAAGTCAGATTTATCATAACTGTTGATCCTTTCTCCCCATAAGGCTGCAAATGGTGCATAAAGTGGAGATCTTGTTAATAGAAAATTCATGCCATCAGTCAACTCTCTGGCTGATTCTTCTTTTTCTGTACAGAAGAGGCAAAACAGGCGGTAAAGCCAGAGCCAAGGCGAAGACTCGCTCCTCCCGTGCTGGATTGCAGTTTCCAGTCGGCTGTGTCCACCGTCTTCTGGGAGTCGGCTGTGCAGGACGTGTGGGTGCCGGAGCCCCAGTTTACCCGGCAGCTGTGCTCGAGCATCTGGCCGCTGGGATCCTCGAGCTGGCCGGCGGCGCTGCTTGGGACAGTGGGAAGACTCATATCGTTCCCCGTCACCTGCAGCTGGCTGAGGAGCTCATGAGAGGCGTTGCCAACCGTTTCGGGGATCTCAGGGTTCCGGAACCCATGCACTCCACGTGGTTGCCCTTCCTCAGTAGGCGGTGGATGCGATTGAGTGGGGGCTGTGGTCCAGCACAGAATTATTTCATTCTAATCCTTCGCTGTCAAAGCAGAGAGAAAAAAAAAAAGAGGAACCAGCCAGAGAGATGACTAACATGAGTTTTCTACTGACAGGAGCTCCACTTTACACACCATCTGCAGCCTTATGGGGAGAAAAGATCAACAGCTATGATAAATCTGACTTCAGAAATCAAATTTACGTGTCTGAATTGACCTAAGCACACGTTTTCATGTCTTAAATGTAAATAACAGCAGAGAAGTCGGCCGTAACAGCATTTAACTCCTTGTTCTCCCAGGGCATGCTCCATTCCAAATTCTCATCTTGCTATTGCTGCCTGCCTCGTCAGTCTATATTCAGAGCTAATTTGGAATCCTTTAAAATGCCCATGTTTTGAACATTGTTCTGGAGTCCACATGAGAAGGACAACATCACAATATCAGCTGAAACAGAACAATAAAGTCAAACTGGATTTAGGGAATAGATAGAATGTGTGACTGGGGATAGTTCCAGCACTTTTCCTTTATACTGTATATTAATGATGGCTATCTCAACACACTGCTTTGAAACATTTTAAATGCAGTGACCTGGCACCTTGCTATTGACAGCAGGTACATTGTGCCACCTACTGTACAGGAGTGTGGAGGTGGACGTAGCATTGTATACCTCCTTGTTCTCCCAAGGCATGTTCCATTCCAAATTGCCTGCCTCAGTCTATATTCAGAGCTAATTTAGAATCCTTTAAAAGACCCATGTATTGAACATTGCTCAGGAGTCTGCAGGAAAAGGAACACAACACTTGCTGTGCTGCCACCTGGAGAACACTGCCACCTGCATTCAGGAATGTGCATCAACATCAAATTCTGAAAAGTCTGTACGTGCACTCTGAACAAAGTCATGAATGACTTTTGGCATTGAAGAGCTGAACATCTCAAAGTGAGAGAAAAAAAAATCATTTTAAGTTAGTTTAAGTTAGGTTAAGTTAGTTTGTCTGAAAGGCATCAAGAAGGATTTAGAATTCTCAATATTGGGGAAACAATTTTAAGCCACTCGGTTGGAGATGTAAACATGTATGTGGCTGCTGCTTGTTGTCACTGTAGCAGATGAAAAAAAAAATCCTAAAAAGATATAAACCTTCATCCAACATCATCAGATAGGAGCCATGGCTTAGGATCGGGCTTTAAAGGGTGATTGTTTGGAACACCAAGAGACTGTGTGACACAAGAGTGACTGGAGATGACAAATCTCTCTAAATCATCAGCCTCTCATCAGCGAATTGTCAACATCCATCTGGCAAGCTGCGGTAAAGCACTAAAGGCTTAGTCGCTGGTTGCTGAGGTGCGCGGCTATGATGAGGCGACATGTTCCTTTGGGCTAACTGATGTGGTGGTGGTGGTGGGGTGCCGGCGAGATTGAAGAGCAAGTGTGCCATTTTGATTGCCAAACTGTCCTCCAAAGTAATTGAATTTTGGATGAATCTGCCGAGGAGAAAATGCTGTCAGAGAGGGGAATGAGATGATGCTTGGGGGGGGTGGTGGACAAAAAAAAAACAATCAAGAGGAGAGGCAGGTGACAGCACCTTTTGGAGGAGCTCGTCTTTAAAGAACAGCATACTGTGAGATGTTTGACAGGATACGCTTTCATTGAGAGATTCTCTCTGGTTTCTCTCTCTGTTTTTGTACATGCAGCTTCCCTTTATTTGTTGAAAGGGGATAACTTGTCATTCTTTTGGGTCTATTGTGTTCCTGATCATATCTCTGACAGTTTGACAGCTGCACTGAATCACATTTCATGTCTCAGTAGCTAATAACGATGTGTTGTTGGTAAGTCGATGGTGAAGAAAATATGTCAACACTTAACTCATGATCACCAATAACAAATTTAGTGTTAAATTGGGAGGCCATTGCTTCCATAAACAAGTGGCCATCTTAAATGATGTTCACCGGTATCAGAAGGATGAAATGAAATGTAAATAATGTTGTCTACTTTGGCTACATCACTTGCTCTACTTCCGGAAGAAGAAAGCAGAAACGTAATTTGTATTGTGATTTGGTGACATAGCTGCAGGTGCGAATCTAGTATATCAAGTGGCAGGGGCAACAGGTAACACCCCTATTCAACAGGACGTCATTCTACTACGATAGCCTCCAACCCCCCCCCCCCCCCCCCCCCAAAAAAAATAAATAAATAAAATGCAAAAACTGGATGAAACAGCTTACTTCAGCTTGCCTCATAACAGGCTGGCGTATAAAGTGCAGATCTGGCAAGCTGTACTCGGAATGAAAACCCCATTTAAAAATATTCAGACATGACTAAAGCTGTTAAGACTCCAAATGCCTGGAAGTTACCATGCACTAGCGACAATTTGGCAAATCAAGATGAAATTTTTGAACAGCTCAAATTTCACCTTGATTTGAAAACTGGTGCAGATAATGATGAACTGCATATATCAAGTTTGTTCAAGATTGACAAAGATGGCTCAAGAAGTTACAGTGATGCTTCAAAATGTGCCCCGATTTGCTACACAGTAAATTTGGCAGAGTAAAATTTACTCTGCTGGGATAACATGTGGTCCCAGTCCAAACAGAGTTAGATATACTCTATCACAGTGCTAAATCAACTCTATCACAGTCTAAAATCAACTCGTATTGGAGTAGAAACACTTGATTTGACAAGACAGTAGAGCTAATTTCACTCTATAATAGTGTGTATTGTGCTCTAGGTAGACTGGGACCAAATGTTATCCTGGCAGAGTATATTTTACTCAGCAAAATTTGCATAGTCTAGTGGTAGTACAGAGTACATGGAACTGTGCTACTGATTGGCTAGGGTTGATTGAGACCAGACTCAAAGGGGTGACCCTCTGCTTGGGCCATGCTACTGACACAAATTACAGAACAATTCACAAAAGGAATATACAGGAAATGCAGTTGGTGCAGAGGACAGGAGGGTCTCCAGCATGAATACCACCCCCATCTCTGGATGGAGCTGCACCTTAAACAGAGAGAAAAAACAGAATCAGGCATCAGAAAGACAAGAAATACAGCATAATTTGTCAGCATTAAACAAGAAAAAACAGGAAATACTGAGGTGATCACCGGCCACTAGCCCTAAGCTTCACTAAAAGACCCAGAATTTAGGTAAAGTTGAGGCAGCAGCACGCTCCTTTTCCTAATAAAATGAATTCAAAGAGTAAAAAGCGTAAAACTATACTATGCCAGTATGCTAGCCATATGAAAGGGAAAATAAGTGCATCTTAAGTCTGGACTTAAACATCTCCACAAAATCTGACTGTTTTATTGACACAGGGAGATCATTCCACAGAACAGGGCCACGACAAGAGAAAGATCTATGACCTGCCGACTTCTTATTCACCCTAGAGACACAAAGTAGTCCTGCACCCTGAGAACGCAAAGCCCGGGCCGGAACATAAGGTTTCATTAGGTCAGCTAGGCAGGAAGGTGCCAGTCCATGAAAAATTTTATAGACTAGTAGCTGAACCTTAAAATCTGATCTCACTGGGACAGGAAGCCAGTGAAGGGATGCCAAAATGTGTGTAATGTGGTCAAAGTTTCTGCTTCGTGTCAAAAGTCTGGCTGCAGCATTTTGAACCAATTGGAGAGCCCTAATGCTGGACTGCGGTAAACCAGAAAATAGAACATTTTTATTTTTAATAAATTTGCAAAAATCTGTTTTTCACACTGTCATTATGGGGTATTGTGTCTAAAATTTTGAGGAAAAAAATAATTTCAGCCATTTTTAAATAAGGCTGTAACATAGAAAAATGTGCTGTGAATAATGTCTGGATGTACTGTATGCAGACCAGCATTTCTAAACTCACAACTCGTCTCATAATGTAGAATAAATTTGTCTTTGAGGCTACCTGCAAGTTTTTATTTCAATCATTGTTCAAATATTTATTAGTGTATATAAATCTTTCATGATTGTGTTGTAATATTGATGTCATTTTTACAGGCAATGTACTTAGCAATGGAGTCATAGCAACACTTCAGATTACAGTACAAAGTTTGCCACATGACTCCCAAGAGAGCCGGAGCAGCAATGATGAAAATGTGGTTTCATCATCCATCAGTGAACATGTTGATTGTGATGTCAAAGTCGTTCCCTAAGCAGAAAGCTGGGATAAAAAGAAAGGGAAGGGCGCTGCAAAAGCTGCTTTCAGGTGTAGCAGAGAAAACGTCCATCACCATCAGAACGCGACTGAATGCAGGCATTGAGGCGACTAAAAAGCAACTTTGACGCAAAGCCAATTCCTAAGCGATGTGACAGGCAGGCCAAACCATTACGCTTTACAAAAGCAAGAATGTCCACATCAATATGTGCGAGGCCTCGCCGCTACGCTACATGAGCTCAACACCATTTATGCTTGCTTTGATCTCCTAAACAGCAACCCGCATTAAGACAGCAATCTGCCACAGTTGGTGCCTTCATTCCTTTCATTTAAGGCGTCCATGCCACTCCTCCTCCTATGTCGCTTTATATTACAGGTCCTCAGTGTGTTTTATAGTTTTCTGCTCCTCCTTAATGTTCTCCTGCATTTGCTTAATCAAAGATTTTCTTCAGTGCACTTAATAGAGTAATAAGGCTTGTCGATGAGTGGCTACATGGGTTAGTCTGTCCCAACTAAAAGTAATAAATGCTGTCATCTTGAAAATATCCAATGTACAGGGGCATATAATGATGTAGTAGTGGATGAACAAAGTTCTACATAGCTCCTTCATCCACACCTTGACACTGAAGTAAGGGATCAAGTAGGGGATTGCCTGTTTGGCTGAAGTAGGGTGGGGATCTTGTGTGCCCTGTGGCTGATGCTGTAGCTACAAGGGCCCAAGAGAAACCTTGAGCATCAAATGGCTGACAGGGCTCTGGTAAAACAATAAGTCCTCAATGGTCCATCAGGTGGAGAAGGTGAGGGCTTGTAACCAAACCAAGCTGTGAAGGTGAATGAAGACTGCAGAAGGACATCAGGCACCAATCATCTGGGAGTTCCCAGCCATTGGACCAGGCTAAGGTCTGTCAAGGACTGTGTGTTTGTTGGTGTGTAACGACATTCCCACGTTAAACAAACGTATGCACAAGCGTCTCTGGATCGACTTTGGATGTAGACTTTCTATGCTGCACTCCACACCATAAGACTGTTGGTGATCAGCAAAGAGTGACAGGCAGGATTGTGAAACTGGAAGCCTTTTATTTTGACCTGCCACAGAAGTGGAAGATATGTTTTTCAGTCATCGGACCACTGGAATAAGCAGTAGGGATTTTTTGACTGCACATCTTATATAGCACTCTGCTTACCCTGAATGAAATCAAATCAAATCAAAACAATTTTATTTATATAGCGCCAAATCACAACAACAGTTGCCCCAAGGTGCAACCCTGAACAGGGAGGGGGCCAGAAAAGCTGCCCTAAACACAGTCTACTTCACCATAACCTGTCTGGATTATCATATCTAAAGGGTCACCAGGTCTGTGGTCAAAAAACAAAAGCACAAGTGATGAAATTTGGTACATGGACTACATACTTGGAGTCCAAGACAAATTTCCCTGAAGGGACAATAAAGTGTACCGTATCGTATCATATCGTACATGGAACATATGAACCTTGATGGACAACAGAAAGTTGGGCTGACTGGAAAGGCAAACAGCTCTCATCTCTCACAAACTCCAGGAACTTGACCTCAACATCATTGTCTTGAATGAAACAAGAAGACCAGGAGAATGTCAGGTACCAGAGGAGCAAGGGGGTTCCACTTTCTTCTGCAAAGGACTTCCTGAGGAGAAACAATGAATCCAAGGTGTTTGTTTTGCCATCAAGAACTCTGTCCTTCCAAAACTGACTCAGCTCCCAGTGGGTGTCAGTGAACAGCTGATGCCACTCGGTCTCAAAGCTGTGACTGAACACCATGCCACTATCATCAGTGCTGATGCATCAGTGCTTAACGCCGATCATGAAGAGAAGGAAACCTTCTACACCAAGCTGGACACCATTGTATCTACAACCTCAGGATCTGACAGGATCATCGACCTCAGCAGCTTCAGTTGCCTGGATTGGAAGGGTCCACCAGCTGTGGAACAGAACCATCAGAAGAAGCGAAGTGGGCAAGTGCAATATGAACAGCACCCTACTTCTCACAAAGTGCGGCAAACATGATCTCAATCACCAATACTGTCTTCAGATGAAAGTAAAAGTTCAGAATCTCCTGGCAAGTCCCTCACACCAAGCATTGGCACTTGCTTGAATGCATTGTCATCTGAAAGTGCGACGAAAAGATTTCCAGTTCACCAAGGTAATGGCCGGTGCAGGTAACTGCTGTGCAGCAGTCATAGTGCAAGTTTTGTCAGTTGCACCACCACTCACAGCCTCAGAGTGAAGTGGAGCAGAGAAGGATTTTCATACAATAAAACTGGTCAAATCTAGGCTTGCATCGCTCATGTACCTTCTGACAAACTAGCTGAAATTTGAACTCTTCTTTAAAAAAAAAAAAAAATCATTCTCTGTGTCACTCAACCATGAAGCTGTATACAGTAGCTGGTAATGCAAAATTCAAGACTTGCACTGTGCACAATTTCACCAGTCACACCCCTAGAAGCCTATAACTTTTTTAGGGTTGTCTTGGTGTTTTGGAGACTTTTCTCACTTCTTGCACAGTCCCTTAATTTTTGAGAACTGTCTGCTCTATACAGATTTACTATACTGTTTGTAATGTAATTGTAATTTAAGTAATGTCTAAGACATAATCAGTGACTTGGAAATGTTCATGTATCCATCCCCTGACTGCTCTAAAGAACACTGGCTCTAAAGGTGATCATTTATTGTAAATTTATCCAGTAACTCTGTCCAACATACATTTTAGGTCAGCATTTTTTGGTTTCACTTCATGGAAATATTTTGTTTAGTTCCTGTTGCCAAAAAAGGACATTTTAAACCTATATTTTCATTTAAAAAATGCTTTGTTTGTATTTATTGCCTTCTCCAGATCCACTTATTTTGTGGATCTGGAGAAGGCGTTCGACCGTGTCCCTCAGGGCACCCTGTGGGGAGTGCTCCGGGAGTACGGGGTCCGGGGTCCTTTGCTAAGGGCTATCCGGTCCCTGTACGACCGCAGCAGGAGCTTGGTTCGCATTGCCGGTAGTAAGTCAAACCTGTTTCCAGTGCACGTTGGCCTCCGCCAGGGCTGCCCTTTGTCACCGGTTCTGTTCATTATTTTTATGGACAGAATTTCTAGGCACAGCCAGGGTGTAGAGGGGGTCTGGTTTGGGAACCACAGAATCTCGTCTCTGCTGTTTGCGGACGATGTGGTTCTGTTGGCTTTGTCAAATCAGGAGCTTCAGCGTGCACTGGGGCCGTTTGCAGCCGAGTGTGAGGCGTCCGGGATGAAAATCAGCACCTCCAAATCCGAGGCCATGGTTCTCGACCGGAAAAAGGTGCTTTGCCCTCTTCAGTTCGGTGGAGTGTCCTTGCCTCAAGTGGAGGAGTTTAAGTATCTCGAGGTCTTGTTCACGAGTGAGGGATGGATGGAGCGTGAGATCAATAGACGGATTGGTGCAGCATCTGCAGTGATGCGGTCGCTGTATCGGACCGTCGTGGTGAAGAGAGAGCTGAGTAGGGGGGCAAAGCTCTTGATTTACCGATCGATCTACGTTCCGATCCTCACCTATGGTCATGAGATTTAACTCATGTCCAAAAAAACGAGATTGTGGGTACAAGCGGCCGAGATGAGTTTCCTCCGCAGGGTGGCTGGGCGCTCCCTTAGAGATAGGGTGAGGAGCTCGGTCACTCGGGAGGAGCTCGGTGTCGAGCCGCTGCTCCTCCACGTCGAAAGGAGTCAGTTGAGGTGGCTCAGGCATCTTTTCCGGATGCGCCCTGGACGCCCCGGGGAAGACCCAGGACACGCTGGAAGGATTACATCTCTCGGCTGGCTTGGGAACACCTTGGGGTTCCCCCGGAGGAGCTGGGGGAGGTGTGTGTGGATCGGGAGATCTGGGCGGCTTTGCTTGAGCTGCTGCCCCCACGACCCGACTCGGATAAAGCGGAAGAAAATGGATGGCTGGATGGATGGATTTATTTATTGCTGACCATATATTAACCCCTTAACACACATTGTTGCATATATGCTACAATCTCTGACTCAAATATGCAACTTACCAAATTGACCTGTATGCCTGTTGTCGCAAATTTGCAACATACCATCATTATTATTATATAAAGTCATTACCAGAATACCCAATATTACTATCTAGTTTTTGTGCAGAAGTGAAATTAATAATCTCAACATTATTTACCATCTACTTAAAGGCAAAAACACACACAAAACATTTTTTGTTATATACAGCTATATAAATTCAGGCGTTAAGGGGATAAGATATGCACATAAAATATAGCGGTACCAATAATTTTGTCCACGTGTGTATTTAAAGACTACATTCAAAGCAGGGTCTGCATGTATATACACAAGTCTCACTTTTCCCTCAATTTGCAAGATTGGCAATTCAGGCTGTTTTGTACCCTGTGTGAAGTTCAAGTAATCTAAACTTTATGTATCAATTTTTCATTTGGTTTAGCTGCTCAATTTACTGATCCTGATTGCTTTTAGGTGCTGCTGTTGCTGTATGGGATTGTTCTATTGATTCCATTTTATTGACCTTTGTGACCACTTTTGGAGATCCCTAATTGTTTTTGGATATTTTGTCTTCTGCCAGTTGATCTCAGTGTTGGAGCAGGTACAAACAGCAACCAGTCATCTCAGTACCAAAGCAAACACCAGCATCCCATCTTATTAATGACCATCTCCAAGTATTCACCATTAATATTATCAAGTGATTTGACAAATTTGTTTTTGGGAGCTTAAAATGCCTTTTCATATCCATAGGTTAGTTTTGGATGTCACCATCTTGGCAGTGCTTGACTCAGTAGAAATTCCGGTCAACCCACAAATGTGTAAAAGAAACTCTGGATGAGTGACTATTCTTGGGATGGAAAAACAAACAAACAAACAAAAAACAACAAAAACATATCCTTGTAAAACAACCACAGGATTCCAATACTTTATTCTTCCATATTCTACTAAAATCCTAAACAAATTCATGCTCATGAACATTTGCCAGCTAAAACAATTAGCATGTTCATTTCATCAATATTGACTTGAGTGAATCAGAAACCCATTTAGTGGTTTTCATTTGAAAATTTTATTGAAGAATTGTGGAAAATGTCTGTCTGAAATGGGTAAAAACACACCAATAAGAACTGGACAGATCTTGGAGTACTTTTCGATCCTACATTGTCTTTTGTCCCCCACATTAAAGACATTACGAGGACTGCCTTCTTCCATCTGCGAAATGTGGCGAGGATTCATCCCATCCTGTCTATGGCTGATGCTGAGACTTTGATACATGCGTTTATTTCTTCCAGACTGGATTATTGTATAAAATTGTTCATGGACTGGCATCTTCCTACCTGGCGGACTTGGTTAAGCCCTACATACCTGCAAAGCCCTTGCATTCGCAGGGCGCAGGACTTCTATGTGTTCCACGGATGAACAAAAAGTCTGTGGGGTATAGAGCCTTCTCCTACCGTGATCCGGCTCTTTGGAACGATCTACCTGCTGTTATTCGGCAGTCTGACATGGTGGAGACTTTTAAATCAAGACAGAAGACCCACTTTTTTAGACTGTCTTATCACTAATTTAAACTGTTTGTGTTTGGTTTGTAATTTCTTTTTATTTTACTGTGTTTTACCTTTTTATTTTTATTTTCTTGCTTTTAATTTTGATTTTAGATTAATTTGTGTTGTTGTGAATTGTGTGAAGCGCCTTGGGGCAACTTTGTCGTGAGTTGGCACTATATAAATTAATAAATTGATTGATTGATTGAAATTGAAGGTTCAAACAAAGTATGTGACGTATTGTCTGACTGTGAACTTTCGTAAGGTCTAGGATTTTAGATAATTTATCCTTGATCATTTAAATCATGCCTGTTCCTGCAGAGGTGCTGGTGAAACACTGGGGAAAAAAAAAAGTTAATGTTGCATTTTATACAGTAGGCCGATGACGTCAATGGCCGACGCTAACTATTGAAGCCATTGAAGTTAATATCGGTGTTTCCCCAAGAATATTATTATTAATATTATTTTGTATTCAATACTTGGAACACTAATTGACAACATAGCTTTTTCACCAGACCATTACAAGCCTGTGTTACATCAACAAACTGTCAATCGAAATATCATGACTGTCCACGTTATAATGCAGCATTGTATTTTGGAAGGGATGCATCAAAAAAGCTGTGCAGCAGTGTGTTCAGATCCACACAGCATCACTCACACCTCGCTGCCCAACACTGACAGAGGCCACAGAATGGCTAAAGGATGCCTCCAGCCCAGTTGTGGTCTGTTTGCATTCTTTGGTCATGTGATTTGCATACTGCAGGCTCTGTTGCATTATTGCCCGAGTTAGTCTCTTTATACAGAGGGGAATGACAACTGATAATTTGACACCATTGTGGGGCCATTTGTGAAGAACCGATGAACTGGCACATTGTGAACAGTGCACTAAGTTGTGTGTATTTAATACAGCACTGCACAAACACAGGTGAGAGAGGACGGTGAATATTATTTTGTCTGTGTTTGTTTAAATTGTTTTTAGAAGTCGGACATGAACATGAGCTCCATTATGATCCTGATCACCTATAAAAGGAAATTAGTTTGTCTGAAAGAAAAATTAAATACAATAGGCAATACACTCATATTTACTTAAAAACAGACACACACACACAATTACATGTGCACACATAGAAAAGCATGAACAGTTGCATGTACACACAAAGGGGCTCTGGTTCAGTCCAAACATACTGTAAATGAACCTTTTCAGCTGTTATCATCAGTTAACCACATTCAGAAAGGCTGGGTATGCAGAAAAATGTGGCGTGCGTCCATGTCCGTGCTAATGGTCAGATGTATCAAAGTGAAATGATTGTGGAAATGTGCGGTGTGCCACGCCAAAATCATGCCTGTCATACGTGTGTTTCTACAGCTGTGGTTCCACTGCCAACATGTAGAGCTGATGCTGTGAAACTGTTAATAGTGTGAAAACAAGAAGTCATCAGAGTGATATGCACACCAGAGACACATTTATGAACAATTAACACACCCACTTGTTTGCAGTTATACGTGTGGATATAAAAGCACGCGCAAAGTGATGCATAAAATATCATTAACAATGGCTGTTTTAGTGTTGTTAGAGGACCTTGCAAATGGTGCAATCCCAGATGATCTTGTATTTAGGGAATGTGAGGATTACAAATTATGGTAATTTGCTCATAAGCCGATTTTGTTGACCTAGACCACTGTTACTGGAGTTGCACACAGAATTGCAGCTGGCCCAGAGCACAATACAGCAAGGATGTAGGGGTTATCTGTGCCCACACAGATGTTGACCACTCTGGGGTTACTGGCAACAAGGGCATTCCAGCAGGAGCTGGCTGATTGGTCAGGAGTGTGGGATGTATGGAACATGCTTGGATCCATGTGTATGGATACTTTGATACATCTGGATTTTTGTTGTTTGTACGCCAGTTTCTGGGTTTGGGCATATCAAATCAATTTTATTTATATAGCGCCAAATCACAACAAACAGTTGCCCCAAGGCACTTTATATTGTAAGGCAAAAGCCATACAATAATTACAGAAAAACCCCAACGGTCAAAACAACCCACTGTGAGCAAGCACTTGGCGACAGTGGGAAGGAAATGCCATGTGTTGGTAGTAAATCCACGCAAGTCTTTGTACATGAGGTCCCAAGCCTCTTCTTTGAACATATCACTCATCTTCAACCGCTTTTCCAGGTTCGGGTCGCGGGGGCAACAATTCCAGCAAGGGACCCCAGACTTCTCTTTCCCATGCTACATTGACCACTGCTGACTGGGGGATACCGAGGCATTCCCAGGCCAGCGTGGAGATATAATCTCTTCACGTAGTCCTGGGTCTTCCCGGGGTCTCCGCCCACATGGATGTGCCTGGAACACCTCCCTAGGCAGGCGCCCAGCAGGCATCCTTACCAGATTCCCAAACCACCTCAGCTGGCTCCTTTCAACGTGAAGGAGCAGCAACTCTACTCCGAGCACCCCACGGATGACCGAATTTCTCACCCTATCTCGAAGGGAGACACCAGCCACTCTCCTGAGGAAGCCCATTTTGGCCACTTGTACCCGCGATCTAGTTCTTTCGGTCATGACCCAACCCTCATGACCATAGGTGAGAGTAGGAGCGAAGATTGACCAGTAGATCGAGAGCTTCGCTTTTTGGGTCAGCTCCCTTTTCGTCACAACAGTATGATAGACCGAATGCAATACCGCCCCTGCTGCACGATTATCTGGCCAATTTCACACTCCATCGTCCCCTCCCTCGTGAACAAGACCCCGAGGTACTTGAACTCTTCACTTGGGGCAAGGCCGTATTCCCTACCCGGAGTAGGCAATCCAGCGGTTTCCTGCTGAGAACCATGGCCTCAGATTTAGCGGTGCTGATCCTCATCTCAGCCACTTCGCACTCGGCTGCAAACTAGAGGATGACATTTTTCGGGAATTCCCGTGGGTCACGTGATTCCCACGGGATTCCCGCGGGATGGGAGTCAAAATTTTATCAATCACGTGATTGGGATGGGACGGGAATAAAAATGAACGGGAGCGGGCGGGAGCGGGAATGCCAAAAATAGATGATGATTTTCATCTATTTAAAACAACCAAAACACGTTCACACCGCGATCAGACGCTTAAAATTCATGGGGGTCGCGTGGTGACGGACGCACCTCCTTCACCCGGTGTGTCGCTCTGCTTTTGCTGCGAAAATTCGCCCCGGTGCGTCATCAAATAGGAGGAGCTTCCATTCCGCTCGCCGGCTCCGGTTGTCAGTTAAGTTAACATGACGGATGTTGATCACATGGAGTGAGTTGTTGTGGAAAGCTCATTATCAGTATCATTATTTGCTTCAGGAGCTGTGTCTGGATGACGACCGTCCTTCCACCTCTGCAGGCGCAGTTTGAGGACCAACTGTCCCGTTCACGCACGTACTATGTACCCAGGGCCCAGAGCATGGGGGGGCCCACAAAAAACTGGCATTAAATACATTTTTGTGTTGCATATTATTAATGTCCATACAATTCATGTTGTAAATGAATATAATTAGAATGAATGTATAAATGTTGCAAAACAGAATTCTGCTCTAACAATAATATTGAAAGATCTCTGAGGGCCCTTCCACCCCTGCACAGTTGTACAATAGTTTAGTCCAGGCTCACAGGCGGCACTCCCCCCCCCACCCACCCACACACACACACACACACACACACACACACACACACACACACACACACACACACACACACACACACACACACACCCACATCCCAAATGGGATCTCACAGAAAGAGGAGGTGTTTAGCAGTGCTGAAACAACTAATCGATTTAATCGATTATTAAAATAGTTGTCAACTAATTTAGTCATCAATTAGTTGTTAAATAACTTTGTTTTGCCTTAAATGTTTTGTTTTGTCCATATAAATCAACCGTTTCTGCAGAGCGGCTTTGCTTTGAACCTTGAACCAATCGAAGCAGTGATTCGCAGATCGAAGTACTGCTTCGATCTGGTGCTTTGTTTTATTAAATGGACTGCATTTATATAGCAGTTTTCCATCTGCATCAGACGCTCAAAGCGCTTTACAATTATGCCTCACATTCACCCCGATGTCAGGGTGCTGCCACACAAGGCGCTTACTACACACTGGGAGCAATAGGGGATTAAAGGCCTTGCCCAAGGGCCCTTAGTGATTTTCCAGTCAGGCAGGGATTTGAAACCATGATCTTCTGGACTCAAGCCCAGAATGCTGAAGTTAGCATTAAGCTGTTTCAGCTGTTAGCACATTTGTTTTCTTTATAATAATTCATGGCAGTCAAATGTATTAAAATTGTAATATTTTATTCATTTATTTTTATTCATATATCAATAATAATAATAATAGAAACAACAACAATAATAGTAATAATAACTAATAATGCCACAAAGTTTTAGAGAAACAGACAAAAAGAATATGATAAAACAAAACAGAAAATATTAAACCAACTAACAAAGAATATATAGAAAGAACTGTTTCCTGTGAACACCTAGTGGCTCTTAAACCTCCACTTCATCCCTGTTTTATTAAGTTTAATGACAATTTGTTTCGGTCAAACCACATCTAAGCTGTGTTTTTACACAATAAAAAAATAAAATGCAGTAAACTGCACATTTGTGTCTTTTTTTTCATGAAAATACCTTATTAAATATAACATATTACACTTTCGTCAGGCCTTTAAAATAGTTTTGTGGACTCTTGCTGTAATATGTTGTCATGGTTGAGATAGTAGCTGTAGGCATCTAAACCTGATGGAAATCTCTTTGTGGTGTGTCGGCGATGTATGTATGTGCAAAATAAAACAAAACACTACTCCAGGTATGTTTTTGATGACAATATAACATAACTTTATTACAAGGTCAAACGTTGATGTTGTGTGACAAAGGCCTTTTAATAATAACTCACTTAAAGAAATAATGGCAAAACTCACATGTAAGTAAAACAAACAAACAAAAAAAAATGATTAATCGAAAAAAATAATCGGTATATGAACTGATTAGTAAAATATTCTTTAGTTGCAGCCCTGGTGTTTAGGCTGAAATAAAATATGTCTTTCCTCAAAAAATCAAAGTCTGGATTTCAAAAAAGAAGAGAAAAAAGGACAGGGAAAGAAAACTAAATGAGGGAAAGCAGCTGCTAACCAAATTATTTGAAAAGAGAGGTGAGCTTGAAAGCTAGCTATATAGAGTTGGAGTAGAGTTACTCCCCCAACTTTAAAAAGGGTTCTGATTCCCAGGTGTGATCTAAGGTATACATGATTTAGACCTGGTTTGACTACGCATTAGAAATTTGGTGTTTGCGTTAATAAAAAAGAACATAACGGTGGGGGGGGGGGTCTTCAATATGGCTAGTACCTAGGGCCCACAATTAGGGCCCACCAGATACAGGGCATGTTCACATCTTCAGTCAATCTCCAGACATCTCCACGTCACAAGTCCCTGATTGATCATCACGGCGCGAGACATATGGGAGTGGGATGGGAGTGGGACTGATTTTGAGTGGGAGCGGGAGGGATTGGGAGTCATCTTAACAGGAGTGGGACGGGATGGGATTTATTTTTTTACTCCAGTCCGGGATTGGGCAGGATGGGATTTTTTTTTTTTTCTGGGAGCGGGATGGGACGGGAGTGAAAATCCACTCCCGTGTCATGCTCTACTGCAAACCGATCCAGTGAGTGTTGGAGGTCAACGGCCAATGAAGCCAACAGGACCACATCATCAAAAAGCAGTGATGAGACCCTGAGCCCACTAAACCGGAAACCCTCCTCCCCCAACTATGCCTCGATATCCTGTCCATGAATATCACAAACAGGATTGGTGACAAGGCACAGTCCAACTTACTGCGGAGCATCTGAACACAGTTCTTGCTTTGTGAGTACAGAGATTGGGTGGCCCTGAGAAGGGATCCCATCACTCCATACTCATGCAGCACCTCCCATAGTATCTCTGGGGGCACCTGATCATACGCCTTCTCCATGTCCACAAAACACATGTAGACTGGCTGGGGCATACTCCCAGGCACCCTCCAGGATCCTTGTGAGAGTAAAGAGCTGGTCGGTTGTTCCTCGACCAGGACAGAATCCGCATTGTTCCTCTTCAGTCAGAGGTTCAACTATTGGCTGAACCCTCCTTTCCAGCACCCTGGAGTAGACTTTACCAGGGAGGCTGAGTAGAGTGATTCCCCTGTAGTTGGCACACACTCTCTGGTCCCCCTTTTAAATATGGGGACCACCACCCCAGTTTGCCACTCCTTAGGGCACTGTCCCAGACCTCAATGCAATGTTGAAGAGATGTCTCATACAAGACAATCCCTCCACACTCAGAGCCTTCAGCATTTCTGGACAGACCTCATCAACCCCCAGGGCCGTGCCACTGTGGAGTTGTTTGACTACCTTAGTGACCTCCACCAGGGAATTTGATGAAAATTCTCCATCAGCTTCCAGCTCTGCCCCTACTATAGAGGGCGCTCTGGTCTGATGCAGGAGCTCCTCAAAGTGTTCCTTCCAGCGCTGGATTACATCCTCAGTTGAGGTCAACAGAGTCCCATCCTTACTGTAGACAGCTTGGATGGTTCCCCGTTTTCCCCTCCTGAGGTGCCTCATGGTCCGCCAGAAGCACCTTGGTGCTGACCAAAAGTCCTTCTCCATAGTTGCTCCGAACCCCTTCCACACCTGCTGCTTTTCTTCCCCCACAGCAGAGGCTGCTGCCCTTTGGGCCTGTCTGTACTGCCTCTGGAGTCCTCCGAGATAACATATCCTGGAAGGACTCCTTCTTCAGTCGGACGGCTTCCCTGACCACTGGGGTTGCCACCCCTTGAGGCACCTAAAACCTTCAGGCCACAGCTCCCTGCTGCAGCTTCAGCAATGGAAGCTTTGAATATTGCCCATTCTGGTTCAATGCCCCCAACCTCCACAGGGATGCTAGAGAAGCTTTCCTGGAGGTGTGAGTTGAAGATCTGTAAAACAGTGGGCTCCTCCAGACGTTCCCTATTCACCCGCACTATCCGTTTGGGCTTACCAGATCTGTCCAAACTCCTCCCCCACCAGATGGTGATCAGTTGACAGCTCTGTACCTCTCTTCACCCAAGTGTCCAGAACATGCGACCTCAAATCAGATGATACAATCACAAAATCGATCGATCTTCAGCCTAGGGTGCTCTGGTACCATGTACACTTATGAGCATCTTTATGTTCGAACATGGTGTTCGTTATGGACAGTCCATGACTAGCACATTAGTCTAATAACAAACGACCATTCGGGTTTAGATTAGGGAGGCCGTTCCTCCCAATCACACCTCTCCAGGTGTCTGTGTCATTTCCCCACATGTGCGTTGAAGTCCCCCAGCAGAACAATGGAGTCCCCCACCGGAGCCCCATACAGGACTCCAATCAGGTACTCCAAGAAGGCTGAATACTCCAAAATGCTGTTCGGTGCAGACGCACGAACAGTCAGTCCCCCCCCTCACCACCTGAAGATGCAGGGAGGTGACCCTCTCATCTACTGGCGTAAACTCCAATGTTCCTCTCCGGTAACCATCACCTTATCATGGTGGAAAGGTTTGTGTGCCACTATGAACCTGAGAGCTGTGTTGTCTGGGGCCTTTGTGCTCCATGGCAAATTAGTCTCAGGCGAGAGGCCAGACTAAGAATAGTTCACAAGACACCATGATAAAACGAGGTAGAGGAAATGCGACCCGGCCTGGAGGAAGCATGGGGCCCTCATCTGGAGCCAGGCCTGGATGTAGGGCCCATCAGCGAGTGCCTGGTGGCAGGGCTTACCCTAGAGCCCACTCGGGCACAGCCCGAAAAGGCAACATGGACCTTCCATCTCCACCCTGTGGGCTCACCACCTGCAGGGGGAACCACTGGTGTCGGGTGTGTTGTCCTTTGGGTGGCAATGAAAGTCGCAGGCCTCGACGGACCAGATCCGTGCGGCAGGGGCTAGCTCTGGGGGTGTGGAACAGCACCTCGCTGTGGGGGAAGGAGCCAGAGCTTGTGCGGGAGGTAGAGCGATACCAGTTACATCTGGTGGGCCTCACCTCCACGCACATGCGAACAAAAAATTGTTCGCATGAGCGTGCGTGAACGGGACAGGAGGTCCTCAAACTGGGTCCTGGAGAGGCGGAAGTACCGCTGAAAGCGGCCGTCATCCAGACGCAGCTCCTGCAGAAAATGATGAAACTCCCCAAATTGGGAAGGTCTCATGAGGATGTTGTGAACCCAGGGACGGTGCCGCTGGCGACGTTTGTGAGCTTTCCACAACAAATAGAGTACAGCAACTTGCTCGGTGTGATCAAGTTCCACCATGTTGACTTGACGGCAAGCGGAATGGAAGCTCCTCCTATTTGATGACGCATTGGGGTGAATTTTTGCAGCGAAAGCAGAGCGACACACCGAGCGATGGTGGCGCATCCATCGCCAGGCGAGGGACGCGCATTTGTGGCATTGCGTGGTGTCCGGTGTGAACGTGGCATTACAGGGTAATACCCTCAAATTTTGGTGAAAAATTTAAAATGCATTTAACTAACCTTAAAGCAGAGGAAATTGACTCCATCAGAATCCTTGGAAACTGCTGTGTGAAATCTCTCTTCCCTTGAAGACTGCACTTTTAACATATTTAATAATAATAAAAAAAATCCCAGTTTTTGTTTTTACTCTATACTCATGCACACAGCTGATATGACTGTTGGACCCAAGAGTGGATATGTTTCTGTGCATTTTGTGTCAATGCACAGAATCTGTGGCAATCTGGAACAAAGAGCCTAGATCTCCTCTCTACACTAACTATTATACCTGAGTCAAGACGGCCCCATGTGGATGGGCGGGCCTTAGTCTATCGTGAAACAGTGGCTATGTGACTAACCGCAAAGTGAAGTTAGTAAGTGGGTATAAGTGGGTGTTGTGCTCACATTGCGTTCAAAGCAGTATGTAAAAATATTATTGTGTATGTCTGCTTGTCACCCAACACATCAGAGTGTTCTATCATGCTGATTCTTTTCCAAATAGATGTGAATACTTTGGTTTTATCAGTTAGACATCTATAAAAACATCAGATGGTTTTGTCAATTAGACAGCTGTAAAAAGATCAGATAGTTGTGTCAAATACAAGGACATTTTGGATGTGCATCGGCCATTTCGAAAAGAAGTTAGGTTAAGAGTAGATGGTTACAAGAACATTTAGGATGTGCGTCGGCCATTTTGTACTATACATCATTTAACATTCTGACAGACCCAAGAGTGGATATGTTTCTGTGCATTCTGTGTCAACACCAAAAACACACACAAAAAAAGATTAATTACCAGGAATCACAAGAACACAAGTTTAACCTTGTCAGTGATAATAAGATGTGTTGTTCTGGACTATTAATAAACTTTAAAGTTGAATGTCGGGTCACTATGGTGATTGCCATTTTCTCCGTGTTCAAACCAAAGAAAAGAGGCTGTCACTTCTGTGCAAGTGTTGCAAACTTGCACCCGTCATGGAAAACTAATTAAAAAGATAAAGATTTTTGCGTGTTCGCATGGAGACTTTCTGCAGTTATACTGGTTGGAGGAAGCAAGTAATAAGCGACAATAAGCCTTTGACGACAAGAACAAGGCAATGTAGTCATCTTTGGCTGGCGGCCAGTCCTGTGTGGCTCCACAAGTGTGTGAGGGGTTATTGGGACATTGCAGGGTTTCCCCTCAAAGGCCTTCTGATGCAGCTTTGTCAGATTTATGTGAAGAATCGTTGTCATGACTGAAATGCCAACGGTTAGTGCCCTCGTCACCTCAGTGAATGAAGGGACAGATGACACTTTTGGTTGTAGCAAGGATTGACAAGGTCATAGGCAAAAAAAAAATAAATCATGTTGCTGAAACTATTAATAATCCTGAACCTATTTTTTGGATTAGATTAAGGTCGACCAGAACTACCTCCTTTTTGTATTGCGTTCACATTATTTCATGGCCGAGGCCATCAAATATGGCCATTGGGTATTACGAAGGCTTTTCGTCTATCTGTCCATTTGTTTGTCCGTCTGCCCATGCTCAACATAAGTCCAGTCCTATTACTGCCAGCATCTTCAAATTCACAGGAAACATTCTTGGGACACAGACCTTGGACAAGTTCAAAGATTGCAAAAACCTTGGCCTATTTTAAGAGGTTACAAAGTCACATTCTGTTTCAATCTGTTCAGTTTTCCTTTTGAGTGGCGGGTGTGACTGCCATTCACAGTAGACCTGCCCTGTCCCGTCAGTGGTCTTTCCAAAATCATTTTGTTTTATGTTTTTATATACGTTTCTTTTATATTATGTGAAAGCTATAAAAGATAACAGATATATAAAAGTATAACACCTCTGAACTTATTTACAAGACATTTCACAGATGTTAGCATGGTAACATCACAGGCTGGTAGCTAGCTGCGAAACTCTTTTTCATTTGTGCGTACATATATTCTCTTTATCATATATTATATAAAAGCCAGTGAGAAATAAACACTTTTAATACTGAAAGCACTGTTTTTGTAACCTGATAACGCATCTGGAGTTATTTGCAAGACATTTAGCAGATTTTAGCATGCATGCTAACTTACACAAACTCAAAGCAAACTTCCCATGGAGTTAAATCTGTCACATTAATACCTGCAAATCCGCAGAGGGTGAGCTACAAATATTCCTCGATTTGCACAACTTCCGCTCTGAAAACGTAAATATTGTTTATGATTGATTGATAGGGAGGCTTTATTGAACAAGTACAAATTCTACATAAGGCAGGATCTTAATAATTAATTAAACAACTGCAAATTAAGAACACAATGCTCATACGTCCGAGGGTATTTTAGCATTGCGTTATATTTTATTTATTTTTTCATGTTTTCTCAGTTTCCTGAACACATGTGCTGGACCAGTTATACACTATTTATTCCAAGAGTTACAAAGGTATTATGTGCATGAAACTCTTACGCCAGCATAACATTGGAAGAACTGACAAACAATGAAGCCAACCCAATAGGAAGTCTGGTCAGCAAAGCAATGTTTGCTATGTAATGTATTCTTAGCAACCTTGTCTTCCAGACCCAATTTCCTGGCCTTAGGGTGCAGGTATGAATGTTCTGGAATGTTTCCAGACTTTGATTTTGAGGACAGTGCTCTGTTTTTTGGGGAATCAATAGATGCTCAACTGCAGCACTTGAGAAGCTGAATGATAGTTGGAGTTTCTGGGTCAAGACTCTGATCAAAGTTTTCAAAGTCTTCCTTAACTTTCTCATCAGAAGTGTATCTGTATATGTTCAAAGTGTGAGACTTGGAGAGAAAGGTTCACTGATGTTTCAGTGACATTAATGTCACTGAGCCCTTGCTCTTTCACATTGAGAGACTCCTTGAAAGATTTTATGGAGTCCTAAAGTCACTGGACAGACATTTGGCAATGCAGATACCTTTGCAGGAGAATAAATCCCTGGCTGTTTAGGTTCCTGGTGCTTCTTGTCTCACTGTATGGTTGTGACCATGGTTGGACGATGAATTGAATTTTGATTTCAATTACAAACTTGACTTTGAGTGATTACAAAATTAATGTAATCAAGATAAGGTTACTGTTTTGCTGCATTCCGTTTTGCCCTTCTGCTACCACTTAACCCATTTATGAGTTTGCCAGGAGTTGGTTTTTTAACTTTCATTTTAATTTGTTTTTCACGTAAATATTTTAAATTCAAGCTCTATTTAAAGAACTTTTTTTTTCCTTGAATTGACTGTAGTTTGAAGATGTAAATAATTAAAAATAAAATAAATTCTTGCAAACAGTGCACATAAGGGCACCGATATTCAGACAATGAAAAGCAAAAGACCACAGAAAATGTCACACTTTTCTTGATTTATGTAGTCAAAATAGAGTGAGGAAGAAACAGATAATTTTTTTCTCTCCTTCTCCATCAGACTTTCATTAATGGTTATCTCAATCCCTTCTCTGTGATCATATACTATTTAAATTTCCCTTCATTAATTAAACTACATGTTACTAGTTTTATTTTTGCAATGAAATGAATGCAGGATGTTTCAAAAGTCAATGAGTAATCCTGTTAAATAACCACAATTTCAGTATTGGTCAAAATAACCATTTTCATTTTTCCTAGAATTGTGCTGCCCATGGTATTGGATGCAGTTCAGTGACAGAGTGCAATGGAGAGATGTCTTGGATACTCTGTTTCAGAGGATCCTTTGGTAGCAGTGAAATGACTTTGTCAGTCCAGACTTGGATCTGGTGTACCACTGACTGTGATGGAATGTCAGCTTTGGCATTTTAGCCATATGTTGCTTTTCTCTGGGCATGATCGAGCACGCTGGTGTATCAGGACTTAAGAAATTGCAAAAGGGCAAGAAAATGCCCACATTTCACTCTGCCTTTGGCAGGTGAGGATTGACCGTTTGTCTGCCTGAGTGGTTGCCATCCAAGACTGAGGGTTTAAATCTACAGTGATTAAACCGTTACTTAAGAAACCTAGTATATTGAAAAATTATAGGCCGATATCACATTTATCATTTTGCTCTAAAATTCTGGGGAAAAAAATGGTTTCACGGCAGCTTGTGGACCACCTTACTGAGAATAATCTTTCTGAGCCACTGTAGTCTGCCTTTAGAAAACATCACTCCACAGAGACAGCTCTTACTAAAGTGGTGAAAGATCTTCTGCTTGCAATGGATTCAGACACCACTATGGTTTTGGTGCTGTTAGATCTCAGTGCTGCGTTTGATACCATGGATCATCATGTTTTACTTGCTAGGTTGGAGCATTACTTTGGGATTACTGGAAGTGCCCTTGCGTGGTTGACGTCATACCTTTCTCGTCACTCTCACTGTGTTTTATATAATAACACTACCTCTAAAGTTAGTGATATGACATTTTGGGTTCCACAGGGATCTGTCTTGGGCCCCCTGCTTTTCTTCCTTTACATAGCACCCCTTGGACATATACTGCGGTGTTTTGGCATTACCTTTCATTGCTATGCTGATGATACTCAATTGTACATGCTGATAACTGTTGGTAATCTCACTTCCATAAAAATGCTAGAGGGTTGCCTTGCATCAGTGAGAGGCTGGATGTCTAGTAACTTCCTAATTTTAAACTCTGATAAGACTAAAAAGATAGTTCTTGCTCCAGCAAGATATCAGCATCAATTTGACCAGCTATCACTTGGCCTGGGTTCATACATCATACAGACAAGGTGAGGAACCTTGGGGTGATTTTTTATCCTGCGTTGTCCTTTGGCCTTCACATTAGAGATATTACGAGAGGTGCGTTCTTCCATCTACAAAATATAGCGAGGATTCGTCCCATTCTGTCCATGGCTGATGCTGAGACCCTCATCCATGCTATTGTTTCTTCCAGGTTGGATTATTGCAATGTCCTATTTTCAGGGTTACCACAGTCCAGCATTAGTGGTCTCTAATTGGTACAGAATGCTGCTGCCAGACTTTTGACATGAAGCAGAATGTTTGACCACATTACACCTGTTCTGGCATCTCTTCATTGGCTACCTGTCTCTGTGAGATCAGATTTTAAGGTTCTATTATTAGCCAATAAAATTGTTAGCAGGGGTGGTGGCCAAGTGGTTAATGCGCTTGGTTTCAGTTCAGAAGGTTCCGGGTTCAAATCCCACCCCTGCCACATTTCTCCATGTAATGTGGAGTTGCATCAGGAAGGGCATCCGGCGTAAAACCTGTGCCAATTCAACATGCAGATCCACCTTGGATTTGCTGTGGTGACCCCGAGTGCAAACAAGGGAGCAGCCGAAGGGACTTACTATTAGCCTATAAAATTGTTCATGGACTGGCACTGACCTACCTTAGCTGATTTAATTAAACTCTATGTACCGGCCCAGGTTTTGCACTCACAGGATGCAGGACTACTTTGTGTTCAGATGGTGAAGAAAAAGTCTGTGGGTCAAAGAGCCTTCTCCTATTGTGCCCCTTTCTTGTGGAATTGTGTCCCAGTGTCAATAAGACAGTCAGATTCTATGGAGATATTCAAGACCAGTCTTAAGACACATTTAGTTTCTCAGTACTATGTGTTGTGTGGGCGCCAGAAGAGGAGGTACTGCTGGCCCACCACCAGAGGGCGCCCTGCCTGAAGTGCGGGCTTCAGGCACGAGAGGGCGCTGCCACCACGGACACAACCGGGAGTGACAGCTGTCACACATCAACTCGTGACAGCTGTCACCCATCTTCATTTCATCACTCCATAAAAGCCGGATGTCATCTCCACCTCGCTGCCGAGATATCATCTACCTGTAGAGGTAACGACTCTCAGCCGTTCGTGTGCTTACACATAAGTCTTTGTTCTGTACGTGTTTTGCAGGAGTACCTGTTTAATCTCAGGACAGCAGGAGCTGGTGATTTGGGAGCTAGGACTGCATTCCTTTTCTCCCTGAGAGATAACTGCATTACTCTGCACGTTCTTGTATTAGAGGTGGAGGTGATATTCCCACCATTGTTGTTACTGGGTGTGCACGCACCCACCTCTTGGCGACTCGGGACTTGGCGGCTCCAGTATTCTCTAGGTTCGGTGGCGGAGGAAATCGTGTGGTTCCGGTTCTTCTCAGGACAGACGTCTTCTATCCTCGAGCCTGCCCACACGTCACCTTTCTAGATTGACTGTTTGCATAAATTCTGTAATCATCTGTGTTCTGGTTGTGCTTGTTTCACAACAGTAAAGTGTTCATATTCGACTCTTTCATTGTCCGTTCATTTACGCCCCCTGTTGTGGGTCCGTGTCACTACACTTTCCCAACAGGATATCTCGGCCAACGTCATGGATCCCGAGGGGCGTCAACCATCTGTTGGACAACCAATGGAAGAGCAGGGTGCACAGGCGTCTGCAGGAGGCGTAATTGGTGAGTTGCAGCAAATCCTCACCGCCTTTACCGCTCGGTTGGATTTGATGACCGAGCAAAACGTCATCCTTAATCGCAGGATGGAGGCTCTCACCGCGCAGGTGGAAGCGCACGCTCAGGGTGCTGCTGCAGCTCCTCCTCCTGCCGACCCAGTGCAGAATATAGACGTTCCTCTGGTCGTTCAACGACCCCCCCTACCATCCCCTGAAGCATACATAAGTCCCCCAGAGCGGTACGGAGGTTGTGTGGAGACGTGCGCGGACTTTCTGATGCAGTGTTCGCGTGTCTTCGCACAACGTCCCGTAATGTACGTGTCTGACGCCAGTAAGGTGGCTCATGTAATCAACTTGCTTCAAGGTGAGGCACGCGCTTGGGCTACAGTGCTTTGGGAGCAAAATTCACGGCTCCTTACCACGTATACTGGGTTTGTGAGGGAGTTCAAAACAGTTTTTGATCACCCTAACAGAGGAGAGACTGCTTCAACAGTGCTGCTGTCAATGCAACAGGGGCGCCGGAGCGTAGCCGAATATGCAGTCGACTTCCGCATCGCGGCTGCGAGGTCTGGCTGGAATGACATGCGCTCCGCGCCGCCTTCATAAACGGACTGTCGTCGGTCCTGAAGGAGCACCTGGTAGCCAAGGAGGAACCGCAGGATTTAGATGGGTTTATTGATCTCGTTATACGGTTAGACAATCGGTTAGAAGAACGCCGTCGGGAGTGAGACAAAGGACGTGGCCGGGCACGCGCCGTCCCTCTCCCTTCCGGGTCCGAAAAGGTTCCGCCCTCCCCACGCTCCACAGCCTCAATGTTCCGTGTGGCTACAGCTCCCCCAGCTGACGAAGCTATGGACACGAGCAGGGCCACATTTAGACCACCTAACAGACAGAGGAGGCTGGCCCGTGGGGAGTGCTTTGTCTGCGGCTCGAGTGAGCATCAGCTAAGAGACTGCCCCAATCGGTTAAACACCAACGCCCGCCCCTAGAAACTGGGCTTAGGGTGGGCCAAGACATTCACGTGGGACATACACATATTTCCACACGACTCCCAGTTACAATCCTGAGCGGGGATTTAACCCTTCAAGCCCCAGCACTGGTGGACACGGGGTCAGAAGGGAATCTGCTAGACAGCAGATGGGCTAGGGAGGTAGGGCTCCCTCTGGCGGTGCTCCCTTTGCCATTGCAGGTACAGGCACTAGATGGCACCCTTCTCCCTTTAATCATGCACAAGACACAACCAGTAACTCTGGTGGTGTCTGGAAATCATCGGGAGGAGATCGAGTTTTTTGTGACTCCTTCTACCTCCCACATGATTTTGGGTTTCCCGTGGATGTTGAAACACAATCCCCGGATTGATTGGCTGTCTGGGGTGGTGGTGCAGTGGAGCGAAACCTGCCATCGGGTGTGTTTAGGATCCTCGGTTCCTCCCGGTTTACATGCTAAGGAGGAGGTCAAAGTCCCTCCCAATCTGACGGCTGTGCCGGTTGAGTACCATGATCTGGCTGACGTCTTCAGCAAGGATCTGGCACTCACCCTTCCCCCGCACCGTCCGTACGATTGTGCCATTGATTTGATTCCGGGCGTTGAGTTCCCGTCCAGCAGGCTGTACAACCTCTCATGACCTGAGCGTGAATCAATGGAGACCTATATCTGGGACTCGTTAGCTGCCGGGCTGATCCGGAACTCCACCTCCCCGATGGGTGCAGGTTTCTTTTTTGTGGGCAAGAAAGACGTCGGAACCCGTCCATGCATTGATTACAGGGGGCTGAATGAGATTACGGTTCGCAATCGATACCCGCTGCCCCTGTTAGATTCAGTGTTCACGCCCCTTCATGGAGCCCAAATCTTCACTAAACTGGATCTTAGGAATGCGTACCACCTGGTTCGGGTCCGGAAGGGAGACGAGTGGAAGACGACATTTAACATCCCGTTAGGTCATTTTGAGTACCTGGTCATGCCGTTCGGCCTCACTAACGCCCCCGCGACGTTCCAAAGCTTTGGTTAATGACGTCTTGCGGGACTTCCTGCACCGATTCGTCTTCGTATATATCTGGACGATATACTCATTTTTTCTCCGGACCCTGAGACTCATGTCCAGCATGTACGTCAGGTCCTGCAGCGGTTGTTGGAGAACCGGCTCTTTGTGAAGGGCGAGAAGTGTGATTTTCACTGCACCTCTTTGTCCTGCCTGGGATTTATCATCTCCTCCAACTCCGTCGCTCCTGATCCGGCCAAGGTTGCGGCGGTGAGAGATTGGCCCCAACCAACAAGCCGTAGGAAGCTGCAACAGTTCCTCGGCTTTGCAAATTTCTACAGGAGGTTCATTAAGGGCTATAGTCAGGTAGTTAGCCCCCTGACAGCCCTGAACTCTCCAAAAGTCCCCTTCACCTGGTCAGATCGGTGCGAAGCCACGTTCAGGGAGTTGAAACGACGGTTCTCGATTGCACCAGTACTGGTGCAGCCTGACCCTGGCCGCCAGTTTGTGGTTGAGGTGGACGCCTCTGACTCAGGGATAGGAGCCGTGCTATCCCAGAGCAGAGAGACCGACAAGGTTCTTCACCCGTGTGCCTATTTTTCCCGCAGGTTGACCCTGGCTGAATGGAAATATGACGTCGGCAACCGAGATCTCCTTGCGGTGAAAGAGGCTCTTGAGGAGTGGAGACATCTGTTGGAGGGAGCGTCTGTGCCATTCACGGTTTTCACTGACCACCAGAACCTGGAGTATATCAAGACCGCCAAGCGGCTGAACCCCAGGCAAGCCCGCTGGTCACTGTTCTTCAGGCGTTTTGACTTCCGGATCATCTATTGCCCCGGGACCAAGAACCAAAGATCAGATGCCTTGTCCCGGGTACACGAAGACGAAGTCAAAACCGAGCTGTCGGATCCACCGGAGACCATCATTCTGGAGTCCACTGTCGTGGCCACCCTCACCTGGGACATGGAGAAGACCATCTGGGAGGCCCTGGTATGGAGCCCGGACCCCGGAACTGGACCAAAGAACCGTTTATATGTCCCACCAGAGGCCAGAGCTGCAGTCTTGGACTTCTGTCACGGGTCCATGCTCTCCTGTCATCCAGGGGTGCGCAGGACCGTGGCAGTTGTCCGGCAGCGCTTCTGGTGGGTGTCTATGGAGGCCGACATCCGGGAGTATGTCCAGGCCTGCACCACCTGTGCCACGGGCAAGGCAGACCACTCCAAGACACAAGGACTTCTGCAACCTCTTCCGGTGCCTCGTCGCCCCTGGTCTCACATTGGCCTGGACTTTGTCACGGGCCTCCCACCGTCCCAGGGCATGATGACCATCTTCACGATAGTGGACCGTTTCTCCAAGGCGGCCCACTTCGTGGCCCTCCCGAAGCTCCCTACGGCCCACGAGACAGCGGACGTTGTGCGTCTGCATGGGATACCAATGGACATTGTCTCGGACCGTGGTCCTCAGTTCTCCTCACAGGTTTGGAGGAGTTTCTGCAGAGAACTGGGGCCAACGTGAGCCTCTCGTCTGGGTATCACCCTCAGACTAATGGACAGGCAGAGCGGGCCAACCAAGAACTTGAACAGGCCCTCCGCTGTGTTAAATCCGCACACCCGTCGGCCTGGAGTCACCATCTGGCCTGGATCGAGTACGCCCATAACAGCCAGGTGTCCTCTGCCACCGGCCTCTCCCCATTTGAGGTGTGTCTGGGGTACCAGCCCCCATTGTTCCCCGTGGTGGAGGGAGAGGTCGGTGTGCCCTCGGTCCAGGCCCACCTGCGAAGATGCCGTCAGGTGTGGTGCACCGCCCATTCTGCCTTGTTGAAGGCCCGGACGAGGGCTAAGGCCCATGCAGACCGCCGGCGTTCCCCGGCCCCTGCTTACCAGCCCGGGCAGGAGGTATGGCTTTCAACGAAGGACATCCCCTTACAAGTGGACTCCCCAAAGTTGAAGGAACGATACATTGGGCCGTTTAGGATCCTTAAAGTGCTCAGCCCAGCCGCAGTGAAGCTACAGCTGCCGGCTTCACTGCGGATCCACCCGGTCTTTCATGTCTCCCGCATCAAGCCATACCACACCTCAACTCTCTGCACTCCTGGCCGGCGCCGCCTCCTGCCCGGATCATCGACGGGAAGCCTGCATGGACGGTTCGCAGGCTCCTGGACATCCGTCGGAAGGGCCGGGGGTTTCAGTATTTGGTGGACTGGGAGGGGTATGGACCAGAAGAACGCTCCTGGGTGAAGAGGAGCTTCATCCTGGACCCGGACCTCCTGGCCGACTTCTACCAACGTCACCCGGACAAGCCTGGTCGGGCGCCAGGAGGCGCCCGTTGACGGGGGGGTCCTGTTGTGTGGGCCGCCAGAAGAGGAGGTACTGCTGGCCCACCACCAGAGGGCGCCCTGGCTGAAGTGCGGGCTTCAGGCACGAGAGGGCGCTGCCGCCACGGACACAACCGGGAGTGACAGCTGTCACACATCAACTCGTGACAGCTGTCACCCATCTTCATTTCATCACTCCATAAAAGCCGGATGTCATCTCCACCTTGCTGCCGAGATATCATCTACCTGTAGAGGTAACGACTCTCAGCCGTTCGTGTGCTTACACATAAGTCTTTGTTCTGTACGTGTTTTGCAGGAGTACCTGTTTAATCTCAGGACAGCAGGAGCTGGTGATTGGGGAGCTAGGACTGCATTCCTTTTCCCCCTGAGAGATAACTGCATTACTCTGCACGTTCTTGTATTAGAGGTGGAGGTGATATTTCCACCATTGTTGTTACTGGGTGTGCACGCACCCACCTCTTACTGTTTTTGCTCCTCGCCAGCCGTACCAGATCTGACATCTGGAGACTGTGGCCACCTGGGAATTCGGGACTTGGCGGCTCCAGTATTCTCCAGGTTCGGTGGCAGAGGAAATCGTGTGGTTCCGGTTCTTCTTAGGACAGACGTCTTCTATCCTCGAGCCTGCCCACACGTCACCTTTCTAGATTGACTGTTTGCATAAATTGTGTAATCATCTGTGTTCTGGTTGTGCTTGTTTCACAACAGTAAAGTGTTCATATTTGACTCTTTCATTGTCCGTTCATTTACGCCCCCTGTTGTGGGTCCGTGTCACTACACTTTCCCAACACTATGGTTAGCATATTGTGTCAGCATACTTTTAATTTTTTTAACATTTTTTACTCCTTTATTGTGTTTTTAATCTTTTAATTGTGCTTTTTAATTTTTGTTTTTAATTCATTTTAAATTGTTTTTGAGTTGTTTTGTGTGAAGCACATTGGGGCGACGCTGTAGTGAGTTGGATCTTTATAAATTGAATAAATTGAAATTGTCATGTGATGGATGTAGCACAAGCACATGTCCTGATACCTGACCTGATCAGATCTGTCTGATTTTTTGTTTTTTTTGTTTTTTCTTTCAAGATGAGACATTTTTCAAATTTGGGAGTTGATGTTCATCATATTCCATGTGCTGTTAGCATCTATGGGCGCTCTGCGGGAAATTCTGCTTGAAGTGGGGGTGGGCACCTGCACCAACTCGGTCAAATATTATATTTGTTGGACTGCCCATTTAAATAAAATGTCTGATTTATTCTCAAAGAGAGAGAGAGAGAGAGAGAGAGAGATAGCATCAAACAAGCAGCACATGCAGTCTTTGCCTCATCGCCACTCAAAGTTTTGAAAATGCACAAAACTTTGTCTAGCTTTGTAGACACCACCTAACAAGGAACTTATTTTCCAGATGTAAAAATGACTTTTGTCCGACAAACACAAAACCCAACGTAAAGTTGCTCCTTGACCGTGTGACCGGGTGTGTACAAAGCTAGCCACATTGTCACAGAACACTTCCCATTTGTTGCACAAGAGTCTTCCACAGTAAGAGCACAGGTCAAATGAATGATGTCATTACAAGTCAGACACAAAAGAGATAGGGGAAAAACATTGTGAGAACTCGATGTTTTTTGCTTTTTACAATTTGCTGGGAGTAATAGAATTAATTTATTTTTAAGTGGGTGTTTTAAAAACTTTAAAAAATAATTTGGTTTGGTTGTTTAACAAACTTTTTTCAAAAAAGGGGGTGAGCTGATGCTTGGCGCTGGGCCCTCACATGTGCGAATACAGTGTGTGTGTGTGTGTGTGTGTGTGTACATACATAAATACATACATACACATGAAAAAATTTGGTTGCATGACGAAGTTCGAGAGTGGTTTAGTGTTTTCTTGTTTTGACAATGTGGCAAAGCCAGGTTCACCTTTAGATTTGTATTATCAATGGTTTCTTTGTGATTATACAGCGATTCTCTGAATAAAGTAAAGCAGAGGTTGACAGAATCTTTGGAAAACAGGATTGCCTGTGGCAAATGCCCCCACCCCTCCACACTTCAGGGCTTTGTGAAGTTTCTCCAAGTGTTGCTTCAACACTTGCAATTTTTTACATTTGTGCTTTAATCAAGTGCTTTGTGCCAAAATCATTATCTTGTCTTTATTTGATCCTGTTGATGGATTCAGCACATTCACAGTTTTTCCTCGTCTGAAAATAATAACTCAGGCTTTTGTTTCCTTGCAGGACGGGTAAAAAAAAATAAAACATAAAAATGAAAGCCTCCATTCCTCTTCTGATCCTGCTTCATGCCGTCGTGGTCCAGTGCCTGAAAATGGTGTCAAAGAGAGGCTCAGGTAAGGCTTTTCTTCGTTGTTTTACCTGTGCTGCTTTTCCTTTCTGTTCAACTGAAGCAATGCAATGCAATGCAATGTAAAAAAAACACAACTATTACAGTTATGATTCATTGCAGCAATTTGTAGAGATTCCCTTCAACTGACAGCGTTCTGATTAACAAGGGCCTTTTTAGCCTGAAGGCATAAATTGTGTTTGAGTCAACGGCAGAGGGATTACTTGGCCTTCAGTTGTTGTACTTGGGGGGTGCTAACCAGCGAAGATGGGAAAACAGAGCTGTCCTTTCTTTTTACAGAGCTATTTTTAAATCCACAAACATGCTGGTATTCAATCTGAGTCTCGGTTCATGTTCGAAGATGTCACGTTTGGAATGTGCTGGGGTCCAACTTTGCAGAGCAGTTGTCTGGCGGAATCTTGTTTCAGTGTACTGCAGAAGATTATCTAACTGATTTATTCCTGAAACATTTGCAACATGTATCTTAATCAAATGGAGCCTTTATGTGTACACTAGAGATACTATGCATTGTATGCATGATGCAAAATGTCTTAGGCTTTCAGTTGTATGACGATTCTCGTTAGTTTTGATCTATTCTGCTGAAATCTGTCAAAGTCTTTTGACCATTTCAGACATGGGGTCAAATACTTTGCATTGTATTTAAATACAAATAATGTAGATTTTTGAATTCCAAATACAACTACAAATACAAATACTTTGTACTTTTTCAAATACAAATACTTTATATTTTGAGTATTTCATATACAAATACAAATACTTTCTATGAACTATAAACAACAGATCAACACAAAAACTGATAAACCGGTGACAATTTATTGTGAAAATAGCATGACCAAATACTATTGATAAGTAAAGGATTGAATTCACTATTATAATATCACAGGCAATAATCAAACTATCACAATCTGTATTCAACACAGTGTCACAGAGATTACCAAGTTTGAAAAGTATTTGAAAAAGTATTTGTAAAAGTGTTTGTAAATAATTGGGATCTGCAATGTATTTGAAATACAAATACTTTGAAGTCAAAATCAAAATACAAATAGAAATACTCCGAAAAATGTATTTAAGTATTTTCAAGTACAAATACTTTTGTATTTGGCCCCATGTCTGGACCATTTAGTGTTCAACATTCCATCTTTACAATGATGAACTCAAAGATCTAAAACTTTTTCCACATACACAATATCACCATTTCCCTCAAATATTGTTCACAAACCAGTCGAAATCTGTGATAGTGAGCACTTCTCCAATTTTACAGTTTTGTGCAGCTGAAAGGCTATATGTAGGCAGAAGCAAAAGTTTTTAAACACCCACCCCTTTTACCATAAAAATATATATATATATATAAGGGCTAATTCTGTCGGTCTGTCTGTCCAGGATAAACTCCCAAACTATACTCAACAAAAATATAAACGCTACACTTTTGGTTTTGCTCCCATTTTGTATGAGATGAACTCAAAGATCTAAAACTTTTTCCACATACACAATATCACCATTTCCCTCAAATATTGTTCACAAACCAGTCGAAATCTGTGATAGTGAGCACTTCTCCTTTGCTGAGATAATCCATCCCACCTCACAGGTGTGCCATATCAAGATGCTGATTAGACACCATGATTAGTGCACAGGTGTGCCTTAATATCAGGCACACCTGTTGCAACATCAGTTGCATTACTGCAACTGATGTTGCAGTAATGCAACATCAGTTTGACAATTTTGAAAAAAAAAAAAAACAGACACCAGAAAGAGAAAAGATGTTTCTCGTTAATTTACTTTGAAAAGTATCTTAAAAGACATTTTTTAAAAAAACAATATCAGGACTAACCTGTTAAATTTAAGTTCTCTCACCAGCTGAATATCAGCTGCCACGAAAAAAAGGTCTTAATGAAAGAAGATGAACTGGTGGACGTGGTTCTCAGGAAGTGTCCTGACCTGCCCTTGAGGGTAGAACTACACATCAGCTACGAAACATTTAACAGATCGATGGCATCGGTGGAGGTGGTTCATCCAGGCGGAGGCATCGGTGGAGGCGGTTCATCCAGGCCCGAGGCGTCAGCTAGATCTGAGGCTAACAGCGGCTATGTTCGAGGCTAGCAGCGGCTACGTTCGAGGCTAGCAGCGGCTACATCCGAGGCTAGCAGCGGCTACATCCGTGGCTGGCGGCGGAGGCATCGGTGGAGGCGGTTCATCCAGGCCGAGGCATCGGTGGCGGCGATACATCCAGGCCCGAGGCGTCGGCTACATCCGAGGTTAACAGCGGCTACGTCCGAGGCTAGCAGCGGAGGCATCGGTGGAGGCGGTTCATTCAGGCCCGAGGCATCGGTGGCGGCGATACATCCAGGCCCGAGGCGTTGGCTACATCCGCGGCTAGCAGCGGCTACATCCAGGGCTGGCGGCGGCTACGACCGTGGCTGGGGCGGCTGTGAACGAGGTTAGCAACGGGGAGGGTTGGGGTGCGGCTACCGGACCTGTGGTGGTGGAGGCTACTGGTGAGAATTGTTTTTGTAATCAATAGTGGCCATACTGAGCCACGACAGTCGGCATGGCACCACCCAGGAAAACAGATAAACTCGAGGAAGATATAGAGGAGATAAAGACCTCATTAAACCATATATCAAAAGACATGTCTAATCTAGACAAACTGATGGTGGAAATTAAAGAACTCCAAAATCTGGTTAAAGAGAAGGACAAGATCATTAAGAAACTTGAGCAACGTGTAGATGAACTTGAACAATTTACTAGAAAAGATGACGTTATAATATCTGGACTAGAAACAAGGCATCGGACATATGCAAGGGTGGTGGATTCTGGTGGAACCAGTGGGGAGGATGCACCACCTGAAGAAAGACAATCATTGGAACAACAAGTTACAAACTTTTTATATCAAAAAGGTGTTGTCATCCATCAAGACACAATATCAGACTGTTATACTATTCCAACTAAAGATAGAAAAAATAAACTATCTAACATTGTTATACGATTTACAAGCAGAAAATATAAATATGAGTTATTAAGACAGGCAAAGAATTTGAAAGGAACGAGTGTCTATATAAATGAGCATCTAACAAAAAAAAATGCAGATATTGCTAGGGAAGCAAGACTACTAAGAAAACAGAAACATATTGTTGCTACATGGGTCTGGAATTGTAGGGTGTGGATTAGAGTGAAAGAAGGAACAAACGGTATACAAATCAAAACATGGAGGACCTTACGAAATACAGACCTGAATAGACAATCAAATATAACATCTGTTGGTAATTGGACCAACAAAAAATCAGATCAAACATGGAAACAGAGGATAAAATATATGACATAGACACTAATATTGATGAAAGTATATTTGACTTAAAAACGATTGGTTGTGAGTATTATACAGTAGAACAGCTGAATAGTGAAAAAATTGCAGAAGATACCCTGTCACTCATACATATAAACAGTCGAAGCTTGTATTGTAAAATGTCACAAATAAAAGATTATTTAAATCAGTTTAAAAATAGATTTAGTATTGTTGCAATCACTGAATCTTGGCTTAAAGATGATCTCATGGATGAAGTTCAAATGGAGGGATATGAGCTGTATTTTGTAAACAGAAGATATAAAAAAGGCGGTGGTGTTGCTCTGTATACAAAAACAGATCTGATGTGTACAATTGTTGAAGAAATGACAATTATGAATGATGTCATAGAAATTGTAACAGTGGAACTTGTACATGAAACATCTAAGAATATTTTAATTAGTTGTGTATACAGAGCACCAGATTCTTGTGTTGTGAAATTTACAGATAAAATAATTGAATTATTCCATCAAATTAAAAACAAAACGCTTTTTATGTGTGGGGACTTTAATATTAACATAGAAAGCTCCAGCTGCCAAAGATTAAGTGATTTTGTGAATACAATGTATAGTTTGGGGTTATTCCCCTTGATAACAAAACCAACCAGAATTACATCGCAAAGTGCAACGGTAATTGATAATATATTTACAAACAGAACAGATGAAATTATTAAGAATGGGATCTTCATGACAGATATTAGCGACCATTTACCAATTTTTTCAATATTTAAATATAAAAATAGGTACAACAAAAAAACTGATATAAACTTTAAAAGAGATAAGTCAGTAAAAGCCTTAGAGGCATTAAAATATGACCTTAAAAATCAAAACTGGGAAGAAGTTTATGTCAGTGATGTTAATGTAGCATATAACTCATTTATGAAAATATTGATGAAATCATACAATAAAAATTGTAAATTAATTGAAATTAGTAAGAAAAGAGTAAATAAACCATGGCTGACAAAGGGAATAAAAAATGCTTGTGCAAAGAAAAACTATTTATACAGGTGCTTTTAAAATTGCAAACAAAGGAATCAGAACATAAATACAAAAATATAAAAATAAACTATTAACAATAATTAGGAAACAAAAAAAAGATTATTACAGTGAAAAACTAAATAAGAGTAAAGATAATATGAGGGTAACATGGGGAATTATAAAAAGTGTGATTGATAGTGATGGAACGAAAGAAACTATTCCAAATTACTTTGTTAAGGAAAATAAAGAGATATATGATATAAAAGAAGTTGCAAATGGGTTTAATGATTATTTTTCAAATGTAGGGTCAAGTCTGGTGGGAAATAAACCAATAATAGAAGATAAATTATGTACATTGGTAAATACGGTCAATAGTATTTTCCTGGACAATGTGGAAAAAGATGAAATAAGAAATATTGTAAAAAACTGTGTAAGCAAAAGATCAACTGACCATGAAGATTTAGACATGATGACTGTAAAAAGTATAATAGAAATTGTTATTGAACCATTTACTTATATTTGTAATCTGTCTCTGTCAACTGGGGTTTTTCCAGATGAAATGAAAATTGCTAAGGTAGTCCCATTATATAAAAATGGAGACAAACATAATTTTTCTAATTACAGGCCAGTATCATTGCTTCCACAGTTTTCTAAAATTATGGAAAAAGTTTTTGTAACAAGATTGGATAAATTTATTGAGAAACATCATATTTTAAATAATGCTCAGTATGGATTCAGAACAAAACATTCGACAGCTATGGCAATTATGGAACTAATAGAGAAAATATCAACAACAATAGATAATAAGGATTATTTGTAAGTATTTTTATTGACCTGAAAAAGGCTTTTGATGTTATAGACCACTCAAGATTGCTCCACAAGTTACAACAATATGGAATAAGAGGTGTTGCACATCAGTGGGTAAAAAGCTACTTAGAAAATAGAAAACAGTTTGTTCAGATAAATAATACCAAATCAGAATTGTGTAACATTATTTATGGAGTACCACAAGGATCGGTACTTGGACCCAACTGTTTATTTTGTATATCAATGATTTTGTGAATGTATCCAATGTGCTTGGCAGCATTTTATTTGCTGATGATACAACGCTGTTTTACTCTGGATCAGATATACAGGAAGTAGCACAAGTGATAAATACAGAGTTGGAAAAAGTTAAACATTGGTTTGATATAAACAGATTGTCACTAAATATTAATAAGACAAATTTCATATTGTTTAATGATAGAGCGAAAGAAAATAATGTGTCATTACAAATAGATGGAATGGATATACAAAGGGTAAAAGAAATGAAATTTTTAGGAGTCATGATTGATGAAGATCTTACATGGAAGTCACACATAAATTACATAAAAGGAAAAATAGCAAAAGCCATTGCTGTTTTGCATAAAGTAAAATATTCATTAAATAGTTATGGTTTATTAACATTGTACAATTCATTGATTGTCCCATATTTAACTTACTGTGTAGAAATCTGGGGATCAACATATACAACCTATATACAACCTTTATTTATTTTGCAGAAAAGAGCTTTAAAAGTGATTAGTAACAGTGGTTTTAGAGATCCATCTAATCCATTGTTTATTAAGTATAGGGTACTTAAATTTCATGATTTAGTTTATTTGAAAATATTACAAACGATGTACCAAGTTAATAAAAATACTTTACCAACAAACATTCAAAATATGTTTGAAAAAAGAGTAAGTAGTTATAAATTGAAAGGAATAGAAGTCTTTAAAAAACCAAGATTTAGAACCAAAGTAAAGGAAAGGAGTATTGCAGTAAATGGTGTCAAATTATGGAACAATCTTAATAAAGAAATTAAAGAATTAAGGTCGCTTAAATTATTTAAAAAACATATTAAATTAGATGTATTAAGTAAGTATGAAACTATGAAGTAAGTCAGTGGGCTGCAAGAAAGTCAAAAAAAAAAAAAAGTAAACTGTTAATAATGTTTGGAGTGTCTTAAGTTTAAATGTAACCTGTCAGTGATGTAATCTATTAATTTCTGGTCATAATTATGAAATGGGTCAGTGGTATGTGACAAGTTAAAGAAATGCAATCTGTTAAATAATGTTGACTATGATGCTGTATATTGAAAGATTGTATTGTTAAAAGGGGCAGAAATCATAAGACTTGTTCTTCTTTCTGCTCCTTTTCATTCTGGTATTGTGGTGCTTTTGTTTTTTGCTTTTCTGTTTTTCTTTTAAATGAATGAAATAAATATTAAAAAGAAAAAAAAGAAAAAAAGAAAGGGAAATGGTAATATTGTGTATATGGAAGAAGTTTTAGATCTTTGAGTTCATCTCATACAAAATGGGAGCAAAACCAAAAGTGTTGCGTTTATATTTTTGTTGAGTGTATATATATTCTGAATCCTCATGGGGAACAAACTGGTAACATTTAAAAAAAAAGCTGAACTGAAAATTACCCCCAGAATAGCCTTTTATGTAAGAAATAGCCTTTTATGTAAGACCACACAGTGTTGTACCATGTGCTTTTCATGCTGCCACTTCTGTCTGTCTTTCTGTCTGTCCGGGATAAACTCCTAAACTATAATATGTAGCCATTAAAACTATATATATTCTGAATCCTCATGGCATGGGGAACAAACTGGTACCATTTTTTTTTAAAGTTGAACTGAAAATTACCCCCAAAATAGCCAGCTGTGGGTATGACCAGGCAGATTCAAATTTCCAGCCTGTATATGTGTTGGCTATCTGTATTTATTTAATCCCTTTCTACAGCACACGCAGCACAGCACAGCCACAGCACACTCAGCAAAACAACAGCATGCTTTGTCTGAGGCTGTGGGTATAACCAGGCAGATTCAAATTTCCAGCCCTGTATGTGTTGGTCATCTCTGGTTATTTAATCCCTTTCTTCAGCTACTTTATGTTCTCAACCTTAAGCACCTGACTACAACCCAGTCTGCCTTTTTTAAAAGTTGAACTGAAAATTACCCAAAAATAGCCTTTTATGTAAGACCATAAAAATAAATTAAATAAGTTAAATAAATTAAGTTTAAATAAATTAAAGCATTAAATTATTGGTTGCCCAGTAACCATAAAGAATTAAAGTGAATGTTATTTCTGTCTAAGATTTCTCGTAATAATGATTAAAGCTGAATTTTGTAATAGATCTGTAGATTATTTCTAGCAATAATGATTAAAGCTGAATTTTGTAATGGATAAATAGATAAAGAGAATAGATTAAAGCATTAAATTATTGGTTGCCCAGTAACCATAAAAGATAAATAGATAAAAAGAACAGATTCAAGCATAAGAACAGTAACCATAAAGAATTAAAGTGAAAGTTCTTTTTGTCTAAGATTTCGAGCAATAATGAATAAAAACTGAATTCTGTAATAGATCTATAGATTATTTCTAGCACTAATGATTAAAGCTGAATTCTGTAATAGATAAATAGATAAAGAGAAGAGATTAAAGAATTAAATTATTGGTTGCCCAGTAACCATAAAAAATTAAAGTGAAAGTTCTTAAAGAAGTGACATCAAAATGGACTGCATTTATATAGCGCTTTTCCATCTGCATCAGACGCTTAAAGCACTTTACAATTATGCCTCACATTCACCCCGATGTCAGGGTGCTTCCATACAAGGCACTCGCTACACACCGGGAGCAATAGGGGATTAAAGGCCTTGCCCAAGGGCCCTTAGTGATTTTCCAGACAGGCGGGGATTTGAACCCATGATCTTCTGGACTCAAGCCCAACACCTTAACCACTAGATCATCACCTTATAGCTGGACTCCCTCATTTTAAACCGATCTTCGACATATTGAAGTATTTTTTTTTTAATACTTGATTTGTATTGCGATATAATGAACCAAGTCCCAAAATTTCAAAATATGTAAACAGACAAATAGTGGGTTTGTTGGCTCACAATATGGTTTATTATGGATCACATAGCTTTCTTGAATACTGAATTATATATAATTATATATTGAATGAGGGCAATTAAAGGTAACGTTTATGAGTCTTGAGACCAGCCATAATGTATAGAGGTGCGATATGGAGAGTGAAGGAGTGCAGGAGAAGATGGTGATTTGGATTTACAAATGAGGCACAATAAGTGAGGATCAGAGGAACAACAAAAGTAGGAGGAATATCTCAGGATATTAGGAAAAAGTCTATGATAAAAAGAGATGGTGCTTGTCATCTTAAGACAAACACAGTTGTACAAATTGACAAAAAAAAAAACTAAAGCTAAAAAGGTGTTTCTTAACACACTCTAAATGAAGACTCTTTACTAATTGTTGATTAATGAATGCCTCATAGCTGATTGTTGAGTGTTTAAGAGATGTCAGCATCTGCAGGAGAAACCACAACCCATTCATGTTCATTACCTTTACACCCCTGTTTTTAAACAGCCTGTAACTCACAATTTGTCATATAATCATGACATTTTTAGAGGATTCATATCCTGATAGGCAAGAACTGATGAAATTTTCAAGGTCATAGGTCAGTGGTCAAAGTAGGGAAAAATCTTGGAAAAAATGGAAAAATCCCCATCCTTTAACACTGAATGAATTTACATAATTTCATAACTCTGTCAAAAAAGATTAATTTCTTTCATATTTGAGAGCTTTATGTAGGATGGTATCATTTATCGACTGGCAAAATTTGATCTGGGTCTGATTTGGATTGCAGACTCTGTGACCATTTAAATTTAACATTGAAAATCCCATTTAATTTATATTTTAAACTATATTTTAAACAAACATGCCCTAATCACTCTCATATTTGAAATTAAGGTGCAGACTGGCACTCACTATTACCTCAGAAAGTTTGAACCTGATCTGATCCGGATTGTGGATTTTGTGGACATCTGAATTAAATGTTGAAAAGCCCATTTCTTGTGCATTTTGCATTATATCTCAATCAAAAGTACCTCAATCAGTCTCATTTTTGTGTTATGGATTTACCTACACCACCAAAATTGGATGGAGGTTCCAAATTTATGCCTGTTTGACTAGCTTCCAGTTGTCAGTCAGAAACCAAGTACTCACATTTTTTAAACCTCACGTTATCTGTTATGTGTCGGACGCAGCCCGGAGAACCGACCACCGTTTGAAGGACCCAGTATAAAATAAGCAGAGCACGGTACAAAGGATAACAGAGTTTAATGAACATAACAGTGCTGTGAAAAATATAAAAGTGCGCGGTCTGGCGTGGTGGATTGCGGTGCGCTCCCAGCAGCGCCAACGGTCCGGAGCCAGAACTGGTTCGGACCCAAGGACCCCGCCGACACCCCCCAGGTGGCCGCAACAAACCGAGTCTGTGAAAGAAGGAATCATTATGTGAGTCCACACTCAACACACAGAGAGAACGCTCAAAGGTGCACAAACAGCAAACACTTCCAGGCTTAATTACTAATCAGCTTCCCACCCTGCAGGCATGGAACATCCAGTTCACAAACTCACTGCAGCGGAAGCTGATTTAAACGACCAACATACAGCTCAATATAATAGGTGTGAGGGACACCACATTTACTGACTGTATAAATGTTAGTCACAAAATCTAACGTACCTCAGGAAGTGTGCTGACGAGCGTGAGACCTCACCCCCTCCTCTTTCACAGACCATGCATCAAACCTGGACGTTCTCTGCATCCACTGATGATGAGATGGCTCCCAAGACGACGATCTCACCCGTCTGGTCACAAGGTCGAGTCTCTGGCAAATACACACTGTGTACTCCAGTCTTAAATGCCACCATGTTCCAATCCATGTAGATGCACCACAGCTGTGAGTCCTGACGAGCCGCAGGTGATCAGGGTGAGGTCCTGATAAACTCAGCTACACAGCCACTCAGTCCCAAATGCAAGCCACCTGGAAGGAAAAACAAAAGACAGAAACAAAAAGGCAGCCAGGCCCCCCAGCCATACAACAGTTATCTACAATGTTCCTGTAATATTATTTTTTTTCGAATAATGAACTTCATAATGTTTTGAATTTTGGCAGGGTGGTGGCGAAGCAGACAAGTGTGCTTGTTTTCAGTGCAGAAGGTTCCTGGTTCAAGCTCACCCCTGCTCATTTTTTTATGCCCCTGGTATGAAATATGGGGGGATATAGCAATTAGCATGTCCGTCTGTCCCACCTTCTTCTCTTGTTAACACGACATCTCAATAACCAGTTGACCAGTTTCATTTATTTTTAGCATAAGGGAGTACTTGGGTGATCCTCCATCACCAGTTAATTGCAGTGACCTTGGGATCAATTTCAAGGTCACAGTGAGAGATTCAAGATATTGTCATCGCCACCCTTGTTAGCGCAATATCTCAAAAACCAGTTGACCAATTTCATTCATATTTAGTATATGTGTGTACTTGGCTGATCCTCAACAGTTTTGGGCACCGAGGGGATATGCCATCTCCTCATGACTCTTGTTATTTTCAAGGATGATTTTAGCAATACTGTAGTTTTCTTTGACTGAAACAAAGCTTTGCTGGGGAGTAACTGGCATCCCATCTGGTGGAGTCATGGGCTTTCATCTGCTTCATGCTATGGTTTGCTGCGAAAAACACTCATGGCCTATGTTGCACTGACTCTACTCTTATGAGGGTATGAAATCTGCAATTGATGGTGTGCAAATGTTGAACAGTCATGACAAGCATGTACTGTTCATTTAAGTCTCAATTTATCCTGAAATGGATGTGCCTTTGACTGGCAGGATTTTTTTTTTTTTTTTTAATTACAGCAATTTCTTGAAAGCAAAGTCATGGTCAACCTATTTAAGAAAAATCTAGAAATTCTTACGGCAGCAAATTTTTGAACTGGAGTTTGTCCAGCATGTGTTTTTGCAACATTAATGCTTATTATTATTATTTTTATTATTATTATTACGTCTTCCTAGAATGCAATAAAAACATCAGCATTTATTTATTTGTCTGTCTGTCTGTCTGTCTGTGAGCAACATTATGACAAAATGCACAGATTTTGACAAAATTTTCAACAGAGATACATAATCGGATATGGAAGACGCCATTAAATTTTGCAGGTGATCCACATTCTTACTCTGGATCAAGTTTCACTCTAATGCCGCGTTCACACCGGGTGCGACCAGATGCCACAAATTTGCATCGGTCGCGTGGCGACGGACGCGCCACCATCGCCTGATGTGTCACTCTGCTTTCGCAGTGAAAAGTCGCCCCAGAGAATCATCAAATAGGAGGAGCTTCCATTCCGCTCACCAGCCCCGGTTGTCAGTTAAGTTAACATGACGGACCTTGATCACATGGAGCGAGTTGTTATGGAAAGCTGACAAACATCATGAGACGTTCTCAGGAGCTGCATCTGGATGACGGCTGCTTTCAGCAGTCCTTCCGCCTCTGCAGGGCCCAGTTTGAGGACCTCCTGTCCCATTCACGTGCGCACATATAAACAATAAAAAAAAAAAACTCCGCTCCCCCTGCTTGCTCCAAAAACTCTGTCATAATTGTGTTTAGAAACCAGTCACCATTTGCTTTATTATACATCTGTGTAGTTAATAAATAAAATAATCTTCAAGGACGATTTGCTTGCGCGCGCACGTAAGAAAAACAAAAACCTCCGCTGCTTGCTGTGGGGCTGCTCCTCGCTCTTCCCCAAAAAACTCTGTCATAATTATGTTTAGAAACCAGTCACCATTTGTTTTATTATACATCTGTGTAGTTAATTAATAAAATAATCTTCACGGACGATTCGCTCGCGCCCGGTGTGAACGCGGCATAAGCCCCTTTCACACTGGGGCCAACGTACATGGCAGTAAGCAACTGAAAGCAAGACTTGGAAGGCAATCACACCAGCCTACACAGGGACTATGCCAAAGCTGAGCAATTTTCCAGCATAGTCCATAAGCAACACAACACAACTGTATGCAAGCCCGGTGTGAAAAGGGCTATAGGCTGTGAAGGATTATGTCAAAACTACTTCACAGATTCTCACCAAATTTTCACCACGGCCACATAGTAGACCATGGAAGACTCCATTGAATTTGAAGATCAGCTGTGGTGACCCCGAGTGAAATGAGGGAGAAGCCGAAGAGACTTTTTTCTATTTAAAGCTTTAAATCACACTGCTTGTTTATATAATATGTTCTCTGTGTCGTCAGCACGATGGCCATTGCTTTGGTTGTGGCTGGTCATTGCTTTGCTGCTTTGTGAAATGCGTGTAAATAAATAAAAAATGTTGAGGCATTTGTAGAAAGTACTGTCTGTGATTGTTCCTCTTCCAGTGAATGAGACTCTGCACAAGTAGGGTTATGGTGTGTTTCACAGAAAATTGGCTTATTCGGGAGAAAGTTCTGAACCAGAACATGCAAGTGGGAGAAAAGATGGAGAAAGAAGCAGAGGAATGACATGCAAATTCAGTGGATGTATGTGGGACTATATTTAACTCTCATTTCTTCAAGAGGCTCGCTTTTCATCTGCAGCTCTGCATTTTTTAGGAACATATGGTTCCAGAAGTTTGCCAAAATTGATCAAACAAATTAACAAACTCTTATCACAAACGGATCTGTTCCGAACTCTGCAGCCGTGTAGTGTGTCTCGTTTGTGCCTTTGCAAATGTAATTCAGTGTCGACAACTGAAACCTGGAAGTGTCATCCCATTAAAGGAAATTAAATGACTTGATTGGCTCCCTCAAGGACGACGAATTCACTATCTGATGTGCTTTCTCATATCGCCGTGCACACAAATACCGGAAACCCTTGAGAGGCCTGGCACAGGTGCAGCTATTATCTGGAGATGATTAAATTCCGAACACCCGTCTTTGAGTAATGCTTTGTCTGCATGTGCACGCCGGGTGGAATGGTGCAAAAACTTACAATGGATATATCCACCATACTAATCCTCACCATGCATATGTAAGCGAGCGTATCCATTTGTCCTCCACCATGGCTCCTCTTTGTCAGAATGCTGATATGGCCTGAATGGTTGAGCGAACAGAATAATTATGTATATTTTTGCTTAATGCAGCACATCAAGGAAGATGGTGCAGTAAAACCGTACAGAGATGCTCACACTGTTGTAAAATATCAGTTTTATGTACAATCAGGCTGTTATGTCGTGTATTACTTTGCAGTGAAAACCTGTGCTATTTTTTAATTTATTTGTTTTTATGCATTGGAATATGGCATTGCATTCTGGTCTATTGACGTTGCAGTCTGTGATCACACTGACCTGTGCAAAATGGAAATATAAAATTACTGCTGCTTTTATTCTAATCAAATGTGAAAGCTGAATTTTAGACATCTTGGAACTCCTACTTGGAAAATAAAATACTTTGAAATGACATTTGAAGTCACCAGTCTAACTGGAAAACTGTCTGTGACAGACACCATTGAGGTCAGGAGTAGAATCGTCAGACTGGTGAAATTCCAACATCCCATTTGACCTGAAAAAAGTCCTGTTCTCACATGCACGGATCTGCATCCCAGAAGGTCACTGTTTCTAACTGTTATGAACCAACATTTGAAGATCATTGTTGTGCAAAAATAATCTGGTGACATCGTGGCCTGTACAACAGTGTTATGGGCTCCATGGAAATCCAAAGTATGTAAGAATTCATGATGGAAAAAGGCAATCACCATGGCAACAGTGACTGAGCATCTTGGTTTATCATGGACACCTTTCTCGGCCCTATTTCAATTTCAATTTATTTGCTTTTATGTAGCGCCAGATCACAGCAGAGTTGCCTCAAGGCGCTTCACACAGGTAAGGTCTAACCTTACCAACCCCCAGAGCAACAGTGGTAAGGAAAAACCTCAAGCAGACCAGACTCAAAGGGGTGACCCTCTGCTTGGGCCATGCTACAAACATAAATTACAGAAACAATTCACAGAACAATTCACGGACGGTTTTCCTTTTTATGTAAAAGATTTCAAACAGTTACCTTCCCAGATGTATGTCCATGAAAGTGACAATTATAGTGGGGCAGATAAATGTAACAATTGTTCATTTCTGGAACCAAGCACCAAAATTGGCATACATATTCATTCGCCATTACTCTTTTGAAGAAAAAAAAAAAGCGATAGGCCACTTGAATTTTATATAGGCAGCCAGGCAGGGGTCAGTTGAAGAATTACAAAGGGGTCACTATCTATGACTGAGTGTTATGGGGTAAAAATGAGGTCCTTTTCAGTTTGTACATGGGTGAAAAGATAAAGTTGCTCTAATTTTGGTAAAAATGTGATGCAAATTATTGGTTGAGTTAATAGGGTTTTAAAAAGGAATAGTTTGCATCATGTGTCATGCTTAATTATCATGTAACATATGTCACGTATCATAGAATCCAATGAACATTGACATTGTTTGATCTGTACTTTGCAGGCCAAGCATTTAACACAGTTAAACGATTCAATTTATTAATTGTATTAGCTCAACCAATAATTTGCATCAAGTTTGACCAAAACTGGAGAATCTTTAACGTTTGACCCCTGTATGAACTGAAATTGAACTTTGTCACCATTCTTGCGATTTTTACCGCAACATTCAGTCATAGATAGCTTCTTGGAGTATTTATGATCAAATAATGTGGTATGACATTCAATGTGATTGGGGCATCTTTTAATTTTGACCACTGTGTAATTCTTCAACTGACCCCTACCTGACCGCTGATTGAAAATTCAAATGGCCAATGTTTTTTTTTTCTTTTCTTCAAAAGATGGATGTCTAAGGAGTATTTGTGCAAATTTGATGCTTGTATCACCATTTACAGGATTCCGCTCTAAATATTCTCTTATCCACTGCACTTTTAGGATTTCAGTCTCGAATGCTACTGGAATGGGAGGTATGAAGGCTAAACTGGGGCAGAAATGGTAAAGTTGGCAAACACTAGTTTGTGCTACTGGTCTTATACTTCATGTTTTTTTTACAGCTTCAGTCATATTAAAACATTTACAATCAAACTTAAACTCACCTTTGACAGTTTTGTTGTATAAAAGAAACCCTGTTTTCAAAGAAATTGTAAAGGACATACAAAGGTATCAATGGGACATTGGTGATGATCTCAAACTGCACTGTTCCAACCCTTCAGTTTGCATTATTTATTAATACTTTGATTGCATACAGGAGATTGTTGGTCATATTTTATGACTGTGAAATTTTATATACTTATATAAAAGTTATTTACCATAGACCGTCTATATAGTGGAGAAACCCTCCTTGATGTCACCCATAGGTTTTCTGAAAATCAGGTTTGAAAGTCAAATGGAAAGGTATACAGACATTGCGATCTTGGCGGTTCCTGACTCCACGTAAATATCGGCCAACCTATGAATGGGAGTGTGGGGAAGACCACTATGACCTGGGTGGGACAAATGAAGCCTGAAGTTAGTTCATGAACTAATCAGAGCAGATCAGCTAAGTCAGGTGTGTTCTACAAATCAACATCTGACAGAGCAAAGGAACACACATGGCTGAACTGATCTGCTCTGATTAGTTCAGGGACAAATGGAAAATGTGCAGTATGTTGGACTCCCGAGGACCAGGATTGGGGAAACACTGATATAAAGTTAATACACCTCGCCTTTAAGCAAAAATCAGCCTGTGAGAATCAGCCTGTGAAATATCCGTGTTCAGTAATCACAATTAAATTATCATCCTTAATTTGAGGGAATCTTGGACAAATTGTTGTGATGACATACAAACACTTGCTATTCTTGATAATTTCAGAATAATGAACTCAGCGCTTTGGAAATGGGTTGCAGTGCTTTTATTGTCTCACACACACAATTAAACTCCCTCGTTGGACACTTCTGCCGTGCTACACGATAGGTGTTGAGAAAGGACGTGTGGAAAATCTCTCAATGCGCCTTTTTGGTTCTGTGTCAGCAAGCAGAAAGGAACTGAATCCTCTTTCTGCTCAACACACAACTGCATTTTATTTGAAATAAAACTCCCACTTTTGGCTTTGAAAGCTGCGAGAGTAATAACGATGCTTCCAGCCTTTTTTCTCACCTTGGTGTGAATTACAGTTGAAATGACTTTTTGCAAAGCTGAACACGCTTTGCAATAAACAAGGATGTGCACACACGTAGTCGCATCTCAACACTCTCCACGGTGTGGTTGTTTCTGAAATATTTCACCTTTCACCCGTTTTACACTGTACACTCCTCCTTATCTTTGGTGTTCCGTTTTACTCCATGCAGTTACCTGTGCTTGCCAGAAGCTTCAGGCATTCCTGTTATCCGCAGGGATTTACTGATGGAGCAAGTAGAGGATCAGTGTCTTGCTTCGGAGAGGCTCTACAGCTGATGCCACACATGCTGTTGTGAGGATTGGACCCGCCGCAGTGTTTTTGTCACAGCACAGTCTCATGGACCACAAAGCTAACGTTTTGAGCTGGTGAATGAAGCGGCTTTTCTTTCTGGGAATTTCTTCAGAGTCTAGACCCCTTGCAGTCACATGACCTGTAATTCTCACCCTTCTTTGTCAGCTGTCAGAACAGCCCACGGAGCCACTCGCTCAGCACAAGTAGGCCTACTGCTATCACAATGCAACACACGAGCAGAAACCCGCTCCTCTCTAAATAAACGGTGAAGCTGATACTGTGTTCACATGTTGGCCTTATACAGTACACAGTGAACTGCATTTGCTGCTGTTGTCAATGTGACAATGATGGAAAATTCCGCATCTGCTGGTTGTGGGAACGGTACACCCTTGAAAGGTAAAAATTTTGAATTTGTCCTGTTTCCTGCAGTGACGTCCAGATGTCAGTGATGGACAATGAGACACACTTGCTTTCACCCTCTTACATTGAGGGGTATTTTCTAGCTTTGACCATATTTTCAGTAATTACCTCTTTAAGATACTTCTTTGTTGGGATATAATGTCCGTGTGTTGCATATAAAAATGTTTGCAACAATCTCAGCTTTCAGAATATATGTCATATAATTGTCTGGAACACTGTAAGTAGAAATATTTTGGCTGTAAATCTGAAAAAAAAAAAAATGAAATGCATTTTTAGAAAATTCTTGATATATTTATTGAAAATATGTTATTCATGAGGCTGAACAATGTTGCTCCTAAAAAATGATTTCAATAAAGTCTTTGGCTTGAAAAATAGAGTAATATATCAAGAATGTGATTGTAAAGTAAAATCACTCACCATTTCCAGCTAGATGTTTTCTGTCTTCAGTCTATCCACACCTGTTCATAAATAGCAGTCGTTGGATGAAAAGTTCAGTTCATCATAAAAAAAGCCCATTTGCCCCATTTGGGAGGGAGCTTGTAGATTCTGGGGTTAAAAAAAAAAGTGTCTGTGTGTGACTTTTAAATGACAGCTCACACACACATGCATTATGTAAACCCCAGAATCTACTACAAGCTCCTAAATACAAAGAAAATACCAAATATAAATCTAAATACCAAATCAAAAGCATTTTCAGGCTGACAGAATTTTTTAAAGCATTTATGAGGGTTTCTGGCAATGTGTGGAAATGAGACGCTTGAACAGAGCGACTGTGCACTCTGAGTCTGAAGTTGCAGGCAGAGAGAGAGAAACTGATCCATGTGACAGTGTCTGTGCTATAGGATGGCTGTGAGGAAAAAAATGCAACAGGGATTGAAATGAGAGGTGACACTGGTTTTTCTCTTATCTCTAAATTAGGGCTGCAGCTATTGATTATTTTAGGAATCGAGTATTCTATCGATTATTCTGGAGATTAATTGAGTAATCGGATAAAAAACACTTTTGTGTTTTTAAACAACATCAATAGTCCAGGGCTCTCCCTAAGCAATGGCACAATGTCGCTGCGCCAGTGTTTACATTTTGCTGAAATGACGATGGGATGTTTCTGTTTTGTTTTGGTTTATTTCCCCAATTTGGTGAACTGGGTCCCTGCATTATTTTTTTAATCCCCTTTTAAACCCTGCAATTCACCAGATGCATTTCAACTGAAGGTTGAACATGCAAGCCTCACAGTTGGTTTTTCTTCTTCTTCTTCTTCTTATTATTATTATTATTATTATTATTATTATTATTATTATTATTATTATTATTTTAAGTTAGTGTTAGTGAAGCATTCTTTGTTGCTCAAAAAAGCGAGAATTAAAAAGTGAAACACTCAGTGTGAGTCTGAGCAAAACACTAGAATGAGTGGACTTCTTCCAGAGACTGTTTGTCAGTGTAGCCGGGGACGGAGCTGTGACTCACCCAGTCTCAAGAGAGTGCTGAGAGCCCCTCACACTGGGTAGAGAGAGACAGTAGCCATCCGCCGGTGAGTCACTTCCCACACAGTGTTTTTTTTTTTTAAATAGACAAACACACTGCTTCGCTTTAAATGCACAGTCAGTCTATTTTAGATGATCAGCGTGGACCGCCTTTCTCTTAAAAGGCTTTATTTTACTTACTGTGTGTCGCGTTGGAAAGTGGTAACTTTTGGATTACCCTTTACACAGTTTATGGATATGCTCTAGTCTTCTTTTTTTCTGGGGATGTTACAGCACCACACACAGGCCTGGCATATGTACAACAACGTTAAACAAAGCTTCAAAGCGCAGAATTTTGCTCAACCATTTTTTTGTAATTGAATTATTCGAGTTACTCGACTAATTGTTTCAGCCCTACTTTAAATAGAAACACACTGAAAAATGTAATTGGACACAACCACACATCCATCAATGCAGAAGGGTTGAAATCTGAGAAACAAAAAATAATTTGTGACTTCACAGAATGAAACCTTAATTATACATTTGTTCCTGTTGGATCTTATTTACAAATCCAATAACTGAAATTACACTCAACAAAAAAATAAACGCAACACTTTTGGTTTTGCTCCCATTTTGTATGAGATGAACTCAAAGATCTAAAACCTTTTCCACATACACAATATCACCATTTCCCTCTGTGATAGTGAGCACTTCTCCTTTGTTGAGATAATCCATCCCACCTCACAGGTGTGCCATATCAAGATGCTGATTAGACACCATGATTAGTGCACAGGTGTGCCTTAGACTGCCCACAATAAAAGGCCACTCTGAAAGGTGCAGTTTTATCACACAGCACAATGCCACAGATGTTGCAAGATTTGAGGGAGCGTGCAATTGGCATGCTGACAGCAAGAATGTCAACCAGAGCTGTTGCTCGTGTATTGAATGTTCATTTCTCTACCATAAGCCATCTCCAAAGGCGTTTCAGAGAATTTGGCAGTACATCCAACCAGCCTCACAACTGCAGACCACGTGTAACCACACCAGCCCAGGACCTCCACATCCAGCATATTCACCTCCAAGATCGTCTGAGACCAGCCACTCGGACAGCTGCTGAAACAATCGGTTTGCATAACCAAAGAATTTCTGCACAAACTGTCAGAAACCGTCTCAGGGAAGCTCATCTGCATGCTCGTCGTCCTCATCGGGGTCTCAACCTGACTCCAGTTCGTCATCGTAACCGACTTGAGTGGGCAAATGCTCACATTCGCTGGCATTTGGCACATTGGAGAGGTGTTCTCTTCACGGATAAATCCTGGTTCACACTGTCCAGGGCAGATGGCAGACAGCGTGTGTGGTGTCGTGTGGGTGAGCGGTTTTCTGATGTCAATGTTGTGGATCGAGTGGCCCATGGTGGCGGTGGGGTTATGGTATGGGCAGGCGTCTGTTATGGATGAAGAACACAGGTGCATTTTATTGATGGCATTTTGAATGCACAGAGATACCGTAACGAGATCCTGAGGCCCATTGTTGTGCCATACATCCAACAACATCACCTCATGTTGCAGCAGAATAATGCACTGCCCCATGTTGCAAGGATCTGTACACAATTCTTGGAAGCTGAAAATGTCCCAGTTCTTGCATGGCCGGCATACTCACCGGACATGTCACCCATTGAGCATGTTTGGGATGCTCTGGACCGGCGTATATGACAGCGTGTACCAGTTCCTGCCAATATCCAGCAACTTCGCACAGCCATTGAAGAGGAGTGGACCAACATTCCACAGGCCACAATTGACAACCTGATCAACTCTATGCGAAGGAGATGTGTTGCACTGCATGAGGCAAATGGTGGTCACACCAGATACTGACTGGTATCCCCCCCCCAATAAAACAAAACTGCACGTTTCAGAGTGGCCTTTTATTGTGGACAGTCTAAGGCACACCTGTGCACTAATCATGGTGTCTAATAAGCATCTTGGTATGGCACACCTGTGAGGTGGGATGGATTATCTCAGCAAAGGAGAAGTGCTCACTATCACAGACTTAGACTGGTTTGTGAAGTGTTTCTGTGTAGGCTCTCAGTTGTCCAGGTTGTTTCCATAGTAGAGAAGCTTGAATCTTCGACTGGACTGGGTTGCTTGATGCGAGGACGTTTCGCTTCAAATCGCAGAAGCTTCCTCAGCTAAAATTCTTGCTCTGGTGGTCTGACTTCTGTCTTGACTCTTGTAGAGAAGAATAATCAAGAAGTCACAAAAGCTGGAGTTTTAAACCTAACCAGACCCCTCCTACCAAGTGGCAGACTGCTGTAGGCTGGTGACTAAACAATAGCACTAATTAGCACCTATTGTACTCTAGTTAACACCCTCCTAATGACAGGGCAGCTGTCCCTCTCCTGATGGCTCCCTTGACGACTCTGCTGATGACGTGAATGACTCATTACCATGAACAAAAGACTGAAACTGCTTTGACCTGAGTACCCCATTGTAAACAGGGGATAAAGCGTGTCTCAGACCCCCTCCCCGGTTAAGGCTAGGTTTCAAACGTTTCACAAAGAATGCCTCCTTGACCCCTCTCTCAAACCATTTCTTCTCCCTGGCTAATATTTTAACTTCCTTGTCCTCAAATGTGTGGTTAGTGTCTTTAAGGTGGAGATGAACTGCAGACTGAGGTCCACTGGCGCCCTCTCTGCGGTGCTGGTATAGCCTTTTGTGTAAAGGTTGCTTAGTCTCACCTATGTAGTGTTCGCTACAGTTTTCCTGACAACTGATAGAATACACTACATTGCTCTGTTTGTAACTAGGGATCCTGTCCTTAGGGTGAACTAATTTCTGTCTCAAGGTGTTAACTGGTTTAAAGTAAACTGGGATTTTGTGCTGTGTGAAGATCCTCTGTAGTTTTTCCCCTACTCCTGCTAAATAAGGGAGAGACACTCCTCTTCTTCTTGTCTCCGTCTCCTGTCTATCTGGTCTCTTTGTTCTCTGGGACTTCTGCACTTTGTCCAGGGACCACATGTGAGGGCTTTCCGGACAAGTTGTTGTTCTTTAGCCTTCCCTCTGCAGTTGTGGGCACCTGTAGGGCGCTGTGTTGAAGCGTCCTGATCACCCCAAGCTTGTGTTCAAGGAGGTGGTTTGAGCCAAAGAGCAGGTATTGGTCAGTGTGAGTTGGTTTTCTGTAAACCCCTGTCTGGAGCTGCTAAAATGAAGGCTAAATGGTTGTTTCTGGCATCCTCACGTGTGAACTTGATATTGGCGTCCACCAAGTTGATGTGTTCTGTAAAGTCCTCAACTTCCTGTTGCTTGATTTTAACCCATGTGTCATCAACATATCTGAACCAGTGACTGGGAGAGATGCCCATGAAAGACGTCAAGGCTGTCTTCTTCACTCGCTCCATGTACAGATTGGCCACAATGGGGGATACCGGAGACCCCATTGCACAGCCATGAATCTGCCTGTAGTAATTCCCCCTAAACAGGAAATACGTGGTGTTAAGACAGATCTCCAAGAGCTGGCAGATGTGGTCTGGTGTGAGTTTGGTCCTTTCAAGTAGAGACACATCCTCCAGCAGTCTCTGCCTCACAGCTGAGACAGCCTCAGTGGTGGGGATGCAGGTGAACAACGAAGTCACATCAAAAGACACAACTGTTTCATCTACCTCCAGCTGCAGGTCCTTGATCTTGTTCACAAAATCTTGTGTGTTCTCCACATGGTGTTCTGAGTTACCCACTAGAGGAGCCAAAATCCACTTGAGGTGCTTGGCCACATTGTACGTAATGGAATCTGTGCTACATACAATAGGCCTGAGTGGCACGTCCTGTTTGTGGATTTTGGGCATAGATGCATCTATGGACTGCATCTATGGAGAGTTTTTTTTTCATTATATTTCCTGATAGTGCAGCTGATAAGAGAATATTTAGAGGGGAATCCTGCAAATGGTGATAAAAGCATCAAATTCGGCAGAAATACTCCTCAGACAATCCTCTTTTGAAAAAACAATTGGCCACTTGAATTTTCAATCGGTGGTCAGGTAGGGGTCAATTGAAGAATTACACAGAGCTAAAAATTAAAAGATGCTCCAATCATATGGAGAAATATTCCACATTATTTGCCTGATCATAAAGATTCCAAAAAGATATCGTTTGGACTATCTGTGACTGAATTCTGTGGAGTTACGGGATAAATCAGCAAGAATGGTGACAAAGGTCAGTTTCATTTTGTACAGGGGTCAAAAGTTAAAGTTGCTCCAATTTGGTAAAAAGTGATGCAAATTACTAGTTAAGTTAACACGATTTAAAAAAGGAATAGTTTGGACCATGTATCATCCTTACTTATCACGTTACGGGGTAACATATGTCACAGGTCATAGAATCCAATAGACGTAGACCTTGTTTGACCTTTACTTTGGAGACCAAGCATTCAACGCTGCCAACACTATTCCATTTATTAATTACCTATAAACTTTGCCCAAATTGTGATTTTAACTAATGAATAATCCAAAGGAAAAAAAAAAATCACAAAAACACTTAAAGGCCATGAAAAGTCATTCAGCATTATCAATTTGGTGATGCATCCACCTTTATTATTAAAAATCATCAGTATCTGCAAAACTAATCTTGTATTTACTTGGTATGGGATCAATACCAAATCTTGCAGTATCACACACCACTACTGAATACGAGTTACTGTTTGTGAGCTATTCCAAGAACATAAAGCTTTACAAGGTAGTGTTAAGCATTGATGTACAGCACTTTTCTGAGATAGTACTCTAATAATGAGGATATCTCATTAGCATGGCACCGAAGACAGTCGGTACACATTCAGGACACAGGAAGTGGCATTACCAATCTGTGAACACATGATACAAGTTGCACCTTAAAAACCCACAAATGTATCCCCCTTCAGTGAACACTGATGACAGTTCTGGCTTGGCGATCATATTTCTTGACATTGATTGAGACAGATTTAGCCTCTGTCCTCCTCTTGGCTACATAGTCATTAGCCCCAATTTTTTGCCAGGCACTGATGAGTTCCCAGAGAATTGATGCTTACTTTTCCACAATCTCGTTTTAATTACAGCCCTATATTACCCACTCACAATACATTTTATTAGTCATGTATATGTAGAAAGGAGGTCTTAGACATGTGTTCCCATTTAGGAATGGACCCCGGGATCCTTGTATCTGTCTTGAGTCTATTAAGGATGGTGCGATTTCTTGGCATGTCTTCCTGACAAACAGGAGCTGTAAATAAAAGATGCTGCTGCAAAACAGACCTTGGTTCCCATTAGCGAGCCGACACTCATCATCCTTCATAACCCACGTATTTATCTCCCAGTGTTACAGTTGGTCCACAACATACATTTTTTTGCTTCCTCCTCTTCTTGCAGGAGAGAAAATCAAGGATGTCCTGACAGTCAATTAAATGTACGCTCTTCACACCTATTGCATCATGCCAGTCTGGGAGGATGTCTGCTTTAATACGCCAACTAAAGCAGAGAATCTTCCTCACATTATCATCTTGCTCGTCACAATTTGGGGAATAATAAGACCCTTCTTAACTGGACAAGACAGTGATTCCTAACAGAGGATGTCAGCCCACACCACAAATTCAATTCCGTCAAGCCACTTGACTTATAAATATTAAAGGACGTTAAATATGAAGCTGTCAGCAAGATGCTGGACAAAAGAAAAGGCCATAGTGGAAACAACCCTTCTCACTGAGTGTTCACTGGACCGTGTTATACAAGTCTCACCAAAGTTATCAAAACTGTATTTTCATGAACAGCCGTAAGATTGTTTGCACACGGCTTGAGGTAACATCTTGGGGTAAATCCTCCTATGTCAAAGGTCTCAAACTGGGCACCTAGGAACAGAATATGGACTGCAAACATGTCGTACCTATGAGTTGTATGATGATGGTTACATCCAACTGTGATAGTACATATGGTGGTTAGGCTTTCTGTCATGTGTGTGTCCCCACAAATTAAGAGTTCTTATCCAGTATAGACCCACCTATAACCACATTGCGCAGGTGCTGTGAAAATAATAAAAAAAAAATACATGCCACCCACAGGATTTAAACCTGCACTTTCCAAAAGCTCTGACTGCCAGTCAGAGACTTTACCACTGAGCTACCATCACTGTCCTGTAAAAGGTGCAGGAAAATGCCTGATATCAAGAAGGACATGGATGTATTAAAAAAATAAAATAAAACCAGATAACCATATATAAACACTGCATTTTATTGAATCCCTCTTATCACCGGGCAATACAAGTATGACCCATCTGTCTCTCTGTAGATGACCCAAGGTCACAGAAGTACAGTCATGAAATGACATGAATGAGAAGCAGGGTGCTCTTATCATGTCCACATCTGCTGGCAGGACACGTGCGGGGCCGCCTGGACACATGTGTCTTGTAGTTGGCGCATTGCAGGACAGACACTGTGTCATGTGGAACAGCGCTCACATGGGTGGCATAACATTCACATCGCCTGCTATGTGTTATGATCTGATGGTCCGGCTCACCTGGGGTAGCCTGTCAATGTGCTGCAGCCCATTGCAACAGTGATATATGCTTTTATGTATGTCCATGTGATGACAGCAAGCAGACACATGCACGTCAAACACAGTACCAGAACCACAGATCTCTACAGCTGCTCTTGTCGGCAGCCAAACCCCCTCTTAGTTCAGCACCAACACCAACGTGTCACTGTGTCTTTTTGCAAAGCCACACTCGTGGGGCACTTAGACAAATTTCATACCCAGCTCGGCAGTGATCGTTTGCTGACTGTTGTCATGTTAACAGTGCGAATAGCCAAACATTTTCTAAGTGCCAAGCGAGCGGTGCTAGATGTTCACAGCACACACTCTGTCTTTCAGCCACTGGTGTGCGCAAATAATTGTAGCAACAGGTGTATGAGGCACTGGAGACAGCTCCGATATTACACATACTGCATACAATTCCTGCTTCATGCACAATTCGACCACATTTGCACTATGTGTGAAGGGGCCCTTAGGCAGGCGCTTATTTTTTTCAAACAAAGTTTTGATCTGGTCACTGAATGAGGCAGGTCCTGACTCAAGGTCAGGCTTTTAATCAATGATATACGCAAGTCTAATTGGTGGTGGGGATTCTGCGTAGATCTTTTAGTGCCTCTTAACAGTAACTAATCCGTTACATGCATATAACTGTCCATCTTATACATATAACAGATTTTGATTATAATTATAATTATTATCTTAAATAATTATAAAATTTTGATTATAATGAACAGTATTCCCTGGTCCACCTGAATCCATTATATGAGTTTTACTATAGATGGAAAACAAGGTAAGGCCCACGATGGAACCTTGAGACACCCCTTTCCAGATGGAAAGCACAGAGAACACTGCACTTGCTTGCTTTCAACATTTTTTTAACATTCCTGTTATGTTCCGGTTCAAACTGACCCGTTTTAAAGTTTGAAGATCTAGGAAAAATAGTTAAAAAATATTTTTTTCAGTATGAAACTTCTTCTGCTTGTCTTAATTAGTGTAATCAACATATAATATGAAAATGGTTCATCTCACATATTTGCAACCACCTCCTGTATGTCTATATCACATAGATACTGTTTGGCTCAATTTGACCCAGCAGTCAAACTGGAGGTAAAAGGGTGTCATTTCACCCCAATCACACACACACACACACACACACACACACCACACACACACACACACACACACACACACACACACACACACACACACACACACACACACACACACACACACACACACATACAGGTGCAGGTGTGATGACTTTTGACAGGAACCATTTATGTTCTCATCATTTATGTTTTCACAAGCTACAATTTGGGTCAGGAGGTTCCAAAGACAAAGCTCACAATGGTCAGAACTGTCTGAAAGAACAGGGCTGAACCTCCGGTTGAGATGCTGGTAATCAAGAACAGGGCCCCTCAATCTTCCACGATTGCCTTCTCAGACAGCACAGCCCGGTTGTCTTACTGACCCAAAAAGGGAAAAAAGAATGTGCACTCTGCACAAAAATGCTGAAATCAGGACAAGAGAGGACCAGAAACCAAGCATGATACTTGATTACAATGCCACCAAAGGGGAGTTGACAACTTGGACAAAGTAACAGGGTCCTACAGCACCAAACGAATGACTGCGTGCTGGCCACTGGTCATCTTTTGTAACATGATCGGCCTACAATGCATTTGTCATCTTGACTGAGATCTTTCCTGACTGTAATGTGTCAAAGCTGAACAAGAGGCGCATTTTTCTCGAGGAGCTGGGGAAGGCGCTTGTTCTGCAGGCCATCTGACCATGTCAAGACAACCATGACCTGTGCAAACCTCATTTGCACAAAGCACAGTGTGGTGACATGTCACTCTTGTGCTGTGTAGATGTACACAAACACACATGTTCATATTGCAATTGCTTGTTGTTGGATTGCGAGTTTGTTCATTTCTGGTTCACGAACTGTGCATGTACGTAAAGCAAAATGTAATTGTTAGGTTTCAATGTTATGTAAAACTATTATGTTTTATATGTTGGTCTTTCAAATGTAATAAAGTGGTGAAACATTTAAAAAAGTTTAAACATGCACAGTAGTGTTCAGAATAATAGTACTGCTATGTGACTAAAAAGATTAATCCAGGTTTTGAGTATATTTCTTATTGTTACATGGGAAACAAGGTACCAGTAGATTCAGTAGATTCTCACAAATCCAACAAGACCAAGCACTCATGATACGCACACTCTTAAGGCTATGAAATTGGGCTATTAGTAAAAAAAAAAAGTAGAAAAGGGGGTGTTCACAATAATGGTAGCATCTGATGTTGACGCTACAAAGTCAAAACTATTATGTTCAAATTTCTTTTTTAGCAATCCTGTGAATCACTAAACTAGTATTTAGTTGTATAACCACAGTTTTTCATGATTTCTTCACATCTGCGAGGCATTAATTTTGTTGGTTTGGAACCTAGATTTTGCTCATTTACTAGTGTGCTTGGGGTCATTGTCTTGTTGAAACACCCATTTCAAGGACATGTCCTCTTCAGCATAAGGCAACATGACCCCTTCGAGTATTTTGACATATCCAAACTGATCCATGTTACCTGGTATGCGATATATAGGCCCAACACCATAGTAGGAGAAACATGCCCATATCATGATGCTTGCACCACCATGCTTCACTGTCTTCACTGTGAACTGTGGCTTGAATTCAGAGTTTGGGGGTCGTCTCATAAACTGTCTGCGGCCCTTGGACCCAAAAAGAACAATTTTACTCTCATCAGTTCACAAAATATTCCTCCATTTCTCTTTAGTACAGTTGTGTTCTTTGGCAAATTGTAACCTCTTCTGCACGTCTTTTATTTAACAGAGGGACTTTGCCGTGGATTCTTGCAAATAAATTTGCTTCACACAGGTGTCTTCTAACTGTCACAGCACTTACAGGTAACTCCAGACTGTCTTTGATCATCCTGGAGCTGATCAATGGGTGAGCCTTTGCCATTCTAGTTATTCTTCTATCCATTTTGATGGTTGTTTTCTGTTTTCTTCCACGCGTCTCTGTTTTTTTTTTTTGTCCATTTTAAAGCATTGGAGATCATTGTAGATGAACAGCCTATAATTTTTTGCACATGCGAATAAGTTTTCCCCTCTCCAATCAACTTTTTAATCAAACTACACTGTTCTTCTGAACAATGTCTTGAACATCCCATTTTCCTCAGGCTTTCAAAGAGAAAGGCATGTTCAACAGGTGCTGGCTTCATTCTTAAATAGGGGACACCTGATTAACACCTGTTTGTTCCACAGAATTGACGAACTCCCTGACTGAATGCCACACTACTATTATCGGAAACACCCCCTTTTCTACTTTTTTACTAATAGCCCAATTTCATAGCCTTAAGCGTGTGCATATCATGAATGCTTGGTCTTGTTGGATTTGTGAGAATCTACTGAATCTACTGGTACCTTGTTTCCCATGTAACAATAAGAAATATACTCAAAACCTGGATTAATCTTTTTAGTCACATAGCACTACTATTATTCTGAACACTACTGTATTTTTTTATGAAAAGGAGTAAATTATCCTAATTGAACCATTACCTGTTAGAGGTTTTGGTTTCAGACATCTTTTTGATAATTAAACATGCACCAGGTCAAATTTACCCGGGAACACCATTGCTGTTCCTCACAAATGAACATAACAGGAGTGTTAAAGGATACTGTCATCTTGTGTGAAAAAAATCACTTGCTTCATGAAGCCTCATTTGGTGACCAGTGTTCATACCTCCCAAGAAAAAGTCCCATGTTCAAAGCTCACATGTGCCCCAATCTCCCTGTGAATTAACGTGGATTCATATCAGATCTGCTGTGGTGGGTTGGGGGGGGCAGCAAAAGAACTAGATGGAAAATTAAAAAAATTACAGAGTTCATCAATGTAAACAGCATTTTGTAGCTTTGGGATTAACATTGGAACAGTCAACTTTATCCAACTCTAAGCAGAGATGGACGTAACTATGATTTTTGCAAATATCACTGAATGTTATGTGACTTTGTGGAAAATGTCAATTTCTGAAGAAGAGTAGGTTTTCTGTAAAGATCCAATCATTCTTGAAGTGAGTGGTGAAGAAAAGATGCATGTCTCTGCGGTGAAGTGCCATCAGTTCAACTGCAGTGTTGCAGTGTGCATGTCTGAAAACACAGTCAAGATTAAATGGAGCTCAAAGTGTGTGTGTGTGTGTGTGTGTGTGTGTGTGTGTGTGTGTGTGTGTGTGTGTGTGTGTGTGTGTGTGTGTGTGTGTGTGTGTGTGTGTGTGTGTGTGTGTGTGTGTGTTAGGCACACATCCCTGCATACCCATGGTTCATCTTCCTCTGGTCAATACCACATACCCGCCACAAATGTTGAATGATTGCTTCTACTGCGCCGCCCGGTCGTAGCAGGGGGAGATTGATCATTCTCACCGTATTAGAAATGAAATGGCTTGCCACATGGAGTTGTTTTCCCTCTTGCTGTTAGCAGTCACTCAACATGTGTGCCACATCAAGTCTAGGCCCCTTGACAGCTGAGGGTACTGTGGATATGTGTTCGTGTTCGGAGAAACGCAGAGGACATGGATGGCGATCAGTCACCTGACTTATGGGCGCAATTGTCTCTCTGTGGCCCGTTTCCTGACCTGTAATGATGTCACAGCACCACAGCAATTGAGAAAAATACCATGCAAGGGCGCAGTAAAGGAGAGCGAACTAACAAGTTGGCGCTGACTTATTGTTTTGCCAGGTTGAGGCATTTGGCGCTGGAGTGCAACTTTGGTGCTTCTGTTAGCTGTGCGAATGTGAGTCTGCTCACAGCTTTTTATCAACTATTTGATGCATTTCGCTTAAAAGCCATCATTATGGGGTACAGTATTTAAAATATATATACAGTATATTGAAGTCTACTAGGTTAAACCTACACTGTGTGGGATATAGTGTCATCTAGTGGTAAGAATGCAGATTGTGTTGTGCCATCACAATTTTGTTTCCTTTCTTGTTTTGTTTTGTTTTTGTTTTTTTGTTTTGTTTTGTTTTTGTGAACAGGGATTTGTGAGTCCTTCCCTTCTCTTTTGATAAATAATATATATGATCCTCAATTTCCCAAATATAGGTTCTCAAAATTGGCAACCAGCATGTAGTGCATAATGGAGTAACTTGTACTGTATTAACATGGTGGTGCAACATGGCGGCTCCTGACAGGGGCCCACTCCCATGTAGATATGAAGGGCTCATTCTGTTTTCAATTCAGTTTAGTTTATTTCATTTATATAGCGCCATATCACAACAAAGTTGCCTGAAGGCACTTCACACAAATAAGGTCTAACCTTACCAACCCCTAGAGCAAGCACACAGGCAACAATTGTAAGGAAAACCTCCCTCTGATGATATTGAGGAAGAAACCTCAAGCAGACCAGACTCAAAGGGGTGACCCTCTGCTTGTGCCATACTATCGACACACTTGACAATACAAATACACAGTAAATTTTGGAAGTCCATGCTGGTGTACAGGAAGGGAGGCTTGCAAAAGAAGACACCTACTCCCACTTCTGGATGGAGCTGCACCTCATACCTTAGGAACAGCATTGAGGTAATTATACTCTAATGAATTATACACTAATGTATAATTATAAAATAATGAATGTAATATTTTATTCATGCAAACCGACACCTCTAAATCCTACATAGTTTAGATTTGTGCATGATTTTATTGTTGTACTTTTTGAATATTAATGCCAGTACTGTCGTAAAATCAGCAAGCAAAGGTTTTTTTTTATAACACAAACTGACAAATATGCACAAAGGGTTAAAAATTTTGACAAATACATAATTATATGAATTAAATACTTAAACTCAAATCCTACTTGTAAACCCCCAAACTTTCAGGCATTCAACATTAAATACTATGCATTGTTTTATTTCCATTTTTATATTTATTTCCAAAAAGATAATCCATTAATTTCAGGCTTACTTTACAAATTATACAGCCCACTTTAACAGTTGGGGCAGTTGGTGGCAATTTTAAAGTTTCTACTGTATGTGTGGATGATAATGAGCTTTAGCTCAAAATAGGTTTTAAGCATGGAGAAAGCTCACCACAGCTTAAATTAAGACAATCAGCCTCTTGGTTTTATAAGAAATAGCACTTGGAGAGGTGGGGGAACAAAATAAATAAAAATAATAATGCATAGCATGTGTGATGAGGTTAGGACAATTTGGACATAAACTGCAATGGTCCAGGAAATTATTTAATTCTCTTCCACTGCTTGGATCTTGCAAAGCTGATCCACAGGGGAAATGAAGCTGTAGTCTATGACTGCTGTGCAAACTGCCCAGCAGCAGTGATGGGACTCTACCCAAAATATCATCCTATTGTAACCTGAGGGTGCACTGCATGATCTATCCATATATAACCCCCCCCCCCCCACAATTAGGGGAAAAACACTCTCCAGCTCTGTTGTTTTCATATGTAATTAATGTTTGTTACGTCCGCCAAGGACGTAATAAAATCATTGGCATTTATTTGTTTATTTGTCTGTCTGTCTATTACGTCAAAACTACTATACAGATTTCGAATACATTTTCACCACAGGTACATATTAGGCCATGGAAGAATCCATTAAATTTGGGATGTGATCTGGATCTGTTTTCTGAATCAAGTTTCACTTTATATACTCTTTGAAGGATTACCGTTAGCAGGATTACATAAAAACTACTGCATGGATTTTAGCAAAAATTTTGACACGGATACATAATAGGCCATAGAAGACTCCATTAAATTTTGGAGGTGATCCAGTTCCAGATTCTGGATGAAGCTTCACTTTGTATAGTCTTTGAAGGATTACGTCAAAACTACTTCATGGATTCTCAACAAATTTGCACCACAGATACATATTAAGGCATGGAAGACTCCACTGGATTTTGGAGGTATTCTGGATCCAGATTCTGGATAAAGATTTCCCTTTATATAGGCTTTGAAGGATTACTTCAAAACTACTTTATGGATTCTCACCACATTTGCACCACTGATAGATATTATGCCATGAAAGACTCCACTAAATTTTGGAGGTGATCCAGATTGACGGACATCAGAAATCTTTGATTGCTCACGTTTTTCTTGCAGCTGCATGCAGCTAAGCTCATGTATTTTTTTTTTAATTTTTCGGCCCCACATGCTGATCCGCGTGTGAACAAATTAACTCACTTATGTGATTTTGACGAATCTTGGTGGAATGTTTTTATGGACTGTTAAACCTTGATATTACAGGCCAATTTTAAATGGGTCATGTGACCTTTTGACCTTGGGTGACCTTGACAAATCAACCACATTTAGAATAATTTTCAGGAATTGTTATGGATAAACCTGTGGTTACGAATAAACATAAGGGTGATTCTTTAACTACGGGCACTATTGGCCTTGTAAATGTAATTTCCACCACACCACTGCCTTACAATATAAAGCGCCTTGGGGCAACTGTTTGTTGTGATTTGGCGCTATATAATGTGCTCTGATGTCACTGTTTATCTCCATAGAAACTACCCAAACAATCTTTCATACAAACTGTTTAAAGGGACATTACAGTGTTGTGGTGGAAATTACGGCAATAGTGTGGGACAACTACATTTTGTTTAAAAAAATCACAACAGTTGTATGACATTGAATACCCCAATTATGTTTTGATTATTTTACTGATATTTTATTCAGAGATATTTTAAAACATTAGAAAAAACGTTTCTTTACCATTCATTTTTATCATTGAAGATCAAAAGTCTGGGTGTGGGACAAGCACAAAACGGCAATATTTGCATATACTGATGCTGAAAAAAGGTGAAAAACTCATCATAGATTACTAGAACAAATTTCTTAACACACTTTCATTGTAAAGATAACTATTAAAGTGTGAAATTTCCCCTTTTTTCTGTTTTTCATACAATATGATCAGAGGACATAAGTGCCCGTAGTCTAAGAATCACCCATAAATATGAAGTCATATATCACTTTTCCATTGGACTTTCCTTTCCTATTGGTTCTGTTTTTTGAGGAATTGCTTGTAGACACACCCATGTCACTAGTATAAAACATGAACATGAAGTCATATATGAGCTTTGGGTTTGTCTCATGACCTTTTGATCTGGGGTGATCTTGAAAAGTCAAACTCATTAAGAATGATTATTTTGAGGAACTACCCTTAATTGGAGTAAGTTGGTCATGAAAATTAATGAATGAATACATTTTAGGGAACTAGTGACACCTAAGGTTTAGTGGTTAGCACTGCTAACCACGAAACCACCGCGGTCCATGTTTGTGTGGGTTTCATCTGGGTGCTCTGGCTTCCTCCCACATCCAATGACATGCAGGTTCGGTGAATTGGAGACTCTAAACTTGTTGTAGGTCTGATTGGGCGGATCATCATATTCTACTTGATAGGCTGGAAAATCATTTTGGGATTACTGGGAGTGCCCTTGCATGGCTGACATCATACTTGACCAGTCGTTTTGTACAGTAACACTACCTCTAACCTTAGTGACATGAAATTTGGGGTTCTGCAGGGGTATGTCTTAGGCCCCCTGCTTTTCTCCCTTTATATAGCACCCCTTTGACACATATTGTGGCATTTTTGGATTACCTTTCATTGCTATGCAGATGATACTCAGTTATACATGCCGATAACTGCTGGTAATCTCGTTCACATAAAATCCTTAGAAGATTGCCTTGCAGCAGTGAGAAGTTGGATGTCAAGAACCTTCCTACTTTTAAACTCTGATAAGACTGAAATGATGATTCTTGGTCCAGTGAGACATCGGCATCAATTTGACCAGTTAACACTCAGCCTAGGCTCGTGTGTCATACATCACAAAGACAAAGTGAGGAACCTTGAGGTAACTTTTTATCCTTTGTTCTCCTTTGGCCTCCACATTAGAAATATTACTAGGACTGCTTTCTTCCACCTGCGAAATATAGCGAAGATTCGACCCATCCTGTTTGTGGCTGATGCTGAGACCCTGATCCATGCATTTATCTCGTCTAGATTGGACTACTGCAATGTTCTATTTTCTGGTTTATCGCAGTCTAGCATTAGGGCTCTCCAATTTATTGAAAATGCTGCAGCCAGATTTTTGACATGAGGCAGAAAGTTCGACCACATTACACCCATTTTGGCGTCTCTTGACTGACTTCCTGTCCCAGTGAGATCAGATTTTAAGGTTCTGCTACTAACCTATAAAATTATTCATGGACTGGCACATCCCTACCTAGCTGACCTAATTAAAGCTTACATACCGGCACGGGCCTTACATTCTCAGCATGCAGGACTACTTTGTGTCCCTAGGGTGAATAAGAAGTCTGCGGGTCACATAGCTTTCTCTTATCGTGCCCCTGTTCTGTGGAATGATCTCCCTGCATCAATAAAACAGTCAGATTCTGTGGAGACTTTCAAGTCCAGACTTAAGACGCACTTCTTTTCCCTTTCATATTGCTAGCATACAGGTACAGTTTTGTTTTACGCTTTTTACTCTTTTAATTCATTTTATTAGTGATTGGAGCGGGCCGTGGTGTTAACTTTACCTAAATTCTGGGTCTTTTAGTGAAGCTTAGGGCTAGTGGCCGGCGATCACCTTAGTATTTCTTCTGTTTTTCTTGTTGATTAATGCTGGCAAATTACACAGTATTTTTTTTTTTTTGTCTTTCTGATGCTTGATTCTGTTTTTTTCTCTCTGTTTAAGGTGCAGCTCCATCCAGACATGGGAGTTGTATTTGTGTTGGCGACCCTCCTGTCCTATGCACCAACGGCATTTCTTGTATATTCGTCCGTGAATTGTTCTGTGAATTGTTCTGTAATTTATGTCTGTAGCATGGCCCAAGCAGAGGGTCACCCCTTTGAGTCTGGTCTGCTTGAGGTTTCTTCCTCAGAGGGAGTTTGTCATTACCACTGTTGCTCTGAGGGTTGGTAAGGTTAGACCTTACCTCTGTGAAGCGCCTTGAGGCAACTCTGTTGTGATTTGGCGCTATATAAATGAAAATAAATTGAAATTGAAAATTGGGTCTTCACAGCAGATGGATCTGCATGCTGATTTGGCACACCGGATGCCCTTCCTGACATAACTTGTCATTACATGGTGAATGGGCAGGGGTGGCCTTGAACCGACATCCTACCATTCTGGCAACAAGTGCACTAACTACTCACAAAGCATTTTTCTTTTCTCAGTAAATCAAAAATGCCTTTTGTTGTTCAGCTAATCATTGTGATAATCCTAAAATATACTATGTGTATATTAATTTTGGCATTTCACACAAACGTAATTTAGACCTTCGCTAATATTTAATTTTTCTTCAAATATGTCACTAACTCCGGAGATCTTGTGTGACAGCCTCATCGCATGATGTCAGTATCCTTTTGTACATCACATTCATAGAATTTTGCTTTTTAACAAAATGACAATATTTTTGGAGTTTATGTGTACTGGTTATTACTTTATTTTTTGGTCTGTGACAACACTGATTACTGCAGAATAATCTCAAGTGAACAATAGCATATTTTCCTTATCTTGGCGTACTAATGGTAGCAATTGTGTGCAAACTTCCATGGCTTCTCATTAAAGGTTTGTCATTTTTGTGTTGCTTTTGTCAGTGTTGAGTATTTCTTGCTCTGTGTTATTCCTGTGGGCACACTTCCAGTTATACTGGTCTCATGGTCAACATCCATGGGCAATGCAACTTGTTTCATCTTAATTTGGGAGGAAATACCCAAAAAGTGGTTTAAATGATTGAGGATCAACAGTTCTGTATGTGTGCAATGTGATAGATAAGTAGTTTTTGAGGAATGCCTAATATTTTGTTGCAAATTATACAATAAGAGAGAAGGTGATGTAGAGCTTAAAGTGCAAAATGGAACATACATACCTACGCTGATTTCAATTAAACTTATTTATAAATAGTTTGAATTGAATAGAGAGTAGCACAGTGGCTTAGTAGTTTGCATGTTCTCCCAGTGTTCATGTGAGTTCTGTCAGGGTGCCCCGGCTTCCTCTCCTTTCCAAAGATCTGCAGTTTAGGTGGATTGGACACTTATTATTAGATATGGAAGTATGATAAATGGGTACAAGGTATACAGTGATGCTTGATTAAGCGCATGCTTTGCTTTTTGCAGGTCTGCAATGCATACTATCAGTTTTGTTTGTCTGTACTTGAGGTTTCCAGCACATTGTGTGGTCTGTAGTCACAACATTCAATCTGATTTCACATGCCCTCTATATTAACATGTCCAGATTCAAAATGATGTTAATGCCAGGTGGGGAGGGGGATCTCAAAACCAGGCTGTACTTACTTTATTTATTAAAAACTTTAGGTGTGGATGTCAAAACCCAACTTCTAATCCAAGTTGGGTAACGGCTGAAGTAGGGAATTGTCTGTTGGGGTTAAATACTGGTACATTTTTCAGCAACATTTCAGTTCATTGCTTGGAAAATCCGTGCTGGGCTGGACTGCCAATTTGAACCCGAGAGCCAGGTGGAAATTTGAAGTGCTGGGCAGTACTGCTTGTTGCCGCCGCCGCCCACCGTAGCTAGAACCCTGGTCAGTGTGTATGTTAACTTCCACTAACTCAAAGCTAACTTACGCCCTTGTCAGAAACTCATAAATGTAAATATTCTTTGTGATTGATTGATTAATTGATTGATTGATAGCTGGGCTTTTATTGAACATGTACAAATTGTAAGTAAGACAATAAGATCTTAATATTTAATATAAATAACAATAAGCGTGTGTGTGTGTGTGTCTGTGTGTGTGTGTGTATATATATATATATATATATATATATATATTAGGGCTGGGCAACGTTAACGCGCTAACGTTGCGTTAGTTATTGAGGTCATTATCGCCGACAATTTTGTTCCTCCCCTTAACACTGCGTTTTTTTTTTTTTTTTAGCCTTTTATGACTGTTGCTCGTTGCCTTTTATTTTGAAAGCGTCAGTTGGGGGCGAGCTTATGCTGCTGCTTCCTGCTGATAGCTGAGTTCACACAGAAAATGCCACGAGGATCGAGAAAAGTACAGGCTATGCAATGCACAACAAAACAAAATGCAGAAAGATGCCGAACTTTTGAATGGACATTTTCGGTACAAAGTTCTACAGGATCAGGCCCGGATCCAGACCGGTTTGGACTGATAAAGCTGCATCGGTCAAATTTTTTTTTACGCATCGTTCGTCATCGGTTAAAAAAAAAATCTTGAATAATCTCGAATAGCCGAATGTGTCCCCGCGGTGAACACAGCTTTTCGGTGGTTTTCATGTCAACCTATAGTCCATAAATGATATGGATTTTTCCGAGTTTCAGAGTCATACGGACGTACAAATAAAGTCGGATATTCAGGGTTTGGTCTGTAATAAACTATTTCTGCAGCGCGGCTCCACTTTGAAACCATGAACCATTGAAGCAATGCTTCGATCCAGTAGCTCGTTGGTTCTTTGATTCACTGCTCTTCAGAAATGGCAAGCCGCTTCTTAACCCATTGCAAAGCCATTAAAATATCGTCAGTCACTTTTGTGTGGATTAAAGTCACTAACTGTGACTCATGTCTTGTTGCTGTCAAGAAACGAGAATCGTCCTCCGTTCCGTTCACACAGCTCGAAACGCTGCGCGGCTGAGACAGAGTCCGGTCGGAATTAATAACTTAAAAATGAATCGCCGCTTTAAATAAAATGACACCTCTTTCCAAATGTAATACAGACAAGAAACTACAATCGACTAAAACATTTTTTTTTCCTCCCAAAATGAAACGTGCTGTATTTTCTTTTCAAATTACATCCTGAAGTGAAGCACAGCAGCTGTAAGAGCTCAGCTCAGATATATGGAAACACATTCATGCCAATAATGTCTGAAAGGAAATGCTTTTGACAAAAACTACAGATTTTGTTTATTCCTATTTATGTCCAGAGATCAAGGATTCACCATGTAGAGTTCATTATGTACAAAGTTTAAGGATCCAGTGACCAAATTCATATTTATTTACTTTAAGACTCAATAAAATGTTCAATTTCAATTCAATTTAATTGGCTTATAAAGTGCCAAATCACAACAAAATCTAAGTATACTAAAACAAATACATCACAATTGTACACATATCAAATTGTGGTATGTGTACAATTGTGACGTATTTGTTTTAGTACATTTAGTCATGGACATGACTATTGTTATTTTGATATGAAACAGGATAACAAATGACCTTACAGTGGTTTTATATTTGATTTCATTAGTGTGTTTCAGTTGAAATTTACATTTTCAGATTTATGCAATGTTCATTTACATTTTCAAATAAAACTGTGCTTTTAAGCGGCTTTTGAATTCATTTTTGGGTTTCACATATACCATGCGATTAATCATGATTAATCACAGAAAGTCATTGAGTTAATTGCGATTAAGATTTTTTTATGTTTGCCACCCCTAATATAAATATATATATATATATATATATATATATATATATATATATATATATATATATATATATATATATATATATACGAGGTCTATTAGAAAAGTATCTGACCTTATTATTTTTTCAAAAACCATAGGGATTTGAATCACGTGTGATTGCGTCAGACAAGCTTGAACCCTCATGCGCATGCGTGAGTTTTTCCATGCCTGTCGGTTGCATCATTCGCCTGTGAGCAGGCTTTGAGTGAGGAGTGGTCCAGCCCCCTCATCGTTGTTTCATTGCCAGGAAATGGCGGAATGATTTGGGCTTTTTTTTCCATCAGAATTTTTTCAGAAGCTGTTAGAGACTGACAGCTGTCGGTGGTTTTTCCATCGAGTGATTATCTGAGAAATTGTGGATGTGCCTGGACATGCCAGAACATGTCCCGTGAGGCTTCATCACGGTGTTGCTGTGCGCCATGCGGCACCCCTGCGACGCGTGGAATTCCTCTGCACGTCTGTTTCAATGTGCCGAAAAAGTGCTGATGTCCACATCTTTTCACAATTTCTGTGCTAGTCAGACGACATCCCAGATAAAACACAGCGTCCAGTTTGGAAATGAACGGCACATTCCACTGTTACAGGAGTTTTTGTCATGGAAAGAGGAGCAGAGGCTTCACGCGTCATGGCGGTGCCGCATGGCGCACAGCAACGCCGTGATGAAGCCTCACAGGACATGTTCTGGCATGTCCAGGCATATCCACAATTTCTTGAATAATCACTCGATGGAAAAACCACCGACAGCTGTCTGAACGTCATCTCAAAGCCGTCCTGTGAGACCAAAAAATGGAAAATGGTTGATGTCCAGCTCTTGTGATAACCAGAGAAATGGCACACGATGGTCACGGATCCAGACAGCCATCCGTTTAGAAATGAAATGGTCATTCAGCCTGTCGATGGCGGCTTCGGAGCATGGCGCGCCCCACAGCTGCTGGGGGCCATCCTTAAAGCGACAGTAATACTCCTTATTCTCTACCAAGCCCGTAACATTTTCACCAAAAGCCAGATAAATTTTTCAAATGGTTTCTAGCTGCCAGTCTGTTTCTGAAAAAATTCTGATGGAAAAAAAGCCCAAATCATTCCGCCATTTCCTGGCAATGAAACAACGACAAGGGGGCTGGACCACTCCTCACTCAAAGCCTGCTCACAGGCGAATGACGCAACCGACAGGCGTGGAAAAACTCACGCATGCGCACGGAGGTTCAAGCTTGTCTGACGCAATCACACGTGATTCAAATCCATATGGTTTTTGAAAAAAATAATAAGGTCAGATACTTTTCTAATAGACCTCGTATATATATTCATACACAAAGATGTCTAACTATTTATATTAAAATGCAGGAAATGCTTCAGCTATTTACAAAAAAGAAGATGGCACATAAATTGTGTCTGTCTAAAACAAGACAGAATAAACCCAGTCCTCCACCACAGGAGTGTCACTCCTCCTGGTGTCCACCTGGAGGCAGTATTTGTATTTTAGTCCAACCCCCACGTGGTGTAATCCTCACACCACATGGAGGTTGGTGTTTTTGATTGGTTAGGATTAGGTTGTGCATTTTTCCACCAATGATAATGGGGGTGCCTTTTTTCACCTCTCTCTATTGCAGCCTGATGGAGCTGACTGAATAAGTAAGTCAGACTTGTGTTTGTTGCCTGTTTCAGCAAAAATGCACACCAAAAATGACCATAATATTCAGGAAAAAGCTATTTATTATTATTCATTATTCAGTTATGCTAAGCCTATCAAGAGAATAAAAAACAAAGAAAGAAAAAAAACTGGTATGTACACTCTAAAACAGGAACTGCTGTCTCAACTAGAAAAGCTGATGTAACAATTTACATAGAGATTGTAAAAGTTAGTTCAGCTTAGCCATGACTGAGTTAATGCCAGAGGACATCTCAAGTTAAGATGAAACAGCTTAAAAAGATTTGTGCAAATTGCTACATCAGTTGTTTTTTGTTGTTGTTGTTTTTAGCTAAGACAGCAGTTCTTTTTAGAGTGTAGTTTGAAGTTGGCGCTTTTAACATACATTCAAACAGAGACTCCGAGTCTGGTGGTTTTGATGCGAGGAGCGCTTAATTTGGTCATGTGACTTTTGCACAGATATGCGTCAGACAGCTCCAGAGACTTAAAGTAGGTATTCACCACAGCCACTTCCATCCTTTCTGCAAAAATCAACGACCATCTATCCTTTCACATTCCTGTTCTTGAACCCATATCTATCATGGTAACACTTTATATTAACTGCACGCTATAAAGCATTAGTAAAGCATTTATAAAGTATAAGTAGTAAATGCTTAAGTAACTACTTGTATAACATTTACAAAGCTTTCTTTTTTATTAGCTACTCATTGGTAAGAACATAAATAGATGGCTTAATAATTATTAATAACAAAATATGGAATGTCTTTATAAAACATTTACAAATGATTTTTTTAATTCTCTATAAACGATTTAAGAAAAGTTGTTCATTAATAGTTCATCATTTACAAATGTAAAATCAGATAAAAATACTTTATGAATCATATTTTGATTGTCTTTTCATTTTTTCCTCACAAATTATTAAGGGTTTACTAAGCATTAATAAACCATTAGTTGATGCTCAATGTATCAGTGATAACATTTGTAAAGATTGCATTAACTACTTATCCTTAATCCTCAATACTTTATGTTGTTGTTGTTCATTCGGCTGCTCCCGGTTTTCTTCAGGGTCGCCATAGCGGATTGGCGACCCCGAACAAAATCCACATTGGTAACTGGCACAAATTTTACGCCGGATGCCCTTCCTGACAGAACTCTAGTTTTACCTTGAGATACACACACAGCCGCTGGTGTCAGTACTTTAAGTATCATTTGTTAATAATGTACAAAGCTATAAGAATTCAGTTTTAAAGACTTTATCTATGTACAAATTTGTTTTCTAACTCATTTTTATATTCTTAATATATATTTTAATCACAATCTCAAACAGTTGACAATTCACTTTTATATGTCCATTTATAAATGCTTATCAACACATTAGTAAACTTAAAAATACTATTATAAAGCAAATTTACAAGCTGTTAGTAAAGTATTTGTTGTGAGCTTAACTAAAGTGAAGGTTAAATTTGCATTATATCTCACTTGTAGATGCTATTTATGTGTTACGCAGAGTCACCAACAGTTGACAATTCACATTTACATATCCATTCATAAATACTTACCAATGCATATTTTCTTTTGAGGAACTGGCACGGCGGTATTAGATGAGGAGTGTGGGTTTATTCGTCACAAAATATTAAAGTGAAAATTAAGAAATTGAATGAAATAAAAATAAGGATGAATAAATAATAATAAATGAATAAAATAATAATAAAAATTAAAAAAAAGATGGCACTGGGGAAAAGCTCAATATGAGGACCTCCTTAACCAGAGGTACAGTATTTGAGAGAGCTAAAAAGCAAAAGAGGAAAGAATTACAGAGCAGAGAGCAGGTAGCAACTAAAAGAACAGAAGAGGAATGTGATGAACAAATAATATGTGTAGAGAGAAGTCGTTATTATGGGATTCTTAAGTTGTTTATAGAGAATTAAAAATCATTTATGAATGTTTTATAGACATTACATATTTTGTTATTAATAATTATTAGACCACATATTTATGTTCTTACCAATGAGTAGCTAATTAAAAAAGAATGCTTAATAATTTGTGAGGAAAAAAAATGTAAAGATAATAAAAATATGATTTGTAAAGTATTTTTATCACTAATGAATAGTGTCTTATTTTACGTTTGTAAATGGTCAACTATTAATGATTAACTTTTCTTTACTAATGCTTTATAGTGTGCAGTTAATATAAAGTGTTACCCTCGCCATTACTTCCTCATTACCTCTGTTCCCTTTGGCAACATGTCTATTGAAGTCCTCTCCTATCAACAATCTTTTAATAGTACAAAAATACTTAAATAAATAAAAATAGTAAAATTAACAAGCAATTGGGTCTTGGGGCCTTAACTTGACATTGTGTGGCACACTGCCTATAAATGGTTCAAGTAAACTTAGGCTATATGCAACACCACTTTGCTATTTAGAGGGCACATAATCTGTGTGCAAACTAGCATGCAAGGCACAAGGTGGTGGACTTTCGACAAGGTATTTGCTGGTCTTTGGTGCAGTCACATTGTCCTAAAGTAATAGAATGGCATGTGATGACACTTTGTGGTTGGACAAACATGCCCATGAGCAAGTCTGCTTATTATTTAAAGAACTGGACACTGGGTTTGAAAACCACAACTGTTTCTGGTGGAAAAAATAAATGACACTTGTTTTAGACTGTGTGCTCCTACACACTGATTGGAAGATAGGGTCTTTGATGTCAAGCTGTCTTTGTCAGTACAGTAAAACTTGTCTAAACCATCATCGTATAAACCGGATATTCGCACTCACCGGACAAAAGCTAAAGTTTCAGTGCTGCATATAACAGATTTTCTATAACGGATTTTCACTCACATCAGACTAAACATCCCATCTGATTGCAATGTATTTCCATTAAAAAGTCCTCGCATGTACTGGACAAAGCCATCTGGACATGCCCAGTAACAAAGGTATGAAATGAACTTCAGCACTGACACGTCAGTTTGAGGAAAGCGGGCACTGTATTTCCTTTATTAAAAGCCTGGCCGTTTATTTTTTTCAACCATGCTTAGACCTGGCACCTAAACGAGGCAGGACTATTAACAAAATGCTGCTTGCGGCCTGCACTGTAATATGATGTTAAGTTTTACACTTATCCCTGGGTGTGGTGAACCAAACCGCTTTAGGTCAGAGCCCTCTGGCTGCAAACCCTCCCCAGAGCCTGACATACACCCGCTGAATGACTGAAACCACAATGACAGTGATTTGTCACTTTTACATTTTCACTCCTTCCTCTTCCATCATATTTTACAAGTTTTTCAGTGCGTCGGCCAATTACATTTCAATCATGGATCAAAAAAATATGTTTGGCTGAAAAGTCTGCAATTATGACCGACTTTACAACACACAGTCAGAAAAAGATGCTCAAATGAACTGCAATTCATGTAGGAAAATTATATGTACCATATTGTTGGTTTGGAAGTTGACGATTGCATGAACAAGTGGAGCTTGCCGAGGGGCAAATTAATCCAGAAAAAAGTCACTGTTCTGGCAGCAAAAGGCATACATATGCGATGGAGAAATTTTAAAAGATCACATGTTATGTGTTGGACGCAGGACGGAGAACCGACCAGCGTTTGAAGGACCCAGTATGAAATAAGCAGAGCACGGTACAAAGGATAACAAAATTTAATAAACATAACAGTGACGTGCTAAAGTATAACAAATGAGTGCGCGGACTGGCGAGGTGGGTATACAGTGCGCTCCCAGCTGCACAAACGGTCCAGAGCCAGAAACAGTTCGGACCCAAGGACCCCGCCGACACCCCCCAGGTGGCCGCGACAAACCGAGTCTGTGAAAGAAGAAACCATCATGTGAGTCCACACTCCACACACAGAGAGACCACTCAAAGGTGTACATAAACAGCAAACACTTCCTGGCTTAATTACTAATCAGCTTCCCACCCTGCAGGCATGGAACACCCTGTTCACAAACTCAAACTGCAGTGGAAGCTGATTAAACGACTAACATAACAGCTCAATATAATAAGGTGTGAGGGACACCACATTTACTGACTGTACTAATGTTAGTCACAAAACCTAACGTACCTCAGGAAGTGTGCTGACGAGCGTGAGACCTCACCCCCTCCTCTTTCACAGACCATGGCATCAAACCTGGACATTCTCTGCATCCATAATGATGAGATGGCTCTCAAGACGACGATCTCACCCGTCTGGTCACAAGGTCGAGTCTCTGGCAAATACACACTGTGTACTCCAGACTTAAATGCCACCATGCTCCAATCCGTGTAGATGCACCACAGCTGTGAGTCCTGACGAGCTGCACATGATCAGCCTCAGGTGATCAGGGTGAGGTCCTGATAACTCAGCCACACAGCCACTCAGTCCTAAACGCGTGCCACCTGGAAGGAAAAACAAAAGACAGAAACAGAAGACAGAAACAAAAGACAGCCAGGCACCCCCAACCATACAACATCACATGCAAGTTGACTTCATTGCATGGGCACAGACTTATGGAGTTGCAGAAGCATAAATCAGGCTTTAGGATTTTAAAGTACCACTCTGCAGTGGACTTAGAAAAAATAGATTTTTTTTTCCCCGATTTTGTACATATAGCATATTTTGTCCATTTCATACATATAACAGATTTCTATTATAACAGTCAACAGACAGAATTCGCTGGTCCACCTGAATCCATTATATGCATGTTTTACTGTATTTGGCCTTTGCTTCATCCCACATTTGATTGCTTGCTTGTCTTGAAACAGGGTTGCCCGCAGGGTGACTTTCAGCACTTTCGAATTGTTGTTCAGAAGTAGTGCAGTAATGTTCATGCTGTTTCATGCCACTAGGAGGCGCTGTTTATGGTGAAAGCAGTGGTAATCAAGCTAGTGCCTTGGTTAAAAGCTAATAGTGAAGTTATAGTAAATTCAGCTGATCAACTATACTCTTTTTTTCAAAGTGACTATTTGTATCAACCAAACCAATACGTTGGCAAACTATACGATTGCCCGAGTCCAAGATAGTATGCCATTTTGACCCTGTAATCCAATTATTTTCTTGTTAGGAGTGAGGGGAATAAAATCAGGTGACTGAAAATGTCACTGGATGGGCAGTTTGTGGCCTTTCGCTGCTTTCGATGTGGCCGCAATGAAAGAGAAACGGCATGAATTGTGGTTTTTAATTAGCCCACCCCGAACAATAAGGCCACGGGTCCTTGAAAGGTGACGTTTTGTGAATGCAGGAAGTCTCCAAACACTGTAGCATTTGATGAGGCTGTCAAGCTCCATCATGTCAGCTGGGCACACAGCGTGTGGCCTTTTTCAGAGTGCCTTTATTGCAAAGTTTGAACACATCCTCTGTGTGCTTGTTCCTGGTTCAGTCTCCTCGTCGTTCAATGACAGCTATGAGCAAGGACACTGCCTTCCTGTTCTCCTTGTGCATTTTCTCTCCTTTTGTTCCCATTTATTTTGTTCTTTTTCATCTGACTGGGATTGGTCAAAGCACAATCAACCTATTTCAGCAACAACCGGTGGCACCATGAATCCTCGGCAGCCTCAAGGGAGTCCTGCCAACTTTGGGGCTTTTTGGTTCTCTTTCTTTGCAAGTTGGCGGGAATTGGGGTAAACTCGCTTGTCGCCGAGTGTGCCTAGACTGACACACTGTGGGAGTCTTGGAAGTAAACCAGGCTGTTTCTATTCTTCCAGCTTTGGCTGGTTTCCTCACTTTCCTTTAAGATACAAGCAGGTCCCATTCAGCTGCTGGAGCTTAGCATTTCTATTATAATTAGTGGGGAATTACCTGGTCTTCCCCCTGTAGGAAAATCTACTGTTTAATCCAACGCTCCAATTGGCGAGAGAAAAGCTACTTTAATTAAGACATGGTAGATTTGCTTTAACCATTCACGCTGTCAAAAATTCAGCTCTGCTCTTCCCAGTGAGCTTGAAATTTATTTTACTTTACAATGGCATTTCCCTGCATATTTGTATAAAGAATTCTTATTGATGATCCTCCTGGACTCAAACCTGGTCAGAGATGGCAGCTGATTTCCCTAGCGTACAACTATCAATAAATTCTTCATATTAATTAAGTTCCACTGTCATCCCCGAGGCCTCTTCCAGAACGAAGTCTCTTGCTCGACATGAACAGTCAATCGCAGCACGATGCACCACAGCACAGCCACCCCCACTGATTTTTGGCAGTTGTGAGAAAAATGTCTGCAGAAAAAGTGTCAATGAGGTGGAGATGAGCGAGCATACACAAATGAGAAATTTACAAGGGATGTTTTGTATTGATTTAATTTTATATGGCACACACAATGGCAGCTGTGTTAAAGTTTATCAGCTGCGGTTGACGCAACCGTGAAATGCCTTTGCAGCCTGAGTGGCTTTCTAAAACAATTAGATTATATTAATGTGTGGCAAGAAGAAAAAGAGAGAACATTGCAGATTTGACTCATCAAGGTCATGCAGTTTGCATGTAAGCCCATTTCTAACACCTAAAATAAGCACTAAAAAGTGAGAAGTAAGTGCCATATTGATTCAGAGAGCCATCTGGTTGGGGTTTATCCCCAGATATAGGCGCATGAAGTGGATTACAGTCCACGACTCTCCCTAGATTTGTAACCAATCACAAAATTCACAGTTCGGATCAGGTCATGGTTTATTGTCAAGGACCAGATCATTTTGTGGGTCATTCAATTTCTGCTGCTTATCTGGGTCTGGGTTGCGGCGGCAGTCAACCAAGTTGGTCAGTCCCATATTTCCCTATCCTTGGCCAAATTCTCTACCTGGAGAATCTGGGGGATTCTCTTTCTCAGGGATCCTGAAGTGTTCCCAAGCCAGCTGGGAAATATAATCCCTCCAGCATGTCCTGGGTCTTCCACAGGGCCTCCTCCCAGTTGGATGTGTGGAAGACCTCCCTAGTGAGACAACCACAGGGCATCCTCACCAGATGCCCGGATCACTTCAAATGCCTCCTTTTGATATGAAGTAGCATAGTCAGAGTCCTTACAAGATATTCAAACTTCTCACCCTGTCCCTGAATGTAGGCTTAGATATCTGATGGAGAAATCTCTTTTCCAATGCTTATATCCATGATGTTGTTCTTTTGGTCATTACTCAAAGTTCATCACCATAGGTCAGGATTGGAATGTAAATTGACTGGTAAATCAAGAGCCTCACCTTGTTTGTCAGCGCTTTTTCACCATGATGGTCTGGTACAGTGTCTACAAGATGTCAGACACAACACCAATCCATCAGTTGACCATCAACAACAACAACAACAATCAATAGGTGGATTTTTGGGCTCTCCAAAAAATAAAAACTGGGGGTGGTGGAGGAGGATACATTTGCTTTTCAGTTATTGTTTTATATAATTGAGCTGCTAATATAAACACATTTCTTGCTTAATATATATAATTTAAATAATTACAGAACAGTGCAAACAAGGAACTAATGCCCATAGTGGCAGATGGTGTCTACTGAAGTGTCAGGGTCTACTCACTGCAGCTCATCTGACTGCTGCAACCTGGCCAAACCAGGTACTCCCTAACAGGTACCCCACTCAACAAAAGTCAAGAAAATCTTTTTTTTTTCCAGATCTCGGCAGAATCCCGGCCATCGTAAATCAGCAGATGCGGTCTGCTTTTAACATGCTCCATTAATGTGAACACAGAACTTTTTTCCCCTCTGTCACTTGTACACACAGCAGATTTGACTGTACACCAACTCTTTGGTTTTACGCAATTACTACTTTAAAAACAAGTCACAGCAACAGTAAATCTGTACTTCACATTATGACTTAAACTTTACAGTTAATCTAGGGTTCCTATGTGTGATGAACTGTGGGCAGTGGTCCGTGGAGGTCATGTTCAACTATGGTCTAATACACCACAGCAGTAGATGCATCCATCAACCCAAACATGCCTGGCATCGAATGCCTGCCTATACATTGGTTGTCCAGTATGGAACCCACAGAGCCACCTGCACTGCAGTAAAACGCAGTGTAGAGAAAGGGAGCAGGAGTAAAGGTGCATCTTTGCCAAAACAATCCAAGATTTCTCATTAAACAGTAGAAGTATTGCAGAATTTGACTTATGATAGTATGTTGGCTGATGTAGTGAAAGAGCTCCAAGTCTCTTTTGGCGTCTTCTTCCAAAGATAAACTACAGATTTTAGTAGACGGTATGTTTCTGTGTCCGTTTGGTAGCCAAGCAACGCTACCCCACAGCGCTAAGTGTTTTTGTGCTCCCAGAATCCCTACATCTCACTGTCAGAAATGGGATTCAGATCTCGCCACCCTTCGAAAACTTTTGTGTCATCCGTTTGATCTTATCAGAGGGTAATTAAACCCCTCTTCCTTCATCAAGTCTGTTGTGGACATTTCCCTCCGTATATCATTTGACATCAAAAAACACTTAAAATAAATTGCTGCGTTAACAAGTCAATGCTCAGGCAGCCAATTAAGTTTGATTCTAGAAATGTTTGCCTCAGAGTGCGTGTAATGAGGCCCATGTGAAGTCTGCTAGCTGCTGTTAGGAAGAAGAAAAAAAACATCTCACAGAATCTAATGAGTGATGGAGATACTATTGCTTCACATCAACAAATCGGATGGTTTGACGAACAAGTGACGAGTGCTGACCTCGTAGTTTTCCTCACACATTTGAAACAAGGAGCGAGGATGGAGATTCTTTATAAGTGGTCATTAAACTGGCAAATTTACTTGCCATCTGTGATTTATTTGCCTGTCCATAGCTTAGTAAAGCACATCGAGCAAAGCAATTCACGGTGTTGCCATTTCAATTCCTGATAAGACATACTGTATCTGCCCCACTTCCAACCCAGAATCTTGCCAGTTTAAATCAAAAAGTACCCAAATCCGATTCCAACACCTTTCATTGACTTGGCATTGAAATTCAAATCTGGCCCGATTATAATGTTTAATGTGCATGCCACCCTCAGCAATTTTAAAAGAGTGCAATATAAGCTTGAAAAGGGCCTCTTGCTGCTTTTCATGACACTCTCTAAGGCTCTCTGTGTTTTTTTTTTTTTTTTGTGCACAGAGTGCCTAGTTTGGAAAACACAAGGACAGCTAAGGATTATGGTTCTGTATGAGTCTTTCATTGCCTTTAATATGCAAATGAAGATAATCTTTGGAAGGAAACAGTTTGGCAGGGGGAGTTATTTGTTCCAAAAGGTGACGCTAGCCATTCATACCTTTCTCTCCTTCTCAGAATCACACTTTAGGAAACAGCAATCATAGCACAACAAGAACGTGTTTGAAATGACCGTTTCTTGCGCTAATATAGTTGTTATTATGAATAAATTAATAGGAGAATGCCACAGAGACTTGATTACTTCTGAAACTACAATTTCTCAGCTGTAATTTCCATCTCTCCTTTAGACAATCTTTCAGTTCAATTCATTTATTTAGTGCAAAATCACAACAAAGGTTGCCCCAAGGCACTTCACCTGGGTAAGACTGAACCTTGCCAACTGCTCTGAGCAAGAATGGAGGTAATAGTGTTGAGGAAAACTTCATCTGGTCTTTTTTGAGGAAGATGCCTCAAGCAGACCAGACTCACAGCCAGTCGTATAGGCCAGAGAAGATCACATGGGTCTGCCACTGGGAGGATGATCAGCACTTCCAAATCTGAGACTATGGTCCTCTGTCAGAAAAGGATGGATTGTCCCCTCTGGGTCACGGGAGGGTTATTGCCCAAGTGGATGACTATCTTATGGTCTTGTTCACAAATGGAGGCAAGGTGGAGTGCAAGCTCAATAGACTGACTGATTGGGGCTGTGTCTGATATTCTACACATGCTGCACTCTACTGTCTTGTTGACAATAATGTATAAAACAATTTTATCAAAAAATAAAATAATAAATGTATGACATGCAGTGCAGCAATGCCACCTGCTGGGAATTACATGGCAGAGATCGGGAACATTCAAAACATTGTATTTGTAAAGTAATATCTCTTACTTGTCTGCTGTCTGTTGCGCGTCTCAAATAATTACTTTTTTGATTAATAAAACTCACTAATTATGATAACTTATGTCAAAATTGTCCATTGCTGCCTTGAAAAAAAATAAGCAACAATTTCTGCACTGTTTCTGAAGAACATAATCCTTGCCCATGCTTTTCCACAATGATTTCCTTTGTCTCAAAGACTAAATAAAATCTAAAAAGTGTTTTTGGGTAGATGGAACCATTCTCTTCGGATGTATCACCCTTTCCTGCTGTGATGGAGCGAGGATCTTCCACAAATAGACTAACAGAGTGGAGCCTCTTGCAGCAAGCAGACAGAGGAGACAGACTGTATAAACTTTTCCTGCCTCTGAGACTGGCTGAGAGCTGAAGATCATCTAAAGAAGAGATACATTTTACAGAGGACAATTTGTAATTTTAGGAAGTGGTCAAATGAAGTCTCTGTGACGTTCCCTTGCTGATTGATCAATAGAAACATGACGAAAGCACACTTAAATGTACCGGCCCCTCTACGAACCCAAGAAAGTTAGGGGCAAAGTGTGGAATATTGTGAGAGAAGAACAGAGTGAACAGTGGAACAGTGGAAATGAGCTGCACCTGTCAGTCAAATTCATAATGTGGTGCTACAGCTGCCTTACCTCCAGCAAACAGATTTCACTTCATCTGTGGCTTTTACAGTCATCTCTCATACTTTATGCTGACCGAGTATTTGTGGTAGCCTAAATGCTTGTGTTTAACCCTGAACCAGTGGGCATTAAAGTGCTTTAAATTATGTCTGCGTTGATAAAATTAAGTTGGTGTTGATATGTGGGTTAGTTTTGTAATAGTAACATGACTATGTACATTGGTGAGTTAAAGGGAAATTCTAGTATTTTTAAACTTGGCTCTATTTTTAGGTGGTTTTTGTATTAATGTTTTCACTCAACACAAAAAATATTGATATCTGAAGCATGAAGAGGATTAATATTGAAGTAAATGTACATAGTTGACTTCTAATGACTCGGTGAAGGGAAGTGCTCCTGAATAGACTGGAGGCTAAGGTTGTATTTGACCTTTTTACTTAACCTTTGGAAAACACCTTGTATTGCTATGTGTCACAAAAGCCCCTACATGAATCAAGCTCGATTGAGTGCTTATTTATTTTCATTTTCATTGATTTATACAGCACCAAATCACAACAATCTGCCTCAAGGCGCTTCACACAAGTAATGTATAACCTTACTAACCCCTAGAGTAAGCACACAGGTGACACTGGGAAGGAAAAACTCCCTCTGATGATATTGAGGAAGAAACCTCAAGCAGACCAGACTCAAAAGGGGGACCCACTGCTTAGGCCATTCTAACACAAGTTTTGCAAAGTTTTACAAAGCTGAAGAAACAGAAAATAGAAAAACAAATAACATAATAATAATAATAAATCGAAGATGAGAAGTCCACACAGCCATCAGCACCACAGGTAGGGGTCGTCCACACAAATGTCAATGCTAATCTCTCCTGAGAAACAATGGTAACTCCTACATATGCCCCTCATGGATAGAAAACTCCTTGGGTGTGTCTCACTGGACAAATAGAAGTCCAGATATGGTCTTTGGTTACGTATGTCATGGAAATCTACAATGCGCCATTTTAATGCCTGAAGTTTGATAAACACTGAGAAACAGACTTGTGGGATTTTTATAATGTTTAATATAAAATGCTAATTATATGTAACATCAAAATGTGCACACAAATCAATTTGCACAATATGGCAATATGTCATGTTGCACATTTAAATGATGGGATGATTGAGCACATCAAACAAAATAAGAAACCTACATCTGTGCGGTTTGCAGCTAAAAACCAAATGCATCCCAGAAAAGCGACTGTGGTATCCCACTGTCAGAAAATCACTTCAAGTGTGCCACGGGAAGCAATTCCAGCATTTCTTTTGATCTCATATGCAGAGGGGAGGAGGAAGGATTAAGAAACATTTCACATCACGGAATTGTGATCCCGGCTTTACGGCGGTACAATACGTGCGCGGTGTCAACATCTATAACTGAGTGATGTAAATGACCTAATTTTTACATGTGGTCTTCCTGTGCAGCTGCAGATGCGTCACAAAGTTTAATCCCTTCCAGCGATGAACCAAAGACCCTCCTGATAGCAGTGAGTCACGTGCGAGTTCCTCATTCTGTCACACACCACGTACTGTCAACAAGCAGTTTGTTTTCTTTTAGTTCACCAAATTGAGTTGGGATTGAAAGCTCTGCACATTGCAAATTGCCGTTCAAGCCACGTACACCTCCATTGTTTGTACTGTTGACTGCAGATGCACATGTGCACGTGGAGGTGGTCCAGGCACAGATTATCCAGTTGGACATCCACGCCACTTTTGTGCAATTGATCTGAGTACATTTGCTGTGAGCCAACAAGCTACTGGGCATTTGGGGAGTCTCCTGTTAGATTATTGACGGTGGGATAAAGCAAATGGAGAAATCAGCAGAAAAAAACCCTAATTAATTGGATTAAACAAACAAATGAGCACATTACGTGTACAGTAGGAGAAAACGTAAAGCAACCAAAACACATGCTGCACCTGACCAAGTGCATCAGGCAAGATTGGATTTTGTCGATTTTGATGGTAATCCACACTTGATTAATGACATTGAGCAACTGTGAAGATGTTTGGCAGCACTAATCCACAGGGGGACACGACAGTTTCTGAAGTACCTTTCCACACGTGATGTTTGATCTCCTAACAGTTCGGCGCATGGGTGCGTTTCCTAGTGAGGTTTTGTTGCACACATCTGGTCTTTAATGACTTTACCTTAAAGGATGCTCTTGCCTTTTACTCTCTTTGTCAATGAAATGTGAATGTTGGCACTTTGCAGGGGATCATCTGTTTTCTGCGTTCGCCAACCTTGTTCAGGGCTGCAGAATGGCATCAGCGTGTGCCTGAGCAGCTTAATTGGGTTGACAGCATAAGGCCTTGCCTCTTGCCTCTGATGTGCAGCTCTTTGACAAGGCTGCATGTCTCTGCAGTGCTTTGGCCGGCCAAGGAAGAGTGGTGAATTTTTAAATAAGCCACCCTTGATATGACTCAGCTGTGATGTATTCCCAAAATGTTTTGTAAGACTAAGCCACCTCCCCCAAATGAAATAAAAAAGTGACTTCAGACCACTGAATGTGCGTACACCGATCAGTTATACCATTGTGACCACTTGTTTAACGTTGTGCACATCCCCTTTTGCAACCAAAACAGCCCTGACCTGTCGAGATATGCTGTGGTATTTGGCAGCAAGATGTTTACAGTAGATTCTTGTGTTGTGAGGAGCGTTCACGGTTGAACATCACCGGTTCAATGCTTTTCCTTCCTTGGACCATCCTTTGGGTGGCTAGAGACCAGGAACATGCCATGTTGGACTATTTTATTCGAGAGGGCAGCCAGATGTCACCATGCATCTCTACTCTGATTGGCTGTTGCCATGTGCTTCCCAGCATCCCTCGTGGAAATTGTGATTTATGACCTTGCTTTGATACAGTGAGGAAAATAAGTATTTGAACACCCTGAGATTTTGCAAGTTCTCCCACTTAGAAATCATGGAGGGCTCTGAAATTTTCATGTTAGGTGCATGTCCACTGTGAGAGACATAATCTAAAAAAATAAATAAAATCCAGAAATCACAATGTATGATTTTTTTTTTTATATAATTTATTTGTATGTTACTGCTGCAAATAAGTATTTGAACACCTGTGAAAATCAATGTTAATATTTGGTACAGTGGCCTTTGTTTGCAATTACAGAGGTCAAATGTTTCCTGTAGTTCTTGACCAAGTTTTCACACAGTGCAGCAGGGATTTTGGTCCACTCATCCATACAGATCTTCTCCAAATCTTTCAGGTTTGGAGTTTCAGCTCCCTCCAAAGATTTTCTATTGAGTTCAGGTCTGGAGACTGGCCAGGCCACTCCAGGACCTTGAAATGCTTCTTACGGAGCCCCTCCTTAGTGTTTGGGGTCATTGTCATATTGGAAGACCCAGCCATGACCCATCTTCAATGCTCTTACTGAGGGAAGGAGATTGTTTGCCAAAATCTCGCAATACACGACCCCATCCATCCTCCCTTCAATACGGTGCAGTCGTCCTGTCCCCTTTGCAGAAGAGCACCCCCAGAGTATGATGTTTCCACCCCCCATGCTTCACGGTTGGGATGATTTTCTTGGGGTTGTTCTCATCCTCTTAACATGGTAAGTGGAGTTGATTCCAAAAAGCTCTATTCTGTTCTCATCTGACCACATGACCTTCTCCCATGCCTCCTCTGGATCATCCAGATGGTCACTGGTGAACTTCAAACGGGCCTGGATGTGTGCTGGCTTGAGCGGGGGGACCTTGCTGCCCTGCAGGATTTTAAACCATGACTGCATCATGTGTTACTAATGTAATCTTTGTGACTGTGGTCCCAGCTCTCATCAGGTCATTGACCAGGTCCTCCTGTGTATTTGTGAGCTTTCTCAGAGTCATCCTTACCCCACAAAGTGAGATCTTGCATGGATTCCCAGACCGAGGGAGCTTGACAGTCATCTTGTGTTTCTTCCACTTTCTAATAAATAATCATAACAGTTGTTGTCTTCCACCAAGCTGTTTGCCTGTTGTCCTGTAGTCCATCCCAGCCTTGTGCAGGTCTACAGTTTTGTCCCTGCTGTCCTCAGACAGCTCTTTAGTCTTGGCTATGGTGGACAGGTTGAAGTGTGACTGAGTGTGTGAACAGGTGTCTTTTATACAGGTAACAAGTTCAAACAGGTGCAATTAATACAGGTAAAGAGTGCAGAATAAGAGGGCTTCTTAAAGAAAAATTAACAGGTCTGTGTGAGCCAGAATTCTTGCTGGTTGGTAGGTGTTCAAATACTTATTTGCAGCAGTAACATACACATAAATGATTAAAAAAATCATACATTGTGATTTCCGGATTTTTTTTCCATGATTTCTAAGTGGGAGAACTTGCAAAATCGCAGGGTGTACAAATACTTATTTTCCTCACTGTATATAAATCATTATACAGGAAGAAGGGGTGGGATTAGATAAGTTTCAACTTGTCACTCCTTTTTGAACTAACTTTAATTTTTTGTCTGTTGTATTTTTTCTTTTGTTATGTTCAAAATAAATCTTCCTCAATTCAATTCAACATCCCACAAGAACTTTCATTTTGGTGATGCTCATCAATGTCACTCTAATCTTTATACATCCCCATTTTTCCTGCTTTCACTTTGAGCACAACTTGCTGCCTGATATGTCCTGCACACTGACAGATGCCATTGTAATGAGATAATCATTGTTATTTATATCGCCTGTGAGTTGTCACAATGTTACGGCTGGTTGGTGTGTTCCAGACAAATCCTCCATGACGTTGCCCATATGTTTTCTGAGGAGCAGTGTTGCTGTTCAAATAGGGTGATCATGACCATCTCGGCAATGCCCCATTACCCCAAACTCCCAACCAACCGGTAAACAGATAAAGAAGCATAGGGTGAGAAAGACCAGTGTGACTTGGGTGGGGCATATGGAGCTTGTATATACTCCCATCTTGCAGTTGCCAAACAAGCAAAGCAAAGACAGATCATAAAAACATCTGTGTGTGTGTGTGTGTGTGTGTGTGTGTGTGTGTGTGTGTGTGTGTGGTTCTGGATGTTTTCTTTATTTGCATGGTGAGATGGAGCAGTTTGCAACTTCTGTGAATTTCTCAAAATTATTTCACACTTCTATGTGACATTTGGGAGATTTAGCATGTCAGTTTTGGAAAGGGGTCAAGACATGGGTACCACATCTCATTTTGTTCAGCTTATTTCACTTTTTCTTTAATATATTTTAATATAAGTCCTAAAAAGAATTTTCTTTGGTGCCACTATAGTTTTATTTATTAACTGGGGATTCATAATATGACATTGCCAACATGATCGAAATTTGCATTAGTTAGAAAAAAATTAAGAAATGGTTTCCCTGAATGGGAAAATTTCAAACGAACAGATGCCCTTGAACTACGTTTGGCAGAGACACATACAGTCAATGCCAGCAATGTCATAGATCACAATTTGCACGAGGGATGCTGGGAAGCACATGGCAACAGTCAATCAGAGTAGAGATGCATGGTGACATCTGCTGGCTGCCCTCTCAAATAAAATAATCTAACATGGTGGAAAATGCTCCAAATCAACTTATTTCTGTATAAATCTAATATGTTTCATATATATTTTGTAATGTTAACAAGAGGTAAACACTCATCTCATGGATGTTAGCATGCACACCCCGTGCATGTGCATCACACAAGGTCAAAGGTAAATATCCGTTCCATTTTGGCACCATTCATCCTTGACCCAAAATCCATAAGCATACCAAATGGCAAATGTCAGCTGTCCCCAGTTGCACACATGCAGATGTCGAGCTTTTGGTAACATTTTATATTAACTGCACACTATAAAGCATTAGTAAAGTATTTATAAAGTGTAAGTAAATTTTTAAATAACTACTTGTAAAACATTTACAAAGCATTCTTTTTACTTGTGAAACATTTATAAACCATTTGTTTTTTATTAGCTCCTCATTGGTAAGAATGTAAATAGATGGCTTAATAATTATTAATAACAAAATATGTAATATCTTTATAAAACATTTGTAAACTATTTTTAATTCTCTATTAACCATTCAAGAAAAATTGATCATTAATAGTTTATCATTTGCAAACGTAAAATAAGACACTATTCATTAGTGATAAAAGTACTTTACAAATCATATTTTTATTGTCTTTACATTTTTTCCTCACAATTAAGCATTCTTTTTATTAGCTACTCACTGGTAAGAACATAAATAGATGGCTTAATAATTATTAATAACAAAATATGTCATATCTTTATAAAACATTTATAAATATTTTTTAATTATCTATAAACCATTTAAGGATCCCACAATAATGACTTCTCTCTGCACTTATTATTTGTTCATCATATTTCTCTTCTGTTCTTTAAGCTGCTACCTGCTCTATGCTGTCTAATTCTTTCCTCTTTTCCTTTTTAGCTCTCTCAAATACTGTACCTCCTGTTAAGCAGGTCCTCATATTGAGCTTTTTCCCAGTGCCATTTTTTTTATTGTTATTATTATTATTATTTATTAGTCTTTATTTTATTTCATTCAATTTCTTAATTTTAATTTTTAGCACCAAATCGTTTATTTATTTTATGTTTTATTAATACATTTCTTAATTTTAAGCACACAGACATTTATAGGAATATAAACCTGTTGTTTTTTAAACCAAATAAGATGTGATTTTACTCACGTCACTGACAAATGGCTGCAACACCAAGTGCAAATGATACTATATCGCCGACAGATGGCAGCAGCTCACACAAATGTTCAACAAATTAAAATGGCGAGGAAGATGTCGGACGACAATTCCTGTTTTTATTCTCACTGAAGACCACTGTCCAAGGAGAAAGATTAAAATGAAAACTGATTTTAACTGTTTTTTGGGCCGTATGGACTAATGTTGCTTAATCAATAGCGTTCTCACGCACACTTCCACGCATACTACTATACGCGTAAATGTTAGTGAAAGCTAGGCTAAAGATGTATTGGCTAACTGTTGTCATGCCAAATCTAACTGCTTAACATATTCTAAGGTTGAAAATCATCAAGTGGACACTTTGTTTCCGTCCAAGAGGCTATCCGCTTGATCGAATTTATATCACTGGATGTAAAACCTCGTTAGGTTTTTTAAGACCAGTTAGCCGATTAGATGCTTTCGCTTAGCAGCTAATGGTGAACTTTTCTGAACCCATGTTTAGCTATCGGTTAGCAACTAATGGCGGTGCAGTTACTCGCAAATCGACACCACCTTCTAACTGAACATTACTTTAACATTTGACAAATGACAAATGAACCCGCATTCCTCGTCCAATACTGCTGTACTAATTCCTCAAAACAAAATATGCATTGATAAGTATTTATGAATGGATATATAAAAGTGAATTAGTGAACTCTTGGTAACTCTTTGTAACACATATAAATACCATCTACAAATGAGTTATAATCCAAATTTATCCATCACTTTAGTTGAGCTCACATTAAATACTTTACTAACACCTTGTAAAGGCTTTGTAATAGTATTTTTAAGTTTACTAATGCATTAATATGCATTTGTAAATGGACATATACAAGTGAACTGCTCAACTGTTGGTGACTCTGAGTTTAATATGTAATTAGCATCTACAAATTAGTTAAAAATACAAATTTAACCATCACTTTAGTTAAACTCACACCAAATACTTTAGTAACAGCTTGCAAATGCTTTATAATAGTATTTTTAAGTTTATTAATGCATTGATAAGCATTTATGAATGGACACATAAAAGTGAATTGGTCAACTGTTTGAGATTGTCATTAAAATATATAAAGCATATACAAATGAGTTAATAAACAAATTTAATCACCACCAGGATACTACAAATACTTAACCAATGCTCAGTTAAGGCTTATCCGTACATTGAAAGACGAATTCGGATATAGATAAGGTCTTTATAACTGCATGCTTGTAGTGATGGGGAAAGAGACTTGAGCTTTGTACATTATTAACAAATGATACATAAAGTATTGAGGAATAAAGAAAAGTAGTTAATGCAGTCTTTCCAAATGTTATAGCTGATACATTGAGCATCAACTAATGGTTTATTAAAGGCTTAATAATTTGTGAGGAAAACACGTAAAGACAATAAAAATATGATTTGAAAAGTTTTTTTAATCACTAATGAATAGTGTCTGATTTCACATTTGTAATTGATGAAATGTTAATAATCAACTTTTCTTAAATGGTTTATAGATAATTAAAAAAACATTTATAAATGTTTCATAAAGACATTACATATTTTATTAATAATTATTAAGCCATCTATTTATGTTCTTACTAATGAGTAGCTAATAAAAAAGAATGCTTTGTAAATGTTTTACAAGTAGTTATTTAAGCATTTACTTATACTTTATAAATGCTTTACTAATGCTTTATAGTGTGGAGTTAATATAAAGTGACACCGAGCTTTTTCTTTTTTCTGCATTCTGCTGCAAGCAGGTGCTTTTAAGTTTTTACATACACGCAAACAGAGATGGTGGCAGACAACATAAAAAAGCAATGCTTTTCACTCATGGTAACAACACCATGACACTTAACTAAACTGACTAAACCAATTGAACTACAAAACACAAGTCAATAACACTAACAACACTGTTAGACTAACATGAACCACAATAACAACATTTAAAACCCCAAAACCCGGAACTCCCATGGTGCATTGCAGCACAATGTCTATTGTTTACTGGTTAGCTAAAATGGGTAATTTCTCCAAACAAATAGTCGTCCTATCAACTTTCCATTTTTACAGTGTTCATCCTTGACCCAAAATACATAATTATACCAAACGGCAAATGTCAGGTCTCCCCAGTTTCTGCGTGATTGAAGCCATACACACGCACGCACACTGAGGCCACTTAGCTGTTATAATATAGATAAAATATTTGGGATGGAATTCCCCCAGGTAAATATGTCCTCTTCATTAAAAAGAGCTGAAATTTTGCAGCACATTTCAAAAATAAACTAATATTGTAATGCTTAGATTTCAGTAGGAACTAAGTTTTGTCAGTTTTGTGAAATCTGAAAGGCCATATTTAACATGGAGGTGACACCAAATAATGTGCACAAATAATCACTAAAAATTATGAAATGTTGATATCTAAAAAATCCTGAACAACAAAACTCAATGATAAGTGCGCTGGTGAAGGATGAACAGCAGCTGTCTGAAGCCTGTGCTCTATATTAGCCCTCAGCTGTGGCCATATTGTTTCTATGTCATCACAAGAACAGGACCTGGTGATTGAAGCCCAAATCAAATCAGAAACACAGCGGCGGTCGAGCTGTTTTCGGACAATTTTCTTTTTCTTTTTTTTTTTTTTCTTTTTCTCGTGTGGAGCTTTTTTTTTTAAGTCCAGTCTGAATATGTCTGAATAAGCTGTGAAGGACACAGCCTTATAGTTTTTGAGCCTTCTTTAGACCACAATGAGGGAGACGAAACTTGGAGGAAAACCGTCAGTCTGACAACAGTGACGATATTGGCAGAGTTCAGAAAACAGAAAGGTGATTATAAAATAAATAAATATATAATGCAGGCAATTTCAGCATGGGTGGAAGTGATACTTTTTTGCCAGCTCTTTGGTCAAATCAACTGTTTAAAAAAATAGTTTTACTATCTGTGACATCAGAAAAAAAAGTGATGAGTTGGATTTTTTATTTATGACTATATTATTTTTTTTCTGACAAAAAGGTACATTCAAATCTGAAAAATGTCATGGGGGACTGAAAATATCAGCTATGTTTAAAATTAATATTCTTTCCTTCAATAGCATAACACATTATTATTAAATATTAAAACCATTCACACAAAGAGAAAATAATATAGTCTTACCTGTCCGTTTTAGTGAGGTCATTTTCACAAATTGATGAAAATGCCTGAAAATGATTTAAGCCATTGTACTGGCTGAAGAAAAGTCCATGATGGTTTGAGGTCTCTGCTGTACTGATCTGAGACTGGCACGGTCCGCTACAGGTGTAATCTGTTCATTGCATCTGCGGCTGATGGTTCAAGTCTTTGCTGTGAATGGATCCTTTTGTTAAGCTTTGTGCTGCAAGTTAAAAAGACTGGCAGTCCCTCATCTGCTCATAATGTCTGTTTGCATGCGATGAAATTCCCATGATCCACAAAACAAAATAAAATAAAGTGAAAATAGTAAGTTTTGCCTCCGTGTGTAGTGGAGAATCCACACGACACTGCGAGAGTGCTTGTCAATATGTGTTTCACCTGCCAATCAAAAGAATTCTGCCAGCGATAATTAACCGTTCTGACCCCAAAAACACTGTGCATCTATGACGTGAACCACTTGGTGGAAACAGCCTGTAAAAATCGATAAATTAATTCATAAATTAATGGGCTATTAAGATAATGGTTCCAGAGCTGAGGCTACTTCCTTCTTCTTCTCTGATGTCGGGACTCGCCAGGAAGTTCCTTGTTTTTAGTGGCGCGCAGTTCAAAATCCGAATAGTTCTCTCTTCAGTAACTACTCGCCAGGAAAGGATACATTTCAAACTGTTGTTTAATTTTATTCTTAACTACTCAAAAAAACATTACATATTGTGTCACCAACACTTTAAAATAGTGTGGCAGCTGAGAGAAGTGTGAGGAGGAAAGAAAAGGCAGTAGAAAATACTTGAGCCCGGCTTAAAGTATTCATTTCCACTCTTGTGTGTCAGGGGTCCTCATCTGAACCCATTATGACAGTAACAAGGTGTCAGCGAGTGGTCTTGCCATGGGTTCTGGCCTGTGGCGCTGTCTGGCCAACCGTCCATGTTAATTAAGTGGAAGGAGGAACGTGTCGGGTACGGGGACAATGTTGGACAAAAACATTTAGCTGGACTGCATGAATAAGGAGAGTTTCACTTTTTTGCTAAATGAGACTGTCGCTTCAAGAAGCAGCTAAATTGGCGGCCATTAATCCGAAGCCCATATTCACATAGGTATGTGGGCTATGGGAGTCGCACCGCAGGCACTCAACAGGCTATGAATTATTGAAAGTGTTTGGTAGGACATATTGAATTCTTTAAAGCCAGAGGATTGAACTGCTTTATCATTTCTTTTACACATTATTCAACAAAGTGGTCTTGTGTCCTCTTTCTGTGTGTTTGCACGTTGGTCTCGGAATTCATTTCCACCGCCCATTCTCAGTCCTGCTGGCCCTCACAGATAGAACGAAAATGATTTTGCCGTGTTTGTGAAACGGAAAGTCTCTTCCTCTCCTCTGTTGCTCTTCAGCCACTGCTAAAGTGGCGTCATCTTTCCACGGAGGGGGAACGGCCTTGGTGAGGGTTCACTGCGAGAGCATTTTTAGTTCAAATGAAGTGGGCGATCAGGAGATGTCATCAACTCCAATGCACGGCAGTTGCCACGGAAACAGAAGCAGAGAGGCTTTTCTCAAGGATCCTGTTAAACATTTAGTTACACTGCTTGGAGAGGGAATGAATGCGTGTTGGGTTGGTGGGGGGGGGGGGGGGGGTGAAAGCGAGCAGAAGATAATGGCCATTGTTGTGTTTTTCACTATCAAAAGCTTAAATTCTGCAGGTATCATTGCGCTGGTTTAAACTTTGATTTCTGTGACTCAAGCAACACGGATGGAGGTGATGAAATGACACCTTTCACAAACCCTCAAGTAAATTTTGCACAACAAATGGATTTAATTACACTGCCAATATCTGCTTAATGTCTCAAGTCGACACGAGGCACATTTCAACACGCCTGAGTCATCGTGGCATAGTTTTAGTTTTGATAACATTTAAATGCAAAATTACCCCTTGATTTTGGAACAGGGTGCAACACAAGCCTTCATTTTACCCCATCGGCCAACCTGTTCTTTGTCAGGGTAAGTGGAAAAAGCTGCACGCAAGTGCAGCTAAATGGCACAACAGTTGCGTGGCATGCGCTGATTGAGAACCCTCCTCCAGTGCTAATCTCTCAACAGACAGGCCCTAAAAGGGAAAGGAGTCTTGACGTAGGCTCAGCAGATAGGGGCTCTGTGTAATTCCTGTTAATTACTGTCCAGGAGGTGATAAGACCTGGTTGGAGAGGCTAAGAGACGAGATAAGGAGGATCAGGGATTTGCCTGAAGGATTCACCCCCCCACACACACACACTCACACACACTCACAAACTGCCACAAACAGTTCACTTGTTCAGAAATAGCCTGAAGTTTGAAATGTCCATATAACTGCAGGAGCTCTACCCCCCGCCCGGCCGAATGCTCATTCTTATTTCTATTTACGACATTACAATGACAGTGAATAGTTAGCTCATTAGGCTAAGGAGTTGGACTACCAATATGCAGATCTGGATCTGGGTTTGATTCCTGGTCACACGGCCTGTTTTTATCTTATAATACACTTCATCTGCATTGTCTCAGTCCACGGAGCTGTTAATAGGTACCAATATCACAGACCAAACGGTCCCACCTGCCTTCCCTGCGCATGCGGCCTAAAGAGCGTTAGCAGAAATTCACTGATTTTCACTTGGTTTTGCTTAAAACTGATTTTGGAATGATTTAAGATTTGTTACTTTGTCACCTGATGGTTAATAATCACATTATTCCCTTTGTGTTATGGTCAGGGGCCCGGATGGGACCGGACCGGTACTTTGTGATGGACTTACACGCTGGGAGCAAGGAACAGAACAGGTTGTGAATGAAAAGAGATTTATTTACAATAAACAGGATAACAATTCTGTGCTGGCTAGATGGCCTGCTGAGCCAAGACCGGGCCAGCTTGTAGCGGTGGAAATTAGGATGCTGAAGGTTTCCGGAGTCAGTCTTGAAAGAGGACTGAAATCCTGGTGTTTAAGGTTCTGTAGCAAGGGCCAGATGGGATGCACAGAGCCGAGAACAGGAACTAGGAGAACGGAGGAGAGAGATAGTGAGTAACTACACCCACAACACTGGAAGCCTTTAACAATTCACAGTTCACTGAAGGCTTAAAATAAAAATGTTCCCAGTTCTAGAAATAATGTTCTCCATTTAGGAAATAAGGTTTGCTGTCCAGGAATCATTCACAGTTCATGGATTATGTTCAGAGGTCAAGTGCTGCGCGTCTGTGACACAATCCCAATTAAGCAGGACTTGACGATAGATTCAGCTTGGAAAGTTCTTAGTAGTAAAATGTCAGAGTTCATAAGGTTCTTGGAAAACAGTTCTTGGAATTAGTTCTTATTCATGCACAGTCAGAGACAGGAGTTTATGTGAGAGATCCTATAGAACATGAAGGAACTTAACTGATGCGGAGCAGAGCTGCACGCTCTGAGCTGAGAGCCAGAGAGTTCTAAAGTGACATTGTAGTGCAGGTAGCTGTGAAACCAGGAATTAATGCAGCGTGGAAGCTGCGCAGGACAGTGTCTGGAAACACCAGGAAAATTAACACGCTCTAATACAGGAATTCGGGAGTTGGCCAGGTTACCAGGTTAAAGCGCATGGAAGCAGAAGGAAGATGAGTTCAACGTTAGGTGTTTCTGCAAGTATCTGGCAGGATCTGAAAGTATCTAGCTTGTTGTAGTGAAGACAGACCTATTGTCAAGACAACGAGGTCCCGCAGTTGCAAAGTGTCAAGGTCGCCATTCACTTTGTTTTTCTTTTGTTAGTTTTGGTCTTGTATGCACTCTGCACTTGCAGGCTTTTCAGTGATGTGAGAAGTGTGGTTTTGTGACTTTTTCCTTCGTTCAGTGATTGTCATGTGACCGGGCCAAAAGATTTTGTATCTTTTATGATATGAATTTCACGTTGGTTTGGGGATTTTGGCTCTAAAACCCTGGAAATCGGCCAAAAAACATGAAATTTCAATATGTTGCGTAAATTTCATGTCTTTGTTTTTAATGAAAATCTGCCTTTGTGACACTCCAAAATTATGAATATGAGCTATTGTTTCACACTTATAATTATATAACCTTTTAAGTGTGGATCAGCATTACTAAGATGTATGTGCACAGAGAATTACATCTGTCAAAATGCTGCACAGAGGAGACCAGTGAGGGAAGCCACCAAGACACACCTGGCACATCTGTAGTACCTACAAGGTTCAGTGGCTGTGAATGGAGAGTCCTAAACTTTTGCCTGTTACTTCATCAGTCACACCTTTATGGTGTAGTGGTACAGAGAATCACATCTTTAAAAACTGTGTATGAAAAAGGCTAGTGAGGAAACCTATCAAGACACCAACTCTGTCTAGATGTTTTAGTGGCTGTGATCGGAGCGACCCAACCTTTGTCTGTTTCTTATCAATCACAGGTTTATGGTAGAATGACACAAATCATTATGTTATTAAAAAGACAAGTAATCTTGTCTAGAGCCGTCTGTTGTAAAATTATGTCCAGATATTTGTGAACATAAATACAGACAGTTCCTATCCCCATGTAACTTGATATGTCTGTTTTTGTTTAATGAAAGAGAAACAAATCGATTTCCACTGACTTTCATTTCATCTGCTCCCCAAACATGTCTGTGATGTTTTATGAAACCATTTAAATTTCTGTTTTTAAAATTCTGACATTTCAGTTTATTCCCAGCCGAAGCCAAAAATGCTGTTTGAAAGGATGCGCCGCCGAGTAAGGCCATTGATGCCACAGCAAATATTCACAGCATGACTTGAGGGATTTTCTTTTAAGAATAGTTCAAAGCAAATCACCCCCCACCCCTCCAAAAAAGAAGGAAAAAAAAATCAAGTGAGCCCTATGAGAGCCGTTCCCTTTTTTGTTTCATTTCTCTGCAACATTCCGAACTCCCATTAGCATGTGCTGATGGCGAACCTTACGATGTGTCAGTCACCTCTGCTCCACAGTGAAATCGACCCAAATCCCGCTCGGCTGTTTGTCTGACGTTTGACGTGGTGATGTTGCAGCGTGCACTGAGACCTACAGCCTGATAACAAACGCATTTGTGCAGAGGAACAACTGGCAGCGGTGTGTGATGTCATGACAAAAAAATGACTGATGAGGAAGGAATGGCGTTTGGTTTTGAACTCTACACGGTAAACTGATCTGACTCCCCCAGGGGGTCGCCAACTGGGATGTATGAGCTCGTGTTGGAGAAACGAGGCTAGTTGTCAGAATATATTAGCTACAAAAAAGGGGGTGGGGGGGACGATGCAGAGTGGTGGTGTGTTTGTGTGCAGGCCGACCTCATTAGGGTTTTTGAATTGTGCTCTGCACAGCAAAAACTGGAGTGTTAAACTCACTCTCTCAATATTTTTCAGAGTTTGAGCTCCTAAACTGCTACTTTAACATTCTTGGGTCAGATCTTGCTACCAATTTGTGCCAAATTAAACCATTTTTGGTGGTAAAATTTTTTTAGGGATGGCCAGAAGTGATAGGACTATTCCACAGAGCATCATTCCTTCCCATTTAATCCAGAAGACCAAATCAGGGTATGTCTTGAAACATTGTAATAAGTTGTTGATCCATCTTTGTCAATCTTCAACACATTCGGTATACATAGTAGTCATGGCCATCATCAGCACCGAATTTGAAATCACATTAAATTTTTAAACTGTTTCAAATTTTCATCCAAATTCTTGAAGCTGTTGATAGTACGTGGTGACTTCCGGGTATTTGTAGTCGCGATTCACGATTATCGCCTTATTTCTGCTGAAACCTGACTTTAAAATGTTTTAAGAGGTTTTACTTTGTCATCTGATGTAAATAATCACATTATTCCCTTTCTTCGCTTTGGGTGTAGAGAATCAGACCCAGAGAGTCAGACTCAGATGTGCTGCTGTGGCACTCTGATCGCTCCCATCTTTTATTATGAAATAATGGTGAATTAATGTGGAAAAAAATGTTGTACAAAAGCTTCAGATATCTGTCATTGAGATAGATGATGACTGGAGTGCAGTTTTAAGCAGAAATGAGGCGATAATCGGTGAATTGCTGCTGAAACTCCGAAATGACGCATGCGCAGTGAAGGCGGGGGGAACCGATTTTTAGAGGGGACCATTCGGTCAGCAACACCAGCCCATTTCAGCATCAAACCTCCTCTTCAGAAAACCTAGGGGTGACATCACAAAGGAATTGTCCAGTTTCCATGCACTCTGTGCACCTCATATTGACCTGATCAATACTTCATGTGGAGTAGGGGAAGCCTGGGCACAGTGGATCAGAAATGTTGTTTTGTGGCAGAATAAACACATTTGCATAGGTTTAGGTCATTCTATTGTGGATTTAATACAGCAAGTTATTGTTTGGTTGTGTTATTTATGTCTCCCCAAGTGTAATTTACAGGTGTTTAAAATCGATTTTAAAACTGCAGATTCACTGTGCCCTGGACACGAATTCATGGAGCACAGTGAATCAACATAGAATATGATGAAAAAATACATAATTAGAAAGATTTCTTCAAAATTATTAAATATATGCTGATGCACATACAAACTATAATCCAGCAAACCAGCTATGTAATGTGTGAGTGTCTTATATTATACAAATAATGAGGGCATCTGGCGTAAAATCTGTGCCAATTCAACATGCAGATCCACATTGGATTTGCTGTGGCGACCCCAAGTGCAAACAAGGGAGCAGCCGAAGGGACTTACTAATGAATGTTTATGAGTTCAATGCTATGAGTATTTCATGAGGTGAAAGCTGGAACATACCATTCAATGAGGCGAAGCTGAGTTGAATGGTATGTTCCAGCTGATATCCACAAAATTTACTTTTGATAGGAAAAAAAAGACTTCACTTTCCACTTAGTTTTACCCTTAATGTATCCAAAAACAAAACACTCATTTGTAAGGGGGATGTCTTTATGCATAAAAATATGGCATAACTGCTGCAAATATATATGTAGTTTTGCAGATATAGTTACTGATTCACTGTGCCCCCTGATTCACCGTGCCCCAGTTTCCCCTACATGTCGCTGTGATGTTTGAAGAATTTTCTTTTGAACAAGAATATTTTGTTTAACTTACTGCTGCTGCTTTTTCCTGCACACACACACACACACACACACACACACACACACACACACACACACACACACACACACACACACACACACACACACACGGTAAAAGAACAGCCTCTTCTTCCCTTCACAGCTCATTGTGTGCTGCTTTTTAATAATGGATTCAGCATAGCATAGGTCGACATAAAACATGCAAAACACAAAAATACTAACTACCTTTTCAGTCACTAATGTCTTGGTTTTACATGTTGTTGTACTGAAGAGTCGGTGCTGCAAAGAGTCTCATATTTTTTTGTAATGTCAATACAAATTTTTGCATAATATGACAACCATTCGTCACAATGATGAATTATTTGGGGAGAAAACGAGCATTTCAACCATGGGCGCAATTTAGTGGGGGATAGGGGGGACATGCTCCCCCAGCTTTTCAAACGGGGGACATAATATGGTATGTCCCCCCCACCTTCTGACATACGAGGTCTGTTAGAAAAGTATCCGACCTTTTTATTTTTTCAAAAACCTTATGGATTTGAATCACGTGTGCTTGCATGAGCCAACCTTGAACCTTCATGCACATGCGTGATTTTTTTTTCATGCCTGTCGGTTGTGTTATTTGCTTGTAAGAAGCCTTTGTGTGAGGATGGGTGTAGTTTCTCGGCGTTTTTTCTTTGCAAGGAAATGGCTGAACGACTGGAGCAGCGCGACTGCATCAAATTTTGCTAGAAACTGGGCGACAGCCAGGTGGAAACCATTCGGATTATTCAGACGGCTTTTGGTGATGATCCTCTGGGCATCACACAGATTAAGGAGCGGTACAACCGGTTTAAAGACGTCCGCACAATGGTGGAGAGCGCGCCATGCTCCAATCGGCATCAACACGCTGAAACGACCGGATCATTTCCAAAGTGAACGCTGTGGTGATGCGGGACCGTCATGTGATTATCTGATAAATTGTGGAAGAGGTGGACATCAGCACTTTTTCAGCACATTCCACTGTGAAAGAAGATTTTGCCATGAAAAGGAGCGGCAGCGAAATTCATCAGCACGAAGCTGATGGCGCAGCAACAGCGCCTCCGCGATGAAGCCTCACAGGACATGTTGTAACATGTCCAGCTCGTCCACAATTTCTCGGATAGTCACATGACTGAAAAGCCACTGAAAGCCGTCTGAATCTTCTGAATGGTGAAACATGCTATGCCAGTCTTATGTGCAAACCATGTCAGTCTTATGTGCAAAACCATGTCAGAATAGTATCTTTGTTTCTGCAAGTTTGTATTTTTAGCAGCATTGACCTGTTTCTTGTTTGTCACATTCAGAATTTTCTGGGACTGCATTTGCCCAGATTTGAAACCAAAAATAGTTGCCTCTAGGGACTAGTGTCTACACATAAGTATCAAAGGACCATATGCTGATTTACTAAATTCTGAAAAGTTACTGAATTTACTAAATTCTGAAAGTTAGAAAAGGAAATTAGAAAAGCTATCTGGGACCTCAGAAAGCCCATCTGCAATTATTGTTTGATCTCCAAAATCAGTCTATGCAAGCGAAATTATGTTCAGTATGAGTGTTGTCATTAGTGCCACTTCGAAAATTAAATTCATGATAAGTAATTTATCCTAAACTTATGATCTGTTGTTTTTTCAAACTTATGCAAAAACAAATCTTGAGAAAAAAAATAGAGTATGCAATAGTTAATAATTATTAAGAGCCTATTCTTTCACATTTATGAATACATTTTACCACATTGCAATTGTTTTTTTTTAATGAAAACTCAACCTATCATTCTTTTTGAGTTCTACACATGTGGTGATACCTTATTTACACCAGGATGTTAATAAAATCAATGCTGACTATTCTTAGAATAAAGTACTTGGGTGATTCTTTAACTACGGGCACTATTGGCCTTGTAAATGTAATTTCCACCGCACCATTGCCTTACAATATAAAGCGCCTTGGGGCAATTGTTTGTTGTGATTTGGTGCTATATACATGTGCTCTGATGTCACTGTTTATCTCCATAGAAACTACCCAAACAATCTTTCATACAAACTGTTTAGGGACATTACAGTGTTGTGGTGGAAATTACGGCAATAGTGTGGGACAACTACATTTTGTTTAAAAAAAAATCACAACAGTTGTATGACATTGAATATCCCAATTATGTTTTGATTATTTTACTGATATTTTATTGAGATATTCTAAAACATTAGAAAAAATGTTTCTTTGCCATTCATTTTTATCATTGAAGATCAAAAGTCTGGGTGTGGGACAAGCACAAAATGGCAATATTTGCATATAATGATGCTGAAAAAAGGTGAAAAAGTCATCATGGACTACTAGAACAAATTTCTTAACACACTTTCATTGTAAAGATAACTATAAAAGTGTGAAATTTCCCCTTTTTTCTGTTTTTCATACAATATGATCAAAGGACATAATAAGTGCCCGTAGTCTAAGAATCACCCACTTATATCCACAGTTTCAAATTGTATAAGTCAAATGGTGTCCACTTTATGGTCTTCTCAAAACATTAAAATTACTGTTCTGGATGCTCAGAATGCATCTGAGCTCATCTAGAAACCGTTGGCTTCTGGGGGCCTAAAGCCGCCCCCAGATCCCCGGCCTATGGGCTTTGCACTTTGTCCCCCTCAATTTCTAGTCCTAAATTGCGCCCTTGATTTCAACACACCAAACCATTGCAGATCAGTCTTGTACCTCCCCTTGAGTCCACTGGATAACTGCCTAGGTGTGCGAATTGCTCCTTTGTAAAATGATATGATATGTATATCTACACATACATAGATACAGTCTGATCCAATTTTATTTTTGGCATTAACATTCAATTTCTTTTAGAAATTTGAACAATCAAATCTATGAAATTGGTATTGCTTCCCTTCATAAGTGCCCAAACTGTTTGTTGTGATTTGGCGCTATACAAGAAAAAAGTTGATTGATTGATTGATTGATCTATGCATGTTTTGTCTTGCACATTTTTGCTTATGCTCAGTTTAGCACAGTCCCCATGGTCTACGCATGCTATCTCACAGAGTGTGTGTTGAGAATTGTCATGCCAACACACAGCCAAACCTTTCTTCAGTGGTACATCCTTCATATAGAATCCAAATCCATGCCAGAATTTTGATTTTAGGGTTGATGGTGCCGTGTAAACCCTGGAGGCGTTGTCTGATATATTGCTTTTATCTTTTACATAACTGACCACACTGCACTAACGTTATCTCCACAGCTCTTGTGAGACTTGTCATGCTGACCTTTAAAATTCTGCAATCGTTTGAAGACAGTATGTGGAAACATCAGCATACCAGCTACACTTGACCAATTCTTAACTTTGACAGCGGCCAATACATAGAACATGAAAATCAGTGGAGGGATCTGTGGATTGAATGAGTCTTATCTATTTCTTTAAAGTCAATTTGAGATTTGTGTCAGGTAATGGCCTCATAGTCTAAGTGTCAATGAAATGCAATGATCTTGCGCAGTGATTGGTACCTTTTGCAAGTGCTATATAGGGTGTTTTGAGAAATGCCAACATAAATTTAAAACTGCGCACCCAAATTTGTGTTTTTTTATAAAATCAAGACCTATATTGCCTTGAGATTCATGATTGGTGCTTGTAAACTTTTGACCACAACTAATGCAGATGGAAATGTGAGAGGTTCAGTAACGCGTTTACAGTTTAATGACAGTGTCAGGCATGAGAGATGTAACACCAGTGACACTGAATCACTGAGATTCCAAAAAAACAAAAAAGCAAAACACAAATTCCAGTATTATACAATCCTGAACATTAAGAAGATGAGACAATATGAAAAATGAAAAGGGGAAAAAATACAACGATTCTTACATCTATTTTGACTGCTATTTCATTGCAGTCTGTATGAACTAGAGTGCAACTGATGTATTGGTTGGCTAATAATATCGGTCGATATGAGCCTTTTAAGGAAATATCTGCTTTATTTTTACCGATATGAAAACTTTTATTTTACCAAATTAACAATGCAGAAAACCATGTTGTTTGTTGGGAATTGTCATTACATAGTTTGTCCACCAGAGAATGCTCTGATAGCATTACTTACAAGACTGTCAAGGGTGTGTAGGACCCCATCACTCCTTGGTTGCACAAGAGACAAGACAGAGGCTAAACAACCAGCTGCCATTCATTTCCAATCAAAGCAGGTGGTTTAAGGTGTGGGCTGCTCTGCCACCAGCTAAGCGCACCCAGAACAGATGAGAAGTCTATTTCTTGCAAATGCTGAGTGATGCAAAATGACAACTGTCATTCTGAGTGAAGGCAGCATGATGTACATTTGTTGGCTGATGTCATAGTTATTTGGAAAAAGTTTATTTAAGCTATAAAACATGAAGCCTCATTAAAATTTCTTTGTCATTACTGTAATGTTAGGAATCACTGCCAAACTTTAGGTATATATTGGCAGATATATTAGTATCATAAATGTTTTGCTCCCCAATATCGCTATTGTATCATCCTCCAAAAATCCATATCAGTCTGGCTCTCGTATGAGCCCATAATATTTGGTTTTGTGTGGTCAACTTCATTTCATTTAATAATTTACATCCATTTCTGAATTCCAGGGGAGCAACACATTCCCAAAAAAAATAAATAAATAAATAAATGGTCGGATGCAATTTATGTCTAGCAATGAGGTTAAAAAAAGTGAAGCTATTATTTCAAATAGATGATATCAACAGATGATTGTAATCATGATCCACAAAATCATAAGGAGCAAAGATGGGCAGATTTCCAGTTTGTAAGCAAAATACAAAACCATATTCTGCACACATTACAAAGGCATTGGCTGCAGAAGAGGGTATGGGTACTGTAGTGACCTGCCTGCAGTCCTGACCTACCCTCAGTGGAGAATGTGTGAAGAATTTTGAAATGTAAAATGCATCAACCAAAAGGTCGTACTAGTTCATGCACACTTTAAGTAGTGTTTGCAGGAATAATGGGGCAAAATCAATCATCTTCCAACCCCCCCCCCCCCCCCCCCCCCCCCAATTTTCCACACTGTCCCAGTTTGTATTGATTTATGTTTTTAAGGTTGTGTATTTTTTAAATATGTTTATTGCTTCCTGCCTTTTGCTTTTCTTCAGTATTACTACTCGGACTCATTTCAGGATTGTTGGCTTCAAACATACACGATAACATTACTCTCGTATTCTGCGTTCGCGTAGCATCTCTTCAACCCAGTACCATTTAAACTTTGAATGGACAACGTGCGAGCCCCTGCACCACGAGGTGTCCTTAAACAATGCAAATGAGTGCATCTCATTTGTGCAGTGCAAATACGGAGCAATAAAATATAAGCGGAGAAAGAGAGAGGAGGAGAAGTGAACATTCTACGGCTCTCCTGCCCCCTCACTGCCACGTGAATTATTTATGAAAGTGCTGACAGAAGAGGAGCAGGTTCAACAAGGCGCGTTTCTCTGGGGGGCAACACCGGCTGACAGTCAGGTGGGGCTCAGTTCGTCTTGCGCCTCCTGGATTTTAATGATGGTCCAGCAGTCTCGTTATGAAAATCTACAGCAGAGCTTTTCTCCTGTGTCAGCTGAAAATAGTGGTTGCGTGCAAATCTGTAATCTCTGCTGTGGCTGTTTTGTTTTTTTCTCTTTTTTTTGTAACTCCTGGTGTTCTTTCACCTAGCCCTTCAACTTTTAGTTTCCATGTGTCTTGCTCATATACATTTGGTTAATCCGTTCCTCCTTCGATTATGTCTTCTCCCTTCCATTCTACACCTTTTGTCTAGCTCAAACACCTTAATCTCCTCCTGTAGACTCTTTCCAATATTGTTCATTTATCGCACATGACACATAGTGAAAATGTTTCCTTTTTGCCTACATTACTGGAAGAGAAATCATGCAATGGTTTATTACAGTATTGTAGAAATGGGAGTGTTTTCTCTGTCTCTTTCTCTCTGTTTGGTGTGGCTCCATCCAGAATTGGGAGAGGGTGTCTTCATCTGCAAGCATCCTGTCCTGGACACTGGCACGGACTCCCAAAATTTCCTGTATATTTGTCCATTGTGTCTGTAGCATGGCCCAAGCAGAGGGTCACCCCTTTGAGTCTGTTCTGCTTGAGGTTTCTTCCTCAAATCATCAGAGGGTGTTTTTCCTTACCACTGTCACCTGTGTGCTTGCTCTAAGGGTTAGAAGCACCTTGAGGCAACTTTGTTGTGATTTGGCGCCATATAAATAAAAACAAATTGATTTGAACTGAGCTGCCAACAACTTGTAACTAATAAATACTATAATGCTGTGTTTACACATAGGCAGGATGCATTATGAATGTCATATTTGCATCATTCTTGGCACATTCCTGACCTTCTTAATAATGCGTGTTGGTGTGTGATATTCGTGATTTTCGTGGAGCATGTTTTTGGCTGTCAAAAAAATCTTCCACGAATGTCACGCACCACCCTCATTTCACTTCTTGATTAGTGGTGATCCTTGATAGAGTGTGACAGCGTTCTTCTCTGACGTGCGCACAATTAAACCCTGCTGCACTGCATTCAGTTTCATTGCTGCAGTATGTTGAAGGACAGTGACGCCAAGTCAGCTAAAAGTTTTGTTCCAATGCTCATCAGCGTGCTCCTGCAGATGTTCCACCTGCGGCTGCTGTGCCTGATGTTTGGGAAAATGTGTGAGATGAAAGCCATGTGGAGCCACACACCTGGCTCTCTCAGTCTCCTCCTCCTTTCTGCACCACTCCATGGCACAAAGTCCAACTAAGCATGCAGTCACAAAGTTCTTCTGCTGTGGATTTTGAGGAGCAAACTGGAGCGATCTGAATTGTTCAGCAGTTGATGGATGAATATGGGTGTGTGTGGAGACAATTCGCCTCATTCACAACATGACAGAACATAACAATGCACTGTTACACACAATACTGCAGAACAGCATGCAACAGCGTGGAACATTATTCTTGACTGTGCGTAATGGTTCCTGATAATTTGCCAGCAATACGTGCTATTAATCGGAATGCATGGTAACAGGTTGCAGCAGTTCCTGAGGACACCTGACGCCTTTGCCTCAAATCATCACGTTTGTGATCAGCGGCCAAGAATGTATACTTCGTGGCATTTGTGACTTGTCGTTGTTATGTGTAAACGCAGCATAATTAATAAGGTAACTAGTAATCTAACTTGGTTACTCTTAAGATTCAGTAATCAGCAAACTATCTAATCAACAAAGTAACTAATAGTTACTTTTCTGAGTTAGATTGCTAATTACTTTATTTGTTACATTCAGCAGCTGCCAACAAGTTGTCCATAGTTGCTAATGAAGTAACTGTATAAAGTAACTGTAAAATGTAACGGTATAAAGAAACTAATAAAGTAACTTTTCAAAGTTATTGTGGCAACACTGTTCCTGACACAACTCCACCTCTGGTTTGGAAGCAAGTGCACAAACCACTTGGCCACCACACTGCTCTAGTTCCCATCATGCATCTAATGATGAGATTATTCCACATGCAACAAGTCCAGACATATTCAGACAGCAGAGAGGTAGATGGTGTGATAATTAAGTGGCGCACAAGGCAGTCAAATATGCAACTGGTTAACCAGTGACCCATGGGGAGAAATAGATCTCTTTGGTACTGTGTCTCTGGATGATGCTTTGAAATGATTTTTGCATTACAATAAGAGGTTACATCAAGAGATTTCATTGTGGATTGCCACTTGCATTGTAAGGGAATGTTGGTTGGGGCATTTTGGCCATGCAGCGCCTTTCTCTGGACATGAATGTAGCATGTAGGTGTCTCAGTGTTGAGTCCCACAGTGGCTAGAGAAGGACAAGGGGATGTAGTGGGGCAGATATGTGAAAAAGATGTTCACTTCTGACAAAGTGTGAAATTTTGAATACAGGAGTATTTTCAAATGCTGAATTCAAAAATTGCAGGATCCAAGAGGTTTGACCATTAGGTGAGCTGCCATCTTGAATTCCAATATGGCTGCTATGTTGAAACATTGATATTCACTACCTTGGTTTCTAAATTTAGTGAAATTTGGTATACAAGGGTATTTTTGATATGCTGAATTAACAATAGTTATTGATACATAATATTAATACATAATACAGTTAATTTAATTCTAGTCTAAATTTCAACCGCCACCAGATACCATCACCACAAGTCCTGAAAAATAAAGTAAGTAAATAAGTTAAGAAATTATTGGAATGAAAAGTATCAGGCCTATTGTTATCCAAAGCTTCTATTGCTTTCAAAAATATTATTGTATTATCAACAACCTGAAACAGACTCTTTAACAAGCCTTTCACTTAGGAACAGCCACCTAAAAATTGGGAAAAAAAAAAAAAAAAAGACAGGTTAAGGTATGTCAGCCAGTCTTAAGTGGAAAAAAAATATCTGCCTAATTTGCCTGTAAATGTACTCAATGATATTCTACACCATCAAAATATTGCTGCATATAATTTGGATTTCATCAAACCCAACAGATTCAAACCTGTTTCACATTGTTAGCATGTTTACCCAAGACTTCTGCTTCAGTTCATTTGAACTGGTCTCCCAGGAGAGCCTGCATTTTACCTGGATTAGTGGACCAACACTCTAACCACTGAGCTATCCTGACTCTGACTGACAAACTGTCCAAATGACATTCAAAGGTAATGAACCAATAACATCGGCGGCCATCTTTAATTCTCATTTTACGACTGGATCCTTTGGGAAAAGTGCTTGGATCCAGCAAAAACCTGAAATCAGCATACTTCAAAGATTATGGATGCAAATTTACATACTTTCTGCCAGATGTGAACATCTCAGACAGTTTTGTTACATATCTGCCCCACTAATGTCTATGTTTACTTTCGAGTCATGGGCATGGAGTGGATTTCTGCTTGGGTGTTTGCCATCCAGGACTCAAGGGGGTTCCATCTTGTGGTGGATGTGGCAGTGCACGCCAACAGCGCATACTTCCAGACCTGACCTGACCGGACCCTGAGTAGTCCCTACATGGATGTTTACCAGGCAACATTAATTTACATTCAATAGTATTTTTCAGCAATATGTGGCATTTAAAAAAATCTCGAGCACAACAGCAAAATATGAAGGGTGCAATCTATCCCTGGGGATATGTACATTTTATAACCTTGCCAAATTGGATTTGGCAACTAGATGCAAGTATAAACTAGGTTTTTATCACAACATCCTGATACATGTGACTTCTTAAAACAGATCAAACCTACTCGACAATTAAATAAAGCAGGTTGGCAGGTAGGTTTCACCGCCACTGAAGGCCACGTCTCCTGGCATGCTCAGTGGCGCTTTGTAAAGTTGAGATTAGCTTCTGAACCTGAAGGAACCATATGCAGGATTGTACCAGCAGGCAATGAATATGGCTGGTGTTGATAACACATAAAAAACATTTCAGAAAGCTTTTCTCACCCTTTGTAGTTGCTTTTTTTTTTAACCTTACAAACAGTTCTCCAAGAAGCATGCATGAGGTCAGCACGATGCAAAAACCGGGAGGGGAATAAATAACCCAATTTATGACACCTGAAAAATTAATTTTTGATGATTTGTCTTGGAAATGCGGTTTGCTGCGTCGGCTCACTTTTGAGCTAAAGCTTTATTCTGTAATTGAGGCAGTTTTGCAAAGATTCAACTCCATTTCTTCCCAAAGCCACAAATGTGAGGTGTGATTGTGGAATTTATTGCGTTCCTATCCTTTTGACTTATTATTTGGAGGTGTGACATCCAGTGAAGTCTGAATCCATGTACTTTATATCTTTTTGTGATACTTAATAAGCCATCAAAACTAATGGGGAAAAAAAAAGTTTTATTTTGATGAGGCTGTTTTTGAAACCACAGAGATTGGAGCTCAACAATGAGTTTACTAAAAGGAGATCAAAATGTTATTGTAATCTGATTTTTTTAAACATGTATTGTAATGATGATTTCTCTATCACATCCATGGACTGTATATAGTGAATAAACACTCCCTGATGACACATGATGGTGACACATTCTGTTGTGTCACCATCTCTCCAGTGCTCAACTCCACCTAACTCCAGGTGGAGCATGTACAGGACTGGCATGACTGTGGTGGGACAACAGAAGGCCCAGCATGCCCTCACCTTGATGCTTCCAATCAAGATAAAGCTAGCAGGGTAACCTTGGATCAGGTGCTTTGTTTTATTCAGGGTTGTTTTTTATTTTTTATTTTTTTCAGAAAGGCTGGTGGTTTCCATAACTGATGATTTTAGTGTTGGTATTAAAAATTCTGATTGCCATATTGCTTTAGTAGGCAGCACGGTGGCATAGTGGTTGGCACTGTTGCCTCACAACAAGAAGGTCATGGGTTCTATTCCGACCTGTTTCCTTTCTGTGTGGAGTTTGCGTGTTCTCCCCGTGCTTGTGTGGGTCCCTTCCGGATGCTCCAGCTCCCTCCCACATCCATAGACATGCAGGTTAGGTGGATTGGATACTTTGAATTGTCTGTATGTGGCCCTGTGGCAGACTGGCGTCCTGTCCAAAGTGTACCATGCCTCACGCTCTATGACTGCTGGGATAGGCTCCAGGGCTCTGTGACACTTGATTGGATTAAGAGGTTGAAGATGAGTGAGTGATATTGCCTTAGTAACAATGGTGACAATGTCACTGTGCTCCCTATCTGCTAATGCGTACCAACAGCATGAATATAGAAATGTATTTTTTCGGAACAGAAATACTGGAGCACAGACTTCTTTGATGATCAGTACAATTTACAATACAGCAAGCCATATTATCTCAGATATTTATAATAAAATGCTCAAAACCAATAAAAGTTGGCCCAAAACCAACAAACCATGGCCATATTGTTGCTGCGTCATAATGAGAACTGACCTGCTGATTCAAGCCCAAATCAATTGCAAACACAGTGGAGGTCGAGCTGTTTTCTGAGCTTTGTTTTTTTTTTTAGTATGGAGCTTTTTTTTTAAGTCAATGTGAAGGTGATTGTGAAGAAGCTGTGTGGAATACAGTCTTATCACTTTGAGCCTGATTTCGACAACAATGAAACCTTGGAGGAAGACCTTCAGTCTGACAACACTGACTATAATGGCAGAATTCAGAACGCAGAATGGTGATTATAAAATAAATAATGCACGATTTTGGCATGCAGGTGGAGATGATAAATTGTTTTTTTTGTTAGCTCTTTAGTCATCATCAACTGATAAAAAAATTGTTTGTTTTACTACCTGTGACATCAGAAAAAGTGATGAGGAAGTGTGGATTTTTTATGTTTTTTTTATTTTTCCCCTTAGAAAGAGGTGCATACATTTCAAATCTGAAAAATGGCACAAGGGACCGAAAATATCAGCTATTTTTAAACAATCTTGAATCCTTCTTGAATACAGTTAGTGTACTTTGTTAGTAATGTAATGTATGCGGCTGTTGGTTCGAGTCTCTGCTGTACCGATCCGGGACTGGCATGGTGAGCTACAGGTGTAATCCGTTGATTGCGTCTCTCCGGCTGGTTCGAGTCTCTGCAAAAACCGGAGTGTCCGTTCTTCTTCCACCGCGGACTGCTTTGCGCCGCAGGTTGAGAGACTCGCAGCCCCTCATCTGCTCATAACTTCTCAGTCTGCACATGATTACATTATCCCATGATCCACAAATAAAAAATAACGTGAAAATACTCAGTTTTGCCTCCGTGTCAAGTGGAGAAGCCGCATGATGCCGTGCATGCGCGCTTCTCAATATAAGTGTTCCACCTGCCAATTAAAAGGGTCTTGCTGGCCAGAATTAACCGTTCTGACACATATAAAAAACATGCAGCACTGACCCGAACCACTTGGTGGAAATGGGGCTGTCTGTAAAATCCATATATTAATCCATTAATTAACGGGATTATTAAGATAATGGCTCTCATGCTGATGTCACTTCCTCCTTCCTCACCAATGTCAGGACTCGCCTGGACGTTCCTGGTTTTTAGTGGCGAGCAGTTCAAAATCTGAATATTTATCTCTTAACTAACTGCACACCAGAAAAGCATAAATTTCAAACTGTTGTTTAATTTTAGTCTTAAATACTCAAAAAAATAAATAAATAAATAAATTACATATCGTGTCATCTACTTTAATGTAGCAGCATAACAGCTTCACTCAGCGATTCATAACACTACAGTTCAGCCACTGATTGGTTTATAGTGCATTTCAATCAGGCCATGGATCTGTGTCGATATAGATATCAATTACTTAAAAGCCCATGTCTCATTCCTATTGGTGAATGATTACACCCCTAATTGGCATGTACGTAAACATTGTTTTAACTGTGGTCAGTCAGGACTGTATTTTCAGTTCTCCAAAAGAAAAAAAAAAGACCCTGTGAAGTTTGTTGTGCTGTTGGCAGCTATAAATTCTTTTTGCAGTCCAGCTGAAGTGGCATCTTCCGACGTATATTGCTAAACATATTGCCACTCTTCCTACGACGCACCCCCGCGCACTGCTGCTCAGGGCAGCTACAGTCTGACAGCACCTCTGCTTATAGGTGTTCTCTCTGTCAGATTTGCCTTCTCTCCAGAGGATGGACTCATTGTAGATATCGGGAACGAGAGTCCGCCACCCCCACCCCCACCTCCCCTACTTTCTCCCTCAGGGCTCACTTGCCAACAGGAGCAGTGCTTCCAATGTTTGACCCCCTAGGGAGGTGGGATCAGGCTGATAAGTGCAGATACACAGTGAGTGGTAAGAAAATATATAATTTTCACATGTACAGGCCTGTTTTACAGACCTCAGAAGCTATAAAATTTGAGTTAAGCATTCATGGCTGGAGTCTATTTTTTTTTTCTTTTCTTTTTTTTTTTTTTAATTGGTGAGACACTTCGATGGTAACTAGAATTAAAGATAAATATTAATACCCCATTTTCAAATGTATTTTTTAACTTTTATAAATTAAATACTGTATTTGTGGAATTGAAATATGAGTGTTGCTTGTTTGTGCATTTGGCCTTACCTCCTTGAAATTCATCACAAAGTCGTGATGTCACAGTTGTCTGAAAAATTCAATTATCACACCATTACTTGAAATCACATATTAAACAAGTAAACTGCCCATAATGCCAAGGGCCACAACTGTCATTTGATTTTTGGCTGTCATTCATTTTATTTTCGACAAAAGTTACCTTCTCAAATAACATGTCTAGTTTGCTCCTTCATAACTCATGAAAAGGGAAACTAACCATTAGTGGAAAATTAGGGGTGTGGTCATTTTGAGTGGCATGTAATGTGTGCCACTTAGCCGAGATGCTGCTAGTTGTTGTGGAACAACCGTGCCGGTGTCACAGACTAAACGGCCCCCCTTACAAAATCGGCTCCCCTGCCTTTACTGCGCATGCGTCATTTCGGAGCGTCAGCAGCGATTCACCAATCATTGCCTCGTTACTGCTTAAATCTGACTTTAGAAGGATTTAAGATGTTTTACTTTGTCATCTGATGGTTTATAATCACATTATTTCCTTTGATCGATTTGGATGTGGAGAGTCTGACTCAGAGAGTCAGGCCCAGATGCGCTGCTGTGGCGCTCTGTTCGCTTCCCCATCTTTTATTATGAAATAATGCTGAATTTATCTGGAAATTATTATTGCACAAAGCTTCAGACACCTGTCGCTGAGATAGATGATGATGACTGGAGTGCAGTTTTAAGCAGAAACGAGGCAATAATCGGTGAATTGCTGTGAACGCTCCAAAATGACGCATGTGCAATGAAGGCACTGGGATAGATTTTTAGAGGGGACCGTTCAGTCTGCGACACCGGTCCTGTCTGAGCATTTTATTACCAAAGTGTGACATTGTGTAGCTTGCTGTCCATTTAATTGTACTAATAGAGCATCTACAAAGTTTGTGCTCCAGTAACACCAGCGAGGGAAATTTGTGCTATTTAATTTGTATGTTAGCACTGTTAGCTGGTATTGCTTGCTTGGTGATGTTAGCGCCACTACTACTACACAGTTTGCTAAGGCCAGAAGCCTTAGCAAACTTCTTTTTTTTTATGCCCACACTCAAGCCACTTGTTATGAAAACCACCACCCATTCTATAAAAAACATATTTTATCTGAGATGTATACAGTAGTGTTCAGAATAATAGTAGTGCTATGTGACTAAAAAGATTAATCCAGGTTTTGAGAATATCTTATTGTTACATGGGAAACAAGGTACCAGTAGATTCAGTTGATTGTCACATATAATAGTAAAAAAATAGTAGCATCTGCTGTTGACACTACAAACTCAAAGCTATTATGTTCAAACTGCTTTTTTAGCAATCCTGTGAATCGCTAAACTAGTATGTAGTTGTATAACCATAGTTTTCATGATTTCTTCACATCTGCGAGGCATTCATTTTGTTGGTTTGGAACCAAAATTTTGCTTGTTTACTAGTGTGCTTGGGGTCATTGTCTTGTTGAAACACACATTTCAAGGGCATGTCCTCTTCAGCATAAGGCAACATGACCTCTTCAAGTATTCTGACATATCCAAACTGATCCATGATACCTGGTATGCGATATATAGGCCCAAAACCATAGTAGGAGAAACATGCCCATATCATGATGCTTGCACCACCATGCTTCACTGTCTTCACTGTGAACTGTGGCTTGGGAGTCATCTCAGAAACTGTCAGTGGCCCTAAAAGAACAATTTTACTCTCATCAGTCCACAAAATATTCCTCCATTTCTCTTTAGGCCAGTTGATGTGTTCTTTGGCAGATTGTAACCTCTTCTGCACGTCTTTTATTTAACAGAGGGACTTTGCAGGGGATTCTTGCAAATAAATTAGCTTCACACAGGCGTCTTCTAACAGTCACAGCACTTACAGGTAACTCCAGACTGTCTTTGATCATCCTGGAGCTGATCAATGGGTGAGCCTTTGCCATTCTGGTTATTCTTCTATCCATTTTCATGGTTGTTTTCCATTTTCTTCCACATGTCTGTTTTTTTTTTTTTTTTTGTCCATTTAAAGCATTGGAGATCATTGTAGATGAACAGCCTATAATTTTTTGCACCTGCGTATAGGTTTTCCCCTCTCCAATCAACTTTTTAATCAAACTACGTTGTTCTTCTGAACAATGTCTTGAACATCCCATTTTCCTCAGGCTTTCAAAGAGAAAAGCATGTTCAACAGGTGCTGGCTTCATCCTTAAATAGGGGACAGCTGATTCACACCTGTTTGTTCCACAAAATTGATGAACTCACTGACTGAATGCCACACTACTACTATTGTGAACACCCCCTTTTCTACTTTTTTTTTTTACTAATAGCCCAATTTCATAGCCTTAAGAGTGTGCATATCATGAATGCTTGGTCTTGTTGGATTTGTGAGAATCTACTGAATCTACTGGTACCTTGTTTCCCATGTAACAATAAGAAATATACTCAAATCCTGGAGTAATCTTTTTAGTCACATAGCACTACTATTATTCTGAACACTACTGTAGATGTATTCTGACCTTTTTCACCCTTTTGGAGCTAAAATCCTTTTTTTGTTTGGGGCTTAATGGGAGGTTTGTGTTTCTTGGACAGAACACATCTTGAATTTTGCTTTGTCCTTCCTGTCTTTTGTGTTGGGTTCAAGGCCCTGCACAATGGCTTTTCCATAAAGGCCCTGCCTTCCATGTCTCCTCTCTCACAGCGGACTCGAATTAAAGTTGCGGCTTGTGTATGAACTGCCTCGTTCCCAGCTGATAACAAATAATTGTTCTTCTGTATCACATTTCTACCATTATGTCCAGATCTCACTCCCTGCGGTGCATTTTCGCAGCACACATCTATTATTCCTGCTCCGTTCCCCTGCGATCAGATACGGCTCATCCCGCCCGAAAATCCCCATCTTTAACCTTGTAAAAAAAGCTTGCAGATTGAACTATCTCAGCAGTTCCCAGCATCTCTAAGCTGACAGAATGTCTTCATAACAGTTCAGGGCTGCGCAATGCACATGGATATGTACGTCATCCGAGAGTTTGACAACCAACCACGCATCTGCCCACGCGCTCAGGCGCTGACACACGTACCCCAACGTACTCCCTGGTGAGAGCGCAGGGGGCCAATTACGGTCTGCGGTGACAGGGAAAGGCTGTAGTGAAGTCAGTGTGCCCCTAGGCAGGCCACAGTCCACGTCAACACACTGCCAGCACGTCCACTGACAGTGACACAGACCCTCTGGTTTGGAAAAACAAAAGCAGAATGGAAATCTTTAAGCTGTTGTGAGCAGCGTGTTTGCAGTGTTTTCTCTGCAGACGCTATAAACAGGCAAAATTGAACTGCGCTGCGCTGTGCCAGCTCACCCACTCCATGTCTTTATTGAGATAAAAATTAGCCTGAGTATTCTCACAAGGATCTGATGTTTTCAGACTAAAGTCCTGCTCGCTTTGCACAGGTCATCAAAAACCTTCAGCAAACAGTAGCACTAATATAGGTGTTATGAAACTAAAGTAGCGTTTAACTAAAAATGACTCAATTGCTGACTGTAGTGAGACTGATGTATTTTTAGATGGGCAAAGTACTGAGTTCCCGCATCAGCCAATGGTGCAAAATCCATAATTCTACAGTATTTTTACTGTATTTCCAAATCTATGAAGCAGTTCCAATTGAGCTAATACATTTTTGTGTGTCTTTTGTATTATTTTTCAGATAAACGTGAATGAATTTCATCAGCATATTGAGCCATTGTATATTTACCCAAATCCTCATTAGGTTTACCTTGCTATGACGAGGTTGCCTTCAGAACTACCTTAATTCTGTATGGCACACATTCAACAAAGTGTTAGAAACGTTCCTCAAAGATCTTGCCCCATGTTGTCATGATAGTATCACATCATTTCCACAACATTACACAGTGGTCGGCACAGTTCAGCTCATCAGCTAACGACTAATTAGTAAAGCTATTTTTTTTAATTTGCAGATTAGCTTTTCAAATACCGTTGGGGGCCATTAGTGTTCCAATTACCTCTCAATAAATTTAATTCCACTAACTGTTAATTTGCTTACCATGTTTAAATAAAGTTTAACAGCCAAAATGTGTGTGAACCCTAAAATCATACATTTGCTCCTCTTGGAGCTTATTCTCAAGATCAGTCCCATGTCACTGGCAAAGTTGCCAATCCGAAGGTGAGAATTCACACTTCCGCAACTGGCCGCTTGGTGAAAACTCACTCGGGCTGCATTGATTGTCTGTTGAAATTAGACATTTTGCTTTTGTCTCTAACTTGCTTCTAACAGCCAACTGATAGTGCGCATTGCCTGGAATGGTGAGATTTATACACTAAGATGACCTAAAATGAACCATTGAACATTAAACTGACTTAACTGATGATTCTGACCCCTTTGACAAGCAAGGTTGGGTAGGATTACTTTGAAATGTAATCCAAAAGTAATCAGATTACAAGTAATCCAAATGTATGTACATACATACATGTAATCCACATGTATTCTTTCAAAGTAATCCTACCCAACCTTGTTGACAATTAAAATGTGCTAACGGATCTTCTAAGACATCTATGCTGCACGATTTGCACTGATTGAAATTCTCATCAGATTTATTGCTGTATGCTAATGGCATTAGCACTTGTAGCAGCTGTCAATATCCTAATCCGTTAAGAACCATTAATGAATGATTACTTAGAAACTAAGCGGCTCATATTTTTAATGTCTCCACCAAAGCCAGCCACTACGACCACCAAGCAGTCCCCATCAACACCCAAACCCAGGTTAGCCTGTTAGCTTAGGTGTACAAAGACATTCCAGAAAGGGCCAACAGCATGCAGGCTTTCATTGCAGCCAATGTGTATATATATATATATATATATATATATATATATATATATATATATATATTATTATTATTATAAAATTCTTGCTCTGATAGTCTGACTTCTGTCTTAACTTTTGTAGAGAAGAATAACAGAAGCCAGCAAAGCTGGAGTTTTAAACCTAAACAGACCCCTCCTACCGAGAGGCAGACTGCTATTGGCTAGTGACTAGCAATTGCTCTAATTAGACCTATTGTGCTCTAGGTAGCACCCTCCTAATGACAGGGCAGTTGTCCCTCCTAATGATGGGACAACACCTCTCCTGATGACTGTCCTGACAATGTGAATGGCTCATTACCATTGTACCCCATTGTAAACAGGGGACAAAGCATGTCTCAGACCCCCTCCCCAGTTAAGGCTGGGTTTCAACTGTTTCACATACAATGCTTCCTTCACTCCCCTCTCAAACCATTTATTTTCTCTGGCTAAGATTTTAACTTCCTTGTCCTCATACATGTGGTTAGTGTCTTTAAGGTGGAGATGAACTGCAGACTGAGGTCCACCGACGCCTTCTCTGCCGGTGGACCATTGTATCAGCTTTCTGTACTGTGAATAAGCTATATGTTGAACATAAACTACTGTTTAATTCAACCCAATCTCACACCACTTCGTTATGACATCACAAAAAGTGATGCTATTTATTAGTTTGTAATATGAAAAGTTACATTTGTGTGATGCTATCACAGAATTTTGGGTGAAGTGGGGGAGGGTGTGGGCATCATGGGTAGGGTTAAACTTGACCATGTCACAAAAATGAGACATTATGGGATGTATCATGAAAACATGACACTGGGCTGGTTGAATTTCATTTGTTCATTTAATTCTGTATGTTGTGATGATCATCATCTATTCCTGGCCTGCTAATTCTTTTTGAGAAACTGTGTTTATGGTACAACAGTTTAAAATTTCAAGTCTTCTAGGTCTGTTTTTCTGTGTTTTGAGCCCATAAAAGTTGATGGTTAGCAGTTACCGGTAGCTTCAATTAGCAGTTTATTAGTTTGGTGTTGCCATAGTTAACTTTTCAGTTTGTGGAATAGAGCTAATTAAAATTGTCAGGTTAACTGTGCCTTAGTATAGTCATTCCGCCAGCACCAGCTTGAATAAGTGAAAGAAAAAAATCATCCACCATCCAGTCTGGGAATGAATCTAGAGACAATCTTCTTTGTCACTGACAGATTTGCCACAGGGATGGTAAGAAAAGTCTCTTACAGACAAAATTTAATTATCAAGTTTTTAAAAAGTAATGAACTAAATTTTGGTCTAACATAACTTAAGGCTGATGATGATTATTTCTTGTCAAGCTGCTCTGCAAAACAAAATCAGTCTAATACAATCCTGGAATTTAGCCATTTCCAGCACAGCTTGGGCTATATTTGTTTCCACTACAGGAGTCTGTTAAATTCTCACTATTTCCATTCTTATCATCATTTAATATTAAATGCTTTTATGTTTTTCTATGACACGTTACAACTCACAATTGTATTGGACTTGTTGATGAATATATTATTCCTGTCACATGTATGAATCACTTGTGAATGAGTAATCTAATCGATTCATCCATGCCCCAGAACTAAATAATTTCTGATTTGCAATTTGTAAACTTGTTGATAATGGTTTTGTTTTACTGAGCATAGTCTTGGTTGACCTGGAAAGCCATGGCTAATTAATATACAAGTATAACAACAATGAAGAGAACACAATTGCAGCAAGGGCATTACAGTGCATTTCAACAATCTTTTGACTTCTCAAGATTTCTCAAGAGTCACCTGGATTCATTATTAATAACCTGCAATGTAAAATCAGAGTGACTGGGGTCTCAGTACGCCAGCTGGAGGCAATACCGATTATCCTTGGCAGCTCTGTTTTGTCCACACAGTCGGAAATGGGACATCTTGGGTCATAAATGTTGCTAGCTGTCTACACCTCATGGCGGGAATGAAGGGGAGCTATATTTCCTTAGCATAAAAAGGATGAGAGAAAAAGCAATGACCAGAATAAGACTTGAGGAAAAAGGCAGTGTATCTTTTCTTCTTTATTGTCGGATTGTCCCAGGGGTGGCTGTGCACATAAAGGATGGTCTGTACCAATCTGATGATGTCCAGGTTTAGGAGGTACTTTATGCTGTTGACGATGTGCACTGCATCTCTGATTCCTTTTTGTCTCTTCCCTTTAATCCACCTTACTGTGGATAAATGGCCAAACAGACAACATGACATTGTGTCCAATGGTACAAACACTTTCGGCACAGGTTGCCATCCCTTTTGTGCCAAAGCACTTTTGTAGGGCTACCATTGGCTTTTCTGACTGTGGACATAAAAGACCAGGGTGTAATGTATCGTAGTCACCCTCACCACTTCTTCAGCAGGAGAAAACTCTCCTCCTTCACATTTGCTCATGTAACCTCACCACTTTCTCCACCCATGCACAATGCAAAGCCCACAATCAAGCAAAAGTTCAAGCTGAATCTCTAAAAGCATTTTAGAAATGCAGATTGTTGTTGCGTCAAGTAGACAGTGAATGAGTGAGAATATTTGGTATGTCCTTTCGGAGAAACCTGTAGTGCTGGTGTGTGGTTTTCCCAAAGTTTTACAGGTTAAAATCTGTTAATATTCACCCTGTGTTAAGTTGAATCTTTCATCATTCTATTGTTCCATATATTCTCAAGACGTGCTTTGTACGGCATACAAAAAGTTAAACCTACCATCCCTGGTTCTCAAGACCAGGCACCTAAGTGGCTCTACTCTACTCTTTTCTACTCTTCTATTTTACTCTTCCTTTTTAGATATTTAGATATACCTTAGTATACTAGCATAGTTTCACCTTATAATTGGAATATAATATATAAGATGTACCTACTGGATTTTCATGCATAAACTAATTTTGGTTAAGGTTATGAGGAGGTGTAGGGTTAGAACAATAATAAATATGAGATGACGGTACTTTTTCACTCGGGTGACCCACACACACACACACACACACACACACACACAACTTCAAGTGGAGGAATATGCAGGATGTGGATGAATATGGCTGAAAATGTTTCCTGATATGTATGAATCAAATGCTTTGTGAGAAGAAACTGTCTAATTTGAGAAATGTTTGTCTGTTATTTGTATATTATGTCCTTTTGTATATTATGTTGGATATTATGTCCTTTTGCTGATTTCTAGAAAACCCTGTATGTTTGTGATGGTTGCCCCCTAAAATTGTCCTTAAAGAATTCATTTTGGCCAAAGCCATGGTCAAGATATATTATTTTCAACCCGATTGTGCCCAAATGTCGTGGATACTTGAATTGATTCCAGAATTACCGTGGCAAGGTCAGCCAAAGATTAAACATTCTGGTGAAAGTCAAGGTCATCTCGGTCAAATATTTGATTGCCAAAACATTACTGTCTTGATGCTGTTTCCTCATAACATAGAAATCACCATCAGTGCAGATTTTCCATCAACGTAAAATTAAGATTTAATCCAATCTAATGCAGAGACTCTTTCAAACCTACCAGTTTTTTAAAACATTACTGCTGACATTACTTAAGTGGCTCTCTATTAATGTTGGATCAGACTTTAAAGAGTTACAGACATATTAAGAGACGACTCGCCTTCTTTTTTGGCCTTTTTGTGCAGCCTCATATCCTACTGAGATATTTTCTGACTTTAGGCTGCACAAATCCCTTTTGTGTGCCTATTAAATACACATTTTTATTTTCTATTATATTAAATAAAAATGAATAAAACTGCAGCTTCATCTGTATATAAATAAATACAACAAATTAAAAGTTATGGTCTTGAATCTTTTCGGGTTAAGTGCGCGGGTATGTATGTGTGTATGTTTGTATCTCCTGTTCTTTTCAACCCAATGTGGGTAAATGTAGATGTCAAAGAAATGCTTATTTTGTAAAACTCAAAATAAATGATCAATCAGTCAATATGTATGTATATGTACATGTATATGTGTGTGTGTATATATGTATATGCATATATGTAGTATGTATGTGTATATATGTATACGTGTGTGTGTGTGTGTGTGTGTGTGTATGTATGTATATGTGTGCGTGTATATATATGTGTATATGTGTAGGGGTATGTATATGTATGTGTAGGTATAAATGTATGTATGTGTATATATATGTAGTGTATATTTATTTATATGTTAGTGGGTATGTATATAGGTATATATGTGAGTGTGTATATGTGTGTGTATAAGTGTATATATGTATATAATGTGTGTGTATGTATGTACATATACAGGTATATATGCACGGCCCAAGCAGAGGGTCACCCCCTAGAGCCTGGTCTGCTTGAGGTTTCTTCCTAAGAGGGAGTTTTTCCTCACCACAGTTGCCTAGTGCTTGCTCTGGGGGTCGGCAGGGTTAATATGGAGTGACTTGGGCCAAGTTTGCTGTGATTTGGCGCTTTATACATAACATACTTATACATGAATTGAAATGTAATTGAATATTGAAGTGTATGTCTGTGTTGATATGTAGTGTGTTGTGAATTTGTGTATATGTTGTTATGACTGTTATAACTGTTGGACTCATTCTAGCAGGGGTGGGCGTTGATAAGCTTTGCTTCTGCCCACACCCTTTCGGACTCACAGGCTTGTTTATATAACATTCATATTATTGGTATGTTTCTGTTCTTTCGGATTTGTGTGTGTGCCGAATAAATCCATTCATTCATTCATTCAATCTCAAAATAGAAAACAATGTTATTTTTAATACAATATAATGGATTGGGGAGAACCCGCCCACTTTACTATTACGTAAATAGGGCATAAATTTTACAGCCATTTTTAAACATATCGCAGGATAGATAACGGTCATTTCAGGATGAGATGGGGGCGGGGGGTGTTGCAGTGGTATTTCAACAGTTATACCAATAATTAAGCAGGCATGAGGGAAGCCACCAAGACATCTCGGCCAACTCTGGAGGAGTTACACACTTTAATGCAGTGGCTATTGACCCTCTAACTGGTACATTTTTCATCACTCCATACTGTGCCAAAATGGCAGGTTAGGGGGTTCCTGGAGGCTAGGTTTGGAAACAACTGCTTAGTGGCTACTTCATCAGTCACAGCTTTGTTGTGGATTGGAACAAAAGCTTTGTAATGAAGACACATGAAACAGAGAAAAGAATGTACATACAGCCAACCATGAGTTTTTGCATACCTTCCCTCCAATCACAGCCACAACAACTTTAAACTAACTCTAGGATTAAAAGTAACACTAACATTATTTTGGGCTTCTTGATGGCTTCCCTCACTCTACACCAATGCACATAACCATTACTTTTTGATGATGCCTGCTGTCGACTGATTTACCAAACTGCATACCATAATATTTGCATTGCTGGATGGTTATTTACATGGACTAAAGTTTAATTTTCCCTTTGTATGTATCATCCTGGCTGTTTAACGTGTTTATTTTATTTACTACTTTTTCTAGGCTTTTCCACTAAAATCAGCAAATCACAACTCTCCCATAATTAGAATATAGCTTGATAGATTATTGTGAATGCAAGGCAACTCTGCAAACAGTATATTTATGTGTATATTTCACATAAATAAGCCAGTCCCTCCCATTAATAAATGCAAGATGCCACGAAGTGGAGAGCACAGAATTTCCATATGCCATTTCCATTGGCCCATATATATTTTATTCAGGTTATTGTCACAAAACATTTGCAGTAAATGCATGAAAAGGAATGCACAAAAAGTTATACATATCCAGCAAATTCACTAGTTTGGAGGTTGTAATTACGTCACTAGAAGAAAGGTAATCTTGAGACCAAAAAATAGATAAATAAATAAATAACAATTACGCTAAATACCTATTAATATTGTGTTCCTCTACTACTATTATTATTGTTATTATAACCTTAACGTGTTTGTGAACTCCAAATTTGTGTGCATGCATGTACAAATTTGTAGGATTATGCACAAATACTGTGCATAACTTTTTGTATGAAATCATACAAATTGCTTTGTACATATGTTGTTTTATTACAATCGAGATGTCAAATAAAAATCTGTCCACACTGAACTTATGTTTGATCTTCAGCTGTCACCTGAGGTCAAAGGTCATGGGACCAATAGAAGGGTCTTACATGACTTCATGTTACTGTTTAATATTAACCATAGGTGTATCTTTAACTTAACAATAATGACTTTATTACTTTTTCTAGGCATTTCCACTACAATCAGCAAATCACAACTCTCCCATAATTAGAATATAGCTTGATAGATTGTTGTGAATGCAAGGCAACTCTGCAAACAGTATATTTATGTAGATTTCATTCCACTTTCATGTAATTAATTGCTTGCTTTTTTTGGCCAACTTCAATAACCTCCACAGTGCAAAAAATAATATTTGACATTTTCCACAAGACAAGATGGTGTATCTGAAAACAACGAGGCCTCCTGGCAAATATGACAGCTGCTAGAAAGATAAACACAAGAATGAAAGGAAAACTGGGCCTTTTCAAAACGTCTTCTGCCGACACTTTGTAAACATTTCAAACCCGGGTTTTGCGCACGGCCCGGTCTGTCTGTGACACACAGGCCTGTTCTTTAGCACGGCGCCTGCGATACACTTCCAGTGCCCAGCATTAACCCATCTGCAGCTGCTGGTGAGGGGCTGTCCGTCACCGAATCTGCTTGGATCCCAGGCACAGGGCTCGCATTTGTTCCTTTCTCAACCAATCACGTCCGAGCTTCACTCACCGCCGCCCCTGTTTTGCTTTGTGTCCTCTTCTACATATCTGTATCTGTTCCGTGTGTGTTTCCTGTTCTCCATGCATATACATCTACACTAGTTTTTGCCAGCTGGCCTTCTCTGTGCACCCCCCTCCCCCCCGCCGCCTTCCTCTCAGTCAGGCTTTTTCCATTTCACTGCGTCCACAGTGTCCCTCTGGGTCCCTGCAGCTTAGTCCGCTGTGGTTACGTGCGTGCTGCTCTTCGCGGCCTCTGTTGAGGTCTGCTGTACATTTGCCCGAGCTGCAAACTGCTGCCACTCTGGGGCTCCACTCTCACTTTTTGAGTTCAAGGTCCTTGTGGTGTCTTAACGGGAGGGACCGGCTTATTTACGTGAACAGTTTACTTTCTAAAAAGCAGCGTGCAGCTGCAGGTGTCAGATAATGAAGAAAAAAAAAAAAAAAAACGAAAAAGTCCCAGCTGTCCCATTGAAAGTTCTAACTTATCCAAAACTGTTAGTCACACATAAAATGTGTGTCCAGTAGGTCAGCAGTTCTTAAATCAGTCCTCAAGTACCATCAGTATCAGTCAGAGATCAATTATTGGGTGAAGTTCCAGGTCATTGGGGTCAAATGTCAGATTGTTGTCGCCATTATCGTCTTCATGCCTATGACTATTATTAGTACAGCAGATAAGATAGTATTTAGAGCAGAATCCTGCAAATGGTGATGCAAGCATCAAATTCAACACAAACACTCCTTAGATATTACTCTTTTGAAAAAAAATGACAGGCCACTTGAATTTTCAATAGGCAGGCAGGTAGGGGTCAATTGAAGAATTACACAGGGGTCTAAATTGATGCTCCAATCATATTGAAAACTATGCTGCATTATTTGCCTGATCATAAAGATTCCAAAAAGGTATAGTTTGGACTATCTATGACTGAAAGTTATGGAGTTATGAGGTAAAAGCAGCAAGAATAGTGTCAAAGGTCAGTTTCAGTTTGTACAGGGGTCAAAAGTTAAAGTTGCTCCAATTTTGGTAAAAAAGTGATGCAAATTATTAGTTGAGTTAACACTGTTTTAAAAAAGGAATAGTTTGGACCATGTGTCATGCTTAGTTATCACGTTATGGAGTAATATATGTGACATGTCATAGAATCCAATGGACATTGACATTGTTTGACCTTTTACTTTGGAGACAAGCATTCAACACTGTCAAAACTATTCCATTTATTAATTATATCAGCTCAACCAATAAGACTTTTCTCATTACTGAGAAAGTCTGGAACCCATTCCGTTAGTTATGTCAGAGTGAAACACTAAAATTTTGACCTTTGCCCCCAATGACCCTGGCCCCAGTGGTTTGACCATGACAAATTTGACCTTGCCTGGGCAACTGCACAGCCCACCCCATATATATTTGACCTTTGACCCAAATGACCTTGGCTTTTTCCAAAACAAACCCTTTGAGGGCAATCCTGGGCCCTACATACATGCACACAACTGGAAATTGGCCCAAGCATCTTGTAGTAGTGGAACACACACACACACATTTTGTCAGATTCAAGCATGACTTAGAATTTTAGTTTTTCTTGTGTGTTTTTTGTTTTGTTGTTTTTTTTTTTACTTTCAATACACCCCCACAGGAACATTTTGGAGCGGCACGGCTCCGAAATGGGGATCAGTACCCTTTGAAAAGGCTGTCCTTTAATATTTTTCTTGGCGCCGTGCACAGCTTTTGCCTGGCTCTTCAGACACTGGCGTGGGCGGCTGTGCAAGCATCAGGATGCGACGGTTATCAGCTGTCTAAATGACAGTCACACACTGACTTTCCTGTGACAGTCACACGCTTAACACGGTCTGATGCGTGCACATGCGCAGCCGTGTCAGTGCCAGTCTCAGTTACCCATTTTGACCTGATGCCTTCACAATAAGCTTTCTGTCTGGCGCCTATTTCACACACGGCATGTATCCGGGTTTTGCCTTAAGCCAGGCTCCAAGGATTCTTGCCGTCCTTTTGTTAAACAGGGGGTTGAATGTGACACACGACCTGTTCTGCTTTGTATCAGAATACAAGGAAGGAGATGAAACCATCTGGTTGTTCTCTGTGAGTCTTAATAAAAATGTGGAATTTTTTGAGAATAACATGAAGTAGAATCCTGTTAGTCACATTCAGTCAAAGGGTGAATGTTTATTCTCTGCTTTTTGCCTTTGGAGCCTTTTTCCCCTCCTAATTATTGTTATTATTATTTCCAAGCTCATGATAGGCTTGTGACAGGACTATTCTGAGAGTAACATTTGCAAAGCAATTTGTTGCTATGGCAGTGCACTGCAATGGCTTCTATGAAAAGATGAAACATGCTCTGAACTCCTCGCCAGTTTCCTTATTTCAAGAAGTATATATTTTACTTTCATACGTTTGTGATTATAGCTTCACGCGCTGGCGTTTATATTACTTCAGTTTGAATGCTAATATACTTGAAGTCCCGCGTCTGTCAAAACTGCAGCTTCATGACTAGCTGCTTGAATCGCACTAGTCACCATCTGGTGGCTGTGAAACAGCTGTTTTCTGCACGCTGCGGTTGCTGCCTGTAATCCTGAATTGCACCTGTTCGCTCCTAATATCATGTTGCTACCAGCATAGAAGACAGCCAAGTCACCATGGATAGAGACAAGATGCCACAAAGTGAAGAGTGCGAGATTTCCATATGTATAAACTGTTCATAAGTCACAATTCATTTATTATTGTGAAATAATTGTACAGTGTACATAAAAAGTACACTTTATGGGTGTAACTGAGCGCCACAGGCCCTTAAAAGCGGTGTTACACTGACATGTTGCTTTCTGTCTTCAAGAAAATCTTCAATCTATCAACTAAAATTTTGAGTTAAATCATATCTTTGCAATTTATGAGTGTTGTGCACATCTATTGCATCTGGAAATCAGACATGGCTGAGTTTGAGAAATCAAATGCTTCAGCGCAAATGTAAGACGTTAAGGCCGTCATATCACAATTTAACAAGAATGGACCCTCTGAGAGTGAAACACTTTTCATGTTTGACATAAGTCGCAGTAATTAAATGTGATTCAGTGATGTGCAAACCTGATCGCATATTAGAGTATCACTGAATTACCCCTTCCATGGCGTATTTCTGTGGTAATGGAATTATGACAATAATATCTGGCCATAATTTAGCTCACCTTAAAAAAAAAAAAAAAAAAAATGCTTGGATTGTAATACGAGGTCTGTTAGAAAAGTATCCGACCTTTTTATTTTTTGCAAAAACCATATGGATTTGAATCACGTGTGATTGCATCAGCCAAGCTTGAACCTTCGTGCGCATGCGTGAGTTTTTTCATGCCTGTCGGTCTTTTTAATCAAACTACGCGGTTGTTTTGAACAATGTCTTGAACATCCCATTTTCCTCAGGCTTTCAAAGAGAAAAGCATGTTCAACAGGTGCTGGCTTCATGCTTACATAGGGGACACCTGATTCACACCTGTTTGTTCCACAAAATTGACGAACTCACTGACTGAATGCCACACTACTATTATTGTGAACACCCCCTTTTCTACTTTTTTTTACTAATAGCCCAATTTCATAGCCTTAAGAGTGTGCATATCATGAATGCTTGGTCTTGTTGGATTTGTGAGAATCTACTGGTACCTTGTTTCCCATGTAATAATAGGAAGTATACTCAAAACCTGGATCAATCTTTTTAGTCACATAGCACTACTATTATTCTGAACACTACTGCATATATATATATATATATATATATATATATGAGGTCTGTTAGAAAAGTATCCGACCTTTTTATTTTTTGCAAAAACCATATGGATTTGAATCACGTGTGATTGCATCAGCCAAGCTTGAACCTTCGTGCGCATGCGTGAGTTTTTTCACGCCTGTCGGTTGCGTCATTCACCTGTGAGCAGGCTTTGTGTGAGCAGTGGTCCACCCCTCTCGTTGGATTTTTATTGCAATGTTTATTTAATTGCAAGATGTCTGAACGATTTGGAGCTTTGCTGCATCAATTTTTTCCAGAAACTGTGAGAGACCTCCAGGTGGTAACCATTCAGAAAATTCATATGGCTTTCAGTGACAATTTTATGGGGATTACACAGATTAAGGAGTGTTCCAGCCAGTTTAAAGACCACCCACAGCTGCTGAGCACCGGTCGACAGGCTGACACCCTGCTGAAACAACCAGATCATTTCCAACATGAAGGCTTTGTTGATCCGGGACGTCGTCTGACGTCCACAAAAAAAGGCAGAAGGCATGGACATCAGCACTTTTTCGACACATTCCACTGTTACAGGAGTTTTTTCATGGAAAGAGGAGCGGAAGGATGCACCATCGTGCCGCTCATGGCGCGACACAAAACCACCTCCGTGTTGGTCTCACAGGACGGCTTTTAGATGGCTCAGACGGTTTTCGGTGGCTTTTCAGTCGTGTGACTATCCGAGAAATTGTGCATGAGCTGGACATGCCCCAACATGTCCCGTGAGGCTTCATCACGGCGTTGCTTTGCGCCATGCGGCTCTGCCGCGTCGCGCAGAATTCCTCTGCTCCTCTTTCCATGACAAAAACTCCTGTAACAGTGGAATGTGCCGTTCATTTCTAAATTGGACGCTGTGTTGATCCGGGACGTCATCTGACTAGCACAGAAATTACAGAAAACGTGGACATCAGCACTTTTTCGGCACATTGAGACAGACGTGCGGAGGAATTTCCGTATGGATATTCACACGACTGAAAAGTAACCGAAAGCCGTCTGAGCCATCTGAAAGCCATCCTGTGAGACTAACACGGAGGTGGTTTTGTGCCGTGCCATGAGCAGCACGGTGGCGTATCCCTCCGCTCCTCTTTCCATGAAAAAACTCCTTTAACAGTGGAATGTGCCGAAAAAGTGCTGATGTCCATGCCTTCTGCCTTTTTTGTGGAAGTCAGACGATGTCCCGGATCAACAAAGCCTTCACGTTGGAAATGATCTGGTTGTTTCAGCGGGGTGTCAGCCTGTCGTTCGGCGCTCGGAGTGTACCACGCTCTCAGACGCTGTGGGCGGTCTTTAAAGCGGCTGGAGCATTCCTTAATCTGTGTAATCCCCATAAAATTGTCGCTGAAAGCCATGTGAATTTTCCGAATGGTGTCCACCTGGAGGTCTCTCACAGTTTCTGGAAAAATTTGATGCAGCAAATCTCCAAATCATTTAGACATTTATTCGCAATAAACATCCGACGAGAGGGGTGGACCACTGCTCACACAAAGCCTGCTCACAGGCGAATGACGCAACCGACAGGCGTGAAAAAACTCACGCATGCGCACGAAGGTTCAAGCTTGGCTGATGCAATCACACGTGATTCAAATCCATATGGTTTTTGCAAAAAATAAAAAGGTCGGATACTTTTCTAACAGACCTCGTACATTTTATTCAGGTTATCGTCACAGAACATTTGCAGTAAATGCATAAAAAGTTATGCACAAAAAAAATAAATAAATAAATTATACATATCCAGCAAATTCACCAGTTGGGGTGTTGCGATTACATCACCAGAAGAAAGGCAATCTTGATACCAAAAAATAAAAAAAATAAAAAAATTGTGCTAATACCTATTATTATTGTGTTCATCTACTACTATTATTATTGTTATTATAACCTTAACGTGTCTGTGAACTCCAAATTTGAAACACATGTTGGGCATGCATGTAGAAATTTGTAGGATTATGCACACTGTGCATAACTTTTTGTATGAAATCATACAAATTGCTTTGTACGTACGTTGTTTTATTACAATTGAGGTGTCAAATAAAAAATCTGTCCACACTGAACTTAAGTTTGACCTTCTGCTGTCACCTGATGTCAAAGGTCATGTGACCAATAGAAGGGTCTTACATGACTTCATGTTACTGTTTAATGTTAACCATAGTTGCATCTTCAACTAGTTCTTATAAATAATCATTGTAAATTTCCCATATACGAGGGCTGTCCGTAAAGTATAGGTCCTTTTTATTTTTTTCAAAAACTATATGGATTTCATTCATATGTTTTTACGTCAGACATGCTTGCACCCTCGTGCGCATGCGTGAGTCTTTCCATGCCTGTCGATGACGTCATTCGCCTGTGAGCACTCCTTGTGGGAGGAGTCATCCAGCCCCTCGTCAGAATTCCTTTGTCTGAGAAGTTGCTGAGAGACTGGCGCTTTGTTTGATCAAAATTTTTTCTAAATCTGTGAGACACATCGAAGTGGACATGGTTCGAAAAATTAAGCTGGTTTTCAGTGAAAATTTTAACAGCTGATGAGAGATTTTGAGGTGATTCTGTCGCTTTAAGGACTTCCCACGGTGCGAGACGTCGCGCAGCGCTCTCAGGCCGCGTCATCAGCCTGTTTCAAGCTTAAAACCTCCACATTTCAGGCTCTATTGATCCAGGACGTCGTGAGAGAACAGAGAAGTTTCAGAAGAAGTCGGTTTCAGCATTTTATCCGGATATTCCACTGTTAAAGGAGATTTTTTTAATGAAAGACGTGCGGACGGGTCTGCGCGTCGGGACGCAGCCGACGCGGCGCGGCGGCACAGGAAAAACACCTCCGTGTTGATAACCATTTGTAAAATCCAGGCGGCTTTTGATGGCTTTCAGTGGAGTGAGTATATGAGAAATTGTTTATCAGCTGGAGATGTTCCAACTTGTCCTCAAGGCTTCCAACAGAGGTGTTTTTCCTGTGGCGGAGCGTCGCGGCGGCTGCGAGCCGACGCTGCAATCCGCCCGCACGTCTTTCATTAAAAAAATCTCCTTTAACAGTGGAATATCCGGATAAAATGCTGAAACCGACTTCTTCTGAAACTTCTCTGTTCTCTCACGACGTCCTGGATCAATAAAGCCTGAAATGTGGAGGTTTTAAGCTTGAAACAGGCTGATGACGCCGCCTGAGAGCGCTGCACGACGTCTCGCACCGTGAAAAGTCCTTAAAGCGACAGAATCACCTCAAAATCTCTCATCAGCTGTTAAAATTTTCACTGAAGACCAGCTTCATTTTTCGAACCATGTCCACTTCGATGTGTCTCACAGGTTTAGAAAAAAATTTGATCAAACAAAGCACCAGTCTCTCAGCAACTTCTCAGACAAAGGAATTCTGACGAGGGGCTGGACGACTCCTCCCACAAGGAGTGCTCACAGGCGAATGACGTCACCGACAGGCGTGGAAAAACTCACGCATGCGCACGAGGGTTCAAGCATGTCTGACGTAAAAACATATGAATGAAATCCCTATAGTTTTTGAAAAAAATAAAAAGGACCTATACTTTACGGACAGCCCTCGTACATGAGACTTGGCCTGTTACCAATAAATAAATAAATAAATAACTTTATTCTTGGCCGATTGTCAGTTATTCCACCAGCTTTGATCCAAGTCCTAGAAGTCCAATATAAGCCCATTGGTGCTTATCCCTGCATTCTGTAGTGTGAAGGAAATGAGAGTCTCAGACTTCCCCTGGGGAGGACACCAGTCCAACTTAGGTAACTTCCCCAGGCAAGGCTAGTACCCATTTACAGCAGAGTGGACTGGGAAAATGCAGGGACACAGACGGGTAGTGTGACCAGGAGTCAGACTGAGGTTGACATAACACAGTTTTTGTTCCTGGCTTCTAAGTGTTATATTTCAACTGCTTATGTCTAAAGTCTATGGAAAAATGACTACATTCAGTACAAACTTTGATTTTATTTTTTTAACGTTCTGGAAAGTTCTAAAAGTTTCTTGAAATTTCTAGATAATTCTGGAAACTTCTAGAAAATTCTGGACAGTTCTAGCAGTTAAAGAATATTCTAGAAGACTACTCAGTAGTAGTGAAGGCGAATCGAGAATATTCTTGAAAACAGACAAATTTCAAAATATCATTGTCCTGATCACAGAAGCAAAGTTTCTGTGGAATAACAGCTATTTTAACATTTTAACATTTACATCTAGGTAGCCTTGGACAATGCAGAAAAGGTGTCTTGTCCAATGACACAGGAAGGTAGAATGACTAGGAATTTAACCCAGTTCAACATATTGTTAGGCCTGCTTGTCACCAAGGTACCTGCTGTACACGTTTGATCCAAATTGGTTCAAAATTCTTTATTTTTAGGAATGTAGTAATACGAGGTCTGTTAGAAAACTATCTGACCTTTTTATTTTTTGCAAAAACCATATGGATTTGAATCACGTGTGATTGCATCAGCCAAGCTTGAACCTTCGTGTGCATGCGTGAGTTTTTTCACGCCTGTCGGTAACGTCATTCGCCTGTGAGCAGGCTTTGTGGAAGGAATGGTCCAGCCCCCTCGGCGGATTTTCATTGTCAGGAAAATGGCTGAGCGACTGCCGCTTTGCTGCATCAAAAGTTTTTCAGAAATTGTGAGAGACAGCCAGGTGGAAACATTCGGAAAATTCAGATGGCTTTTGGTGACGATCTTCTGGGCATCATGCAGATTAAGGAGCATTACAACCGGATTAAAGATGGCCCACAGTGGCTGAGGGCGCGCTGCGCTTCGAGCGGCCATCGATAGGCTGAAACGACCAGCTCATTTCCAAAGTGAAGGCTGTGTTGATCCGGGACGTTGTCTGACTACCAGAGAAATGGCAAGAGAGGTAGACATAGCACAGATCACACAGATTAAGTAGTGTTACAGCCAGTTTAAAGACGGCGCACAATGGCGGAAGGCGCACCGTGCTCTGAGCGACAATCGACAGGCTGAAACGTCCAGATCATTTCCAAACTGAATGCTGTGTTGATCCAGGACGTCGCCTGACTACCAGAGAAATGGCAGAAAAGGTAGACATAGCACTTTTTCGGCACATTACACTGTTACAGGAGATTTTGTAATGAAAGACGTGCGTCGGAATTTGCGTCAGGACGGAGCCATGTAATGGCGCAGAACAAAAAGCACCTCCGTGTTGGAAGTCTCACGGGACGTGCCCAGCTCTTCCACCATTCGGAAGATTCAGATGGCTTTGTGTGGCTTTTCAGTCGAGTGAGTATCTGAGAAATTGTCGAAGATCTGGGCATGTCACATGTCCTGTGAGACCAACACGGAGGTGCTTTTGTTCCGCGCCATTAGCGACTCTGTGGCGAATTCCTCCGCTCCTGTTTTCATGACAGAATCTCCTTTAACAGTGGAATGTGCCGGAAAAGTGCTATGTCCACCTTTTCTGCCATTTCTCTGGTAGTCAGGCGACGTCCTGGATCAACACAGCATTCAGTTTGGAAATGATCTGGACGTTTCAGCCTGTCGATTGTCGCTCAGAGCACGGTGCGCCTTCCGCCATTGTGCGCCGTCTTTAAACTGGCTGTAACACTACTTAATCTGTGTGATACCCATAAAATCATCCCTGAAAGCCATCTGAATTTTCCAAATGGTGTCCACCTGGCTGTCTCTCACAGTTTCTGAAAAAATTTGATGCATTGCTGCTCCAGCCGTTCAGACGTTTTCCTCACAATGAAAATCCGACGAGGGGGGAGGATCAATGCGCACACAAAGCCTGCTCACAGGCGAATGACGCAGCCGACAGGTGTAAAAAACTCACGCATGCGCACGAAGGTTCAAGCTTGGCTGATGCAATCACACGTGATTCAAATCCATATGGTTTTTGCAAAAAAATAAAAAGGTTGGATACTTTTCTAACAGACCTCGTACACTGAGCTGGATAGAAAATCCACATCGTGCCATTATGTAAATATATAAATCCAAAGGTGTTGTCATATGTTTACACCTGTGTGTGCTAGCCAGTGTTTTCAGTCTTTGTGTGGAGAAAACAATTCAGGCTGTAAATCCAAAATTCATCATGGTGGAGTTGCAGTCCGGCCTTTATGGTGATGGTGATGAGTAGTGGATGAGTGACACCTGGTACTGATGATGAGTGACAGCTGTCATTCCCGGTTGCTCCGACGCCCTCTCGTGCTTGAAGCCCGCACTTCAAGCAGGGCGCCATCTTGTGGTGGTGGGCCAGCAGTAAAACACATAATTAATAGATACGTTTATATTGCATGAACCAGTTTTAGCAATAAAGACTTAAGTTTTCACACACATTTGGAAACTGCTTGGTTTGTACTCCAGTAATAACTGGTAATTTATGCTGCACGTTGCTGCTTCCAACATACTATGGAACTGCCCAGGATCCCTTGCATCACAAGTAGTACACTTTATCTGAGTCTTCTGGAGTAATTGTTCATTTTGCTAAACACAATTCCAACTATGGGGTCAGGGATTACAAAAGCCATGTTTCGGATTGGATAATTGGATAAAAAAAAAATCAGAAAGGGTGCAAAGCTGATCTAAGTTTATAACTTCAAATTATTTTTCAAAAAGATGAGGATGTCTACATTATCTGGTGGGAGGGGAACAATAATAACAGTATTTATACCCCTTTCAGGATAAATTAGTTTGTCCTACCACCACTGATCAGCATTCATTCAGATCAGCGGACTTGCCGAGTAGATGCTTGGAAAATGTTGGGAATACAGTTACTTGTTATTTTCTGGAGTGGTGGATTTTCGGAAAGGGCGACGCTAGGTTCAGTGAGCTCAAGACCATGTAGGGAAGAGACGACAGACACTTCGCCTTCAACCATTTTTTTTTTTTTTTTTTGACAGTCTGGATTTTGGATCCAGGCGTGTGGAGGCTGCTGTCTCCAGTGGAACACAATGCTGTTTTAGGCAGGTTTTAACAGGTGCTGTGAACACACAGCTGGTACTCCCTACAAGGCTGTTATTACAGGCTGCCTGAATGTGCAACTGAATTTCTTGCACTCACTTTTCACTGGGCACTTATGAGCACCTCGCTGTCTCTCTAGCGGAGCATGCCACAAGACTGTTCTTAACAGGCTGTGTTCACAACTGATCGACGTGCAGTCCTCATGACACAAAATCAGACTAATCAGACTTAATCCGCGGCCCACATATGTTCCAAACCATGGGCGGGGGATCCATATGTTTCATGGATCAACCGTTCCAATGGCATGCAAGGAGTCTCCAAGAAGACCTTATACTAAACACATCCAATCATTGCCTTAGCTCACTGGTTTGCATCTAGCTCTTGACGGACACCCACATTTCAACAGGCTGAAGTATTTTGGAAAGGTGGGCTTATATTGATTTCTACCCAAGTGGTTGCCATCTAGGACCCAAGGCTGTTCCGTAAAGTGGCAGATGTGGTCATCCACAGTGCCGGCACATGTTCCTGGGATTTTTTTATTTATTTAATTATATATTTTTTTTATTTTTTTATTTATTTATTTATTTTGTAATTTGTTGAGTAAAAAAATCTTGAGAAAATGTCTGAAGATATATGATCAGTTTTAGTGTGGTGGTGGTGTTTGAAAATGGCAGTTTCTATCCACCCTGAGCAACTCTTAGAGAGACTTATGGTTAGTATGAGTGTGAATATAGTGCATAGTAAAGTCTTAATATTAATAATATGTATTAATACCACCAGCAATACTTTCTATAAGTAGTCAGAAAATGTAAGAATGTATTTGTAATTAGACGTTACAATTTTGATGTTTGGGAGTGGGAAGCATCACGTTTTGGCGCTACTGCTGGTGCCAAGTTGTAAAAATAATGTTCCAACATGTCATCTATAGGGCTTCTGGTGGCTCTTTCTACTGCCATCTTGACAGTGCCAGACTCCGCCAGACTCCCACCCAACACATAACCGGCGTCATGAATGATGCCAAAACATATGCCCTATGTCAGTGTTACCAATCTACCTAAGGAGAGCAAGCTAAGTAAGATGGGTTTGGGTGATTGATTATCACATATTGTTGCAGATTGGGTGTTGCAGATTGATAGCCTAGCTATCAATACCTGTTAATTAGTCCACAGTGCTAACATATAAATTAAATAGAACATTGTGGAATATTCTGTGTTAATCCAAAAAATGCCCAACAATCCATGTTATATCACATATTTGTATTAAATAGGTTAGAAAGTTAAAAACACCCTCAAGTCCACAGCTAGTGGCCTGCTAGAAGCTGACAGTCTGGAGTCATACCTAGCTGTTACTAAACCCGACCACGACGTTAATTCTACAAAATGTTTTGGTGTAAAACAATTTAAATTCCAACGCTGTGTATAAATTAACCCCTAAAGTTGTCACAAATAGTGCAACAAGAATTACAAACTCAAACCATTTTTTTGTATGAAGCCGTAAACATGTTTATCACTGCTGGAAAGTTGAATATTTTAACATGGGGCTCTACGAGGCTTTCCACTGTTGTTTGATATTATTGTTATTATTAGTTGTAGCAGTAGTAGCTCTCCAATGATGAGTACAACTATCACACTTGATTTTTATCATTAACATGAAAAGGGTTGTAAAAAAAAAGTGACCTTACACTTTAATTCTGAAAAGTTTAAATGAACTCAAGTTGTTGCATTAACCTGGTGATTGAGAGGAGTACCACTAACCTTTCAGGTGACCCTAGTTGACATGCTTAAAATAATGCCTCCTCCTCCTTTTGAGACACACACACACACACACACACACACACACACAAATGATCTGACCATGAATTGCATAGAGAGCACGCCACTGGCTTGGTAAGTAATTTGTGGTTTCTAGTGGTAAACCTCAATTGATCTGAAACGGCTTTCCTCACCTTGATCGGATTGAAGCAGCTTTTAAGGTTGAACAGCCGTAATTACCTCATTTACAATAATGTGGCAAAAGCTTCAAAATTATAGCGCAGTGTTCTCGCTGCAGCACTCCCAAATCCACACACATCCTCTCAGCTCACTCTCAGCGTCATCGAAAATGATTCCGAGCCACGGCATGTTGCACAACACCAGCAAGATACAGCCACACGGCCGGATTAGCGATAATTCGGCATCGCATTTTTGTCAGTTTACTCATTTTTGTCTCGGGCATTCCGGTTTGCCGTCACGTTTAGTTTGTGCTTCGTTGCTCACGATGGTTTTAAGGAAAACAGATCATTTCATCCTTCAGAGTGGCTCCGCAAAATCCAGTCTGTCAGATGTTTATTTTTGAAGCACATCAGTAGTTTTTCTGCGCTTCACTTTGTTTTCAATTGCAGATTCATCCTGGCGGCACCAGAAACGATGACAGTCCGCACCACTGATTTGGAATAAAAGTCATTCTGACTTTCATGTGCAGCTGATCTCAGCTGCACATCCAGTTTATCACCCGCTACCTCAGCAACGTCAGGATTAACACATATACACCAAAAATACATTTTTCTCATAAAATAACTTGACTGTCTGTGGACTTGGGTTAAAAATATGAAGAATCTATCTGAGTGTTTGGAAAAAATGTGATGGGTAGGGTTTCTGCTCTTTTATGTCATGTTGTCGCACACACACTCAAGGTCTTATCTTCCATGTGCTACACAGAGCTTGCGTCATTTCTAGTTTCCACCAATGGAGTTGTCATTATTTTTTCCATCCAGTACCCACATACTTTGAATATCATGCACACCTGTGCCAAGGACTCCAACAGAATACAGATGTCACGGTTTGGATCAGATCACTGATTTCAGTTATGGATCATTTTTCAGAGAAGCCAAAAAAAAGAAAAAAGGGAGACGAATATAACTTTGTTTTCATTTGTTAAAGCTATAGTGTGCAGAATTTATCTGTGTTTCTTTGCAGAAATACAATACTACATTGATAACCATCTTTTCATTGCCTGCAACAAAGAACTGATGTGTTTTCATGACCTTTGAATGAGCCTTTCATATGTACATGGGAGTGGTCTGTTGTGAAAGTGTAGTGACACGGACCCACAACAGGGGGCGTTAATGAACGGACAATGGATAAGCCAAAAAGTAACAATTTAATGTTGTGAATCGCACAACGAAATACAGACAATAACAGAGGATGAGGATGGTCAATCATACACAAGGTGATGTGTGGGCAGGCTCGAAGATAGAAGACGTCTGTCCAGTGAAGAGCCGGATCCCACACAGTTTCCACTGCCAACAGATCTGAAGAACACCGGAGCCGCCAAGTCCTGCGCCCCAGGTGGCCACTGTCTTCAGCAGTCAGACCCGGTACTGCTGGCAGAAACAGAAACAGTTAATGGGGTGTGTGTGAATACACACCCAGCAATCTTTCAGTGCTTAATTCCTCCAGGAGGGAAAACCTCCACCTCCAGTAACACACTCGTACAGCTCCTGGAAAACCACTTATCTGGTTGGGGTGTGAGGCGAAGCCGTCGCAGTCCACACCAAACGCCAATGCAGCAGATAAGGACACGTCGCAGGAAAACGGCTGTAAATGAGATCAGACTTTTGTTTGTTAACGATGCAGCAGAGAAGTTACCTGAGTGGTAGCTGATTTCTCGGCGGGGAGGTGGAGTTGCAGTCCGGCTTTTATGGAGGATGTGGTTGATGAGTGACAGCTGGTGTTGATGTGTGACAGCTGTCACTCCCAGTAGTTCCGATGCCCTCTCGTGCTTAAAGCCCGCACTCCAAGCAGGGCGCCATCTGGTGGTGGTGGGCCAGCAGTACCTCCTCTTCAGCGGCCCACACAACATGGTCCCCCTCATGGAGGTAGCATGTTTTCCACACCAGGTTGACACCGTCGCAGAAAAGGAGATACTTGCTGTGTTTTCCATTCTGTAGTATGGCTACAAGAGTAAAGAAGATGGTCTACTGGTTCCTACTGCAGGCTAACAAGTGTGAGAGGTCTTGCGTTTGTGAATTGGTGGATCATACATGTTCCTTATCACAAAAGGAGAATGAATTCTCATCGGCAAAGACACAAAAATGTGAATGGAAACAAAGTTGTGACAGACGATGGAGTATTGCAGTCAGCAACCTCACAACTAGATGGCAGTAAATCCTACATACTGTAGCTTTAAATAGCAAGGAAAATGAGGGCGGTTTGTCCATTGTCTGGAATGAAAGCAATAGCTTCAATGTTTGAATAATATTTTGAAATAAAGTAAAGCACGCTCTTGCTCAATACTGTGGTGTCTTACACCTGCAATCTGCCATCCCTACAGGACCTGTACACCTCCAGGGCCCTGAGGCAAGCAGGGAAGATAGTGGCCAATCCCTCTCACCAGGACACAAACTTTTTGTCACCCTCCCCTCTGGCAGATGGCTGAGGTCCATCAAGACTAAAACCTCAAGACAAAAAAACAGCTTCATTCTGTCTGCAGCTAGACTCATAAATAATGCCAGAGACCCCCATTTACCCCCCCCCCCCACTCCCACAAAGTACAGATTAATCATACCTGCACTGAAAGGTACTGTACATCTGCATGCCTTGCACAGCCCCATTCCACTATGTTACATTTATTTGACAGTGAACATAGTTTTGCCCATTTGCCTATTTGACTCCTTCACTTCCTATGGAAGTATTTTTTTTTTTTGGTCATTTTCTTTTATTGTTGTTTATGCACCAGTGACACCAGATCACATTCCTTGTATGTGAGAACTTGCAACCCCTCATCTGACTGCCCCATGCACCTCCAGTCCTCTTGGGGAAAAGCTTTTTTTTTTTTTCCTACAGAGGTCAGTGGACTTCCAGCCACCACTGCACGAGAAAGATGCTGTGCAGATTCCCTCTTCCAACTCCTGATATTTCAGAGTGATTCTTTCTCTGTTTGGATGCTAATGTTCCCATGGGTTCCCATGATGCACTGAGTGTTTCTTTCTCTTTTTGCTCTGTATGCACCACTCTGCATTTAATCATTAGTGATTGATCTCTGCTCTCTTCCACAGCATGTCTTTTTCCTGATTCTCTCCCCTCAGCACCAACCAGTCCCAGCAGAAGACTGCCCCTCCCTGAGCCTGGTTCTGCTGGAGGTTTCTTCCTGTTAAAAGGGAGTTTTTCCTTCCCACTGTCACCAAGTGCTTGCTCACAGGGGGTCGTTTTAACCGTTGGGGTTTTTCTGTAGTTGTTGTATGGCTTTTGCCTTACAATATAAAGCGCCTTGGGGCAACTGTTTGTTGTGATTTGGCGCTATATAAATAAAATTGATTTGATTTGATGTGCACCAAGCAGAGCGTAAGTCAGCCGAGGCTGTCGGCTTTTGACATGCTCCATTCACATGAACGCACGCATTTTGTGACTTCACGGCAGCTCCGTATTGAGATTTTTGCAGTTGTAATTTAAAACAAAAGTCACATGCCTTGGCGTTCTAATAATTTTCTTCTTAGTAACTGTATTCTGTAAATCTGTGCTCAACTGTCAGATTTTTTTTTGAGGACTGCAAAGAAAGCCTCAAAATCAAATTCATTTATTAATATAAGCTCAGCAAATAATAATAATTTTTAAAAAAGCTGCACACGTTTACTGTTAAACTTGTTTCTTAAAGATTCGGTTTTTGTATCACCAATTGTCCAGGGAAAACACCTCCAGGGACTAGTTATGTTATGAACACAAACCCATCCACCCCTCACTGATTATTTTATCACTTCTGCTTGCAAGCACTGCCCTTTTCTTCCGGTGAATATAATGTCTTACCAGAGAAAAAGCATCAGCAGGTCTAATAAACTGTTCGCTAGCAGGAAACCTGGACTGACACTGCACCATCACTGTCTGAACTTTATTGAAGCGGGCAGGTTGACTAACAACACATGCTCATTGGCAGTGACAGCCTGGCAGAGCTGTGGTAGAGAGGACGAGCTCTCACACAGCCGTGTGTGTATGTGTGTACCTTAAGATGTCTGGAATCACTGTGGAATCAGCAAGGGCCTGGGAGCTGTGCCTTGCTCAAGAGCAGTTCATCCTATACAGAATTTCTCTCCTGTTGTGCAAGTCCACTCTTGCATTGCAGAATTTTCAAAAAACAAATCTTTGTAATTAAGCGATTGGACCATTTTCAACATGTTGGCTTCAGTCTATGCTGATATTCTAAATCCTGAAAACTGAAGAAACATTCTTTCATTAATGTCTACTACACTGCATCAAATGGTGTATTGAATCTGGATCTGGAGGGTAGTAATATATTTTCCAAAGTGCTTTAATGCAGCAGATTAAGGATCAATTAAATGTGCAGTGATGTAAGTTTTGCAGATATTCCCGAATATCTGTTTTATCAGCTGAAACTCTATAATTTTCTGTCTTGAATTGTCTTGAATATCTGTAATTATCCACTAGTTCAATGTTTTGTTTTTATCATTCAGTTAAACAGTAATTTACGTTTTACGTCAAATACTGTGTAGTTTGTATCACAGTGTTATGAGTTACATTCATTTATTTATTTATTTATTTGGTCATGTCAGTGTTACATGACTCTGGACAAATCAAAAATGGCCGCTTTGGATCATGCTAGCATCATATACTCCACACAACTGTTACTTTGCACTTTGCCAACTTTATGAACTATCATTCCATCCCAAAATCATCACCACTGACTTACCGCCCGTACAACCGACCTGCTGTCTGCCAGTATGGAGAAGAACTGCTGTGTCAGAGGTTTTGATGCTAACACTCATTGGCCGTGCTCATACAGAAAAAAAAAGAGCAAAGGTTCCAGAAGGTCAAGCCAATAAATGGCCTAATGGAGCTGTCAGTATGGAAAAATGTCTTGCTTGTCTTGATGGAGGGTCAAAAATGTGAAATGGCAAATTCATTCTGACTGTTGTAACACAAAGAGATAATGTGACAGGAGGCAGGGACATGCGGAGAATCATAAATCTTCCTTTTCACCACAAATAAAATGCGAGTGTAATGCGAAGTAAATGATGTCATTTACACTGCTTGCGTCTCTCCTCCTGATATTAGAGAGCTTAAGCAGCTACTGTTTCAAAGAGTTGCTACAGTATCCAGAAATGGACGTCTGTTTCCGCCATAGAGGTGTAGATAAGGAATTGAAGCAGACAGGATTTAACAACATTAACTGAAAGTTGTTGAAAGTTGTTAAATTTATTTTTGATAGCAGAAATTCAGGATCCTCTGTTTGTTAACAAAAGATATTAGAAAATATGCCTGATTTCACAGTTGATTGATCATTTTAAAAAATGTAATTACAAATTCTCAAATTAATAAAAATACACAGCTCTTTCAAGTGTAAAGTATTTTCAAATGCATTTCAGTAACAATGCAAATAAAACACTTTAAGTCACAGAATCCTTTATCTTTACCTCACCTAGCAGTGAGTGTGGCATACTTGTTCATTTGCTATGTTGCTATGTATATATATATACATATATATATGTATATATATATACATATATATATATATATATGTCTGTTAGAAAAGTATCCGACCTTATTATTTTTTTCAAAAACCATATGGATTTGAATCACGTGTGATTGCGTCAGCCAAGCTTGAACCCTCGTGCGCATGCATGAGTTTTTTCATGCCTGTCGGTTGCTTCATTCACCTGTGAGCAGGCTTTGAGTGAGGTGTGGTCTACCCCTCTCGTCTATTTTTTATTGCGAATAAATGTCTGAACGATTTGGATCTTTGCTGCATCATTTTTTTTCCAGAAACTGTAAGAAACCTCCAGGTGGACACCGTTCGAAAAATTAATATGGCTTTCAGGGACGATTTTATGGGGATTAAACAGATTAAGGAGTGTTACTGCCCCTTTAAGGGCGGCCCACAACTGCTGATAGCGCAGCGCGCTCCCAGCGCCGATGGACAGGCTGACACCCCGCACAAACAACCAGATCATTTCCAACGTGAAAGCTTTGTTGATCCGGGACCTCGTCTGACTTTCACAAAAAGGCAGAAGATGTGGCCATCAGCACTTTTTCCTGCACATTCCACTGTTACAGGAGTTTTTTTTTTCATGGAAAAAGAAGCCGAGGGACGCGCCACGGAGCCGTTCATTACGCGGGACAAAACCACCTCGGTGTTGGTCTCACAGGACGGCTTAAAGGTGGATTTCAGACGGATTCTGGTTGCTTTCCAGTCGTGTGAATATCCAATTGTGATTGTGCATGAGCTGGACATGCCAGAACATGTCCTGTGAGGCTTCATCATAGCGTTTCTTTTCGCCATGCAGCTCCGCCGCGACGTGTGGAATTCCTCCGCCTTTGTTCCTCTTTCCATGACAAAAAGTCCTGTAACAGTGAAATGTGCCGTTTATTTCTAAACTGGATGCTGTCTTGATCCGGTATGTCCTCTGACTAGCACAGGAACTGTGAAAAGACATGGACATCAGCACTTTTTCGGCACATTAAGACAGACGTGCGGAGGAGTTTGGCGCATCGTGGTGCAGCCGCTCGGCGCAAAGAAACACCGTGATGAATCCTCACAGGACATGTTGGGGCTTGTCCAGCTCAAGCTCAATTTCTCGGATATTCACACGACAGAAAAGCAACCGGAATCCGTCTGAAAGCCACCTGAAAGCCATCCTGAGAGATCAACACCGAGGTGGTTTTGTGCCGCGTCAAAAGTGACACGGTGGCACGTCCCTCGGCTTCTTTTTCCATGAAAAAAAAAACTCCTGTAATGGTGGAATGTGCCGGAAAAAGTGCTGATGTCCACATCTGGAAACAAACAGGAGACGCCAAGTCCTGATCTCCCCAGGTGGCCACCGTCTCCAGCTGTCGGATCTGGTACTGCTGGCAGGAAACAAAACAGAAAAAGAGGTGAGTGGAGACACTCAGTAACTACTTGGAATAGTCCAGTTCATGCAGTTGGGAAACAACACCTCCACCTCCGCAATACTGAACACAGTCTCTACAGATCTGATACAAACACTTGTCTGCACGGATCGGGAAGGGTGCGGCTTATCACCCTGTCGTCCACGACCAGCTCAGCCTCCCACTGACACAAGCTACCAGGAACTCCTGTAGAGGATCAGACAACAAATACGTGTGATACGGCACAGATTATGGCTGAGGAATTACCTCGATTTACAGGCGATATCTTGGCAGTGAGATGCTGCCCGGCTTTTGTGGTGATGGCTGATGAGTGACAGCTGGCAGGGGTGATGAGTGACAGCTGTCACTCCTGGTTGGATCTGCAATGCGGCAGCGCCCTCTCGTGCCCGAAGCCCGCACTTCGGGCAGGGCACCCTCTGGTGGTGGTGGGCCAGCAGTACCTCCTCTTCAGCGGCCCACACAACATAAATGCCTCAATAACTGTTCAAACTGTTTAGTCTCACAGAAGTCTCACTTTTTATCCCCGCGGTATGAAGTATGAAGGTATATAGCAATCAGCATGTCAGTCTCTTCATCCATACATTTTCATTTGTTAGCATAATATATCAAGGACCAGTTGACCAATTTCATTCACATTTAGCATAATGGTATACTTGGGTGATCCCTCGACACCAGTTGATTACGATGAACTTGGGATCAATTTCAACAGCGAGATATTCAAGATGTTATTGCCACCTGTGTTAGCATGATATCTTAAGAACCAGTTGACCAATTGCATTCATATTTAGCATAACGGTGTACTTGGGTGATCCCCAGACACTTTGTATTACTGATTTATGGGGTCCAGGGGATATGTCATCTCCTGATAACTCTTATTTGACCTAGAGGGTACTCAGATAGTGCAGACCTCCACCAAGACCCAAAAATCCTTTGAGATCAGGCAACCCCTGGGAAGATCTTATGGATTCATGAGGTCACTGGACAAAAGGTGTTTACTGTTTATGTTTGCAGGACAATGAAGGTCCAAGTCTTTAAGGTCTTGGTGCTTTTTTTCTTACTGTATGGTTGTAGAGGGATATAGATGCTCACCGGTTGTCTGTCTCGGTAGCCATCATCCAGGATGCAAGGTGGTCCTGTAGTGTGGTGGAAGCAGCAACATGTGGTACTAACTCATGTTCACACTTGATGAGGGAAAGTTAAATATTTAACCTCATTTCACTGATAATTTCTTTGCGAAGGGTTGCAATGGCTTTGGCTGCTCTTAGCTCATTGTTTGACTGCTGTGGTGGCAATTGCGGTATTTTCCATAATATTCAAGCACAAAACAGTGTCCCCTATCCTGTTTTTTATCTGCTATCCATTATTTTCATACTTTTGAAATGGTGAAGAGGGGACATGCAATGCCCCCCCCCCCAAAAAAAAATAAAAAAATACTATGGGGTAGGTTGTATTCAGGGTGCTGTTTAGTCTTTGAACCATTTTGTGCTGCACGGTGTTGAAGTTTTGGAGGCTGCCGTCTCACTTCTATGTGCTAATGCATCATTTTCCCATTCATTTATTCCATCTCAACCACATCCCTGACACTATTTTTCATTTCTATTTACATTGTGCTGTACTTAAGACATATGGACCCATATTAGTCATCCCAGCTGAGTGTATTCTTACCAATTTGTCAAATTAAGCTTCCCCAGAAGGGTAAATTGCCACTACTTTGCATGCCATATTGATGAGGGGCCTGAATTATTTTAAAAGACTTAATAAAGCATCTGTCGTGTTTGGGATCTGCTTGCTGCTGCGGAATACCTAATTTTTGTGTATGAGAAATGGACAAATGCTGTAGTGCGGCATGCTCCAGGATCACACGGAGAAGTGAAGTGAAGACAGTAACCATTACGATCATATTAGATTCCATTATAGTGTGTCTGATGGGCCACTTGTGGCCACGAGCTGCAATTAATCCCTAAATAAAATATTATTTTCCACCCTCTCTGTGTGCAATGGAAGGACTCCAAATTCTTTTAGTAATGCCTCATTTAGGATCCACACTTTTCCCATTTGGGCACTTGGACTCATTTAGGACCACAACACCCGTCCTGTAGCTGCAATCCTCAGCGGTGAAGCCCAGTGCGTTGGCTTGCAGGCCTCATTTAAGGTTAGTCATTGTGGTTGCATTTATTATTTTAGCTCCCTGCCCGTTTATACATGTTGTTTGAGCGCGTCAGCAATGCTTCACAGACAAATGGGTGTGTTAAGATAAGACAGCAGCTTGATTAGGCCAATCTATACAGGCGAGTGATCAATGCTCAGCGCAACGCCGCATGACCTGAAGAGTTCATTACTCTGGCCGACCTTTCCTTCGGTCCACAAGTTCCTCTCCTTGCCTGTTCGTTCCAATCAGTGCTTCGTTTTGTTATGTCCGCTGTGAATGGCTTAATAGATTAGTAAGTGTGATCCAAGAGAACAACAGACGATAATCTAATTTTTTCCCTGACTTTACCAGTTTTTTTGGATGACTTCCACCAAACTTAAATCCCAGAATTGTCCTTAAAGGGTTTGTTTTGGTAAAGGTCAAGGTCTTTGTGGATAAAAGTCACACCGATGTCCAACAAACCTGGCATACATATGTATGTAGCTTGGTGGGGAATTACCCAGGCAAGATCAAATTTACCAAAAGTTATTAATTGGGTGTGAAGTCAAAATGTAAGTTTTTTCCCCTCAAGTTTGCACGCACACAACGCAGCACACACATATGGAGGGTGATTTTGGAATTCCCCAGACATGGTCAAATTTACCAGAGTTGATAGTTGGGATCGTTACATTATATTCTAATCCAATTACATTTTATCTGCGAATCTGATTGGTTAATTGTGTGAGATTTCAGACCAATAAAATATCACGTGGACAGTGGCAAAATATTAAAGCCATTTAATATTTGATGTGTTACTCCGTCTCCTGACCGCATTGCTGCACAGATGTAACTAATGGCGCTGTCACCTGAGACCGACAGAAACTAGTGCAGCGGTGACAATCCCAAAATGCATGGATTTAACTGGATTGATGGATTTACAGTGGATTTAACTCGAAGCAGCTGACGAGATGGAGAAATCTATGGGTCTGCTCACAGAATTTCTACTTTGACATGAAGACGCTGTTGCAAGGGAAAGCTTTGATGAGCCGACCACACCCTTTCACAATAATTTGCAAACCGAATCTTGTGAAAAATAAACCATGCAAATGATGGAACTGGATTAGAATGGGAATAACCGTGTTATACCTGAAGATTTGCGGACATTCATGCTGAATTTTACAGTCGCTAATTGAGTTACAGTATTTGTGATTTTACAGTCGCAAATAACTCTTTGCGACCGTAAAATCCAGCATGAACGTCCGCAAATCATCAGATACAACAGGGTTAGTCCCTAATTTGATAACATTACATTTGACGGAACGCCTCCGTGGGTCATTTATTCCAACTGCAATGTTTTTAGCACCAGAACCACCTGCTGATTTTCCATTTTTAACTATGTCTTCCCTTGCCTTTTGTGCTTTATTACATGCACAACTGTGCAATTTATTTAACTGTGTCCAACACTGTCAACAGCATATTTGGGCGATACTATGTGTTTCTATATATAATAGCTATATAATAAACAATAAACAAATTATTAACCTCACTTGCTTGGTCTGTAAGGGGATGTCAGACCTCTGTGCTTTTTGCATCGACTGTCAACACTTCAGTCTGATATTTCCCTGTATAATCCTCTCACTTGGTTAATAATCCTTTAATGTTCAGTTTCTCACATAATCTGTTCACTTTAGTATTCATGCACCCACCAGCAAACATTGCAGTATACTTTACTCACCTTTCTTTAATGTATTTTTTTATTATTATTATTATTTTCTTTACTACTGTACGACTCTTGCTGTTGCAACAAGTGATTTTCCCCGCTGTGGGATCAATAAAGTTTATCTTATCTTTTATGCCTGTTTGCCTCCTCCTTTCAGGTTCCCCTGCTGGTTTCTATAAAACTTAGTACATCAGCAGTTGACACAGAAATTGGCCTTAAAGAATTCATTTTGGCAAAATTCAAGGTCAAGCAGTTTGATTTTTCAAAACAATTTGGACCAATGTGGCACACACATAAGTGAATTGCAGAATTGGCAGAGGAAGGTGGTCAATCATTTGAGTGATGGTCAAGGTGATTGGGGTAAAATGTCAGATTTGCGTAGTCTTTCCTTCTTCATACCCACAGGTACTGTCACCAAGTTTCTTAAACAAAGTGCTTCCTGTGCTGTTTGACAAAATTAACCACATCTTTTCAGCGACTGTCTTTTTGCTCCCTTTGTTGTTTATGTAGGTGTTTTTTTTTTCTCTCAATATTAAAATTATCTCAGCAAGTCTAATTATCTTTTTCTTTGTCTGATAACTGTGACATTTGGAATGTTTTGAACACAGTGTCCCAGACTGGCATCATTAACTTTGTCCACTGAGCATCTGTGTGTGGTTCCATTACATGCAATCAGTCTCTCAGCTGAACAGAAATGTCAATAGCGCCCCTCAAAGCGTGTCACAGTGGGCGATAAAGCAAATCTGCCCCAGTGCACCAGTATGGAGCCTTTTTCTAATGCAGGTTTTCTTTTGATGACCTTTATTACATTTAAAGTATTAATTGGTGAAAGGCTAAAATTAATTCTAAGTCGGGGCCGGGCTTTTGAAGTCTATTTGTCTTTTAAGATTAACTCTTGAGTGATAATAGTGCATGCCATTGTTTATACATACACACACACACATACACACACACACACACACACACACACACACACACATATGTATATATATATATATATATATAACCACATGGGGCATCATAACATACTTATTCCCTGCATTGGTGCTAGATAAGGCAAAAAACAACAAAAATATGCATGAGTGGGGGACATGTAGTGTCAATTTCTCACACATTATTTATTGCAGACATTTGAAGCACTAACTCTCACAATTTTAAAATCATGGTCTTTGATATTGTGACTTACATTACAAGGGAAATAATAATTTATCTTTTATCCTTTATAAAAGCATTGACTAAATATCTGGAAGGGTCAAATCTTTTTCCTCATTTCATTTTGAATGTGGAAATACCAAATTTGATTGAACTGTTTTCATAGGTTGTATATATGCTGGACCAGCCCTTTTTGACAAACTGACAGGTTTTCCAAAGCATATGTTTGATGCTCCAGTAGAACAGCCCTGCCTGGATTGGCAGTTTCTAACTGCCAGCTGGCCCATATCTATCTATAAAACAAGAAGCACCTGTGTGAGTATGTGAGTCGTATAGCTCTCTGACTATTTGTCAGATGGTCCTCAGCTTTCGGATATGGCTTGTGCATGATGTGCACCCTTTATTATGAAAATTTTGGGAATTAATTTTCAAATCCTTTGTTTTGAAAACTTTATTGTGATTAACACTGTAACATTCATACTTCCAAGATGGCGTGGCTCGCTGATGCTACTAGTAACAAAGTTAAACAACATCAGATAGTTCATGTTGCTCGCACCATTGCACAATAAAATTTTTAATGCCAGCATCCCAGCAAATACTTTTACTGTGAAATGCATGCTGTCAGTGTTCCTTCCGACTGAGTTTAAATAGACAACACTGAGGAGACGTTAGCTAAAATCTGTTTTTTGCTAACACCAACAAATTTCCCACTATTTGTACAATGTTTCAGTAAGTACATAAGCAGAATAACATCTTATATTTTCCTACAATTTGTACAACATTTCAGTAAGTACATAAGCTGAATAAAAGCTTATATTTGCTGTGAGTTTAAGTTAAATAAACTCTGTTCAGGAGTTGGGGGTACTGAGGATTTGCTGTTTCAAATATTCAAAATGTTCTGTTTAATTTTGTCTGACTCTCTTCCAGTAACCTGTTTAATAGGAATCTTTTATTTTCATATAATTGATAATAAAACATATTTATAAAACATTATGAAATACTATATTCAAATAATAATATAACATAAATGCACCTCTTTGTACATCCCATCTTCAAACACAACCTCATACGGCCATCCATGAGAAATCTACTTAACCTCCCAATTTTCTATAGGAATACAAACTTCCTACGGGCACTGCACTAGTACAGGTAAACCAGTGGAATGTAGGCGAGACCAGTGTGACCTGGATAGGTCAAAGGAAGCCTGGAAATGCCCACCTATCTAGAAGATACCAAGCTAGTCTACTCTGTCATCTTGGTTTGGGTGTTTGTTTAATGTGTATGTTTTTGTGGAGTGGTTGGTGTGTAACAGTGGGCATGGGTGCTGGTATTAAAATCTATGTCCATCAATTTGCCTCAATAACTCTCATTGCCAGTGTAGATAAAATTATGATGGTATTTATGTCTTCTAATTCCTGCTAACCATGTCAACCTACAAATTGAATAACACAGCAAGGGCTTCAAGATGTACAGATTCCCTTCAGATCTGAATAGAAGAAAAAATTGGGAAAATAAAGTCAGCCATGTGGGATGGAAGCCAGCGTCATTGTCAAAGCTTTGAGAGGTAAATTTATTGTTCAGTCTCACGTACAGTAAAACTTGTTGTGAAAGTGTAGTGACACGGACCCACAACAGGGGGCGCAAATGAACGGTCAATAGATGAGCCAAAAGGTAACAATTTAATGTTGTGAAACGTGCACAACGAACATACAGACAATCTCAGAATATAATTACAGTCAAATTACAAAGGTGACGTGTGGGCAGGCTCGAGGATAGAAGACGTCTGTCCTGAGAAGAGCCGGAACCACACGATTTCCGCCCCCACAGAACCTGGTGAATACTGGAGCCGCCAAGTCCCGAATTCCCAGGTGATCACCGTCCCCGACTGTCGGATCTGGTACTGCTGGCGAAGAACAAAGACAGTCAAGTGTGGATGTGTGTACACCCAGTAACAACAGCGGTGGGAATGCCACCTCCACCTCTCACTCAATATGTTGCAGCAGTCTCAGATGAAAAGGAGCGCCGTCTTGCACAACCTCCGCAAAAACGACCGGTTCTCCTGCAAACACTCACAATAACAGATTTATAAATCTCACAAAAAGGCTGAGAGTATTACCTCCAATGAAGTATGATATCTCGGCGATGAGGTGGAGATGACGTCTGGTCTTTATGGAGTGCGATGATTAAGAATGTGTGACAGCTGTCAGGAATTAATGAGTGACAGCTGTCACTCCCGGCTGTGTCCGTGGCGGCAGCGCCCTCTCGTGCCTGAAGCCCGCACTTCAGGCAGGGCGCCCTTTGGTGGTGGGCCAGCAGTACATCCTCTTCTGGCGGCCCACACAACAGGACCCCCCCCTCAACGGGCGCCTCCTGGCGCCCGACCAGGCTTGTCCGGGTGTCTGCGGTAGAAATCGGCCAGGAGGGCCGGGTCCAGGATGAAGCTCCTCTTCACCCAGGAGCGTTCTTCGGGTCCATACCCTTCCCAGTCCACCAAGTACTGGAACCCCCGGCCCATTCGACGGACGTCCAGGAGCCGGCGCACTGTCCAAGCCGGCTCCCCGTCAATGATCCGGGCAGGAGGCGGTGCCGGACCGGGAGCACAGAGGGGTGAGGTGTGGTGAGGCTTGAGTCTGGACACATGAAAAACTGGGTGGATCCGCAGTGAAGCTGGGAGTCGGAGCTTCACTGCGGCAGGACTGAGGATTTTGAGGATCTTGAAAGGTCCATTGTACCGGTCCATCAACTTGGGGGAGTCCACTTGGAGGGGGATGTCCTTCGTGGACAGCCACACCTCCTGCCCGGGCTGGTAAGCAGGGGCCGGGGATCGCCGGCGGTCTGCATGGGTCTTCGCCCTCGTCCGGGCCTTCAACAAGGCAGAACGGGCGGAGCGCCACACCCGACGGCACTTCCGCAGGTGGGCCTGGACCGAGGGCACACCGACCTCTCCCCCCACCACGGGGAACAACGGGGGCTGATACCCCAAACACACCTCAAATGGGGAGAGGCCGGTGGCGGAAGACACCTGGCTGTTATGCGCATACTCGATCCAGGCCAGATGGTTACTCCAGGCCGTCGGGTGCGCGGATGTGACGCAGCGGAGGGTCTGTTCCAGTTCCTGGTTGGCCCGCTCTGCCTGTCCGTTCGTCTGTGGATGGTACCCGGATGAGAGGCTCACGGTGGCCCCCAGTTCCCTGCAGAAGCTCCTCCAGACGTGTGAGGAGAACTGGGGACCACGATCTGAGACAATGTCGGTGGGTATCCCATGCAGACGGACAACATGGTGGACCAGGAGGTCTGCTGTCTCCTGGGCTGTTGGGAGCTTCGGGAGGGCCACGAAGTGGGCCGCCTTGGAGAATCGGTCCACTATCGTGAAGATGGTGGTGTTGCCCTGGGATGGCGGGAGGCCCGTGACGAAATCCAGGCCGATGTGGGACCAGGGGCGATGAGGCACAGGAAGCGGTTGGAGTAGTCCTTGGGCCTTCCTGTGGTCAGCCTTGCCCCTGGCACAGGTGGTGCAGGCCTGGATATACTCCCGGACGTCGGCCTCCATAGACGCCCACCAGAAGCGCTGCCGGACAACTGCCACGGTCCTTCGCACCCCTGGATGACAGGAGAGCTTGGAACCATGACAGAAGTCCAAGACTGCAGCTCTGGCCTCTGGTGGGACGTATAAACGGTTCTTCGGACCTGTACCTGGGTCCGGGCTCCGTGCCAGGGCCTCCCGGACGATCTTCTCCACGTCCCAGGTGAGGGTGGCCACGATAGTGGACTCCGGCAGGATGGTCTTCGGTGGATCCGACAGTGCAGTTTTGACCTCCTCTTCGTGTACCCGGGACAAGGCATCCGACCTCTGGTTCTTGGTCCCGGGGCGATAGGTGATCCGGAAGTCAAAACGCCCGAAGAACAGTGACCAGCGGGCTTGCCTGGGGTTCAGCCGCTTGGCGGTCCTGATATACTCCAGGTTCCGATGGTCAGTGAAAACCGTGAACGGCACAGACGCTCCCTCCAACAGGTGTCTCCACTCCTCAAGAGCCTCTTTCACCGCAAGGAGTTCTCGATTGCCGACGTCATAGTTCCGTTCAGCCGGGGTCAACCTGCGTGAAAATTAGGCACACGGGTGAAGAACCCTATCGGTCTCTCCGCTCTGGGACAGCACGGCTCCTATCCCTGAGTCAGAGGCGTCCACTTCAACCATGAACTGGCGGCTAGGGTCGGGCTGCACCAAAACTGGCGCAGTAGAGAACCGTCGTTTAAACTCCTTGAACGCGGCTTCGCACCGATCCGACCAGGTGAAGGGGACTTTTGGAGAGGTCAGGGCTGTCAGGGGGCTAACTACCTGACTGTAGCCCTTAATGAACCTCCTATAGAAATTAGCGAAGCCGAGGAACTGTTGCAGCTTCCTACGGCTTGTTGGTTGGGGCCAATCTCTCACCGCCGCAACCTTGGCTGGATCAGGGGCGACGGAGTTAGAGGAGATGATAAACCCCAGGAAGGACAAAGACGTGCGGTGAAACTCACACTTCTCGCCCTTCACAAACAGTCGGTTCTCTAATAACCGCTGCAGGACCTGACGTACATGCTGGACATGGGTCTCAGGATCCGGAGAAAAGATGAGAATATCGTCCAGATATACGAAGACGAATCGGTGCAGGAAGTCCCGCAAGACGTCGTTAACCAAGGCTTGGAACGTCGCGGGGGCGTTGGTGAGGCCGAACGGCATGACCAGGTACTCAAAGTGACCTAACGGGGTGTTAAATGCCGTCTTCCATTCATCTCCCTTCCGGATCCGAACCAGGTGATATGCATTTCTAAGATCCAGCTTAGTTAAGATTTTGGCTCCATGCAGGGGGGTGAACACGGAATCCAACAATGGCAACGGGTATCGATTGCGAACCGTAATCTCATTCAGCCCCCTGTAATCAATGCATGGACGGAGTCCGCCATCTTTCTTGCCCACAAAAAAGAAACCTGCCCCCATCGGGGAGGTGGAGTTCCGGATCAGCCCGGCAGCTAATGAGTCCCGAATGTAGGTCTCCATTGATTTGCACTCAGGTCGTGAGAGGTTGTACAGCCTGCTGGACGGGAACTCAGCGCCTGGAACCAAATCAATGGCACAATCGTACGGACGGTGCGGGGGAAGGGTGAGTGCCAGATCCTTGCTGAAGACGTCAGCAAGATCATGGTACTCAACCGGCACTGCCGTCAGATTGGGAGGGACTTTGACCTCCTCCTTAGTCTGTAAACCGGGAGGAACCGAGGATCCTAAACACACCCGATGGCAGGTTTCGCTCCACTGAACCACCACCCCAGACGGCCAATCAATCCGGGGATTGTGCTTCAACATCCATGGGAAGCCCAAAATCACGTGGGAGGTAGAAGGAGTTACAAAAAACTCAATCTCCTCCCGATGGTTTCCAGACACCACCAGAGTTACTGGTTGTGTCTTGTGTGTGAGTAAAGGGAGGAGGGTGCCATCTAGTGCCCAAACCTGTAATGGCGAAGGAAGTGCCACCAGAGGGAGCCCTACCTCCCTTGCCCATCTGCTGTCTAGCAGATTCCCTTCTGACCCCGTGTCCACTGCTGGGGCTTGAAGGGTTAAATCCCCGCTCAGGATTGTGACTGGGAGTCGTGTGGCAATCTGTGTGTGTCTCAATTGAATGTTTTGACCCCCCCTTAGCCCAGTCTCTAAGGGCGAGTGTTGTCGTTTTGGCCGTTTGGGGCAGTTTTTCTGTATGTGCTCCTTTGAGCTGCAGAGACAACACTCCCTGCGGATCAGCCTCCTCATTTTGGCCCTGTGCGTTTCCCTAACAACGTCAGCAGGGGGAGCTGTTACCCCACGGAGCGCTGTGGTTGTGGAGCATGGGGAGGGCGGCGCCTTTTCGAACCCGGAAGGGAGAGGGGCGGCGCGTATCCGGTCACGTCCTTCGCCTCGCTCCCGACGGCGTTCCTCCAACCGATTGTCTAACCGTATAACGAGATCGATAAGCCCATCTAAATCCCGCGGTTCCTCCTTAGCTACCAGCTGCTCCTTCAGAACCAACGACAGTCCGTTTATGAAGGCGGCGCGGAGCGCAACGTTATTCCAGCCAGACCTCGCAGCCGCGATGCGGAAGTTGACTGCATAAGCGGCTGCGCTCTCACGTCCCTGTCTCATTGACAGCAGCACGGTTGAAGCGGTCTCTCCTCTGTTAGGGTGATCAAACACTGTTCTGAACTCCCCCACAAACCCAGTGTATGCTGATAACAACCGTGAGTTCTGTTCCCAGAGCGCTGTAGCCCAGGCGCGTGCTTTACCCCGAAGCAGAGCAATCACATAAGCTATTTTACTAGCATCTGACGCGTACATGACGGGACGTTGTGCAAAGACGAGCGAACATTGCATAAGAAAGTCCGCGCACATCTCCACACAACCTCCGTACGGCTCAGGAGGGCTTATGTATGCTTCAGGGGATGGTGGGAGGGGTTGTTGAACCACCACTGGAACGTTCATATTCTGCACAGGGTCGGCAGGAGGACGAGCTGCAGCAGCGCCCTGAGCACTCGCCGCCATCTGTGCGGAGAGAGCCTCCACCCTGCGGTTCAGGAGGATGTTCTGCTCGGTCATTTGGTCCAACCGAGCCGTAAAGGCGGTGAGAATGTGCTGTAGCTCACCAATCATGCCTCCTGCAGACGCCTGCGCTCCCTGCTCTCCCATTGGCCGTTCAACAGCCGGGTGACGCCCCTCGGAGTCCATGACGCTGGCCGAGATATCCTGTTGTGAAAGTGTAGCGACACGGACCCACAACAGGGGGCGCAAATGAACGGTCAATAGATGAGCCAAAAGGTAACAATTTAATGTTGTGAAACGTGCACAACGAACATACAGACAATCTCAGAATATAATTACAGTCAAATTACAAAGGTGACGTGTGGGCAGGCTCGAGGATAGAAGACGTCTGTCCTGAGAAGAGCCGGAACCACACGATTTCCGCCCCCACAGAACCTGGTGAATACTGGAGCCGCCAAGTCCCGAATTCCCAGGTGATCACCGTCCCCGACTGTTGGATCTGGTACTGCTGGCAAAGAACAAAGACAGTCAAGTGTGGGTGTGTGTACACCCAGTAACAACAGCGGTGGGAATGCCACCTCCACCTCTCACTCAATATGTTGCAGCAGTCTCAGATGAAAAGGAGCGCCGTCTTGCACAGCCTCCGCAAAAACGACCGGTTCTCCTGCAAACACTCACAATAACAGATTTATAAATCTCACAAAAAGGCTGAGAGTATTACCTCCAATGAAGTATGATATCTCGGCGATGAGGTGGAGATAACGTCTGGTTTTTATGGAGTGCGATGATGAAGAATGTGTGACAGCTGTCAGGAATTAATGAGTGACAGCTGTCACTCCCGGCTGTGTCCGTGGCGGCAGCGCCCTCTCGTGCCTGAAGCCCGCACTTCAGGCAGGGCGCCCTTTGGTGGTGGGCCAGCAGTACATCCTCTTCTGGCGGCCCACACAACAAAACTCACATAAACCATCGTATAAACCAGATATTCACAGTCTCCGGACAAAAAAGTCCCAAAGTTTTTGTATTGTTTTCCATGTAATAAACACTGTATATAACAGATTTTGTACAGCAAATTTTTCAGTCACATCATATAAAATGTCTTGTCTGATCACAATGAATTTTCATTCAACCCCTTGCATGTGGGCCGGGTGTTTTTTTTTGTTGTTTTTTTTTTTTTCTTTTTGATGGTTAAAAGCCCGACCATTTATTTTTTTCATGCCGTGCTCAGACTTGGAGCCGCAGCCTGACATCCACCTGTTAAATCCTCAGAGACAGCAATAGGCTGTGACTTGACACTTTTCTGCCTTCACTCCTTCGTCTCTCATCATATCTTAATAGTTTTACAGTGCGAATGCAGATTACATTTTGATAATGGATCTAATACATTTGCCCGAAAAAACATTTCAGAGGAAATTTTGACCCGGTCATTAAATGAGGCGTAGGTCCCATTTCAGGATTCCCGTAGATGTTCGGCGCCTCCTGACTGTAACTAATCTGTTACATACATATTGCTCACATCAGATAAAATGTCCCATCCAATTGCAATGTGTTTCCATTAAAATCTCTGAGCAGTCTGGACGTGCAGAGGTACAAATGAAAGTTCAGCTTGAACACTCGCCAATTTGAGGAAAGTGGGATCAGCATCATTTTTGTGATTAACCCTCTGGGGCCGACGCCATCGTATACGATGGCTAAGACCAAGCTTTACTAAATTATAAATAACTTTTGAATATGAGATAGAAACATACTTTTTTTTTTGCTGAAAAGTTAACTCAGCAGACTTTCGAGCCAGCCATAGGCCATCTTTGTACTCCTCATAGAAGCTGTGTGATGACGTGAGCAATGTGAGTGTCCAACTGGAATTGGTTCACCGTCACATGGTTTTCCAAAATCCAATCGTAGGGTAGATTTACCTCACGTGAAAAGCTAAAGATCATTTCCAGGAGTGATATGTTACTAGTTGGCCCATTTGACTAGCTCCCTGGGTGCTCCAATGAGTATATACTATTAGTACAGTAGTGTTCAGAATAATAGTAGTGCTATGTGACTAAAAGATTAATCCAAGTTTTGAGTATATTTCTTATTGTTACATGGGAAACAAGGTACCAGTAGATTCAGTAGATTCTCACAAATCCAACAAGATCAAGAATTCATGATATGCACACTCTTAAGGCTATGAAATTGGGCTATTAGTAAAAAAGTAGAAAAGGGGGTGTTCACAATAATAGAAGTGTGGCATTCAGTCAGTGAGTTCATCAATTTTGTGGAACAAACAGGTGTGAATCACGTGTCCCCTATGTAAGGATGAAGCCAGCACCTGTTGAACATGCTTTTCTCTTTGAAAGCCTGAGGAAAATGGGACGTTCAAGACATTGTTCAGAAGAACAGCATAGTTTGATTAAAAAGTTGATTGGAGAGGGGAAAATTTATACGCAGGTGGAAAAAATTATAGGCTGTTCATCTACAATGATCTCCAATTCTTTAAAATGGACAAAAAAACCAGAGATGCGTGGAAGAAAATGGAAAACAACCATCAAAATGGATAGAAGAATAACCAGAATGGCAAAGGCTCACCCACTGATCAGCTCCAGGATGATCAAAGACAGTTTGGAGTTACCTGTAAGTGCTGTGACAGTTAGAAGACACCTGTGTGAAGCTAATTTATTTGCAAGAATCCCCCACAAAGTCCCTCTGTTAAATAAAAGACATGTGCAGAAGAGGTTACAATTTGCCAAAGAGCACATCAATTGGACTAAAGAGAAATGGAGGAATATTTTGTGGACTGATGAGAATAAAATTGTTCTTTTTGGGTCCAAGGGCTGCAGACAGTTTGTGAGATGACCCCCAAACTCTGAATTCAAGCCACAGTTCACAGTGAAGACAGTGAAGCATGGTGGTGCAAGCATCATGATATGGGCATGTTTCTCCTACTATGGTGTTGGGCCTATATATCACACACCAGGTATCATGGATCAGTTTGGATATGTCAAAATACTTGAAGAGGTCATGTTGCCTTATGCTGAAGAGGACATGGCCTTGAAATGGGTGTTTCAACAAGACAATGACCCCAAGCACACTAGTAAACAACCAAAATCTTGGTTCCAAACCAACAAAATTAATGTTTTGGAGTGGCCTGCCCAATTCCTAAAATGTTTTGGTGCCAGCCTCAAGTTGCCAATCAAGGAAGTGCAACTTTTTGCAATTCCGCATTGCTGTCATAAAATCCTGCACTCATCCTGGTGTGTGTAGGAATCCAGATCTTTGAAATATCCTTTTGAATAGTGGTCTCTTGGAAGTACACATATGTATTAATGTTATTAATATCAATGCAAAACATGTTGATTGCTATCTGAGTATGCCGCCGCCTTTGTCTTGGCTGGGAGCCACCATGATCCACAATGATTCCCGTGCACTCGTTGCCCATCCTACACTTTTTGCTAATGGGTGCATCATTTAGATCTACTCTGCTGCTTTTCAACACCTCCACACTGTGCAGCAGCATCACAGAGGTGAATTCTGTGTTAGCAGGAAATGGATGAAAACAATGGAGTCAGTGAGACATAGCAAGGCTAATGGATTCACCTCCGCTTTTCATGTGCCGAAGTATTCATAGAGTCTTGATGGCGCCATTCATGCATGACATTGATTCATTTAAATGGCCCTGAAAAAAAGAAAAGTAAACCTTCCACACACCTGCAGAGTTGGCAGAAAACAATTCAGGTGCTGCATTGAATCAGCATTATTTATATCAGGATGGTGCAGGTGTTTGTTTACTGTTGTAATGTGTCCTGGTGCGGTTCTGGTGCGCCAGTGGCATATTTTTATCCATGACAATGTTATCTGAAGGTCTTTTTATTTAATCCACCGTCATGTTAGGCATTATCTCTTGCCAAACGAAGTAAGAACTGTTTAAGGATCGGGTTGTTTTGTTGACTCCATAAAAAACTGAATTTTAATGATGGAATAAAACTTTATTCAGCATTTTTAAAACAGGGGCAATGTCCTCTTCTGCACTGTACCAATCATAAAAGTTTATATCGAGTTCTTAGGTTGTGCTTTGATGAGCTCTTAGTTAAATTGCAGATCAAGGCCAGAGATGAGGTGAAGTCCTGCTGTAATTTAATGTTATTTTGAATCCCAGGTAAAAAGGCTACAACACCAGCAGTGCAAGCTTTTAATCTGTGGCAGTTTATTTTACAAGTATAATTTTTGGGTTCCTTTTTAGTTCATTGGAGGTTTGGAAATGCGCTGGTGAAGTACTTTAATGAATTATTAAATATGAAAATGTGCCAATTTTTTCTGTGGTTTTTAACTATGTTTATGCCATGCTGTGAATTTGGAAGGTTGGAAATTTCGAAGGAAATATGTTTTTTTTTTTTTTATTTATTCTGTTTTAATTATTAATTACTTGATTTTCTATGTGTGCCAGTAGTGCAAGCTTTTAATCTGTGGCATTTTATTTTGAAAGTATAATTTTTGGGTTCCTTTTTAGTTCATGGGAGGTTTGGAAATGCGTTGAAGTACTTTAATGAATTATTAAATATGAAAATGTGCCAATTTTTCTGTGGTTTTTAACTGTGTTTATGCCATGCTGTAAAGTTGGAAGGTTGGAAATTTCGAAGGAAATATGTTTTTTTGTTTGTTAGTTTTTACTTTATTCTGTTTTAATTCATTACTTTATTTTCTATGTACAGTTGATTAACTATGCACATAACTGTTGGCAAGATTAAAAAGAAATCTAGCAAAATAATCAAATATTGAAGGAAAAAATAAGTTTTAAAATATTCTAAATATCTCAGTGATGTAATTTACAATACTAAGTCCTGAGCATTCACTGACACGTGAAAGTTCTTTACTGGATTAGCCCTTCTAAAAAAAATTAACAGTCAAACCTCTGAATGTTCTTTTCAGGTTTGGTAATTGTATCATATGTGAGAAATCCCATTTTCCTAAATTTACAAAAAAGAAATAATTGGTATCAATAGCACGCCAACAGTTGAACTTAAAATTCAAACTGTGCAACTGCATTATTCTGAGCCTGAACTAGTATAGTGTTGTTAACACATTTTTGCCTTTTTTTTTTTTGACTTGCATCATATACTTATGATAAGATTATTATTTTACTAAAGCATTTAGTTAAATGCTTGAAAGAATGTCATGTGCGAAAAGAATTTAGCTGCTTTCACCCACAGTGAATAAGAGCATTTTCATGGTCACAGTATAATGTATGAAATCTCTTAAATAAGAATTCCATACCAGAGGCAACTGTTGAGGAAACTACCAAGTCAGACATCTCTTATGAAACCTTTGTGGAAATTTGAATGCTAATGCAGTTGGTGTCATTTATGGACACATCGTGTGGCTCAAGGAAACAAAATGTCTCTCAAGAGAAAATACTTCTATATAATACCTTTACCCTCATTGGTTTGGCATTATGATATCCAGAGGTGGGACGAAGTCACCATCAAGTCACTCTCAAGTCATGAATCAGCAAGTTCCAAGTCAAGTCTCAAGTCATAATGACCATTTGTTTGCAAGCTGACTTGAGACTTGACTTGGGACTTGCTGATGATTCATGACTAGAGAATGACTTTGTCCCACCTCTGATGATATCACAGCACAAACCTAATATCCAAGCTATTTACAGTACATCTGCACTAAGGAAACTGACTGGAGCCATCTTACAACATCATATTGTAAACCATTATTACTGTATGCTGTCTTCTTGAATAAAATGGACAAAGTTCTCAAATTTTATTACGTCTGCCAAGGATGTAATAAAATCTTCGGTGTTTATTTATTTGTCTGTCTGTCTGTCAGCCGGATATTGTCAAAACTACATGGATTTTTACAAAATTTTCATCACAGATAGATGTTAGGTCATGGAAGAACCCATTAAATGTTGCAGGTGATCCAGATTTGGATTCCGGATCAAGTTTCACTTTATATAGGCATTGAAGGATTATGTCAAAACTACTTCACGGATTTTCACCAAATTTGCACCACAGATAGATATTAGGGCATGGAACACTCCACTGAATTTTGGAGGTGATCCAGATCCGAATTGGCGGATGTCAGAAATCTCTGATTGCTCTTGTTTATATTATTTATTTATTGCAATTTCTACTTAAGATCTTTATAGCCTGTTTATTCCCAGATTCTGGTGTGTAAAGTAGGAATAGCAATATGACACCTCAAAGCTTTTGCTGTTTCTGTCTGAACCCACTTGATGGTGGCTTCTATTTTTTAAGAAGTGTACAAAACATATTGCAGTTAGGTTTGTTTTGCTTTGAACTTTTTTTAAATTGCCCCTCTTCGAAATAAAATTAAACCTCATGAGCCCTCATTTTGCCACTACTAGGGGGTCACTTCCCCAGCCAAGCATGGTTCCCATTTGCAGCTGGCCGGGCTGAAGTAATTCAGATGAAGAGTCTTGTCCAAGGAATCGACAGGTGTCATGATTTTGGCCGGCTCTGTGCGTCAATTCAGATTTTTCCTCTTTCTTTTTCCCTTTACGCGCCCCAGCTTTAATTTATTAGTTGTTTATTTTCATCTTGGTTTATTCTGTTAGGTTTTACATTGTTATTTTTGATACTTTAGCCATTGTTTACTTCCATTCTAGTTTTGTTCAGCCAGTTTGTGTTTTTGTTTATCGCTTTTTTATTTTGCTCTCATTTATGTTATGCTGTAATGTCGAGTTCTGTTTGTTGTTATCATGTAGTCACTGTTTTTCTTATAGTTTGTTTTACCACCTTGTTTTCTTAGTCAGTTCCTGTTTCATTTAGCTTTAGTATTTATTTTCCATTTATTCTCTTAGTTTTCAGGTTCATGCCCGGTCCATTGTACATTTTTCTCTGTCCGTGGTTTCTATTTTGCTCGGTTCAGTTTCCTCACGTTCACTTAACTGCACCTGCCTCGTGTCTTCTTCTCTTCTCTTTTGTCTTTCTTTCTGTCTGCTTTGTGTTTTCATTCACTCACTTTTGGCACCTGTTCACGCATCTTTGTGTCTTACCTCACTCCACCTTGTGTTGTCCCTCCTCACCTTCTTGCACCATGTATCATCTTTATTCACTAGCCATGCTTCCTTTCTAGATTGTTCCTCACGTGCACCTTGTTAACTCCTGCCTTATTTAAACACCTCCCAGCCAACACGGCCCTGCCAGTTTGTTGTCGTGTGTACACATCCTAGCTCTTGTTTCAGTCCTGTTTTGCCTTGCCGTGTTTTGAATTCTGCTCTGTTTTTTGATTACGCCTTTCGCCTCACCCCCGATGTCAGTGTTTGCTTGTGCCTCTGAACCCTGCCTGAATATGACTGCGTTTTTGCCTGACTCTGTTTGTACCTCCACTCCGCTGACTGGCAAGGTTCAGTGGATCAACCATTATGACAGCGTTTCCCTTTAAAGTCACAACTTTAGAAATAAGGTCTGAAACATCTCCGGTGTTCAAAGACAGTTTTGGTTACTTTTATTCTGTGAATAAATTGCTTTTGCTTCCCATCGAGGTGAATATAAACTGATACATTATTCAGTTTGCCTTTGCTGTATAATATTAAGCCACTTAAAATACAGTGAGGCTGCCAGGGTAATTTGAAAACTTGCCACTGATATCAAAAACTGATATGATGCATATTCTATTTTGTGTAGTTAAGCAGCAAAATGTGCTGCTTTGGTCTGTTTTGAGCTGTGGTAGGATTGTGGGTAAATTGGTTGGATACAGATGCTGTGTGGCCGTTGCGGTTTCTCGCTTTGCTTTGATGACTCCGAAGATTAAACTGTTACTCTTGGATGAAATTCAAAGGTCTGCAGTTTGGGACGTTCTCTACAGTGTGCATACCTGCTGTTTTTTGGCCACCAGTGTTTCATATATCTGAGGCTGTTTTCAAATTTCCTTTTGGCTTTTCCCTTTTTCATTGGAGATCATCACAGCAGATCGGATATGGATCTGCATGCTTAGTTGGCACATGTTTTACACCAGATTCCTTTTCCTGATGCAACTCCACATTACCTGGAGAATGGACAAGGATGGCGTCGAACCAGGAATCTTGAATTTTGAGGTAAGCGCATTGCCGTTTTCAACTAATCATCTGAATAGTGTTGATGCTAAGATTAGCTCCTGAGAAGGTTTTCAGTCCCACCTTCAGAAATCCTAAGATGATACTTTCATAATTAACACACACACACACACACACACACACACACACACACACACACACACACACACACACACACACACACACACACACACACACACACACACAAAATAATGCTAAAAACTTCTCATTAGCATTTGAGGGCTCCAAAGTCACCAAGATCTCCTCATAGTTGTCCATTTTTTTATTTATTTATTTATTTTCAGCCACATCTCAGACAGAGTGAAAAATAAAATAGAATCAGTCGACCAGAAAAAACTACACTTAAGGCATAATTCATCAGCATTAAGAAACAAGAAAGCAGAAGAAATACGAAGATGATCGTCAGCCATGAGCCCTAAGCTTGACTAACAGACCCAGACTTTAGATAAAGTTGTGGTCGAGTCTCGCTCTGTTTACTAATAAAATTAATTTAAAAAAGTAAAAAGCATAGTAACATACTATGCCAGTATGCTAGCCATACGAAAGGGAGAACAAATACATCTTGTGGACTTGAAAGTCTCTGCAGAATCTGACTGCTTTATTGATGCAGGGAGATCATTCCACAGAACAGGGGCATGATAAGAGAAAGCTCTGTGACCCACAGACTTTTTATTCACCCTAGGGACACAAAGTAGCCCTGCACCCTGAGAACGCAGAGCCCGGGCCGGTACGTCAGGTTTGATTAGGTCAACTAAACAGGGAGGTGCCAGTCCGTAAATAATTTTATAAGTTAATAACAGAACATTAAAATCTGATCTCACAGGGACAGGAAGCCAGTGAAGAGATGCCAAAATAGGTGTAAATGTTTTCAAATTTTCTGCTTCCTGTCAAGAGTCTGGCAGCAGCATATTGAACCAAATGGAGACCCCTAATGCTGGACTGCGGTAAACCAAAAAAATAACACATTGGAGTAGTCCAGTCTAGAAGAAACAAATACATGAATCAGGGTCTCAGCATTAAGCCATAGACAGGATGGGACAAATCTTTGCTGTATTTTGCAGGTGGAAGAAAGCAGTCCTCGTAATATCTCTAACCTGGAGGTCAAAGGACAACGTAGGATAACAAATTACCCCAAGGTTCCTCACTTTGTCAGTATGATGAATGACACATGAGCTGAGGGTAAGCATTAGCTGGTCAAATTCATGCTGATATTTTGCAGGCCCAAGAACCATCATTTCAGTCTTGCCTGAGTTTAAAGGTTTTTAATGCTAATAATGTACTACTCTGTCAGATTATACATTTTGCACCTTTGCTTAGCATCCTGTCCATTCTGTGGCATTGCTATGCACTGTGAAGGACCATTGCCGAGGAGGTCTTTTGCTTACAACAGGAAAGAGCCACTCATCGACAATCAACTTGTGCTTGTCAGTGGATAGCAACACCATGGAATGGAGTGAAGGCTAAAAAAGAGGCAAACTATATTTAATGTATGATTCTCTCCATGCTGTCTGACACTTTTAATGACATGTTTGCCTCCTCAGAAGCAGAAGTAGTAGAAGCAGTTTACTGTGTCTTATAAAATTACATTATGTTGTTGTTAAACCCTCATAAGACAATGCTACACTGATTAAAATTATTTTCCCAAAGTGAAAAAATGAACCCCCAACACATTTGAATCATAAACCATGGGATGTGATGGTAACTTGTCTATTGTGCCATTGGATGGTAGTCAAATGAGGTTTGCCTGAATATTGAGAGTGGTGTGGGAGCTGTTTCTCAGAAGTCTCAGAAGGCAAAAAACAGGGTCTAACACAAAGCAAGGTCTTACACGGTTGAGCAAAAGGTCAGGAGCAAAACAAGGCTGGAAAGCAGACAAGGTCAAACAAACTGGCAACAAACAGAGAAACATGCAAGGCTTAAATAACAGGGTGTGATTAAGGAAAGTGAAAATGGCTGTGATGGCATGATTCTCACCCTCGGTTTGATTGGTGATTCTGGAGGTGGAGATCATGCAGATAGGATCAGAGTCGTGTGTGCTGGGGATGACTCTTTAAACACCGCTGAGGAGGCTGGAGGCATGCCCATCGAGGATGTCTCTGGTAGTAGTTGCATCGCTGAAAAGTGGGATGAGGAGGTTTTTCCTGATGGCTCTCATGGTGATCCAGGAGACGAGATCGGTTCTAATGACTGGGTGGGAGTGATCATCGTAGAGTGGTCAGGCAACATGAATGCTGCTTTGGCTGTGAAGCCAGTCCAGGAGGTTGACATGGCGCCACAGGCCTCTGTGCTGATGAGCACGGAGCAAGAATAAGTGGCAGGCTTGACGAGATTGCTGAAGGTGAGCACTTCTGTGTCTTGGGCTGACAAGATACCGAAGCGGAAAAACTGAGGGGCATGATTGCAGCATCGGAGAGAGTGATCATGCAGGGTGTGTCAAGGCAGGACTCATAAAAGTCTGATTCGAACAAATAGTCCATGGGATCCTCAATGCATGGTGGGATTTGACCTTGCTGAAACAGGGCTTTAATGTTGGTGAGCTCAGGGAAGGCAGTGACCAAATTAGGCTCAGCTTGCAGGATCTGATCCAGAGCAGCGAAAATTTTCTGTCTGTGCTGCCATCCAGGATTGTCCAAAAATTAAATAAAAAAAGTTCTGAATTTAAAAAGGACAGTGGCAGTGTCCTGGAGCATCAATCACTCTGACTCTGACGAAGAATCATCTTCATCATAGTCATGATCATCAATGTCTACCCAGTCTGACTCACTGTCAGAGCCAGGTGGACAGGATGGCAGGAAGCTTTCAGGCTACCACACCCAGGCTGGAAGACTTCCTGCAGCACACAGATTGTCCAGGTTTTCTAACTCTGTAAAGAAGTCAAACAGCCAGTGATTGCCTTCTACAAGGTTTCAGGCTTGGTCCAGAAAATCAGATTTCTTCTTTGGGGTATAGCATGAATGGAAGCAGTTGAAGAAATAATTAATTTCAGAAAAAAAAAATGTCTTTGATGGTGGCCAGGTCCGGGTTTGGGGTGTCCAGATTTTAGTCTGCTGTGTCCTTGTATGGCCAGTTTTTTTTTTTTTTTTCTGTCATGATTCATGGTGAGGTACAAACAGAATGCAGGACACAGAATGCAGACTCACAGAAACTGGAGGTGCAGTAATAAAAGGCTTTATCTGGAAAAGCTGGCACAGATTCAGTATATGGGTAATCAGTCAGTGTGGTGGAGGTATAGGTCGACATAAGGCTGAGGCATGGTCAAAGCAAGTTGGGTTCAGTGGCACAAAGTAACAATGTTGTCAGGACTGAGGCAGAAGTCAGAGTCAAAAAACAAGCACAGTTTAAAAATGCACAGTGAGTCCAAGTACAAGGGCTTAGGCCAAAAACAGGGTCTAACACAAAGCAAGGTCTTAGACAGTTGAGCAAAAGGTCAGGAGCAATCAAGGCTGGAACGCAGACAAAGTCAAACGAATTGGCAACAAACAGTGAAACATACAAGGCTTAAATAACAGGGTGTGCTTAAGGAAAGTGAAAACAGGTTGATAAAGTTCAGGAAGGAGACAAAGCTGAGGGAAGCAGGAGCAAGAGAGTGCAGTAAACCAAACACGAAGCAGACAGAAACAGAGACATGGAAGAAAAAGACAAAGATGGATCAAACAGTTGCAAGAGAGTGCACTAAAGTAAACACTAAGCAGATAGAAATAAAGTGGAAGGTGAGTCCCAACATAATGCAAAAAATCTACATATTGAAGGAGCAAAGAAACAAAACCAGGAAAACAAAAGTGAGAACTTAAGAGTGATCAACAAGAAAATGATAGGCTGGGGCTGAAACTAGAACACAACTAAGATGTGGCAAACACAAATTACAAGCAATGACTACAGTGGAAGAAATGCAAAATAAAACCAGTGACTAAAGTAATCGTAAACTGAAAGCAAAGACAGGGGATTGAGACTGGGGACATGGAAACAGACGAAACCAAGATGAAAACCCAGACATGGGGCAGATCATGACACCTTTGGGATATTGGAATAGGAATGTTTCAACATCTCCAATTTTAATTTTTGTTAGCACTGGCAGAGGAAAGTAAACAGGAAACTCTGTTTTTATTAAAATAGAAGTATGCTGAATATTTATGAAAATCCTGTTCATAGTGGTTTGGGTTTTATAATTATCTTTTTGTTTCTCACCAAATATGGCAACCAACACAGCTACATGACGGAATTTCAGCAGTTCACAATTTCAGAAATTCAGAATGTGATGTGTTGTGATACTTTTATAGAAACCAAATTACTTAATTATAATTATGCTGATTTTATATTTTATGGGTACATACGCTTAAACACCATCAGTCAGATCAATAAGTGTTTGAATAGTGGTTGCATCTATACAACATCACAACCATTTAAATGAAATGGTCAAGAGATGCTTGTAGTGTTGACTTTCAGCTTTAGTTCAGTGAGTTTAACAAAAACATCACCCTAAATCAGACTTCTTGTGCATTTCCAGCCATTGGGCTCCTCAACACTGAGACACATGCATTGTGGATCATGCCCAGAGGAACATGCCACAAGACCAAAACATGGTCACGCATGCTCTCTCAAAAAACACTGTTGTATTCCTCATCTGAATTTCTTTGTGTAACCGTTCAAGTAATTCCAATGGTGCCCACGGGTCCTTGGAAGAAACCCAATACTAAGCACATCAAATGGCTCAGGTTACTGGTTAGGGTCTAAATCTCGCAGCCATACAGTAAGACAAGAAACACAAGGACCTCAAACACTTGGACCTTTATTCTGCTGCAAAGTTATCAGCATCATCAAAGACCTATGACCAGGGACCCCATGACTCCATAAGACATCTGTCAGTCTCAAAACCAAGGACCCAGAGACATGAATGTTCATGCTAAGATAAGTGAATGTCTGTCCACAATATCACCACATACACATACTCTTCTAATGGCCAAGTCTAGGAAGGCATTGAGAGCCTGTATCGTATTTGTGATCCAGAACAATCGCAAACCCAGACACTCTGATTCCTCATCCAACTTCTCAAGTGCTGCAGTCAGGGCATCGATTCATTCCACATAGATAACATCAACTGTGAAGTCAAGGTGAGGAAGCTTTTCCTTGTCAGCAAAGGCACCAAAGCTGTTGATTTCCACAACCCTGCCTAGCACCAGGTTCATGCAAGCATTGAACACATTCGGAGCCAGAAATTCCTCCACAGTTTGTCAATAATAAATAAAGGTGTGTGTGTCAATAAACAGATACATAAATAAATAAAATAATATTGATTTATTATGACCATTGCAATTAAATCCATGGTCATTTTGCAGGTTCGCATTCTTGCATTTTAGCTCTGCAAAAATGTATTTTCCTGAATTTTAAGTATGTCACCATTATTTCTATCATTGCTTTGACCATATGACAGACCTATGAAAGCGAAATGTGAAATTAGTGCAAAAAAGAGCAAATAGATAGTGGGAATTGGAACTGTATTAATCAGTGTGCAGTAAGTTGAATTTAATGTTGCAACAGAGAATTACAGCGTAGTTTCTGTACCCCTATGTCTGTGATGCATTAAAACTCACAGGAGTTTCTCCACAGTTATTTCAAATTAATGACTTTCTACTGAAAAAAAAAATGCAATTTTGCTAGATTGCTTCCTTAAACAGGAGTTTGTGTGCAGGGTGGAAAAAAAAAAAATCATTCTCGGAAGAGGCTGAAAATTCCGTGCTGTGGTATTCCCCAGCATCACAGAATGCTTCCCTTAATAATGAAAGCCTTATTAGCTTTGGGGTATCAGTGGCTGGTTAGTGCAGTATGCGGAAAAACCCGTATAATTCGTCTGTTGTGCCATGCTGCAGTAAAAAAGTTGTCGTTTGTTGCATTTTGATGTCACTGCACAAATATGTGAGTCATCCACTGACACCAAAAAAAGTTCAGACTGCTAATAGCTTCCCCAGTTAGATCTTCTGCATACAGCTAAAAGTTGTACATTTTTGTGTTGCAGATCAGTGCACATATTGTCAGGATCTTCATGTAATCTGACATCCTTGCAAACTCTTGGATACATTATTTTGCTATTGCATGAACCACTTAATGATCAAAACAAATCAACAAAACCATGTAGTTTGCAATGTGCTACTTGTCTTTCTGGGTGTGCTTCTGTTCACTGAATGTAATATTTAAAGAACTACTGCTATTATGACCTGAATTTCATTGGCAGATTATTTGCTAAATGTATAATTTAGCATCTTTGCCAGAAGTTTCTGTGAAAGCGCTCAGTTGTCCAGGTGGTTTCCATAGTAGAGAAGCTTGCATCTTCGACTGGACTGGGTTGCTTGACGCGAGGATGTTTCGCTTCTAATTGCAGAAGCTTCCTCAGCTAAAATTCTTGCTCTGGTAGTCTGACTTCTGTCTTGACTCTTGTAGAGAAGAATAACAGAAGCCAGCAAAAGCTGGAGTTTTAAACCTAACCAGACCCCTCCTACCAAGAGGCAGACTGCTATTGGCTAGTGACTAACAATTGCTCTAATTAGCACCTATTGTGCTCTAGTTAGCACCCTCCTAATGACAGGGTAGCTGTCCCTCCTAACAATGGGACTGACGCCTTTCCTGATGACTCTTCTGACGAGGTGAATGACTCATTACCATGAACAAAAGACTGAAACTGCCTTGACCTGAGTACCCCATTGTAAACAGGGGACAAAGCGTGTCTCAGACCCCCTCCTCCGTTAAGGCTGGGTTTCAACTGTTTCACATACAGTGATTCTTTCACTCCCCTCTCAAACCATTTATTTTCTCTGGCTAAGATTTTAACTTCCTTGTCCTCAAACGTGGTTAGTGTTTTTAAGGTGGAGATGAACTGCAGCCTGAGATCCAACGGCGCCCTCTCTGCGGTTCTGGTATAGCTTTTTGTGCAACAGCTGCTTAGTCTCACATATGTAGTGTTCATTACAGTTTTCCTGACATCTGATAGAATACACCACATTGCTCTGTTTGTAACTAGGGATCATGTCCTTAGGGTGAACTAATTTCTGTCTCAAAGTGTTAACAGGTTTAAAGTAAACTGGGATTTTGTGCTGTCTGAAGATCCTCTGTAGTTTTTCCCCTACTCCTGCTAAATAAGGGTGAGACACTCCTCTTCTTCTTGGCTCTGTCTCCTGTCTGTCTGGTCTCTTTGTTCTTTGGGACTTCTGCACTTTATCCAGGGACCATCGTGGGTACCCACATACTGTGAGGGCTTTCCGTACATGTTGTTGTTCTTTAGCCCTTCCCTCTGTAGTAGTGGGTACCTGTAGGGCTCTGTGTTGAAGAGTCCTGATTACCCCGAGCTTGTGTTCAAGGGGGTGGTTTGAGCCAAAAAGCAGATATTGGTCAGTGTGAGTGGGTTTTCTGTAAACCCCCGTCTGGAGCTGCCTGTTCTCTACAGTCGTAACATCACAGTCCAAGAAGGCTAAATGGTTGTTTCTGGCATCCTCACGTGTGAACTTGATATTGGAGTCCCCCAAATTGATGTGCTCTGTAAAGGCCTCCACTTCCTGTTGCTTGATTTTAACCCATGTGTCATCAGCATACATATCTGAACCAGTGACTGGGAGAGAACCCCGTGAACTATGCCAAGGCTCTCTTCTCCACTCACTCCATGTACAGATTGGCCACAATGGGGGATACCAGAGACCCCATTGCACAACCATGTATCTGCCTGTAGTAATTCCCCCTGAACAGGAAATATGTGGTGTTAAGACAGATCTCCAAGAGTTACAATGTGTGTGTGTGTGGATGTGTGTAGAAGTGGCTCCTCCCTATATGTCAGTAACAAGTCAGCATTAAATATGTTTCTTGGTGTGATGGGTAGGGGGCTTCTCTCAATGGAGTAGGTCATGTCAATGGAGTGGGTCAATACTCCACAGACAACGCTATCACCACAGCTGTCCACACCATGCTGAGCCACCTAGAGCACCATGGGAGCTATGTGAGGATGCTCTTCCTGGACTTCAGCTCAGCCTTCAACCACATCATCCAGGAGATCCTGGTCCAGAAACCGACACATCTGGGCATCTCCACCCCCATCTGCCAGTGGATCAAGGACTTCCTCACAAACCGCCCACAGTCCGTGAAACTTGGCCCCCACCTTTCCTCCACCATCACATGCAGCACCGGTTCCCCTCAAGGCTGTGTACTGAGCACCCTCCTGTTCACCCTTTACACACAGAGACGAGGTCAATCGACTGACAGCGTGGTGTTCAGCTAACAACCTGCCGCTGAACACCACAAAAACAAAAGAAATAATCCTGGACTTCAGGAAGCACAGGACTGACCCAGCCCCGCTCTACATCCAAGGGGACTGTGTGGAAAGGGTCAGCTCCATCAGGTTCCTACGAGTGCAGCTCTCTGACAGCCCCTCCTGTACTGCCAACACCACAGTGGTGGTGAAGAAAGCCCAGCAGTGTCTCCACTTCCTGAAGGTGCTCAGGAGAAACAATCTGGAGGAGAAGCTGCTGGTGCTGTTCTACAGAGCCACCATCCAGAGCATCCTAACGTATTGCATCACAGTGTGGTATGGGGGGTGCACAGCAGCAGACAGGAGAGCGCTGCAGAGGGTGATCAAAATGGCCCAGGGGATCACTGGTTGCTCTCTGCCCAGCCTGGAAGACATTTCCAGCTCTCGCTACCTCAGCAGAGCTGCCAGCATCAGCAAAGACACATCCCACCCCAGCAACCACCTGTTTGACCTACTACCCTCCGGCCGATGGTATAGGTCAATCAAAACCAGGACAAACAGACTCACGGACAGCTTTCTCCCCAGAGCCATCACTGCTCTGAACAAAAACAAACCACTTTAATCTGCACTTTTCAAAATTCTTGTGTAATATCTGTAAACCATGTGCAATAATCCCGTGCAATATGATTCCACAGTTGTATATAATTCTCATTTTACATTTTACTTGGTCCACATTTTATTTTATTATCTTATGTTTATTTAGTTGTACATATACTCTGAATAATTTATTGTTAAATTTTATTATCTTTTATTTGGCTAAAAATTACTCGCACCACGGAAAGCACCTTTTTGGAGTTGCACTCAAATCTCGTTGCAGTGCAAATTACAATGACAATAACGGCGATTCTGATTTGATTCTGATTCTGATGTACCCTAAGAGAATCCTGCTTACTCCTGGGACACACTACAAGCTTCACGGCCAGCTCGCGTCACGTTGGACATGCATGTCTCACGCAACAGTTGCAGATGTGTAATTCCACTGAGTAGTGTTTCAGTTGTATCTGTGTTGCCTCGATGATATTCCACACATTCTATCTTCTGTGACTGGTTTACAGTCTGCATTCAGTCAGTTGGGGTTTTTGTTTGTTTTGATATAATACTAAGTCCCTTCAGCTTCTCCCTTGTGTTCACTAGAGGTTGTCACAGCAGATTAGAGGTGGAGCTGCATGTTTATTTGGCACAAGTTTTACTCTGGATGTCCTTCCTGACCCCAACTCCACAATACAGAATGGGCAGGAGTGGCCTTGTACCAGGAACCTTCCACACAGGAAACGAGCACACACTGCTTGGCTACCACCCCTTCCTGTTTGTTTCAATATAATATGTAAATTTTATTGTTGAACGAATATATAGACTCACCATCAGCATTCATTTTGTCAGTAATTTTTATAATCAATATCCTGTGGGTCACAGAGCTCTCTTTTTTGTCAAGGAGCGTTCGGACAAGTGATGAACTCCATGATCTCAGGCAGAAGGCTAGAGGTTTGGAAATGGCATATCTCCAAATTAGAGGTGTTCCACCTTGCGTGGCGTGATGCTATCTTAGATTATAAGCAGGCATGCACATACCTGGTACTCATGGTGCTTCTGCATGCTAAAAATAAATGACGTGCAGCAGAAAACACAAAGGAAGCACTTCATACGAGGAAAGCAATGACAGATTGTAGGGAAAGTGTTTCCCTCTGTCTTTTGTCTGCTGTGCATCAATGATTTTTACTACACATGAGCACCATAAGAACCAGTTATGTGCACCCCTGATTATAAGCATGCACTATTGCCTACAAAGCGGACCTATTATTGTGAATGGATCAATAAAAATTAGCATAACTAAAAGTTTTTGTTTGACACGGTCGCGATTCTCATTCATGGACAGCCACTTGTTAGTCGCTCTCCCTTTTCAGCACAGGACTTCTTCGATTATTTTGAGAAGAAAATAGAAGACATTAGGTTGAGCATATCTCAGCACGCCTTGGCCCAGTCACTGCACCCTTCTATGGAGGTGTGTGCTACCATTGAGGTGTTACCTAGATTTAAAGAATTTGATAGTATCTCACTAGGTGTGCTGACAAAACGTGTGATGTCTACAAAAACCACAACCTGTTTATTTGTTCCCATACCAGCCAAACTGTTTAAGGACCTGTGGCCCATTCTTGGGTCGACTGTGCTGGAAATTGTTAATATCTCACTAACTTTTGTTTCTGTTCCTAAATGTTTTGCAGTGATTAAACCATTACTTAAAAATGTAATCTTGACCCTAGTACGAGGGCTGTCCGTAAAGTATAGGTCCTTTTTATTTTTTTCAAAAACTATATGGATTTCATTCATATGTTTTTACGTCAGACATGCTTGCACCCTCGTGCGCATGCGTGAGTTTTTCCACGCCTGTCGGTGACGTCATTCGCCTGTGAGCACTCCTTGTGGGAGGAGTCGTCCAGCCCCTCGTCGGAATTCCTTTGTCTGAGAAGTTGCTGAGAGACTGGCGCTTTGTTTGATCAGTGAAAATTTTAACGGCTGATGAGAGATTTTGAGGTGATTCTGTCGCTTTAAGGACTTTTCACGGTGCGAGACGTTGCTCAGCGCTCTCAGGCAGCGTCATCAGCCTGTTTCAAGCTTAAAACCTCCACATTTCAGGCTCTATTGATCCAGGATGTCGTGAGAGAACAGAGAAGTTTCAGAAGAAGTCGGTTTCAGCATTTTATCCGGATATTCCACTGTTAAAGGAGATTTTTTTAATGAAAGACGTGCGGACCCGTCCGCACGTCGGGACGCAGCCGACGCGGCGCGGCGGCACAGGAAAAACACCTCCGTGTTGATAACCATTTGTTAAAATCCAGTTGGCTTTTGATGGCTTTCAGTGGAGTGAGTATATGAGAAATTGTTTATCAGCTGGAGATGTTCCAACTTGTCCTTAAGGCTTTCAACAGAGGTGTTTTTCCTGTGACGGAGCGTCGCGGCGGCTGCGAGCCGACGCTGCAATCCGCCCGCACGTCTTTCATTAAAAAAATCTCCTTTAACAGTGGAATATCCGCATAAAATGCTGAAACCGACTTCTTCTGAAACTTCTCTGTTCTCTCACGACGTCCTGGATCAACAGAGCCTGAAATGTGGAGGTTTTAAGCTTGAAACAGGCTGATGACGCCGCCTGAGAGCGCTGCGCGACGTCTCACACCGTGAAAAGTCCTTAAAGCGACAGAATCACCTCAAAATCTCTCATCAGCTGTTAAAATTTTCACTGAAAACCAGCTTAATTTTTCGAACCATGTCCACTTCAATGTGTCTCACAGGTTTAGAAAAAATTTTAATCAAACAAAGCGCCAGTCTCTCAGCAACTTCTCAGACAAAGGAATTCTGACGAGGGGCTGGACGACTCCTCCCACAAGGAGTGCTCACAGGCGAATGACGTCACCGACAGGCGTGGAAAAACTCACGCATGCGCACGAGGGTTCAAGCATGTCTGACGTAAAAACATATGAATGAAATCCATATAGTTTTTGAAAAAAATAAAAAGGACCTATACTTTACGGACAGACCTCGTATATTGAAAAATTATAGGCCAATATAAAATCTATCACTCTGTTCTAAAACTTTGGAAAAAGTTGTTTCACAGGAGCTTGTGGACCACCTTACTGAGAATAATCTTTTTGAGCCATTGCAGTCTGCTTTTAGAAAATATCATTCCACAGAGACAGCTCTAACTAAAGTAGTGACTGACTTTCTGTGAGCAGTGGACTCGGACACCACTATGGTTTTGGTGCTATTAGATCTTAGTGCTGCATTTCATACCATGGATCATCATATTTTACTCAGTATGCTGGAGAATCATTTTGGGATTACTGGAAGTGTCTTTACGTGGTTGAAATCATACCTGTCCAGTCCTTCTCACTGTGTTTTGTACAATAACACTACCTCTAACCTTAGCGACATGAAATTCGGGATTCCACAGGGATCCATTATAGGCCCCCTGCTTTTCTCCCTCCATGTAGCACCCCTTGGACATATACTGTGGCATTTTGGGATTGCCTTTCATTGTTATGCAGATGATACTCAATTGTACATGCCGATAACTGCTGGTAATGTCATTCACATAAAATCTTTAGAACACTGTCTTGCAGCAGTGAGAAGCTGGATGTCTAATAACTTCCTACTTTGAAACTCTGATAAGACTAAAATGATGGTTCTTTGTCCAGCGAGACATCGGCATCAATTTGACCAGCTAGCGCTTAGCTTAGGTTTGTGTGTTATACATCATAGACAAAGTGAGGAACCTTGGGGTAATTTTTGATCCTATGTTGTCCTTTCCCCGCGACGTGACTCCGGATAAAGCGGAAGAAAATGGATGGATGGATGTTGCCCTTTGATCTCCATGTTAGAGACATTACGAGGAGTGCTTTCTTCTACCTGTGAAATATAGCAAAGATTCGTCCTATCCTGTCTATGGCTGATGTTGAGACTGACACATGCACTAATCTCTTCTAGATTGGACAATTGCAATGTCCTATTTTCTGGTTTACTGCAGTCCAGCATTAGAGGTCTTCAGTTGGTTCAAAATGCTGTGGCCAGACTTTTGACATGAAGCAGTAGATTTGACCACATTACACCCGTTCTGGCATCTCTTCATTGGCTTCCTGTCTCTCTGAGATCAGACTTTAAGGTGCTCTTACTGGCTTATAAAATTGTTCATGGACTGGCACCTCCATACTTGGTTAAGCCCTACGTACCAGCTCAGGCCTTGCAGTCTCTGGGTGCAGAACTGTTGTATGTTCCTAGGGTGAATAAAAAGTCTGCGGGTCACAGAGCTTTTACTTATCCTGCCCCAGCTCTGTGGAACGATTTCCCTGTGCAGATACGGCAGTCGGACACTGTGTAGATTTTTAAATCTAGATTGAAGACACATCTTTTTTCCATGTTTTATCGTTAGTATTTTATGTTATTGCATTTTTTAATTCTTTTTACTTTTTATTTGTTGTTTTTTTTATTTTATTTTGCTTTTTAATCTTTTAATTCATTTTGTTCTCCTTTTTCAAGTTGTGTTGTGTGAAGTGCCTTGAGGCAACCCTGTCGTGAATTGGCACGATATAAATGTATTAAATATGAAACTTGAAATAGACTTCTTTTAACCAGAGTGCAGTGATGTGGCTGCCTATTTATGTTTTCCATGGCCGTAACGTCTTTACCAGTCATAGAAATTTCAGTCAAAGGTGGTTAATTATTTAATGTTTAATGCCAGTATGATGCCAGTATGATGTCAGAATTATTTTATTTGAGCTGCCTGCACCGGGCGTATTCACCAGAGGGGTGCGGTATGCACAACAAAATGCTGGCGATCTGCAAGACTTAATCGCTGAATGAAAATCAACAAAAACGCAGTGCTGATGTGATAGCGACACTTGGAGTGTGCTTCAGGCCTTAGACTTCGTTCGTGGTATTTCTGGGATGCTCATCCTACACTGCAGCATGTTGTCAGCATCACTAAGTGGTGTTCCTCCCAGAAATCAAACAAAAATGAAGAGAACAAGGGAACTGCACAGGAAGCAGGAGGTGAATGTGTAAAAATTCACAAGTGTATGACTTTGATGTTGAACTTTTTAGAAGCAGACCGGCCCGAATTCCATGCTTTCATTTCTTATTCATTAAGGAGAATAATGCTGTGTCAGTGCGTACATGCCTCTGTGAGAGATGACTCAGTTGCATGATTGGAGCCAGCTGCTGTCAACTCCATGTCGGGCATTCGGATCTCAACGGGACTTGGTCCGTACCCTAGAGATGCATGATGGGTGAGACAGAGATGTTTGATGTAAAATGTCACATCGCCCCACTGGTGTGTACCACATAGTGTGCCACCAGTTGAGGAGCAACAAGAGTCTTTTTTTTTTCTTTCTTTCCTATTCTTTAGACCCTCTCACACCGGTCCTGCTTCAAGCTGCATATGCTGCATATCTAATAATGCAGGAATGCTTTTGTTAGTTGGGCACAGCGGGGGGAAGCAGACTGCCTGGACACACAGATGGAGTGTATAAACTGGAAAAAGTCAGAATACATTATTTCCAGGAGATGATGTTCTTTATTACTGATTTCTCTTATCTGATTTCTCTTCTGTTTTATCGTTTTTCCTGTGCCGCGCTGCAGGTGTGCGCTCTGATGTGTGTTTTAGTTTAGATTTCTTCTTGTGCAGCTCTGCAGGTGTGCACTCTGATTTCTGTTCTAGTTTATCATTCTGCCTGTGACCGCGGATTAGCAGCCGGCATTTGTGCGAACAGTCCGTTAGCGGACGTGGAGATGTCCTCCGTGAAAAGTCTATTGGATGTGAAAATGTCTCTGGCAATCAGTCTGTGAGCAGGACTTATGGACTTTATTTTACACAGTCGTGAGAGAACTTGAGGAAGTGAGCACAAGGAGCTGCAGCCAGGCTGTAATGAGCATTTTTTTTCTTTTAATTGTTCACATATGCTCTTTGAGCAGTATAGTTTTACTGCATTGTGTACCCGGTATAAAAAGTTCAACAACAATCCTGCATGATTTATAGCTCGGCAACAATGGAACAAAGCAGGAAGCATAAATAGGGTGTTGGGTAACGTTGTATTGTGGGGGTGTGGCATCCAGTCACGTTAAGTATCGTTAAGTTGTCTCAACTTGTGAGAAAGCTACTTCCTTTCTGCGTCCTGTGCTCAACGCAGAAAAAATTAAACAGGTTTCATTTTTGGCGTCAGTTTTGCGTCACCCTTTGCGTCACTCACGGTGTTGTGGTGTTAGGTTGCATCAACTCGGCACTAGGTTGCATCAACTTGGCACCGTCATGACGCCGCATGACGCAACTCGAAGCAGGCCTGGTGTGAAAGGGGCTTTATCTGGTGTAGGCCACTTTTGTCATGCAGATTAACTTTGAGCTGCAGTATGTTCTGGCTGCACTGCAGGTTCCTTCACCTTTAAGTAATGATCCCACCTTGGAAAGAAACCCCCTGACATGGATCCCAGCATGCATTTGTGTTGTTAAAGAGCACTACATAAGAGGGACATCAGCTGAAATGTGATGTTCCAACCCTACTCTCCATGGTATAACTGGCACCGACCAAAGTGGCTAATGATACAGAGGGGGAAACATAGCCGGATGTGTCGCTGGAACGTTTCCATTAGTCACCAATTCAAATAAACACACACTGTGGCTGATGTGGGATTTGTGGACCGCTGTCCGTGGCAGGGTATAATCTGGTGCTGGGACTGTTATCCTTACTTGGTCTTTAATAGAAGACAATCCCGCAGCTGCCTCTTCTTCTCCATGTCTCAGTGTCATGAGCCTGTATTGTGCAGGGAAGGACAGCTGGGCTTATTTGCACATTGCAATCATTCAGTACAATGTGGCAACATTTATTATCAAATACTGACAGTCTGGAATTACTATTACAGGTATCGACAATGTCATTTTTGCTCCTCATAATTTTGCTGCGACAGGTATATATGTTAATTGAAGCTATGTGTCATGTCATTCTGTCTTGCCAAAGGACAGTTTCAGACATCTGTATTTCAGTTTTGACTTGTGCAGAATATCATCACGTGTTTTGGTGTGAAAGGTCAAAACTTCATTAAAATAAAATAGAATATCAAGCTGAAGGTGTTTCACAAAAAAGGGTCTTGTGATAGGTTTGATGTATTAGTTTGGATTTATCAAATTCAGGTCGACTATAAAAGGCCTTAAAGCAAATAAGCCAAATGGATTTTATTGTTCAAATCATAATAATAATTAATAACTACACATCTTAAAATTAATTACGGCTTGTCACAAGTGAGCTGTGCTTGTATGAATATGTCACAATGGGTCTGATATAAATTTGTGACTCACTGCAAGTGCAAAATGGATTTTTTTTAATTGATAAATATCCAACATCCAAAATCAAATCAACTTCATTGCAGTTAAATCCCAGCCCAGTTGCCGTAACATTGATTGACATATGGATATCGGTGACATCGTTTTGCCTTTTCATAACTCTAATTCAAGATATCTGTAGTTAGATTTTGACAAGGCAGAAATAGTTAGATATCTCCAATTTCACATATTTCTAATATTATTTCATGATATCAGTAACTTGGTAATAGATATTTACAATTATGTTATAGCCACTTAAATGAGACATGAATTAGTGATGCAGGATATTATACTTTTGCCAATATTTGATAATGTATTTTCAAACTACAACTTAGGCTGATGCAGATACTAATACATAAATAAACAATGAGGGATTTTTTTCTTAAATATCAATGAAAAAGACCAAGTCTGATACTGAAGTGACACACTTGTAGAGATGACTGACTTGTTGTAGACACAAATACAAAATATGACAAATATACATTTGATACATTTGTCATTGCATGATTACAGTTTACAAATTCACTCAGGAAAAACAAGTAAATTATTTCAACTTTTATGATATGCAAATTGTATGCTGGTACCACATTTCAGTTTTCAGTAAAACGGTAATGGTGGTGGGCACAACTAACCAAAAAGTTAGCTTCGATAGCAGCTAATTGGCAAAATGAAAAGTTATCTTTGATAAAACTAAACCGATAAACCACCCAAAAAATTATCAGAAGCTGCAGCTAACCAAAAACATAACTTTCAAAATTGAGTGTTAACACCATGATCACAAACCCAAACAATTGAATCACCAATTCTGCCTTTGTGCTCCCCTGCCTGAAGCTCCTGTTTACTATGCATTTTACTCTACCACAGTAAAAGGAGCATGACCACCAGGTTGTCCAAAAAAAAAAAGTAATTATTCCTTAACCGCATACAGCAGTTACGCCGTGAGGCAGAGGTCTTGGAAAATAAAGCAGGTTTGATTTATGGTTTTGATTTATAAAACAATTTTTTTCTGTATAAAATAGCTACATTAATGACAATTCTGTCTTTTGTACAAAGCTAAAATATAACACACATCTTTTAATTTTAAATAAAGCACTAATTCTGAAGTTTTGTAACAAACACACAGATGCCAAAGGGATTATGGGGAAAATTGGTTGACTCATTCTATGTAAAAACAAACATGTTAATGTGAAGTGCATGTTGGTTTACATATAAATGTGCTTTTATAAAATATGTCATTTTTTTATATGTAAAAAAAATTGCAAAAGCCAAAAGTCAAGTTATAATTAGACAACCGTCTGATATAACCTGATAATACTGCCATGAACACTACTGGCCAGTAGATGGCAGTAGACCATGAAAACTTGCCAAAACAACTATTCCAAATATCGTGTTTGCTACGTTTAATCTGTGTGGAATTTAATAAACACAAACCAAATTTCAGACATTGTGTATATATATATATATATATATTACTGTGGAACAAAGATGACAAACAGTGTTGTAAAGGACAATAACCAGGACATTATACAGAAAACAGGAAGCAATTGCAGCTCACAGTGATTTCAATTGAAAATAATGGAGACGCAACCTGAGCCTCTTCTGGCATTTTTACATAAAACAAACACAATTACAACGCCTATAAACATAGAGAATATGTTCATGAGTGTTTTAGGCACAATATACAAAGGGTTTAATGCTGTTTTCCATGTGGAGCCTGATCAGAGCGCCTCAAATGCATTTCTCCTGTCATGAACTTTTACAGTCAGTACCCATAATTCACTGCGCACACACAATGTCCACACTAAAACCTTTAAAATTAGTGCAATACATTAAAACTAAAACATATAACTGGTATTTTCACTTCATAAAACTTCAGACGTGACATTGATTTAAATAACTTGTCCAAAATTAATTTGGTTAAAATTTTAACCATAAGTTAAAACTGGATGCCTCTGGATGACTTGGGTAATATTACAGGCTGGCTAGTAAGATATCAAGTGAAATGGTCTCATTTTGTTTGTCTTCTGTGACCAGTTCTCCTCTGATTGCAGAGGATAGAGCATTTTTTTTCCTGAAGTCAGCTCTCCTCTGTTTGTAGAGGATATTACTGTACGTCTACTATAAAGCATTTAACAGATAATCTCTAAAATATGATATCAGACTTTCAAAATGTTTATTAGCTGTTAAAGCTTTATTCACTAAGCAATAATTAGACCGCTAACAATAATATGTTAGCGGTCTAAAAATTAACAGACAACAATTTATCGGAAGATAATTGATCCAGTGATGGTTTTTAAAGTTATCTGAAGAGCTAATCTGATAATGAAAATGTTAGCTTTGATAATTTGTGGTTAGCAGATTAGCGGAACTGTGCCCACCACTGGAAATGGCCCTGTAACAACCCAATGACAGACAGATTGTTGTGTGGGCCGCTGAAGAGGAGGTACTGCTGGCCCACCACCACCAGAGGGCGCCCTGCCTGGAGTGCGGGCTCCAGGCACCAGAGGGCGCTGCCGCCGACGAAGGCTGCCAGGGTGACAGCTGTCACCCATTACTGGACACAGCTGACTGCACTCAGGACGGAGGTATATCAGCAGGACAGCGTCTCCACCTCAGTGCCGAGATATCGCCTTGAGCCTAAGGTAATCTTCTCTGCAGCTTCTTTAAGTATAATCCTATAATACTTGTTAAACCTTTCAGGACAGCTGACTACCGAAAGCCGAGTGATCGGATAAGTACTCACCTTCCTGCTTATTGTGACAAGAGGTGGAGGCGGCTTGCCCCTCTCATCTACTGGGTGCGGTCGCATCCCAACCTGTGTGTTTGTGTTCTTTCCCGCCAGCAGTACCGGATCCGACGAGCGAAGGCAGTGGCCACCTGGGAATTCGGGACTTGGCGGTTCCAGTACTTCTGGGTTTCGGTGGCAGAGGAAATCTGGGTGGTTCCGGTTCGACTAGGACGGACGTCTCCTACCTTCGGGCCTGCCCACAAGACACCAGCAGATTTCGGCTTACACCTCCAAATTGTGAATTATTGTATCAGTTGTGCTAATTTCACAACAGTAAAACTTGTTCTTACCTTTTTCCATTGTCCGTTCATTGCGCCCCCTGTTGTGGGTCCGTGTACCTACACTTTCACAACAGGATATCTCGGCCAGCGTCATGGATCCCGAGGGGCGTCAACTGGCTGTTGAACGGCCAATGGAAGACCAAGGCGCGGTGGAGGCCTCGGGAGGGGTAATCGGTGAGTTGCAGCGGATCCTCACCGCTTTCACCTCTCGGATCGATTTAATGACCGAGCAACACGTTCTCCTAAACCGCAGGGTGGAGGCTCTCGCCGCACAAGTGGAGGCACGCCCTTCGGGCGCCGCTGCGGCTCTCCCTCCCGAGGACCCTGCGCGTGAAAGTAACGTTCCACTGGTCGTTCAACGGTCCCTCCCTCCGTCCCCAGAAGCATACATAAGCCCTCCAGAACCGTACGGAGGCTGTGTGGAGACGTGCGCGGATTTTCTGATGCAGTGTTCGCTCGTCTTCGCACAGCGTCCCGTAATGTACGCGACTGATGCTAGCAAAGTAGCTTATGTGATAAATCTGCTTCGCGGGGAGGCACGCGCTTGGGCTACAGCGCTCTGGGAGCAGAGCTCACGGCTCCTTCATACATACGATGGGTTTGTACGGGAGCTCAGAACGGTATTCGATCATCCCAACAGAGGAGAGTCCGCTTCAACCGCACTACTGTCCATACGACAGGGGCGTCGGAGAGCAGCTGCCTATGCAGTCGCCTTCCGCATCGCGGCAGCGAGATCCGGCTGGAATAGCACTGCCCTCCGCGCTGCCTTTGTAAACGGACTGTCTCTGGTCCTAAAAGAACACCTGGTAGCTAAGGACGAACCACGGGATTTGGATGGGCTCATTGATCTAGTCATACGACTCGACAACCGGTTAGAAGAACGCCGCCGGGAACGAGGCGAAGGGCGTGGCCAGGCACGCGTCGTCCCTCTCCCTTCCGGGTCCGATCGAGCTCCGCCCTCCCCACGCTCCTCTGTTCCTGCGCTCCGTGGGGTCACAGCTCCCCCTACTGACGAAGCTAGGGACACGAGTAGGGCAACATTTAGGGCACCAGATGCACAGAGGAGATGGACCCACGGAGCGTGTCTTGTTTGTGGTTCAATAGAGCACCATGTGAGAGACTGCCCCGAGCGGTCAAACGCCAAACGCCCGCCCTTAGAGACTGGGCCAGGGGTGGGCCAAAACATTCACGTGGGACACACCCACATTGCTACACGACTCCCAGTCACAATCCTGTATGAGGATTCAACCCTGAAGGCCCCAGCACTGGTGGACACGGGCTCTGAGGGGAATCTGCTTGACAGCAGATGGGCCAGGGAGATAGGGCTCCCTCTGGTGGCTCTTACCTCGCCTGTGCAGGTTCGAGCACTAGATGGCTCCCTACTCCCACCAATCACACACAAGACACCTCCAGTAACCCTGGTGGTGTCAGGTAACCACCGGGAGGTGATCGAGTTCTTCGTGACTCAGGCCACCTCCCGTGTGGTTTTAGGGTTTCCATGGATGCTTAAGCACAATCCCCGGATTGATTGGCCGTCCGGGGTAGTGGTGCAGTGGAGCGAAACCTGCCATCGGGAGTGTCTCGGTTCCTCGGTTCCTCCCGGCTCCCACGCTAAGGAGGAGGTCCGAGTCCCGCCCAATCTGACGGCGGTGCCAGCGGAGTACCATGACCTCGCTGACGTGTTCAGCAAGGATCTGGCTCTCACGCTTCCCTCCCCACCGCCCGTACGATTGTGCCATTGATTTGGTTCCAGGCAGTGAGTTCCCGTCCAGTAGGCTGTACAACCTCTCACGGCCGGAACGCGAATCAATGGAGACCTACATCCGGGACTCATTAGCCGCCGGGTTGATCCGGAATTCCACCTCACCGATGGGCGCAGGTTTCTTTTTTGTGGGTAAAAAAGATGGCGGACTTCGTCCATGCATTGATTACAGGGGGTTGAACGAGATCACGGTTCGCAACCGATACCCGTTGCCCTTGTTGGATTCAGTGTTCACCCCCTTGCATGGAGCCAAGATTTTCACCAAGCTGGATCTTAGGAATGCGTATCATTTGGTTCGGATTCGGAAGGGAGACGAATGGAAGACGGCATTTAACACCCCCTTAGGTCATTTTGAGTACCTGGTCATGCCGTTCGGTCTCACTAATGCTCCCGCGACCTTCCAAGCGTTGGTAAACGATGTCTTGCGGGACTTCCTGCACCGGTTCGTCTTCGTATATCTAGACGATATACTCATCTTTTCCCCGGATCCTGAGACTCATGTCCGGCATGTCCGTCAGGTCCTGCAGCGGTTGTTGGAGAACCGTCTGTTTGTGAAGGGCGAGAAGTGTGAGTTCCACCGCACTTCTTTGTCCTTCCTGGGGTTTATCATCTCCTCTAACTCCGTCGCCCCGGATCCGGCCAAGGTTGCGGCGGTGAGAGATTGGCCCCAACCCACTAGCCGTAGGAAGCTGCAACAGTTCCTCGGCTTCGCTAATTTCTACAGGAGGTTCATTAAGGGCTACAGTCAGGTAGTTAGCCCCCTGACAGCCCTGACCTCTCCAAAAGTTCCCTTCACCTGGTCGGACCGGTGCGAGGCCGCGTTCAAGGAGTTGAAACGGCGCTTCTCGTCTGCACCAGTTCTGGTGCAGCCCGATCCTAGCCGCCAGTTAGTGGTTGAAGTGGATGCCTCGGACTCAGGGATAGGAGCGGTGCTCTCCCAGAGCGGGAAGACCGATAAGGTCCTTCACCCGTGTGCCTATTTTTCTCGCAGGTTGACCCCCGCTGAACGGAATTATGACGTCGGCAATCGGGAACTCCTTGCTGTGAAAGAGGCCCTCGAAGAGTGGAGACATCTGTTGGAGGGAACAGCCGTGCCATTCACGGTTTTCACTGACCATCGGAACCTGGAGTACATCAGGACCGCTAAGCGTCTGAACCCCAGGCAAGCCCGCTGGTCATTGTTCTTTGGCCGTTTTGACTTCCGGATTACCTACCGCCCCGGGACCAAGAACCAGCGATCGGATGCATTGTCCCGGGTGCACGAAGAGGAGGTCAGAACGGAACCGTCGGATCCCCCGGATCCCATCATCCCGGAGTCCGCTATCGTGGCCGCCCTCACCTGGGACGTGGAGGAAGACCGTCCGGGAGGCCCTGACCCGTGTCCCGGACCCCGGAAACGGACCAAAGAACAAAACTATACGTCCCACCAGAGGCCAGGGCCGCAGTCCTAGACTTCTGTCACGGTTCTAAGCTCTCCTGTCACCCAGGGGTGCGAAGGACCGTGGCAGTCGTCCGGCAACGCTTCTGGTGGGCATCCCTGGAGACCGACGTCCGGGACTACGTCCAGGCTTGTACCACCTGCGCCAGGGGCAAGGCCAATCACCAGAAGACCTCAGGGCAGCTACAGCCACTGCCCGTGCCTCATCGCCCCTGGTCCCACATCGGCCTGGACTTCGTCACGGGTCTCCCGCCGTCCCAGGGAAACACCGTCGTCTTCACGATAGTGGACCGTTTCTCCAAGGCGGCCCACTTCGTGGCCCTCCCGAAGCTCCCTACGGCCCAGGAGACAGCGGACCTCCTGGTCCACCACGTCGTCCGTCTGCATGGCATACCATCAGACATCGTCTCCGATCGCGGTCCCCAGTTCACCTCACATGTCTGGAGGAGCTTCTGCCGGGAACTGGGGGCCTCGGTCAGCCTTTCGTCCGGGTACCACCCCCAGACCAACGGGCAAGCAGAGCGGGCCAACCAAGAATTGGAGCAGACACTACGCTGTGTGACAGCCGCGCACCCGACGGCCTGGAGTACCCACCTGGCCTGGATCGAGTACGCCCACAACAGCCAAGTGTCATCAGCCACCGGCCTCTCCCCGTTTGAGGTGTGCTTGGGGTATCAGCCCCCCTTGTTTCCGGTGGTCGAGGGAGAGGTCGGTGTGCCCTCGGTCCAGGCCCACCTACGGAAGTGCCGTCGGGTGTGGCGTGCTGCCCGCTCTGCTTTGTTGAAGGCCCGGACGAGGGCGAAGAAACATGCAGACCGGCGACGGGCCCCGGCTCCCACGTATCGTCCTGGGCAGGAAGTGTGGTTGTCCACCAAGGACATTCCCCTTCAAGTGGACTCCCCCAAGCTCCAAGAACGATACATCGGTCCCTTCAAGGTCCTCAAAGTCATCAATCCCGCCGCAGTGAGGCTTCAGCTTCCGGCCTCACTGCGGATTCACCCAGTGTTTCACGTCTCCCGGATAAAACCCCATCACACCTCACCCCTCTGCACCCCGGGTCCGGCACCACCTCCTGCCCGGATCATCGACGGGGAACCGGCTTGGACCGTGCGCCGGCTCCTCGATGTCCGTCGAATGGGCCGGGGTTTTCAGTACCTGGTGGACTGGGAGGGGTACGGCCCCGAGGAGCGCTCCTGGGTGAAGAAGGGCTTCATCCTGGACCCGGCCCTCCTGGCCGACTTCTACCGACGCCATCCGGACAAGCCCGGTCGTGCGCCAGGAGGCGCCCGTTGAGGGGGGGGTCCTGTTGTGTGGGCCGCTGAAGAGGAGGTACTGCTGGCCCACCACCACCAGAGGGCGCCCTGCCTGGAGTGCGGGCTCCAGGCACCAGAGGGCGCTGCCGCCGACGAAGGCTGCCAGGGTGACAGCTGTCACCCATTACTGGACACAGCTGACTGCACTCAGGACGGAGGTATATCAGCAGGACAGCGTCTCCACCTCAGTGCCGAGATATCGCCTTGAGCCTAAGGTAATCTTCTCTGCAGCTTCTTTAAGTATAATCCTATAATACTTGTTAAACCTTTCAGGACAGCTGACTACCGAAAGCCGAGTGATCGGATAAGTACTCACCTTCCTGCTTATTGTGACAAGAGGTGGAGGCGGCTTGCCCCTCTCATCTACTGGGTGCGGTCGCATCCCAACCTGTGTGTTTGTGTTCTTTCCCGCCAGCAGTACCGGATCCGACGAGCGAAGGCAGTGGCCACCTGGGAATTCGGGACTTGGCGGTTCCAGTACTTCTGGGTTTCGGTGGCAGAGGAAATCTGGGTGGTTCCGGTTCGACTAGGACGGACGTCTCCTACCTTCGGGCCTGCCCACAAGACACCAGCAGATTTCGGCTTACACCTCCAAATTGTGAATTATTGTATCAGTTGTGCTAATTTCACAACAGTAAAACTTGTTCTTACCTTTTTCCATTGTCCGTTCATTGCGCCCCCTGTTGTGGGTCCGTGTACCTACACTTTCACAACACAGATAGTTCTTTATTGTACAAAAAGCCACATTTCGAAGGAATATGTCTTTTTTAAATAAAACTGAAAATCTTCTGGTACTTGAACAGGTTTGCATGATGTTTCTCTGAGATGATCCTGATTAAACAGTTTTCCTTTTGTTAAAGAGGCAGCGCTCTGGGCACAAACTCTGCATTGTCTTGGCAGCGACTTATAAAACATGATGTTGTTTTAAGATATATTAACAGTTAAATCCATCATGAATCATTGCTTTATATCTCTCAGGCCATTATTCACAGTTTGAAACAAAATGTAGTAAAACCTTTCCTCGGGCTACCATGTTATAAACATCACATTGACCACGTTTTCTGCAGTGTATTTCCCTGACGAATCACAAGGCAGTTTGTCAGCCACATATCTTAAAACAATGAGACACTGATAGATGGATTGTAGACTATCTCAAATGAGAAACCCGAACACATGAATCACAAAAGTATTTTGAATTTCACTAGTTATAATTCATTGAATATCTTAGAATTTTGACTACCGTATTCATTCATTTTCAAATACCCACTTACTTAAGTCAAGGGTCAATGGGGAGACGGGGCTGGAGTCTGTCCCAGCAATCTTAGCACACCAGCAGTCAATTTAAAGTTTTCAATTCACCAAACCTGCATGTCTTTGAAGTTGGAGGTTCTCGAAGCACCTGGAGGGAACCAATGCCAACACGTGGAGAACATGCAAACTCCACACCATAAGGACCAGGCGGGAAGCGATCCCATGACTGTTTTGCTGTGAGGCAACAGTACGAACCACTATGTCACTGTGACAAAGCGCAGCACAGAATTTTAACTCGTGAAAATCTAATTGCAGATATCCAGATGTTTAGTAGGCAAAAATGTCATTACAGATATGAGCAAAGAATATCCAGTATAAATGTATAATAAATATAAAATAATACAATAATACAAAAAAATATGTATGTCACCTCAGCACCCATGCGACATATAAGCTCATTGCACATTCCAATCAAACAGCCATGTAAGAATGTTATTGTTACATGTATCTTATGTATATTATTGTCCTCTTTGCATGTTAGTGTTGGCCATGCCCTCCTGAGTGGGCAATAATTATACTGGAGGTAGGACGCAGACCCATGGAGGCCCATGAGGGTGCTGCAGGTAAAGGCTATGAGATGTCATAAAAAATGTTGAATTATACAGAAGTACAAAAAGAAGTTGGAATGCATATGCAACTGGGGGACAGTCTCTAAAACAGGGTTTTAAAAATATTTTGTTTACCATTGCTAAATTGCAGTGCCGACGATAAGTTTTATCATAATAATCCCCATCCACATATTGGTTATTTAATTCTGGCTTTACTTTCCGATTGTGTTCTATATTCTGTACCATATGTGGAGATATACTGGGAATCCTACTGCTGCCAGCGCATTGGTAGGTGAGCTAATGGTGAAGTGACAACAAGTGGTAAACACATCTATGGGCTGTTACGTACAGTGCATCCAGAAAATATTCACAATACTTCACTTTTTCAACATTTTGTTATGATACAGCCTCATTCCGAAAAAGAGTATTTTTTTTTTTCCCTCAAAATTGTACTCACAACACCCCATAATGACATGAAACACATTGTTGGTTGTCCTTCTGACAGAGTGAACATCAGGTTCATGGTCACCTCCCTGACTAAGGCCCTTCTCCCCCAATCGCTCAGTTTAGATGGGCGGCCAGCTCAAGGAAGAATCCTGTTGGATACGAACTTCTTCCATTTACGGACAATGGAGGCCACTGTGCTCATTGGGACCTCCAAAGCAGCAGTAATGTTTCTGTACACTTCCACAGATTTGTGCCTTGAGACAATCCTGTCTCAGAGGTCTACAGACAGTTCCTTTGACTTTATGTTTGGTTTGTGCTCTGACATGCACTGTCAACTGTGGGACCTTATATGTAGACAGACGTTGGCTTTTCCAAATTCTGTCCAATCAACTGAATTTAACCCCAGGTGGACTCCCGTTAAGCTGCAGAAACATCTTAAGGATGATCAGTGGAAACAGGATGCATGTGATTTCTTAGTTTTTTTTTATTACATCCGCCAGGATGTAATAAAATCATCTACATTTATTTATTCATTTGTCTGTCTGATTATGTCTAAACTACTGCACGCATTTTGATGAAACTTTCAGCACAGACAGATATTAGGTCATGAAAGACTCCACTAAATTTTGGAGGTGATCCAGATTCTGGATCAAGATTTCCCTTTATATCGGCTTTTAAGGAGTATGTCAAAAGTACTTCACGGATTCTCAACAAATTTGCGCCACAGGTACATATTAGGTCATGGAATATGCCACTGAATTTTGGCCAACCAAACAGTCCCTTCTAAAAATTGGTTCATCCTGCATTCACTGTGCCTTCACTGCGCATGCATCTGAGTCTAACTCTCCACTTGGGATGCTCTGATCCCAATACCAGTATCGTGTAGCAGCCCAATCCCGTATTCATTTACTCGTATTTGTAATCATAAAATACCTCTAATACTTAATGACCCGTTCACTTCCAGGAGCTGCACTTTGAGTCAGAAGTTGAATAACTGCTCCTCGTTAACAGCTCAGTTACCACAGGCAACAAGCGATTCTGTCTGAACGTGAGGAAATTCTCATGAACCACAAAGAAAAAAAGATAATGTTAAAATGACACAGTTTTGCCTCGTGCTGCGACACTGTGTGTGTGTCTGTGTGTGTGTGTGTGTGTGTGTGTGTGTGTGTGTGTGTGTGTGTGTGTGTGTGTGTGTGTGTGTGTGTGTGTGTGTGTGTGCGTGTGTGTGCGCACGCCATGCTCCTCCGATATTTACATTTTCCACCTTTGGGGAAAAACATTTACGGTTTGTTTTTGTGTATGTTACCGGTACGTATTTCAGAATTAAAAAAAAATATTGTGGAGAGTGAAAGACTGTTTAGTTCAGAAACCGTCTCATGGCTGATAATGCAGAGAAGCTGCTTTTCATCAAAAATGAATCTGCCCCTCACATTTTTAAAAAAGGCTTTTAGTGCTCACAGACATAAATAGTTAGTGATGGACATTTTCAGTTCAGTTCCTGGTGTTGTGTATTTGTAGTGCTGAAGTCCACAGGTTACATTTCAGTGAGATCTCTGGCAGTATCATGTCTGTTAAGAAACACACAATTAATGTTAAAGGACAATTTGTTGTAGTCAAAAAGTGAAGTTACATGATTTAAGTAAAAACAAAGCTAATGATATTGGGAGCAGTTACAGTAAAATAGTAAGTAACAATTGATGAATAAAACATGTTTTCAAAGTCATCATAAAACTGTAATGGTATCATTAAGTATTCGTATCTGTACTCGGTATCGATGAGTACCAAAATGTATGTACTCATACTTGTACTCAGTCTGGTAAAAGTGGTATCAGTGCATCCCTACTCTCTATACAAAAAAGAAGTCAAAGAGCATAATGTGATTATTAGCCATTGAATGACAAAGTAAAACTTCTTAAATCATTGTAAAATCAGTTTTAATCAGAAATGTGGCCGTTTTAAGCAGAAACGAGCCGATAATCGATGAATCACTACAGAAGTTCCGAAAACATGTAGCAACAGCACGTCAGACTCAGACTGATTGTTCCCACATATTCTATTATGAAATAATGCTGAATTTATGTGGAAATGATTGTTGTTCTAAAGCTTCAAATATCTGTCACTGAGATAGATGATGCCTGGAGTGTAGTTTTAACCAACAACAAGGTGATTATCGGTGACTCACTGCTGACGCTCAGAAATGATGATGCTGATGCTCTGAAATAACACGTGCAGTGAAGGCAGGGTGGACCGATTTTTAGGGGGGACCATTTGGTCTGCAACACTGGATCTGGATGGGCAGATGTCAGAAATCTCGGTTTGTGCTTGGTTTTAATAAAGTTGCAAATATCTGAAAAAAGAAAAAAACAAACAAAAATAAACTTTTTTGACATTGTCATTATAGTGTATTGTTTGCGCGATTTTCAGGAAAAAAATTCATTTCATCCATTTTGGAAAAATGCTGTAACATAACAAAATGCAGAAAAAGTGAAGCGCTGTGACTACTTTCCAAAGTAAAGTAGTTACAGGGTGATTCCATTTATTGCTTTGAGTTACTGTCGACACAAGCTGATTGGAATTGACTTTGCCACTCACTTGCTCATCTACATTTTCGATGCCCAGGCCCTATAATGTCACAGGAAAAAAGTATAGGTACATACGTTTGTGATCTACCCAAAGTTCACCCTGAAAAATTGTGCAACAATAATTAAGGGACACGGCATAAAGTGTAGTCCAAAATCAGGCAGCAGGTGTCTATTACAAGCTTAATCTGAAGAAGTGATCACAAGCCATGTGGTTGTGATTGGTTTATAATATGAATTGATAACGGTGAGAATGAGTTGTGAGGTCCTTGCGGCTGTTTGGTCTGGCCCTGCGCGGAAAAACCTTTAGTGTGTTCCATCCATTTCCGTGTGTTTAGAATTTGCTACTCCTATAATGCAGTGCCACAGTTTTCACAGTGTTTGACTGGCTCTCGTGCTGGCGGATTATAAAAGTTTTACATGGCACTGGAATAAGCAAGTCCTTCACCTTGAGACCCTTTTTTAATCTTAATTAATTTTTCGTAATTCCTCATTAACATTGCAGACATACAGGGAGAAACCACTTAGCTCAGCCATATTTAGAGCTACGTGACGGCTCCCAAGTTCAGCTAAGACACGAGGAGCGGGGATTGATGAACAGTGAGAAATGCCCAGATTATGTGATTATTAAATTTTATATATATATATATATATATATATATATATATATATATATATATATATATATATATATATATATATATATATATATATATATACAACTAGCATTAATGCAAGTTTTATCTTGTTTTAAGTTGTCTTAAATGGGGTGGCTGTAAATGTGTATTTAAACTGTTGAATGCACAGGAGTTGCCCTCCCAGGATGTAATAAAGTATTGAAGTTGATGTGCAGAGGAAAAGATGCAGTGAGGAGGATGGAGGAGGAAAAATGTCAGGAATGGCGCCGTTTGTCGGTTTGTCTCTCCTCCTCATTTGACTTTGCTGTGTTGATTAGAATCACTTTGGCAACAGCAGATCACATTGTGCAGCTTGTTGTTCCTCCCTTCCCCTACGCAGAGTCCTCCACTCCGGCGCAGTTACTTGAGTAATGACTAATGCTTCCGCGTGACATTCTGGAGTGGCGTTTGAAATGGCGAGAAAAGGAGAGGGAGAAAGAGACACGGTGGTTGATTAATAATTCATGCTCTGCAGATGATCTGTGAATCGCAGCGGTAAACACGCTTTTATGGCTTTTAAATCAGCTGTATTACATGGCAGCAGCAGGGATGGAAAAGAAAAGAAAGAAAGAAAATGACCAACGGCGCCGCCGTCGGTGCGATTTCCTATTCAACCAGTTGTGGCAAACAGGGGGAAAAATGACTTGTGTCATGAATGAAAAGCTCAACTTTGTTCTGTTTGTTTGGAATAGCTCTCATATCTAAAGACTAACGGGATATTGTAAGCAGTGCACCATTAGGCGCTAGAATCTTTGCGCCTTCCACAATAACTTGCCTTTGATCATTGATAATGTGGAAACTGTGCCATTGCGTGACAGGCATCAATTTAATGGTAAATGTATTGTTTTTTCATGAGGAAACCTCCATCGCAGAGGTAATATGGGGAAGAAATGAGTTTGCGCTCTGCAACACAGTATCCATTATGTAAATGTGGTAAGAAAAGTAGTGGTGCACCATTTCGTCCCCCATGTACTACATTTCAGTGGCAGTTTATACCCTCGCTATCTTGTTTTTGATAGTTGATTGTGGTGAAATTCATTTGTACAAACTGCCAAAATAGCACTGAGGGCTATGTGGCAATGGTGCACATCTCTACCTTACAAAATAATAAGATATGTATCTACATACATTGGGCTGTGATACTATTCTGATAAAATACCTTTTACTGAATGATTGGATTCGGTGCAATGCGATGCAGTCTGAATTCTTTGTTTACTGTTGATTTTCATTTTCCACAATAAATTCCAGTAAGCCAAAAAGTGGCATTGTTGTGACCTCCAAATGGACATTTCCATTAAAAATGGGGCATGACCAGGCAAATATTATTTTAAGTTATAGAGTCTGAAAAAGGGTGCACCTTATTTATAACCCCCCCAGCTTTATAATACAAGTTAAATTCATGTGGAAATATGCCTTTCCCACATGGACTTTGGCTGTCAAATGATTAGTTAAATTAGTTATCAGGTTTTGCCAGCTTTTTACATTTGATTCTCCAGGTTTTTTATGCTATGTTGCAACACATTGGTATTGTCTAGCTGCTCATATTTTGTTCATCACTGGGCAGTGGTGGGCACAGCTAACTTAAATGTTAGCTTCCATAATCACAAATCTGCTGAGTGAAAAGTTAACTTTGATGACGCTAAACCAACGCATCACTAAGACATTTAGCTGATGCTAATGCTAGCAACTAACTTTTATTGTGAATTTAGCTTTGGCTTGGGTATTTTGGGTCTAGAATGTGAAGCTGTAATTTTAATAATATTATTATTATTTTAATATTTAAAATAATTATAATATTATATATTATAATTATATAAAATAAATATAATATTTAATAATTTAATAATAATAATATCCGAAAATAGTTCTGCATGCAAAGCAGACCATGATTATCAACAAGTACATAAATAACTGAATGAACATATTAAATTAAACTGAAGTTTGACTGTAAGACTTTATTCTCAGGACAGAAAGTTTTAAACAGGTTAAAAACATTAAGAAATAAAAATGTATGGAAAATAATTTTAATACTCCAATGCATTTACTCTGACTTAACGTTTTACTTCCCCATCTCCTTGAGGTGATGCTCGCTGCCTTTGTGCTATGTATCAACGAGCATGATGCCTGTCGGGATCCACTGACTCAAGATTGGGCAGTGTTTATAACATAGGTAGCTGACATTTTTCAATGGTGGTAAGAAATTATGCAGTTTTTTTTTTATGAGTTCATATGGCATATGAGTCTAGAATATTTTTAGAACCTTATACTTCAACAGTTTTTAGAAGAACTCAATCCTTTCATCTCTTGTTTATTGTGTAATTTTTTTAAAATGTTAATTTACTGTCTTAATGTATTTATACATTGTTTAGGCTCTTGTTATCATATCCAGACTATTATTATTATTATTATTATTATTATTATTATTATTATTATTATTATTTTATTTTTACTTCTGTTTTGTCATTTGATTTTTTTTAAATGGACCACAATGGAAATAAGTGCTTTTATCTTCTTGTGTTTTCCATGTATTTTTTAACGTTTACAATTATGTTATGTACTTACATTGAACTTACAAAATAAAATAATGATCGCATGCAGGCACTCACATTTGTAATGTATAGATGATTTGCCGACCCCTGCTGGATTGGTGTGTAAGTCCAGAATGTAAATATCAATGTCCATTGTTCACTGCTGTTAGCTAATACATGTAGCTTCTCTAAAAATATTAGTCCTATCAATGCTCAGTTTTGGCTGCATTCATCCTTGACCCAAAACAAATAAACTTACCAAACGTCAAATGTTAGCTCTCCCCAGTTTGTGTGTGATCAAAATTGCATGCACGCATGCATGCACACAGAACATTTTGTCTTTTCTGCATTCTGCTGTCAGCAGGTGCTTTTAATTTGATAAACAGACTGTGGTGGAAGACATTTAAAGCACTGGTCTGTACACTTATGGTACCAGGAGTGTGACACTTATATCACTCATGGTAACAGCAACATAACACTTAACTAAACTGGCTAAACCAATTCAACTGCAAAACACAATAAATCAGTAACATTAACAACACTGTTAAACAAATGTGAACCAAAATAATGGTATTTGGTATGGTAGCCCAAACTCCCATGGTACATTGCAACACAATGTCAAATTTTTTCTGGTTACATATAATCACTAATTTCTCAAAAATATTTGTCCTACCAACTTTATATTTTTGCAGTGTTCATCCTTGCCCCAAAATACAGTACATAAGCATACCAAACGGCAAATGTCAGCTCTCTGTGGTTTTGCTGTGACCGAAACCACACACAGGCTATAGCCACACAGAGGCCTCTTGGCTATTGTAATATAAATGTAATGCATGTTTGTTGTGCAAACATGTATGATTTTAGGGTTTACAAATGTATTAAGCTGATAAACATTATTTAATCTTCACTAACATAAAGTTGGCAAGAAAAAATATAGTGGAAGGTAACTGTTCCTGTAATAATTTTAAAAAAAGCTAATGCTAAAGGCCAATGCTGTGTTAATGAAAATAGAATTTTAGCAAATTTTTAATGGTAAGCTAAAATAAAGCCTGATATTACTGTCATTGTAGAACCTGGTTTCACGACAAGTCATGATCCAGGAGCATGAAATATACATTAATCTACTGGTTTGTGATATTGTGATGAAAAGCGCCTCATTTTCATCAGGGCAGCACAAATTCATTCTCATTTATTCCATGATGGCTGCATGAAATTAAAAGTGAAGAGGGGGGGTCGGGGTGGTTATGGTTAGGGTTGGGGAGGTAGGGGTATGTTATGGTTAAGGTTAGGGTTGGGGTAGTTGTAGGGTTAGTAATAGTGAGTTAAAGAAAAGTCACAAATTTGACTCATTTTGTGATGGGAGCACAAAAAAAAACAAAAAAACAAATGTGACACTGGGCTGCATTGTAATTGCATGAATGTAGAATTGGTCCATTGAACAATTTAGCTTAGCTAATTAGCTGTTGTGCACTGGGGGCAGCACCATACAGCAAAGCGCAATTCTTTGGAAACCATTTTACGTAAATAGACACTGCCATCTAATGGCCTCAGAAAAAAATGCCAAATCTTTCATGGGGCCTCATTTGTCATCACAACCGTGTATCAGTGTAATCGTACTTGTATCAGTTAATGGTTACACCCATGTCATCTGGCCTTTTGGTTTTTTTGTTTTGTTTTTATTGGCCATTGTTCCTTCTCTGTAATTAGGTATCATTTGTAATTGGAACCCCATTGACCACATTTATTTCACCCCTGCTCCCGCCTTTATTCTTCTTCTTTGCTGCTTTGTAACAACATGCAACGTGTGAATTTTTTATCATGTTATATAAAAAGCCCTGACACCCCTGGAGACCCATGGCCTGGTTCTGGTGTGTTCAAAACAAGCACACAAGAGGAAGTGCGCGTGTGTGTGTGTGTGGGGGGGTTCTGAGAGGATTCAGAGAGGAGCAGGGGAAAACGGCAAGGACTGGAGAGGAGGAGGAGGAAAGCTGAAGAGATGCTTGCAGGAGGGGAGATCGGAAGGAATGGCGGAGGAGGGAGGGCGGGTGAGTGCAGTGGATTAAATGGAAGCAGCGGAGAATGCATGTGATGGGGGAGCCTGTGGGGGGAGATCTTCCCATTAAGAAGCATGTTACTCTGCTCTCTGATCTCAAAGTTGTGTTGTGATGCCAGACAAAAATACTCCAGGGCGACAACCGCTGCCACCAGAGAAAGAGCTCCTCTGCGACTGATGTGCAAATAGCGAGCGCAGCCCCGGCAAGGGGAGGAGGGAGGAGTACGAGGGCAGGAGGGAGTCGAAAGAAGCAATGGATTGAAGGGAAGGAGGGATATGAGGCAGGAGGTGATCTGAAAATGCTCTTCTATATGAAAAGGTATCTAATCACAGAGGTACACAGACTTTTTCACTTTGCACTCTGATCTTTAAACAAGTTGAACAAGGTGATATGCAAATGTGTCTCTTAATGCAACGCAGCCCCTAACTGTGCACGCAGCAAACACGGCAATGCATTATGCATCAGCCCGAGAGCCGCTGTCGCCCATGCTTTAAGGGGGATCTAAATATTTTAAAGCGGTTACTCACAAGTATAACTATTTACACTTGGTGAGTGTTGCTTATGAGGAGGCTAAAGTTGCTGCGTGGGGATTTTTCTCATGCATATATAAACTCATTCTCTTTATTTCAGTTTTGCTCTGTGCTTTGATTCGGCCCAGTTTCGGAGTCGACATCAGCTTACAGCAAAACATTAAAATTATGAAAACAGAGCGGAAAAAAAGGAAAGCGGTCACTTTTAGCTCTAATTCAAGTGATTTTTAACAAACAATATCACATTAATTTTTTGGAAATTACTGCCATTTGTATACCCAGCCCAAAGGTCATTATTCAGACTCAGACTCACTTTTATTGTCACTCGATCCTTACAGGCAGAACGAAATGCAGTTTCTCCAGGTCTTGGTGTAGTTAACTGGGAGATTTTTTTTTTTTTTTAATCTAACCTATTGTATAAACTTTTGCAATGTGCAATATGCGCACCCCTGTGGCCATAGAATATATATACAAGGCAAAGGGTCGGCAGCAGCAGCAGCGTTAGAGTATTAAGAAGGTGACAATGTGCATGTAGTACAATGTTCACAGTTTGGTGGTGGATGTTGAACTTTTCAACAGTCTGGCAGCATTCGGGTAGAAGCTGTTTTTCAGTCTGGATGTTTTTGCCCAGATGCTGCAAAGCCTCCTTCTAGAGGGAAGTGGTGTGAACAGACTGTGTGCAGGGTGGGTGGAGTCTCAGAGGATGCAGGTGGCTTTGTCTCTACATCTGGAGATGTAGATGTCCCCAATGGGTGGTAAGCTGCATCCGATGGTCCTCTGTGCAGACTTCACCACCCGCTGCACTGCTTTCTTCTCCGCCACCGTGCAGCCACCATACCACACTGGGAGGCAGCAGGACAAGACACTCTCCACTGCACAGCTGTAGAAGGCCCTGAGGACCTCGGTGTTCAGTCCAGCCCTTCCCAATTTCCTCAAAAAATAGAGATGTTGGTGGGCTTTCTTGATGACAGCCGTGGTGTTGGTGTGCCAGGTGAGAGTGTTGGAGAGGTAGACTCCAACAGATCATTTGATTTGCAGCCAGTTCTCATTTGACAGGTCAGTGGATGGAATACATAAACAAGAAGGAGATGCATGAGGGACGGCACCAAGACATGCTTGATGAGTCTGAAGGAGCTCAAAGTTATACAAGCGAAGCACCACACAAGCTAGCTCATGGTATAGGGAGGCCAAAACAGGAAGTGCCAAATTTTGAGTCCATGGTGAAACAGGAAATGTCAAATGCTGAACACTTCTGGGAACGCTAAACTGAGAGGTGTTGTGCAACTTGACAGGTCTTGAGGTGTGTCAGTGACTATTTAGTGTGTAAATTACATGTAAAAAATATTTTAATCTTTGAAAATATGTACGTAAGCTGGAGAGTTTTAGCCATGCTAATGCTTTCCAGAAGCGTTTACTGAGAAAAAAAGTCTGAAGGATCTTAAGATATGGTGAGATGTTGAAGAGCTTCGCTCCCCAGATGTCTGTGACATATACAGTGAAGAATATAGGTATTTGAACACCCTGCAGTTTTGCAAGTTCTCCCACCCCTCCCACTGGAGGGGTCTGAAATTTTCAACTTAGGTGCATGTCCACTGTGAGAGACATAATCTAAAAAAAAAAAAAAAAAAAAAAAAAAAATCTGGAAATCACAATGTATCATTTTTTAATAATTTATTTGTATGTTACTGCTCCAAATAAGTATTTGATCCCCTACCAACCAGCAAGAATTCTGGCTCACACAGACCTGTTAATTTTTCTTTAAGAAGCCCTCTTATTCTGCACTCTTTACATGTATTAATTGCACCTGTTTGAACTTGTTACCTGTATAGAAGACACCTGTTCACACACTCAATCAATCACACTCCAACCTGTCCACCATAGCCAAGACCAAAGAGCTGTCTAAGGACACCAGGGACAAAACTGTAGACCTGCACAGGGCTGGGATGGACTACAGGACAACAGGCAAGCAGCTTGATAGAAGACAACAACTGTCATGATAATTTAGTAGAAAGTGGAAGAAACACAAGATGACTGTCAATCTCCCTCGGTCTGGGATTCCATGCAAGATCTCACTTTGTGGGGTAAGGATGATTCTGAGAAAACTCAGAACTACACAGGAGGACCTGGTCAATGACCTGAAGAGAGCTGGGACCACAGTTACAAAGATTACATTAGTAACACATGATGCTGTCATGGTTTAAAATCCTGCAGGGCAGCAAGGTCCCCCCTGCTGAAGCCAGCACATGTCCAGGCCTGTTTGAAGTTCACCAGTGACCATCTGGATGATCCAGAGGAGGCATGGGGGAAGGTCATGTGGTCAGATGAGACCAGAATAGAGTTTTTGAAATCAGCCCCACTTACCATGTTTAGAGGATGAGAACAACCCCAAGAAAACTATCCCAACCGTGAAGCATGGGGGTGGAAACATCATACTCTGGGGGTGCTCTTCTGCAAAGGGGACAGGACGACTGCACCGTATTGAAGGAAGGATGGATGGGGTCATGTATTGCGAGATTTTGGCAAACAACCTCCTTCCCTCAGTAAGAGCATTGAAGATGGGTCATGGCTGGTCTTCCAGCATGACAATGACCCCAAACACACAGCCAGGGCAACTAAGGAGGGGCTCCTTAAGGAGCATTTCAAGGTCCTGGAGTGGCCTGGCCAGTCTCCAGACTGAATTCAATAGAAAAACTTTGGAGGGAGCTGAAACTCCAAACCTGGCTGATCCAGAGAAGATCTGTATGGAGGAGTGGACCAAAATCCCTGCTGCAGTGTCTGCAAACCTGGTGAAAAACTACAGGAAACGTTTGACCTCTGTAATTGCAAACAAAGGCTACTGTACCAAATATTAACATTGATTTTCACAGGTGTTCAAATACTTATTTGCAGCAGTAACATACAAATAAATTATTTAAAAAATCATACATTGTGATTTCCGTATATATATATATATATATATATATATATATATATATTTTTTTTTTTTTTTTTTTTTTTCTTTTCAGATTATGTCTCTCACAGTGGACATGCACCTAAGATGAAAATTTCATACCCCTCCATGATTTCTAACTGGGAGAACTTGCAAAATCGCAGGGTGTTCAAATACGTATTTTCCTCACTGTACATATTAGGAAAAGTGGAGATGGTGTAACATTTGTCTGTTGGATCACCAGCCCTGGTATCATGGTGGGGTGAAGCTGAGGAGGACTTTAAAACAAGAAAACAAATCAAAGCTAGACTTGAGACTTGAGACTTGTATGAAATGTCTGGGAAAGTGTAGGTGAAATTCCCTGTCTTCTTTATAAGAAAATCCTTCTCTGCACCACTCCATGGTGAAGCTGTATAACTGGTGATGCAATAGACAAAAGTTGCACTATGCACAGTTTTTTTTCCATTTACACCCACAGAAGCATTTAACTCCTCCAGATTTGCCTTGGTGGCTTCCCTCACTAGTCTCATTAGCCATGAGACTAGGGACATGATGCCTAGCATGTAAAAAATATACAGAACGGTACAGTAAAACTTTAACTAAGGAATGGCTAGAATGTGTGGCTGGGGAAGAATGTTTTGTTGTTACTGCAAGTTAGTGATGGTGTTGATAACTTGGTGACATTAGCTTTGCTGAGAGTGCCATGGGTATGGACTATATGCACGCATTAATTCTGTGTTTTATGCCTGATGGCACCGGAACTTCCCGTGCGGTCTCGTCAAGCGCCAGATCCACTACAGCTGGCTCTGCAGAAGAGCAGTAGTCGTGGTCAGGCAAAGTTACCTCCATCGCTGGTTCCTCCAGGTGATCAGCGAGAGAGTTTGGTCGCTCTCTTCACTCTCAAACACCGGGACAAGGGGCAGGAATGGAGTAGTTGTTCCACTCGAAAAGAACGGGGATGGCTCCTTTTTTTTAATAAATAGCGCACCTGTGTGGTTGATGGCTGGATCACATCAGCAGGTAGGAAATGCCGAGAACAGACCCTGGTATTTACTATGTTGCTCAGCATTTTTTGGGAAAGAGAAAAAAACTCAAAAAACTGAGTTAAGGCCCAGTCACATGGCACACAGCGATAGCAGAACAAAGGAAAAAAGTCCTAAAGTCACAAATCATTGACGAAAAAGTGGACAAATGAGCCAGCACTTCTACCATCACCGAAAGCCTGTGAGTGCAGAGCACATAAAAAGATGAAACAAAACAGAAACTAACAATAGAAAAACAAAGCGATTGGTGACCTTGACACTTTAAACAAAATCAAAACAAAACCTTCATGATGACATGACTTGACAGCACGTATCAGACCGAATGACAGCCTGTGCTCAAGTCTGCAGACAACTTTCGTTATCCACAGCACCTGCAGGCGCGTGTTCTGGTGGTCTTGACAACAGGTAAACAATGTGTGCGCACAATCACATTTGCATGCCATCTGTGGCTGTAACGTTCCAGCCACAGATGGCATGTGAACGTGTGCACAGCCGTCTGTGGCGCACAGCCTCTCCAGCCAGAGGCGGAATGCGAACATGCGTAAATAGTTAAAATAGTTGATAAAATGTTCTTGCCGCTATTGTTTCTGTATGACAGCATTGCTTTTTGTCCCACACATGGATGAGTCACATTTAGCTTATTAGATCTTTTGTTATTGATCCGTTCAGATATCGTCAATGTTCATGCAAGACGCCGGACTTGGGAGGCTGGACAAAGGTGGACAACAATCAAACTGTACAGCAACTATGCAAATGATGAGAAACTGTCAAGACAGAAAGCAAAACAGAATACGAATAAATTGAGGTTGTCGTCAGGATTCATTCACATTTTTCAACAGTTTCAAAATTCTGACGAAGTGCTAGCTACAGAAACGAAGCTGGACGACGATTAAACATTGTCTCCGAAAGTTAGCGTAAGTCCAGATTTCTTGGTTTGTTTTGGATTTGGTGCTGTTCATTAGTGCCATGTGACCAGGGTTTTACACTGCGCAGAAGCTGTACATTTGGATACACAGCAGTGATAGCTCAATGTGTTATCCTCTCTCCTCTGGAAAGAAAACTTGGTCTTCTTTGATGTCATGACAGATGCACACAACCACAAAAATATGAACAATGACAAAAAAAAAAAATACTAGAAACGTTGTAAATTGATTAAAGTTTTCGGATATCAAAAAGAATCAAACACTGGCATCCGCCATAACCGGAAATGACACAGCAATCAGCGATTTTAAAGGAAATACGTCACACAACATATAGTCCGGTGTGATGGTGTCACAAATTCATTTTGACAGTATCACGAAATGCTGGGAGACCCTGGAGGAGGGGGAGGTCTGTTGTGGCTAGGGTTGGGGTTTAGGGAAGGGGTAGGGTTAGAAAGTTAAACTTAAAAACTGCATCACAAAAATGTGACTCCTTTAGTGACTGGATCTCAAACATAAGCGTGAGACTGGGCTGTTTCGATCACACAACTGCCGCTTACTGGACATCTCTTTTTCTCGGTAAAGCTTAGAGATGGTTGTGCATGAAAATCCCAGTTGATCAGCAGTTTCTGAAATACTCAGATCAGTCCACCTGGCACCAACAACCATGCCACATTCAAAGTCACTTAAATCCCCTTTCTTCCCCATTGTGATGCTCAATTTCAACTTTATCAAGTTGTCTTCAACACTTTGACATGCCGAAATGCATTAAGCTGCCGTGTGATTGGCTGATTACCTGATTGTGTTAACAAGCAGTAGAATAGGTGGACTTAATATGTGACAGTGTCATGTGAGAAGGAACACAGTGCGAGCAGCTGGGACGAGGTGCACCACATCACACTGCTGATGTGGAGGAAAATAAAATAAAAACCAGCTGTATAATTAGTGAATGTCACTGGGTTGATATAAATAATACATAAAAGGGGACACAATACATAACCCTGCAGTTAAATAACCCTTTTAAAAATGCCACTCACAGGATTCAAACCTGTAAGCACTGATTACCAGACGGAAACTTTACCACTGTGCTACTATCGCTGGCCTGTAACCAGTGTGGAAAAATGCTTGAAATCAAGGACAAGAAGGAGGTGCGGTGTGTGTGGCCACTGCAACCCGACGCAAAGGCAAAAGATGTTTTATATATTTCCTATTTCCACGTGAGGACAGCAGGCAGAGAGAAGCGCCTCATGGAGGAATGTTGAAAGTTCATGTCCTTCCACACACGAAACGTGTTCTCAAGCTGGGGCGTCCAGGAGCAGAGATCTCCTGGACAGGCCCCCCATCCGTTCAGCACCCAGACCAATGTGTCACTCTCTGTGTTATGTGATCATTCATTTTCTTTATTTGTTATGTAATTGCGTATGTAGGCATTGTTGTAATTATTTATATAACTGTTCTGGTGGTGGTTTCAGTGTTTTTAATGTGTGCACTGAGGCATCATCCAGCTGTCAGTGTGCTGCGATCAGCTGACAGACACCTCTCTGTGCTGTGTGCAATCAGACCTCGCTGTCCGGCCCCCATGTGATCAGATCTGTACATACATATAAGCATTTTATGAAGTGTGAGGAGCGTGACACATGCGCACATGTGCGAGACACATGCACCACATGTGTGTGGCTTTTTGCAACTCCACACTCGTGGGGGCACTTTAACAAATTTCACATCCGGCTCTGCAGTGATTGTCTGCTGACTGTTGTCGTGCTGATAGTGTGAATGGCCACACATTTTCTACAGCAGTGTTCAGAATAATAGTAGTGCTATGTGACTAAAAAGATTAATTCAGGTTTTGAGTATATTTCTTATTGTTACATGGGAAATAAGGTACCAGTAGATTCTCACAAATCCAACAAGACCAAGCATTCATGATATGCACACTCTTAAGGCTATGAAATTGGGCTATTAGTAAAAAAAAGTAGAAAAGGGGGTGTTCACAATAATATTAGTGTGGCATTCAGTCAGTGAGTTCGTCCATTTTGTGGAACATGTTATGTGTCGGACGCGGTCGGAGCACCAATCCAGCGTTTGACAGGACCCAGCATAAAATAAGCAGAGCATGGTTCAAAAGATAACAGAATTTAATAATCATAGTGAGTTTAGTGATAAACAACCAAAAATGTCCGCGGTCTGGTGAGGTGAAAACACGGCGCGCTCTCAGCAGCGCAATCATGTGTCCCCTATTTAAGGATGAAGCCAGCACCTGTTGAACCTGCTTTTCTCTTTGAAAGCCTGATTAAAATGGGACATTCAAGACATTGTTCAGAAGAACAGTGTAGTTTGATTAAAAAGTTGATTGAGAGGGGAAAACTTATATGCAGGTGCAAAAAATGATAGGCTGTTCATCAACAATGATCTCCAATGCTTTAGAATGGACAAAAAAAACAGAGATGTGTGGAAGAAAACAGAAAACAACCATCAAAATTGATAGAAGAATAACCAGAATGGTAAAGGCTCACCCATCAATCAGCTCCAGGATGATCAAAGACAGTCTGAAGTTACCTGTAAGTGCTGTGACAGTTAGACACCTGTGTGAAGCAAATTTATTTGCAAGAATCCCCGCAAAGGCCCTCTGTTAAATAAAAGACGTGCAGAAGAGGTTACAATTTGCCAAAGAACACATCAACTGGCCTAAAGAGAAATGGAGGAATATTTTGTGGACTGATGACAGTAAAATTGTTCTTTTTGGGTCCAAGGGCCGTAGACAGTTTGTGAGATGACCCCCAAACTCTGAATTCAAGCCACAGTTCTTCGTGAAGACAGTGAAGCATGGTGGTGCAAGCATCATGATATGGGCATGTTTCTCCTACTATGGTGTTGGGCCTATATATTGCATACCAGGTATCATGGATCAGTTTGGATATGTCAAAATACTTGAAGAGGTCATGCTGCATTATGCTGAAGAGGACATGCCCTTGAAATGGGTTTTTCAACAAGACAATGACCCCAAGCACACTAGTAACTGAGTAAAATCTTTGTTACAAACCAACAAAATTAATGCCTCGCAGATGTGAAGAAATCATGAAAAACTGTGGTTATACAACTACTCACTAGTTTAGTGAGTCACAAGATTGCTAAAAAAGCAGTTTGAACATAATAGTTTTGAGTTTGTAGCGTCAACAGCAGATGCTACTATTATTGTGAACACCCCCTTTTCTACTTTTTTTTACTAATAGCCCAATTTCATAGCTTTAAGAGTGTGCATATCATGAACAGTGTTGCCACAGTTACTTTGAAAAAGTAATCCAATTACAGATTACTGATTACTCCTTGAAAAAGTAACTTAGATACTTTACTGATTACTCAATTGTAAAAGTAACTAAGTTAGATTACTAGTTACTTTTTTAGTTACTTTCCCCATCTGCCGACAACAACCCACGTCAACATGACAATGATACCTGTTTTGCCAAAACTCACTTTATAGTCACCCTTTCTTGACTTCAATGAAAATAAATACTTGTTTTATAAAAAGTAAAATAAAGACCTCTTTCTTGACCTCATATTTAACTGTTGACAGCACTGTAACAGTAAAACTTGCAATTTCAAACCTACATTGTTTATAAATGTAACTATTAAATTCTAACATTTTTCTAACATTTAAATTCTCTCTAAACATTTTACTTGTCGAAATTATTATTATTTTAAGCAATATTAGTAGTTGTAGTAAAAAACAGCTTCAAAACTGGACCTTTAATCTAGGGCTGTTGTGGGGAGGGGCACATCCCTCCCCCACGCCCCCATCCCATCTGGATTCGCCCCTGCTTTGGCGTTTGAGCACAAAGAATGGATAACATTTATTTATGCAGAAAACAGGACCAGATTTACAGGTAAGAAAGTTTTATTGCGTTTTCACATCATGTGGTCCTCAGAAAGAGAGTTTAGGTGCATTTGAGTGGAAATAGTGTTAGTTGTTGACGCGTCGCCGAGGATCAGCTGTTTTTAACAAGATGATACGGAGCAGCTCAGCTCAGAATTCTAAATAAAGGAGGAAAAAAGTATAAAAATGTCTTCGTAAAGCTCAGTGCAGGTGTGCTGATCACCGCCCTTTAAGAGGTGAGGACGAGTCGAGCAGCTGCAAAAAACCGCGGATGAAAAGCTCACAGCTCACTTAAAGTGGGACATTCAGTCGAACCCCGACCTCCTGCCCACGGACCAAGTTTCATGCTGCTATCGACCCACAATGAAAAATAATAGTAACGCACAGTGACATGGAGAAGTAACTTTAATCTGATTACTGACTTGGAAAGATTAACGCGTTAGATTACTCGTTACTAAAAGAAGTGGTCAGATTAGAGTAACGCGGTACTTAGTAACGCGTTACCGGCATCACTGATCATGAATGCTTGGTCTTGTTGGATTTGTGAGAATCTACTGAATCTACTGGTACCTTGTTTCCCATGTAACAATAAGAAATATACTCAAAATGTGGATTAATCTTTTTAGTCACATAGCACTATTATTATTCTGAACACTATTGTAAGTGCCAAATGAGTGGTGTTAGATGTTCGTGTGTGTCAGCTGGAATTTGACCGACACCTGCCGCGAGAGAGTTCGATGGGCTGTCACAGCACACACTCTTTCAGCCGCTGGTGTGCGCTAATAGTTGTAGCAACAGGTGTACGAGGCTTTGGAAGCAGCTACAATTTTACACATATTGCATATTATCCCTGCTTCAGGCGCACTTCATGTGCAGTTTCACCAAATTTGCACGATGTGTGAAGGGGCCCTTAAGAATATTCCTACCAATTATTTGTTCTGGTGCCATAAAGCATTTCATTAGTTGCACACATCTGATGTATAATTTGAAGTAAGTGCTGTTAAGGTTTTTGTCTCATCCAGAACATATTTCCCTAAAATCTAGGGTTGGATTTGGTTGTGCATGACATTTGAAGTGTTCACCACAGGGGACCTGATTATTATTTTTTTTACTTTTTATTTTTATTTTTTATGACTTATTTACATGTCTTGTGAGTGTGCTGACATCTTCCCACATTTACAAGGCTGCCTAATTTTCAGTAGATCTAAAATGAAACGGCAAGATGTCTTAATTTGCATAATTTTCTAACACAATGAAGGTAATTTGAAGGAAGACAAAGAAACATGGAAGATTCTGTTATCTAAATCATCAAAAACATAATCCCCTGCCACAGTATCACATATTCTAGCATTTCTGCCCCAGATACTAATTCACCGATGCATTTTCAGAAAGTCACCCTGCACAAAGAATTTGTCAGTTTATCAACTCCAATGCAAGATATCTTAACAACCATAACGTTGTAGTCTTTTTATTGAAATCGACGTCTCTACTGTATGTGTGTGTGTTGAATTGAAAAAAAAAATTATAATCAATTGAAGTTCATTTTTCAACCCATTTGAGAATTTTTAGTCAGCCTTTGGTGTAAAAGTGCCTTTGGGTGGAGTCGGGCACTGCCAAGATGGTGACATTTGGAACTGCCTAGTAGAATTTCAAACCCATTCTTCAGAAAGCCCACAGGTGTTGGGACGGAGGGTTTGTCTATTATATACACAGTTTATATTATAACACCATAGCCACAGTAAGCTTTCCACAAAGTTACAAAATTTTGCCTGGCTGTCTAGCCGGCTAGAAAACTGTCATTATTTTAATACAATATTTCAGTTCGTTTTCTGGCTATCTGAACAGAGATATAGAACCTAGTCAGGGAATAGATGGGGAAAATATGTTCTCCTTTCTTCGGATATATCTGCCTTCTTGACACAAAGATTAAGCATCTTTGACAGCTGGGCTCCATTATCCTATATTGGCTTTTGGGCAACGCTGAGGGTAGATAAGTCATCTGACAAGGTATGACACAGAAGCAGTTTGAATTTTTTGCAGAAATACTTTATTGCCTAAGAGTGCCACCCCCCCCCCCCCCCTTTTTGTTGTATTGTAAAGCTTCTCTGTGGATTATTATTTTAAAAAGGGTGCTTCTGTCTTTGTACAATGTTTTGTGCACACCCCCCCCCCCCCAAAAAAAAAAAAAAAAAATGGCTGGACGACTCCAGCAAAGTCATTGCTTTAATAATTGCCAATCCAGGTCAAAATATAGGAAATAACAAAGTACTCAGTTTGTTACTTTGGTTATATCCCACATCTAAATGGCCTGTTTATTCTGGCTGACATGACTGTCATCATTAGATCTGCACTGTCCTCATGATCCTCCGATGATCGCTGATTCCAGCTAATGAATATGGTTTTCATGTGTCATGTTACCCGTTACCTTGCCAAAACCTCGCTTCAAATTGCTTGCCTCCAGTCAAATCAAATCAAATTCATTTTATTTATATAGCGCCAAATCACAACAAACAGTTGCCCCAAGGCGCTTTATATTGTAAGGCAAAGCCATACAATAATTACGGAAAAACCCCAACGGTCAAAACGACCCCCTGTGAGCAAGCACTTGGCGACAGTGGGAAGGAAAAACTCCCTTTTAACAGGAAGAAACCTCCAGCAGAACCAGGCTCAGGGAGGGGCAGTCTTCTGCTGGGACTGGTTGGGGCTGAGGGAGAGAACCAGGAAAAAGACATGCTGTGGAAGAGAGCAGAGATCAATCACTAATGATTAAATGCAGAGTGGTGCATACAGAGCAAAAAGAGAAAGAAACACTCAGTGCATCATGGGAACCCCCCAGTAGTCTAAGTTTATAGCAGCATAACTAAGGGATGGTTCAGTGTCACCTGACCCAGCCCTAACTATAAGCTTTAGCAAAAAGGAAAGTTTTAGGCCTAATCTTAAAAGTAGAGAGGGTATCTGTCTCCCTGATCCGAATTGGGAGCTGGTTCCAGAGGAGAGGAGCCTGAAAGCTGAAGGCTCTGCCTCCCATTCTACTCTTACAAACCCTAGGAACTACAAGTAAGCCTGCAGTCTGAGAGCGGAGTGCTCTATTGGGGTGATATGGTACTAAGAGGTCCCTAAGATAAGATGGGACCTGATTATTCAAAACCTTATAAGTAAGAAGAATTTTAAATTCTATTCTAGAATTAACAGGAAGGCAATGAAGAGAGGCCAATATGGGTGAGATATGCTCTCTCCTTCTAGTCCCTGTCAGTACTCTAGCTGCAGCATTTTGAATTAACTGAAGGCTTTTCAGGGAACTTTTAGGACAACCTGATAATAATGAATTACAATAGTCCAGCCTAGAGGGAATAAATGCATGAATTAGTTTTTCAGCATCACTCTGAGACAAGACCTTTCTAATTTTTGAGATATTGCGCAAATGTAAAAAAGCAGTCCTACATATTTGCTTAATATGTGCATTGAAGGACATATCCTGATCAAAAATGACTCTAAGATTTCTCACAGTATTACTAGAGGTCAGGGTAATGCCATCCAGAGTAAGGATCTGGTTAGACACCATGTTTCTAAGATTTGTGGGGCCAAGTACAATAACTTCAGTTTTATCTGAATTTAAAAGCAGGAAATTAGAGGTCATCCATGTCTTTATGTCTGTAAGACAATCCTGCAGTTTAGCTAATTGGTGTGTGTCCTCTGGCTTCATGGATAGATAAAGCTGAGTATCATCTGCGTAACAATGAAAATTTAAGCAATGCTGTCTAATAATACTGCCTAAGGGAAGCATGTATAAAGTGAATAAAATTGGTCCTAGCACAGAAGTCTGTGAAGTCTTAGTCTGTGAAGAAGATTCCCCATTTACATGAACAAATTGTAATCTATTAGATAAATATGATTCAAACCACTGCAGCGCAGTGCCTTTAATACCTATGGCATGCTCTAATCTCTGTAATAAAAATTTATGGTCAACAGTATCAAAAGCAGCACTGAGGTCTAACAGAACAAGCACAGAGATGAGTCCACTGTCTGAGGCCATAAGAAGATCATTTGTAACCTTCACTAATGCTGTTTCTGTACTATGATGAATTGAAATGAAAACCCTGACTGAAACGCTTCAAATAGACCATTCCTCTGCAGATGATCAGTTAGCTGTTTTACAAGTACCCTTTCAAGAATTTGTAAGAGAAAAGGAAGGTTGGAGATTGGCCTATAATTAGCTAAGATAGCTGGGTCAAGTGATGGCTTTTTAAGTAATGGTTTAATTACTGCCACCTTAAAAGCCTGTGGTACATAGCCAACTAATAAAGACAGATTGATCATATTTAAGATCGAAGCATTAATTAATGGTAGGGCTTCCTTGAGCAGCCTGGTAGGAATGGGGTCTAACAGACATGTTGATGGTTTGGAGGAAGTAACTAATGAAAATAACTCAGACAGAACAATCGGCGAGAAAGAGTCTAACCAAATACCGGCATCACTGAAAGCAGCCAAAGAGAACGATATGTCTTTGGGATGGTTATGAGTAATTTTTTCTCTAATAGTTAAAATTTTATTAGCAAAGAAGGTCATGAAGTCATTACTAGTTAAAGTTAAAGGAATACTCGGCTCACTAGAGCTCTGAGTCTTTGTCAGCCTGGCTACAGTGCTGAAAAGAAACCTGGGGTTCTTATTTTCTTCAATTAGTGATGAGTAGTAAGATGTCCTAGCTTTACGGAGGGCTTTTTTTATAGAGCAACAGACTCTTTTTCCAGGCTAAGTGAAGATCTTCTAAATTAGTGAGATGCCATTTCCTCTCCAACTTATGGGTTATCTGCTTTAAGCTGCGAGTTTGTGAGTTATACCACGGAGTCAGGCACTTCTGATTTAAGGCTCTCTTTTTCAGAGGAGCTACAGCATCCAAATTTGTCCTCAATGAGGATATAAAACTATTGACGAGATAATCTATCTCACTCACAGAGTTTAGGTAGCTACTCTGCCCTGTGTTGGTATATGGCATTGGAGAACATAAAGAAGGAATCATATCCTTAAACCTAGTTACAGCGCTTTCTGAAAGACGTCTACTGTAATGAAACTTATTCCCCACTGCTGGGTAGTCCGTCAGAGTAAATGTAAATGTTATTAAGAAATGATCAGACAGAAGGGGGTTTTCAGGGAATACTGTTAAGTCTTCAATTTCCATACCATAAGTCAGAACAAGATCTAAGGTATGATTAAAGTGGTGGGTGGACTCATTTACATTTTGAGCAAAGCCAATCAAGTCTAACAATAGAATAAATGCAGTGTTGAGGCTGTCATTCTCAGCATCTGTGTGGATGTTAAAATCGCCCACTATAATTATCTTATCTGAGCTAAGCACTAAGTCAGACAAAAGGTCCGAAAATTCACAGAGAAACTCACAGTAATGACCAGGTGGACGATAGATAACAACAAATAAAACTGGTTTTTGGGACTTCCAATTTGGATGGACAAGACTAAGAGACAAGCTTTCAAATGAATTAAAGCTCTGTCTGGGTTTTTGATTAATTAAAAAGCTGGAGTGGAAGATTGCTGCTACTCCTCCCCCTCGGCCCGTGCTATGAGCGTTCTGGCAGTTAGTGTGACTCGGGGGTGTTGACTCATTTAAACTAACATATTCATCCTGCTGTAACCAGGTTTCTGTAAGGCAGAATAAATCAATATGTTGATCAATTATTATATAATTTACTAACAGGGACTTAGAAGAGATCTAATGTTTAATAGACCACATTTAACTGTTTTAGTCTGTGGTGCAGTTGAAGGTGCTATATTACTATATTAGTGATATGTTACTAGTTGGCCCATTTGAATAGCCCCCTTGGTGCTCCAATGAGTACAAACTATTAGTACATACTCAGTGTGCCCTGCGCCATTACGCACAGCGATCAGTGAAAGCAGGAGCACACGGAAAGCCTCGGATGACAATCTCACGTGTTCAAACAAAGAGTGTGTAACTATCAGGATTGCTCCACTGGTTTGCATGTGAATGATACTGGATAACTCTGTTGCTTTCTCTCCGTAAAGCACTGTTTACCATATCAATGGACAACAAAACGCATAGACCATTTTGTATATATTGTTCAAAATGTGCATTTGTGTTTAATGTTTGAACCTTTTTGTTGTATAGTCTTTGACACAAGACCTAACATTACCTTTATAAAGTGTCAAAACAGTTGTTTATTATAGTTTACTGTGTGTTTTGAATAAATGTGTGGAAAATTATTTTTCGCTTTATTTTTTCCTTGCCTATTTTTGATTGTAAACCTTTATTACACTTATAAAACACAACAAAAACATATATATTCTGAAAGCACAGGATGTCCTGAAAAAAGAGACATAAAACTTGATTGTGGGATGCAGGGAGAGCTGTTAACAGCAATAATAAAAATTTATGCCAGGCGAGTGAACTCCAAAAAATGCCCTCCGAACCCAGAGGGTTAATTAATAAAATATCAAATGACAAGGATCTATTTTAGCTGTTATAAATGAATAATGTTTTTTTTTTCATTTGTTCAATGGAAAGAATATTTCATTCAGTGAAAGATATAATGTTCCATCTTCCACCCCATTAAATATTCTTACCATTGCACTTATACTCAACAAAAATATAAACGCAACACTTTTGGTTTTGCTCCCATTTTGTATGAGATGAACTCAAAGATCTAAAACTTTTTCCACATACACAATATCATCATTTCCCTCAAATATTGTTCACAAACCAGTCTAAATCTGTGATAGTGAGCACTTCTCCTTTGCTGAGATAATCCATCCCACCTCATAGGTGTGCCATATCAAGATGCTGATTAGACACCATGATTAGTGCACAGGTGTGCCTTAGACTGCCCACAATAAAAGGCCACTCTGAAAGGTGCAGTTTTATCACACAGCACAATGCCACAGATGTCGCAAGATTTGAGGGAGCGTGCAATTGGCATGCTGACAGCAGGAATGTCAACCAGAGCTGTTGCTCGTGTATTGCATGTTCATTTCTCTACCATAAGCCGTCTCCAAAGGTGTTTCAGAGAATTTGGCAGTACATCCAACCAGCCTCACAACCACAAACCACGTGTAACCACACCAGCCCAGGACCTCCACATCCAGCATGTTCACCTCCAAGATCGTCTGAGACCAGCCACTCAGACAGCTGCTGAAACAATCGGTTTGCATAACCAAAGAATTTCTGCACAAACTGTCAGAAACCGTCTCAGGGAAGCTCATCTGCATGCTCGTCGTCCTCATCGGGGTCTCGACCTGACTCCAGTTCGTCGTCGTAACCGACTTGAGTGGGCAAATGCTCACATTCGCTGGTGTTTGGCATGTTGGAGAGGTGTTCTCTTCACGGATGATGCGAAGGAGATGTGTTGCACTGCATGAGGCAAATGGTGGTCACACCAGATACTGACTGGTATCCCCCCCAATAAAACAAAACTGCACCTTTCAGAGTGGCCTTTTATTGTGGGCAGTCTAAGGCACACCTGTGCACTAATCATGGTGTCTAATCAGCATCTTGATATGGCACACCTGTGAGGTGGGATGGATTATCTCAGCAAAGGAGAAGTGCTCACTATCACAGATTTAGACTGGTTTGTGAACAGTATTTGAGGGAAATGGTGATATTGTGTATGTGGAAAAAGTTTTATATCTTTGAGTTCATCTCATACAAAATGGGAGCAAAACCAAAAGTGTTGCGTTTATATTTTTGTTGAGTGTGTATATATATATATATATATATATATATATATATATTTGACTCTTTTAATGTGGATTTGATGTCATAAAAAATGAACTTCATAATTTACTGCCGAAATTTTTCTATCCATCTATAAAACAAACTCCACTTTTTTTCCACTTTAAGAAACAGCGTCACTTATCTTGTGGTCTGTTTTTCTAAATGCCAGTGAGGAAAAGATGTTACAGAAGAGGGGCCGAGGGTTCCTATTCTGCATGTTTACCGCCTTAGGTTCGTCAAAGTGTATGATCAATTGAGCGGTGGTCTCTCACCGAGTCGTATATCCAGACTCTGCGTGTTGCTTGTTATTCAGACATTGTGCACACGGATGCGTGTGGAATCAAACTCCAACAGTGTGTGTGTATGTGCTTGCACTCTTGCACACATTTAGCTTTTTATAGCACTGCTCCAATCATTGTGTCTGAGTGAGTCGATCAGGTTTGTTAGTGAAGGTGCTTCCAAGTACATCTGTAACTTTAAGTGTCTTCTCAATCCCACAATCCCGAGAAATATATATAGACACACAGGATCTGTGGTCTTACCTCTGGAAGATCACAGATGTTCAATGTTGATATTTTTATTTATTTTTCACCCACAAGGCATGAAGTCATTCACAAAAAGTATACAGTATTCCAAATTTCAATTTGGTATGTCAATGCAACACAGTGCAACATGTAATGGTAACAGTTCAGTTCCTGAGTAAAACGGCCTGAAGCAGCTCTAAAACGAGCCATAAAGTTTGGTTTATAGCTTGCATGTGCAAAAAGCATTGTAGTTGTAGTTGTACCTGCTCCCATCATGCACTGGGACAGTGTTCTATATGTGTGGTAAATGCAAAGCTTATGAAAGTAAATGTACTGTTTACAGGTTGTTCCTGGACTATTAAGGTGTACAATAGTTCATGGACAGCAATTGATAATAAATTTCAGTCATACTGCAGTGCTGTTTGTGGGTCATGACTTTAGATAAATATGTTTACTGTGCAAATGTGCAATTTTTGAATGTGTGTGTGTGTGTGTGTGTGTGTGTACAGGTAGGACTATCACGCTTTTGGAGACCAGAGTCTAATCAAGAAATGACAATAGTCATGCCGGCTAATACTCCCATTAAATAGGGGTATTAGTTCCTTCCTGTTTCATCCCAAATAGCAAATCGGAACATGTTTTGAAGCATCACATGAACTTCTTGATCCATCTTTTCTGTCTTCCAAAACTTTGTATACGCAGTAGTTACAGCAATCACCAGCACCAGTTTTGAAATTGGGGTGAAATTTTCAAGCTGTTCAAAAATTTCATCCCGATCCACCAAATCGGCGTCATTACGTAGTCACTTCTGGGTGTTTGGGTGTTTGTTGTCTTAACAGCTGCAGCTGTGTTCAGACATCTTAAAATGGGGTAGTCCTAGTGAATACAGATTGAAACTTGTATGATTGTGTTCTATCAGGGTCAAAATTTGAAGCAACAAGTTTGTTGTGGTTCTGTCTGAGAACACAGCCGGGTGCAGCTTTACTTTCGTTTTCGATCGAGTTGCCAGGCATGCGCTTTACAAACCAGATAGTTGCCAGGTCTGTACTTTTTAAGCCAGTCTGATCGGAGGTAAGTGGTTTCATCCTGTTTTGCCACTGTTCTGGACCATGAGGGATCGTAATTGAATGGTATCCTGTGGAACAGGAGTGTAAAGGAAGGACACAAAAAAAGGCCAAACATAAGCAACGTGATTGGTTATGCATAATTAAAGAAAGGTAGAGGAAAGCAACTGAAAGAATTACATTTTGTCAGGACGGTAACCTGATGCCAAGAAAGGAGTAACAGGATCTTCTAGCCAATAAGACACCCCTTGGTGGTTGCTATTGAGGTGGTTTTAATTTGGCAATATGGCAATATGGCACCAGCACATCTGCCCAGACTGCCAGCCCTGTGATTAATGCCTTAAAACCTTTAGCACCTATGCCACAGTTACCCAGATGTTTCCTGGAAATAATTTATTTGGGTTTGAAGGTCAAATAAAATTTCATCTGCATAGAGGTAAATTTTAAGTGGTAAATGTGTACTTTGCATTGGTTTATTATCCCTTGTCTGCCTGAATGAAGTGTCAGTGTTGGGAGGGGGGGTACAGCTGAGAACACATCCAATCATTTGCCAGTATATCTGCAAGGCAACTTGATATATGGGTTGCCACAGTAGAGGGAATGAAATGGTAAATGGACTGCATTTATATAGCGCTTTCAGGTTGGAATTTGACCCAGGATCCTCTGGTCTCAAGCCCAGTGCTTTAACCACTAGACCATCACCTCCCCTAGGGAACTATTGCCACAGCAGTAGTCACCTGATTTGTATATTAATGAGGGAACATGGTCACGTAAGGTCTGGGAGCATGGCTGGTGACACGCATCTACCATACTGCGAAACACTCTTGTGTCCTGGATGGTAACTACCTCAGCAGACAAACTTTCCCCACTTCTCGAATGTAACCATCTATCTGCTGCAGCCAGTTGAAACATTCGCCTTCTCCGGCTGTGAGTCCTAAACACCCCCTCCGCAGCCTAGAATTTCCATCAAGCCATGCAGATATACTCCTCTAGGTGATATTCATTGTACCGTCAGATATGAAACAGCTCTTCATTTGGACATTGGTGACTCAGCCCAATCCCCAGTTGCTTTCATGGTCTCGTTGCAGATGTCATCCCCACATCATTTCATTTGGTTCTCTTGTTGTGTCCATGTCTTAAAGTCTTTCATCCAGATTGTTTGCAGTCTGATCTTGAACTCTGGCAGACTCACTTCATCAGTGTAAAATCTTATTGTGACTCATAGAGACTCAATCCAGCACTGGTGAGATATCAGATGACTTTTGTATTTAGGTCATGAATTCATCCAGTGCAAAATTTGACCTAGACCAGGGTGTTGGATTTGCCTAGTTCACAGCTTGTTACTATTGTTTTGCCTGAGTGTTGCAGCAAAAGTTTCAATGAATAAAATAAATAACAGGGGAAGGAGTCAGAAAACTTCTCTGGTTCTTCAATGAAGTGTAAAGCTCTGTGCCATATTTCTGGCGCCTGTGGCTTCAAATGATCTGTACAAAATACTGATCCAGCAGATGAATGCTTCCAAAAATCCAAACATTTTCAATCTGTTAAGTGAGAAAGTCCCATTTACTCAATCAAATGCTGTTTCAGCATCTGACAATATAATCACTGATTTGGTTCTAATTTATTGTTAATATATTTAGGTTAAACAGTCTGCAGGCATTATCTGAGGCATGCCTTGCTTTGATAAAAACGTGTGTGATCCTGATGAATTAAATGAGCAGCAATTGCTTCTAATCTGGTTTTCAGATTTTTAGCCAATATTGATCAATTATAGAGGGCAGAAATTACATGGTTGTGTTGGATCTGTAGCTTATTTCAAGAAGACCAAAACTGGAGTTTTATTCATATTAGTTGAGGAGTCATTACCAAGTTGGAAGTGTCTTGTTAAAAAAAAAAAAAGTGCACCATTTGAATCGGTGCGTCAGCATGTTGGTTTTAAGATACAAATAGACTAAAGCACTCAAAGTGCACTTGTTCAGTCTAAAGATTGTGCTAAAACTATCAAACCTGTGATGTTTCTTTATGGTGTTATGATATTTTTGTTTGTTTTGATTCAGTTTTAATTTAATTTTTTCACATTCTGTATTGCATTGACTTAGAAAAATTAATGGCATGTTTCTACACACTCTGATTCCAGTAGATGCCGGTATGCACCTCAAACGCTCTTTTGCTATTCACTGATCAATACAAAGGAGAAGACGAAGAAGAAGAAATGTTTGATTAACCAAGGCAAAATATGGCCATTGGGTATTGCGAAGACTTTGCGTTTGTCCGTCCGTCCGTGCTCAGCATAAATCCAGTCCTATTACTTACAGGGTCTTCCATTTCACAGGGAGCATTCGACAAGTTCAAAGATGGCTAACCTTGAAATATTAATGAGGTTAAAAGGTCACATTCTGTTTCCTATTTTTGTGCTCCTATGACTGAGGGTATTTTAGCAATGTGTTATATTTTTTATAATTAATTTAGCAGTGTTAACTTATTTTCAGATTGTGACTAAAGTGACCAAGATGAGCACCTTAAAGTGGGAATTCATGATGGCTTTAATAGGTCACATGTTGAAAATGCCATCTTTTACGTACTGACATTAGCGTGACTGAATGGCTCCTCTATGAGCATTTTATTTCAAATATGTGCAATATCATGACTTGTTGTACAGTTAATTAACCAAACAGATCTCTAAGAAGTGTGCTCTTTTACCGTCAAGTGAGGTGGCAGTTTATGCAGAGAAAGCCACGCCTTCCCTACAGAGTCACAGAGTTCCACATACATGTAAGCCACTTTATATGTAAGAAGGGGGCCTGAGATTCTATATATTAAAAGCGAAGTGGCCTCTGTCTACATGTATGCATGTGTACATGCGTACCTTCGATCACGGAGAAACTGGGGAGAGCTGACATTTGCTGTTTGGTATACTTATGTATTTTGGGTCAAGGATGACTGCCACAAGAACGAATAGTTGATAGGACTTAAACTTTTGGAGAAATTAGGGATAGTAGGTAGAAACAGTGCTCAGTGGATGTTGATATCACTGTTAATCAGTCCCTGGTAACCAGATGAGCTCCTAACAAAGGAAATATCTCAGTCTTGCCAGTTGTAAAACATGACATCAAATAAATGTGCTAAATAATAACTACAATTATTCACCAAACTTTCTCATTTTAATTTCCTGCACTTTCACTTAAAATCATTCTAGAAACTTTGCATAATTTATTACCACCCTTGAAAAATGTCATCTACCTATTTTATAAGCACTATCCATTCTAGAGCCCATGGATCCCCACAGGCAACACGCTGCTTATTTTTAATTTCTTGTGTGATTCTGTAGACTAGTAGAAATAGAATGAACTGGAAATGCTGAAAGAATTCAGCATGGAAACCATTTTCAGCAGGTAAATTATTATTTTGCAACTTATTGAGAGGTTAGCGAGTGCTGCAGCACATTTTTTTGTTGTGTATTTTTCCACTGCTTTATTAGTGAGGATGCCTGGACTTTATGTAATATGAACTTTCTGTGGTGTCTTTTCTTCTGTCGTGGTGTGAAGCAGGCTCTTGTGTCGTAGCTCCCCTTTTTATTTGCTTGGTTCATTCTCCCATCAGTTTTGACAAGAGGCTTAGTTCCTGGTGATTAGTTCCTGTCCACCTCCGTATAGAAAACAAGATCCTTCTGCACACCCATCACTGCACGGTGCAGCTCCCACTTACCTCACTGAACTGCTCACACCACAAACATCAACCCGGACCCAGTCAGGCCAACCGCACCGTTTGCTCCCGCCCAGGACACGGCTTAAAACTATGGGCGACAGAGCCTTTGAGGCCGCAGCTCCCTGTCTGTGGAATGCTCTCCCGGACCACCTCAGGGCTCCACAGATGGTGGATGCTTTTAAGAAAGGACTTAAAACTTTCCTTTTTAGAAAAGCAGATATGGAGTAAATGCTGTTCGCTATTTTTTTTACTTTTTTATACACTGTTTTAAATTGTTGAAATTGCTGTACTTTGTTGTTTTATCTGTTTTCTCTGTTTGCCCTTGTAGCACTTAGAGGTTTGGTATCAAACAAAAAGTGCATTAGAAATAAAATTTATTATTATTATTATTATTATTATTCATGTTAAGATATCTTCAGCAGAAGATCAAGTGGACATTGGGCCGATTGTCTGCGTGGGTAGTTGCTATCTAGGACTCAAAACAGTTCCATGGTGTGCTGGATGCGGCTAGTACAAGCTTCCAGGCCTGACTTGATCAAAACAACCATGTTCAGATCATTCCCCAACAGACGCTGGTGGCAAGATTGGCAGTCACTGTAAAAATGTTCACCCAGTTTACAACAACAAGAACAGAGAAAACTGGTGTTGCGCTACAGTGGAAGCCCCATAGTGTTGTGGTAATCCTTGCATTCCGAAATCTGATCTAGTGGAAGTTGTTGAGAATATAGTGTTAGTACAAGATGCGTCACAGCTTTATTTGCAACTGGTGGAAGGAGATAACCAGTTTTATCACCACTAACCCCATTGTCACCTGTTCCCCATCACCTCTATACCTCCTTCGTCTCTGCTATCTCCACCCACGTTACTGGGAAAAGGATTCGGCAAGATAGACTGTGAAGAGGAAGCAAGAAACTCTGTCTTGTTACATCATCACAACTCCTGTTATTGTGTGCACCATGATCAAAATTCATGTATTCATTCCTCCTCCCACTACTCTCGTGGATCACTGAGAAAGCAGCGACTTGTTTGTTTATTAGCTATTTTCCCATCAGATTGAACCTGGACTATGGCGTGATATGCAGACAAATGGCAGGGGTGAAAGGCTAATACTATGGATGGGTCGGTTGATGGAAAGAGGAGCTGAGGATGTTCTCGGTAATCGTTGCCCAGGCTGGTAATCTCTGCTGACCTTGGCTGCAGCCTGGTTGGCTGCATTTCTGCTGTGCTGCATTAACATGCACTCGGTTTGAATCACTGTCTTTTCTTATCCATATCTGTACTTCAGACTCTCCTTCTTGCGATACATTTATCTTTCTTCTGTCCATGTTTTGATCCTGTTCATCCATTTTTGGCAGCCATCTTTCTCATCCATTTTGCCCGTCTCTTCCCATCCTGTCTATAAAAGAATCGCAGACTGTCAGAATTTATGATGGCAACTCAATTGGTTCTGTGTCAGAATTTGGCAGGCTGAAGGATTGTTAAGGTTATTTTTATGGCATTTCTGCTTTATTTGATAATATGCAGCAGAACATGATGGCCACAACATAAGTAAAAAAAAAAAGAAGGAAAATGACTGAGGGATTTATTCAAATTGCAGTCTTTTATATTTGGTTTTCTTCTTTTCTTATCTTGAATGTGTTTGGCCCACAAGGAGGTTATAAGTCAGGGTTACTACTTAAGCATTATCCCGGGAGCTGGTCAGAGAATACTGTCTTGCTCAAGGACAGGATAGTGCAATGATACTTGCTGCTAGTGTAATTAAGGTTATCTGACAGTATGAACCATAATATACGAGGTCTGTCAATAAAGTATAGGTCCTTTTTATTTTTTTCAAAAACTATATGGATTTCATTCAGATGTTTTTACGTCAGACATGCTTGAACCCTTGTGCGCATGCGTGAGTTTTTCCACGCCTGTCGGTGACGTCATCCGCCTGTGAGCACGCCTTGTGGGAGGAGTCGTCCAGCCCCTTGTCGGAATTCCTTTGTCTGAGAAGTTGCTGAGAGACTGGCGCTTTGTTTGATCAAATTCCCATGCAGTGGGACGTCGCGCAGCACTCCCAGGCGCCGTCGTCAGCCTGTTTCAAGCTGAAAACCTCCACATTTCAGGCTCTATTGATCCAGGACATCATGAGAGAACAGAGAAGTTTCAGAAGAAGTCGGTTTCAGCATTTTATCCGGATATTCCACTGTTAAAGGAGATTTTTTTAATGAAAGATGTGCGGACATGTCCGCACGTCGGGACGCAGCCGGCGCGGTGCGGCGGCACAGGAAAAACACCTCCGTGTTGATAACCATTTATAAAATCCAGGCGGCTTTTGATGGCTTTCAGTGGAGTGAGTATCTGAGAAATTGTTTAACAGCTGGACATGTTCCAACTTGTCCTTAAGGCTTCCAACAGAGGTGTTTTTCCTGTGGCGGAGCGTCGCGGCGGCTGCGAGCCGACGCTGCAATCCGTCCGCACGTCTTTCATTAAAAAAATCTCCTTTAACAGTGGAATATCTGGATAAAATGCTGAAACCAACTTTTTCTGAAACTTCTCTGTTCTCTCACGACGTCCTGGATCAATAGAGCCTGAAATGTGGAGGTTCTGGGAGCGCTGCGCGACATCCCACTGCGTGAGAAGTCCTTAAAGCGACAGTATCACCTCAAAATCTCTCATCAGCCGTTAAAATTTTCACCGAAAACCAGCTTAATTTTTCGAACCGTGTCCACTTCGATGTGCCTCACAGGTTTAGAAAAAATTTTGATCAAACAAAGCGCCAGTCTCTCAGCAACTTCTCAGACAAAGGAATTCTCAGCGACAGATATCTGAAGCTTTTGTACAACAATGATTTCCACATAAATTCAGCATTATTTCATCATAAAAGACGGAGGAAGCGATCAGAGCACCACAGCTACATGAGCTGGTAGCTGATGCGTTCACTGCGTGTCCGTCATTTCAAAGCATCACAGATTATCACTTAATTTATGCTTAAAATGGCCTAGTTTCTGCTTAAAACTGACTTCAGAATGATTTAAGAGGTTTTACTTGGTCATCTGATGGTTAATAATCCCATTAATCCATTTGATCACTTTGGGTGAAGAGACTCTGTCTCAGACGAGCTGTTGAGCTCCGAAATGACGCATGCGCAGTGGAGGTAGGGGTGACCATTCCATCTGCAACACCAGATCCGGATTCTGGATCAGGATTTCCCTTTATATAGGCTTTGAAGGATTTCTTCAGAAGTATTTCACAGATTCTCACCAAATAAGCGAAGTGCACACCTCGGGTCGCGCAGTGCATTATGGGTATGCTAAATTTTTCGGATACCAATCCACATGCTATGACAACGGAAAGCAGCGAGGAGTGCTATGACTTGGATCATTTCAACCGCTGGAAAGTTGACGATTTGAAGCGTTTTTGTAAGCTCCGCGGATTGCCTGTTACAACCAGGACTACATACGGCAGTGGACAGAAATGGAAAGAAGAGCTGGCTGTGCTTGCGTGTGCTGCATCGTTACAGAAACTACCGTTGGTGCCGACAACTATCGAAAATGACTGGTCCTTGTTGATAGTTGGAGACAAACAAATTTCTGACCCCTTGAAGGCAACTGACGGATGGTTAGACAAAGTCCAGAATCTGAAACTGTGGATATTACAGAATACTTGCTAAGCAGAGATGAGAAATCGCTACTCCACCCGGCTTCTAATGACTACAAGGAAGGTGGGTCTCACATATAACCTCTTTGGGGTCATGTTTGTTTTGATAAGTTGACAGACATACATGTGCATGCATGTAGTTTGTTTATAGAACATGTCAATATTACAATATTACGCGCCACGTCATTCATGGCGCGACATTACAGTCATAAGCCGATGCACAAAAACGGCATCATCAGCCACATTATAATTCTGCACAGTTTCAGGATATTGACAAAATAAATGTGTGCAAGAAAGTTACAATTTTAGTCCATCTTTTATGTCTGTCTGGATCTTTCTTTTCTGTGTAGAATGAACGGAGGTTTACAACCACATTTCTTCTTTCTGTCTTTGGACTTGGCGGAGCTTTGCAATCGTGTGTTTTCAGCCAACTTTCAAGCCTATAAATTCCATTTGAGCATTTGAAAAGAACACAGTGCGCACCCGTCATTATTGTATGCGTCGCTTAAGGCTTAAAGCCTTTGAAACAATCCCTGTAAAAGCCTTAACATTTACAGTCCGCTAATGCTACTGTATAAGAAATTCAGTGGGAGCGGTGTGTGTTTGGTAGCTGGAATTTTTGCCCCAGTTTGACCCACGCATGCGCAGATGCATTGCACACGTCGCTTATTTGCACCACAGGTAGTTAGTAGGGCATGGAAGACTCCACTGAATTTAGGAGGCGATCCGGATCCAGATTGGCAGACGTCGGAAATCTCTGATGACACAGAGATCCCCTTTGTGATTACTGGAGGAGAAATAGCCAAAAAGGGAATAAATGAAATGAGCTCATTTTTAAAAGAACCTTACTGCCAGTAATATTAAAAAAGCCTGGGCTTTTTTTGTTCCACTGTCTTTCAGTGACTTTCCAGGCAGGCGTACGTATGTTACTGTTGAAGGCATTACAGCAGTGCTCGTCTAGTTTGATTGATATACTGGATCGCTGGTCTAAGCATTTGATCAATATCAGAGGCAACACTTTTTATCGAGTGTAGCTGCAGCACAGACGCACTGTAGCTGCACTCGTTATACGCCGACCTCCAGCCCCCTGCAGCGTTATCTGCTTAACTAGCCTATGGGGAATGACCAAGTTCTGCAGGTCCTGTAGCTCAACTGTGTTTTGTTTTCACAGAGATTGCATTGTGTGCAAGAAAAGTCTTGTTTTTTGCTCTCACACTTAATTATTTTTTTAATTTTGCACATATGTCTTTCTGCAGCCAGATCAAAAGATACTGGCAAAACTGATATGGCACCATTTACGATGTTAAACCACAGCGTGGTCACTCTGGGTCAAGCAGCAACCTGCGGCGTTGAAAAATGAAGCCGATATAGAAGTGCCAAAACCAGCAGTTTCATGAATGACCATTTGAGTCTGCCTCTGAAAGAGTCTATCCCCAAAGACCTTTATGTTAAAATGACCAAGTTTACAGCCTCATACGTACATTTGTTCATTTTCTGCCATGTATCCTCCTGGTTGGTCACAGTGGCAGTCGACCAAGCACCTCATCCCTATAGATAGGGAGGGGTGTTATTTCAAAAAATGTGGAAATCTATAAATGTTTGCATGGAATATGGAAATATACATGGTATAAACCATAGTAGGATAAATTTTGGGTCATTTGGTTCCAAAAACCCATATGGACAGAGCATTTGAAAATTTCAAGTAACGCGTGTGTCGTATATATGCTGTTGACGTAGAAAACCACTCTGTTACTTATAATTAGTTCATTGCGGCCATGTCATTCTTTACATGTGATGATTATACTCAACTGATGTTCTTGAAATAAAAACTACATAGATTTTGTTTGTTACAATTGATCGTAACATACAGTATGTACTGAAAGTAGTTTTTTTGTCAATTACTCTTAAAAAACACTAGATAGGCTTATTGTTACTATAGAAGTTGAATATAAACTTGGGGTCAAGCAACATTTGGAGCCAAATTTCAAGTCTCTAGGTGCAGCGGTTCTCAAGATATGACATTTTCGTTGATATTTTTGGTGATTTTTGAACCCAATATCTTCACTGGCTCCGTCCATATGGGTTTTTGGAACCAAGTGACCCAAAATTTATCCTGCTATGGTTTATTCCGTGTATATTTCCATATTCCATGCAAACATTTATAGATTCCCAAATTTCTTGAAATAACACCCCTCCATACTATAGACCTTTCTCTCAATAACCGGAAATATGTAATCGTTGTGGAAACAGAGTTCCTGTCAAGTGTCAACACAACAGAAAAAAACAAGCAGCATATAATGGATTCAGGTGGACCCATGAATGCATTGCAGTCAGACAGGATAGTAGAGTACCTTGAATCTTCGACTGGACTGGGTTGCTTGATGCGAGGACGTTTCGCTTCAAATCGCAGAAGCTTCTTGCTCTACAAGAGTCAAGACAGAAGTCAGACTACCAGAGCAAGAATTTTAGCTGAGGAAGCTTCTGTGATTTGAAGCAAAACGTCCTCGCGTCAAGCAACCCAGTCCAGTCGAAGATTCAAGCTTCTCTACTATGGAAACCACTTGGACAACTGAGAGCCTACACAGAAACGTCAGACAGGATGTTTTGTCTGATGTGAGTGAAAATTCTTTATACAAAATCAAGAATATACCGTGTTTATTCCATGGAAAACCATACAAAGCATGGGCACTTTTGTTTTTGTCTGGTAGGTGTGAATATCGGGTTTATACGATGATGGTTTAGTCCGGATTTACTCATTGATTTCTATGGTTTTCCTGTATTTGTTATAGCCAGAAAAAGGTTTACACAACGATTGCATTTTTCTAGTCAAATATTCAGAAGTTGTGTGAATGGTGTATACTTGGGTAAGCCCTCGAACTCTTCCTGTTGTGATCCTGAGGCATTCCCAAGCCATCTCTAAAATATAATCCCTCCAGCAGTTTTTCCTAGTCCTAGTCCTCGGGACAAATCGGAGAAAATAATCCTCTCCGGTTGTTAACCCTCTGGGGTCGACGCTGTCGTATACCATGGCTAAGACCAAGCTTTACTAAATTATAAATAACTTTTGAATGATATGAAATAGAAACTTACAGATTTCCCTCATGTGAAAAGCCAAAGATTGTTTTCAGGAGTGATATTTTACTTGTTGGCCCATTTTCTTTCTTTCTTTAATATTTATTTAATTAATTTAAAAGAAAAACAGAAAAGCAGAAACAAGGCACCACAACACCAGAATGAAAAGGAGCAGAAAGAAGAACTAGTCTTATGATTTCTGCCCCTTTTAACAATACAATCTTTCAATATCCAGCATCATAATCAACATTATTTAACAGATTGCATTTCTTTAACTTATCACATACGACGATACGATAATTATGACCATTAATTAATAGATTACATCTCTGACAGGTTACATTTTAAACTTAAGACACTCCAAACATTATTAACAGATTACCTTTTTTTTTTTTACTTTCTTGCAGCCCACTGACTTATTTCATAGTTTCATACTTACTTAATACATTTAATTTAATATGTTTTTTAAATAATTTAAGCGACCTTAATTCTTTAATTTCTTTATTAAGATTGTTCCATAATTTGACACCATTTACTGCAATACTCCTTTCCTTTACTTTGGTTCTAAATCTTGTTTTTTTTTTAAAGACTTCTATTCCTTTCAATTTATAACTACTTACTCTTTTTTCAAACATATTTTGAATGTTTGTTGGTAAAGTATTTTTATTAACTTGGTACATTGTAATATTTTCAAATCGAATAAATCATGAAATTTAAGTACCCTATACTTAATAGTAAGTCCCTTCGGCTGCTCCCTTGTTTGCACTTGGGGTCGCCACAGCAAATCCAAGGTGGATCTGCATGTTGAATTGGCACAAGTTTTACGCCGGATGCCCTTCCTGACGCAACTCCACATTGCATGGAGAAATGTGGCAGGGGTGGGATTTGAACCCGGAACCTTCTGAACTGAAACCAAGTGCATTAACCACTTGGCCACCACCCCTTCAAGTACCCTATACTTAATAAACAATGGATTAGATGGATCTCTAAAACCACTGTTACTAATCACTTTTAAAGCTCTTTTCTGCAAAATAAATAAAGGTTGTATATAGGTTGTATATGTTGATCCCCAGATTTCTACACAATAAGTTAAATATGGGACAATCAATGAATTGTACAATGTTAATAAACCATAACTATTTAATGAATATTTTACTTTATGCAAAACAGCAATGGCTTTCACTATTTTTCCTTTTATGTCATTTATGTGTGACTTCCATGTAAGATATTCATCAATCATGACTCCTAAAAATTTAGTTTCTTTTACCCTTTGTATGTCCATTCCATCTATTTGTAATGACACATTATTTTTTTTCGCTCTATCATTAAACAATATAAAATTTTTCTTATTAATATTTATTGACAATCTGTTTATATCAAACCAATGTTTAACTTTTTCCAACTCTGTATTTATCACTTGTGCTACTTCCTGTATATCTGATCCAGAGTAAAACAGCGTTGTATCATCAGCAAATAAAATGCTGCCAAGCACATTGGATACATTCACAAAATCATTGATATACAAAATAAACAGTTTGGGTCCAAGTACCGATCCTTCTGGTACTCCATAAATAATGTTACACAATTCTGATTTGGTATTATTTATCTGAACAAACTGTTTTCTATTTTCTAAGTACCTTTTTACCCACTGATGTGCAACACCTCTTATTCCATATTGTAACTTGTGAAGCAATCTTGAGTGGTCTATAACATCAAAAGCCTTTATCAGGTCGATAAAAATACTTACAAAATAATCCTTATTATCTATTGTTGTTGATATTTTCTCTATTAGTTCCATAATTGCCATAGCTGTCGAATGTTTTGTTCTAAATCCATACTGAGCATTATTTAAAATATGATGTTTGTCAATAAATGTATCCAATCTTGTCACAAAAACTTTTTCCATAATTTTAGAAAACTGTGGAAGCAATGATACTGGCCTGTAATTAGAAAAATTATGTTTGTCTCCATTTTTTTATAATGGGACTACCTTAGTAATTTTCATTTCATCTGGAAAAATCCCAGTTGACAGAGACATATTACAAATATAAGTGAATGGTTCAATAACAATTTCTATTATACTTTTTACAGTCATCATGTCTAAATCTTCATGGTCAGTTGATCTTTTGCTTACACAGTTTTTTACAATATTTCTTATTTCATCTTTTTGCACATTGTCCAGGAAAATACTATTGACCGTATTTACCAGTGTATGTAATTTATCTTCTATTATTGGTTTATTTCCCACCAGACGTGATCCTACATTTGAAAAATAATCATTAAACCCATTTGCAACTTCTTTTATGTCATATATCTCTTTATGTTCCTTAAAGTAATTTGGAATAGTTGCTTTCGCTCTATCACTATCAATCACACATTTTATAATTCCCCATGTTACCCTCATATTATCTTTACTCTTATTTAATTGTTCACTGTAATAATCTTTTTTTTTGTTTACTAATTATTGTTAATAGTTTATTTTTATATTTTTTGTATTTATGTTCTGATTCCTTTGTTTGCAATTTTAAAAATCACCTGTATAAATAGTTTTTCTTTGCACAAGCATTTTTATTCCCTTTGTCAGCCATGGTTTATTTACTCTTTTCTTACTAATTTCTATTAATTTACAATTTTTATTGTATGATTTCATCAATATTTTCATAAATGAGTTATATGCTACATTAACATCACTGACATAAACTTCTTCCCAATTTTGATTTTTAAGGTCATATTTTAATGCCTCTAAGGCTTTTACTGACATCTCTTTTAAAGTTTATAACAGTTTTTTTGTTGTACCTATTTTTATATTTAAATATTGAAAAAATTGGTAAATGATCGCTAATATCTGTCATGAAGATCCCATTCTTGATCATTTAATCTGTTCTGTTTGTAAATATATTGTCGATTACCATTGCACTTTGTGATGTAATTCTGGTTGGTTTTGTTATCAAGGGGAATGACCCCAAACTATACATTGAGTTCACAAAATCACTTAATCTTTGGCAACTGGAGCTTTCTATGTTAATGTTAAAGTCCCCACACATAAAAAGCGTTTTGTTTTTAATTTGTTGGATTAATTCTATTATTTTATCTGTAAATTTCACAACACAAGAATCTGGTGCTCTGTATACACAACTGATTAGAATATTCTTAGATGTTTCATGTACAAGTTCCACTGTTACAATTTCTATGACATCATTCATAATTGTCATTTCTTCAACAACTGTACACATCAGATCTGTTTTTATATACAGAGCAATACCACCGCCTTTTTTTATATCTTCTGTTTACAAAATGTAGCTCATATCCCTCCATTTGAACTTCATCCATGAGATCATCTTTAAGCCAAGACTCAGTGATTGCAACAATACTAAATCTATTTTTAAACTGATTTAAATAATCTTTTATTTGTGACATTTTACAATACAAGCTTCTGCTGTTTATATGTATGAGTGACAGGGTATCTTCTGCAATTTTTTCACTATTCAGCTGTTCTACCGTATAATACTCACAACCAATCGTTTTTAAGTCAAATATACTTTCATCAATATTATGTCATATATTTTATCATCTGTTTCCATGTTTGATCTGATTTTTTGTTGGTCCAATTACCAACAGACGTCATATTTGATTGTCTATTCAGGTCTGTATTTCGTAAGGTCCTCCATGTTTTTGATTTGTATACCGTTTGTTCCTTCTTTCACTCTAATCCACACCCTACAATTCCAGACCCATGTAGCAACAATGTGTTTCTGTTTTCTTAGTAGTCTTGCTTCCCTAGCAATATCTGCATTTTTTTTCGTTAGATGCTCATTTATATAGACACTCATTCCTTTCAAATTCTTTGCCTGTCTTAATAACTCATTTTTATATTTTCTGCTTGTAAATCGTATAACAATGTTAGTTTATTTTTTCTATCTTTAGTTGGAATAGTATAACAGTCTGATATCGTGTCTTGATGGATGACAACACCTTTTTGATATAAAAAGTTTGTAACTTGTTGTTCCAATGATTGTCGTTCTTCAGGTGGTGCATCCTCCCCACTAGCTCCACCAGAATCCACCACCCTTGCATATGTCCGATGTTTTGTTTCTAGTCCAGATATTATAACATCATCTTTTCTAGTGAATTGTTCAAGTTCATCTACACGTTGCTCAAGTTTCTTAATGATCTTGTCCTTCTCTTTAACCAGATTTTGGAGTTCTTTAATCTCCACCATCAGCTTGTCTAAATTAGACATGTCTTTTGATATACAGTTTAATGAGGTCTTTATCTCTATATCTTCCTCGAGTTTATCTGTTTTCCTGGGTGGTGCCATGCTGACTATCGTGGCTCAGTATGGCCACTATTGATTACAAAAACAATTCTCACCAGTAGCCTCCACCACCACAGGTCCGGTCGCCGCACACCAACCCTCCTCCTTCCCAGCGGACCCCAGCCATGGTCGTAGCTACCGCTAGCCACGGATGTAGCCGTAGGCAACCTCAGATGTAATCGCCGCCGCCAGCCCCGGATGTAGCCGACGCCAGCCGCGGATATAGCCGCCGCTAGCCTCGGATGTAGCCGATGCCGCGGGCCTGGATATATCACCCCCACTGATGCCACGGGCCTGGATGGACCGCCTCCGCCGATGCCGCGGGCCTGGATGAACTGCCTCTGCCGATGCCGCGGGCCTGGATAAACCACCTCCGCCGATGCCGCGGGCCTGGATGAACCACCTCCGCTGATACCACAGGCCTGGATGAACCGCCCCTGAGCTGAAAATTTTAGCAGGTCCGCTTTACCGACTTGAATTTTATCAGTGGTTGCTCCAATGAGTACATACTATTAGTACATACTCAGTGTGCCCTGTGCCATTACACACAGTGATCAGTGAAAGCAGGAGCACATGGAAAGCCGCAGATGACAATCTCACGTGCTCAAACAAAGAGTGTGTAACTATCAGGATTGCTCCACTAGTTTGCATGTGAATGTTACTGGATAACTCTGTTGCTTTCTCTGTGTAAAGCACTGTTTACTATATCAGTGGACAACAAAACGCATAGACCATTTTGTATATATTGTTCAAAATGTGCATTTGTGTTTACTGTTTGAACCTTTTTGTTGCACAGTCTTTCACACAAGACCTCAAATTACCTTTATAAAGTGTCAAAACAGTTGTTTATTATAGTTTGCTGTGTGTTTTGAATAAATATGTGTGGAAAATTATTTTTCGCTTTATTTTTTCCTTGCCTATTTTTGATTGTAAACCTTTATTACACTTATAAAACACAACAAAAACATATATATTCTGAAAGCACAGGATGTCCTGAAAAACTTGATTGTGGGATGCAGGGAGAGCTGTTAACAGCAATAATAAAACATTTATGCCAAGCGAGTGACCTGTCCAAAAAATGCCCTCGGACCCCAGAGGGTTAAGCTAATCAATACCTCACTGAGGTGATCTTGTCGGGTCTGTGTTGAAAATATGTACATCAAAAGACAAAACAGCGAGGTGAAAGCCTGAGGCTTCCTGTTGATATGAGCCGAATTTATCTTCCAGTGAATAACTCAGCAGGAAGGTCCTGGGATTGCTTCCCACCCGGTCCTTTCTGTGTGGAGTTTACATGTTCTCCCCGTGTCCATGTGGGTTCCCTCCGGGTGCTCCGACTTCCTCACACTTCCAAAGACATGCAGGTTAGGAGGACTGGTGACTCTACATCAAAACTAAACAAAACGTTTTACCACTTTATTTTGGGGTCTGTGACATCATACAAAGACCTCACCACTAGGCGTGCCCATGATCGCCAAGAACCAAACGAGTGAGGCGGTCTGTGCAGCTGTAGCAGCGACTGCATTAATTCACTGTACTCGGCCACCTCTGCGGGTTAGTTTGTTTTTATTGGATTACCCCATTGTTACCTTTGCTGAACTGCCGCTGGCTGCTAACAAGCCCACTGAGTCTGTCGCCAGTGGAAGCTGAAATACTGTGGGTCGGCTTTTTTTTTTTTTTTTTTTTTTTTGTAGCTTGTTGTCAGGCTCTCTGAGCATCGCTAATTGGCATTCCTCCCAATTTTTGCCTCATGCTTTAGCAAATATTTGTTACGCAATGCATATAAGCATGTGTATATGTATGTGCATACACATGCACGCCTATAAAGATTGATTAGTCATTGAGGTATCATGGTTGGTTATTACCATCCATCTCAATCATTGGCCTCTATGGAATTAATTATGCATATGCAAATATATGCTCACACTGCCAGGATCACCTTTTCCATTTTCTTGACTTTTCATTGAATCCTTCTCTTTTTCCTTTCTTTTTTTAGACTATGTCAGCTCCAGGTCAGGTTACTGTAAATTCAGTCTGCATTAGGGCACTAATTTGCTGACACCCTGCAAGAATACCAATGTAAATACTTATGGGTGCATTTGGATGCAGACGATGTGCAGCGCATAGTAATGCTATTTTTACTAAGCTTTTAATTGGAGCACAACAGGATGGCTTATTTTGTATCAGTAAAATAAACTGTGTTGTCAGCCAGTTAGCTGAAAGGTGAGGGAGTTTTTCTTGTGTGCACTGCAAGACTTTGTGCAGCAGAGGTGGTGCCCAAGTGGTTAATGCACTTGGTTCCAGTGCGGAAGGTTCCCAATTCAAACCCCGCCCCTGCCACATTTCTCCATGTAATATGGAGTTGCGTCAGGAAGGACATCTGGTGTTGTGTCGAGATGAGGTGCCCTGTCGATTTGATCTCCCCCAGGCCCGGATCCAGACCGGTTTGGGCCGATGCGGTTGCATCGGTCAAATTTTTTTAAGCATCGTTTGTCATCGGTTAAAAAAAATCTCGAAAAATCCCGAATAGTGCTGAACATGTCCCCGCGGTGAACAAAGCTTTTGATTTGGTCCCACAATGCACCGGCAGGTGGATCAAAACAAACATAGCGTCTGGCCAGTTGAGTCGATGATCATGGCATCCAGGAAAAAAGTTGTTGTGCAAGGAAAATTGGGCACTTATTTCAGCAAGAAACGGTGAGTGGTTTATAAATGGTTTTCAAACAATAGTGTGGTTTGAAAGGCATTCTATGATGACTGAAATTACATTTTCGGTGGTTTTCCAACTAAAATCGTTGGTCGATAGATGGCCGAAACGTGGAAAAAAACCACTCACTCAGTCGCTGTCGATTGGCAACGGTCAGTATAAAAACGCTAGCGCGCTGCATGCAGGCCTCTCACTCGTGGCCAGCTCCAGATATTTTTGCAGAGAAGCTCCAGTATACCTCCTAAAAGAAAGTTGGCAGCGGCAAGGACTTAAAGAAGAAGGAAACCAAGAGGTCTGGTTCAGAAGCAGAGGGGAGGCCTGTGGTGGAGACAGAGCAACACGTTGAGGAGGGGGAAAGGAAGGAGAAGAAAAGGCTGAGGATGATCTCCCTCAGTGACAGAGGCATGTATTCCTGCTGCTTCAGCCTATTATACTCTGGGGGCAGTGCCTATATGCAAATGATCCTGGAGTAATGCAGGATTTGCCTGGATAAAACCTGGGTATAACCAGCGGTACACAGGGCATTATCAGTGGCAGCAGAACACCGCCATTCTCACGCGCATCTTAACCTGCGATTGTAAAGGATAGAACTGGGTATTAACCCCCGTTGCTTGACGTGTGCCGGATGCTATGGCGTCAAAATGCTGCTTTATTCGGCGGATTTAGTGACGTTTTATCCACCTATTTGCGGATAGTACGGCGGTCAAAATGCCGGCGAAATACTCCACCCCTTTCCACCGCGAAAACAGGCGGAACAACCGCAAACTTCAGTTTATGTACTACCCGCCGACAAAACCGTCTATGTGTAAACGGGGCTTAAAAATATACTGTGTCTTTTGAAAAAAAAAGTAAAGACTTGCTTGGTCGCTGTCTTTAAAGCAGAATATTATCGTTAGATGATGGGAAGGTCATCGTGGCGGGGAGATGCATATGAGTAGTTCTGTGGTTAAGAGAAGTAGATAAATTCAATGGGAGGAGGTGTTAAAGCCTGGGGTAGAGCACTGCACATGCTCTACCCGAGGATATCGACAGGTAGATCATCTCGTCTGTAAAACTTGTGCCAATTCAACGTGGAGATCCACCTTGGATTTGCTGTGGTGACCCCGAGTGCAAACAAGGGAGCAGCTGAAGGGTCTTACTTTTTTACACAACTTTGTGCCTGCCCAGTTACATAACTAATAATAAAAAGTAGCTCAGATTTCCCAGATTGAATGGATTTTATTTATCATCTTCACATTTGGAAGTGTTTGACGTAAATACAGATGTAATATTCTTTTGGAATTTGCAACAGATTGAACTTGAGGCAAATTAAAATGTACTTTTAATAAGCCATTGCAATAGAAATACTTCCACAGGAACTGAGCTTATTGGCTACTTTAAAAATGATATAATTGGGGAACATGGTGGTTCATATTTGGATTATAAACACAGATATATCAAAGAATTATTGACATAAATAGAAAAGTAGGAACACAAACCAGACACAAGTCTTGTCTGTTTTTAATTTTGAACAGACGTCTGTGTGTAGTCTTATTATTTTTTTTTTTTTTGTTTGTTTTTCATTAGGGCTTGAACTGTCAATTTTTTTCTTGATTGAACCAATTATTTGTTGTTGAAAAATATTTATCTGTGAGTTGCATTGCCCAAGATTGCCTTCTCAAACCAGAAAATATTCACATTTAAGAGAATTAGCTTGTTCTTTTTTAAGTCTCAAAACATTTAATTGAGTATTAAAGTGGTTGTCAATTAATTTGTCAGCTGACTAAGCACTGATTAATCATTGCAGTTCCAGTGTTTTCAGTATTTTGTTAATGCCATTGCTAATGTAGCGGACCTATTAAAATGTAACATTCCCCATTTAAGATCATTAATAACAAGCAATAGTGACTTCTAGTGGCAACCAGTTCCCCGTGATTAGCACCTTCACAACCAAATTGATGGGCATGTCTGCCTTTCGGTTCATGAACCTGAAACCAATTTGGACCTAATCAATTCCACTGAAATTGATAGATCAACACTTACAATACAGCCTCAGTATGCCATGGTCGACACAAAAATATTTGCTGACTATCCCAGCATGGTAGCTGTAGCAAGGTAGGGGTTAATGAAGAATTTCCTGGGGTCAATATTTTAAAAAGCTACAATCCTACACCGCATGATTTGTCTGATCATAAAGATTTCAAAAAGGTATCATTTGGATTATCTATAACTGAATGTTGTGGGGTTATTATTATTATTATTATTTAAGATTTAGATTAGATTCTACTTTGTCATTGTGTAGAGCACAGTGACATAAAAAAGCATTAAATACCAAGTGCAATTGAGTAATATGTACAGATAGGAGAGAGGTACACAAATAGGAGGTTGGATACAGTGTCCTCCAGACGTATTGGAGCACTTGGTATTTCACACATTTTAATTTGTTTATGTCATTTCAAAAACAAAAAATACAAAAAAAAAAAAAAAAAAAATCCTAAAAGTATTTTCCTTAAACTCAAACTGAAAGCAAATCTCTACAACATGATATAAATTAATTAAAAATATAAAAGCCAAGATGAAGGGTTGCATACGTAATGGAACGCTTTGGTATAATACATGTAAATAATCAGTTTTATTGCCAGTTTTCTGCAGAGAAGTTGGGGGATGTATACATGTACATTTCCAAGTCACTGAATATGTCTTGGACTACATTGTCGCAAAGAGGCTCAGATGCAACCTCAGCCTGAACGCAATATGTCACGTTCAAAAAATCAAAGCAGCAGACGTGCCATCACGACGATGCCCACCTCCGGCGCAGGAATATGAAAGAAACGAGCAGTGGCATATTCAGGAAACGTCTCTGCCAGCTGTCACCACCCCCCTCCGCCCCTAAACCATCGCCCCATCGCTGACTGAACACTGTCACAGCGGATGAGCGCGGTGTATTGTATTATCTAGCCTGTAATTGAATTGTCGAGGGTGCTCGGCTGGTAATCAGTGTACAGCAGGTAGTTTTCATTCCCGTGTTTGACAGCAGTGTCTTCTAATGGGAGGCTCTGGCTCAACTCTTGTTCCGGGCCACTAAGTTCGACTGGCTGCCCACGCGTGTATGCTGGCTGTGCGCTGTCCCTCACATTTGTGTGTATACATTGAAACTTGCCATCACATTTGCAGACATGCAAAATATTTTTTATACATATATACTTTACCTTCTTATCGATTGCCTAAAACATTATAAACCGCTGATGGCAGTGCTTGCGTAGCTTTTGAGGACCTTCCTGTCCTCAGTAAGTCTTCGCTGGGCCACCTTCAAATGGTCCAGAATGCAGCTGCAAGGCTCCTTACAAGGTCATCTGAGTGGCCTCGTGTTACACCCATTCTGTCCTCCTTTGCATTGCCTCCCAACTTGTTTCAGACTGCAATTTAAAATATTGCTGATGATTTTTAGAGCTTTGCGTGGTCAAATGACACTTTACATCAGTGAACTCTTGCACCAGTATGTGACAAGCAGATCTCTGAGGTCCTCAGATCAAAACCTGTTGTAGTGCAGCAGATAAGAGAATATTTAGAGGGGAATCCTGAAAATGGTGATAAAAGCATCAAATTTGGCAGAAATACTCCTCAGACAATCCTCTTTAGAAAAAACAATTGGCCACTTGAATTTTCAAATGGTGGTCAATTGAAGAATTACACAGAGGTCAAAATTAAAAGATGCTCCAATCATATTGAAAAATATTCCACATTATTTGCCTGATCATAAAGATTCCAAAAAGGCATAGTTTGGACTATCTGTGACTGAATTCTATGGAGTTATGGGATAAAAACAGCAAGAATGGTGACAAAGGTCAGTTTCATTTTGTACAGGGGTCAAAAGATAAAGTTGCTCCAATTTTGGTAAAAAAATGATACAAATTACTAGTTGAGTTAACACGGTTTTAAAAAGGAATAGTTTGGACCATGTATCATCCTTACTTATCACGTTACAGGGTAACATATGTCACATGTCATAGAATCCAATAGACGTAGACCTTGTTTGACCTTTACTTTGGAGACCAAGCATTCAACACTGTCAACATTATTCCATTTATTAATCCTATTAGTTCAACCAATAATTTGCATAACTTTTTACCAAAATTGGAGCAACTTTAACTTTTGACCCCTGTACAAAATGAAACTTTGTCACCATTCTTGCTGTTTTTACCCTATAAGATTCAATCACAAACTATACCTTTTTGAAATCTTTGTGATCAGGCAAATAATGTGGAATGTTTTTCAATATGATTGGAGCATCTTTTAATTTTGACCTCTGTGTAATTCTTCAATTGACCACTACCTGACCACCGATTGAAAATTCAAGTGGTCAATCGTTTTTTTCAAAAGAGGAGGGCCTAAGGAGTACTTCTGCCGAATTTGATGCTTTTATCACCATTTGCATGATTGTTTCACTTATCTGCTGCACTATTGGTTGTACCATGGTCAAGGCTGATGACAAAAGGAGACTGTGCATTTGAGGATGTGGCGTCCAAACTGTGGAATGCACCGCCACTACACCGCCTTTCTGTGGACTCTGTTTTAAGGAGAAGCTTGAGATCTATTTGTGTAGGCTTGCTTTTAACTAGTTTTATGTTGCTGCTTTTCGTTTCTGTATTTTTATTTCTGTGTTCTTAAATTCCTGTAAAGCACTTTGTGATTTCATCATGAAAGGTGATATAAAAATAAATTTTATTTACTTACTTAAGCCCCTTCCCACCAAATAATCAACAATGAGCCATGTAGCGTGTTTTTTTTTTTGTTTTTTTGTTTTTTAGTACAAGTCCAGTTAATCAACAAATGTGGGAGAATAGTGGCTCTTAGTGGTTCTTAGAGGCAGAATATCCAAGTACCTGGCGGCTACGAGGACAGGACAGACTATTTTGGACAGGCTATTTTAGGCAGGATATTTTGGCTCCGCCCTGTAGTGCACTTGGTCATGACAATCCCACCTGCTTTGTGCGCTGGATGCTGTATATAAAGTCATTATTTTGTAGCGGATTAAACAGTTTCACTCTGATTTTGGCTGTTGAAAACACCTGTAATCGCTTCCAGAATCACAGAGGACTATTTCCGCTGGAGCTTTTCTTTTCTCTTTCCTGCACTGCATGAGGTGGAGAACGTATTTGGAACAGTGTAAAAGGTAATTATTTGTAATGTTTATATTGTAATACCTTGGTATAACAGTTGCATGTTCATTCAATTTCATGAGCAAGTAAATGGTAAATGGACTGCGTTTATATAGCACTTTTTCATCTGCATCAGACACTCAAAGCACTTTACAAGAATGCCTCACATTCACCCCGATGTGAGGGTGCTGCCATACAAGGTACTTGCTACACACTGGGAGCAACTAGGGGATTAAGGACCTTACCCAAGTGCCCCTAGTGATTTTCCAGTCAGGCTGGGACGGTGATCCTCTGGTCTCAAGCCCAGTGCTTTAACCACTGGACCATAGATTTAACATCTGACCAAAGATTTAACATTTTCACTGTGTGCACTGACACAATCACTCGCACTCACTTGCAGTGTTTTTTAATTGTTTGTGCAATGTTCATATACGTGGCTCATTAGTTGAGTATTCACTGAAATTTCTGACAATCCATACGTGGCTTATTATTCATTGCTTTGTTATTGGGACCAAAGCTTTACTTACTTCCCTGATGTGCAGCCTGAGTCATTTTCCTGTTGTAATTTCTTTCCTTTCTCTTTGAACCCCTGACACAGCCCCCATCACCGTTCCACTGCACCAAGAACTGTACATCACAGATGGAAGGTAAAGAGTGAGAGACAGAGGGAGGGAGTGTGATAGATAGAGACGGAGATGATTCTGTAGTAGTTAACCGGAGGGTGGGGGAAAAAGGAGAGACAGAAATAAGGTCAGAGTTGACGTATGAGAGCTGACACCGGCTCGCTTTGTTACATATTCTCACTGCTGTGTCTTTTCACAGGCAGCCATCACTCAATCCATCTGGGCACGCTCCATTTTCGCCGACACTCATTTCGCAGGGGCACCGGAGCACAACGCCCAAATGGCACGTTGACGTTTGTGTTGTTACCGGTGCCGAGTCTCTGGCTTAGCGTGCCCATGCCACAGTGAATCAGGGCAGAGTGACAGACTGGCAGGGTTTGTGCGGCCTGCTCGCTCCTTCCTGCATGGGTCCGTGAAAAAGAAATCTGATGTCTAATCTGCACCTATAGGTTGTTGTCCCACATGAGCTGCTGCGTCTGCATTGCAGTACTTTGGTATGTGTTACACCCGCACCCCCCACCCCCCCAGCACCTGTATTGTTTATGTTTTGTGTCTCGCTGCCTCCCAAGGCTGTTGCTGAGATGAGAAGATAACTGGCACGGCGGGTGCCAGTGCTCTCTACAGAGCACATACCCCGGCTATAACAGGATCAGTTTGACGTCTTCTCTTTGTCAAATGTTTCTCTGAAATAAGCACCAACTGTGAGTAAATGTCTCTTTTCATAGTTTAATTAACTGGGGGGAACTGGAATCACCTCTGCCAAATCAGTTGAGGCCGTAGGTCGAGGTGATCAGACTGTTCTATACTAAGATTAGCTATATTTGATGAGTGGTTGGAAAGCTTGAAACAGAAGCATAGGCAAAATAATGCTGCTGGTCCTAACGTTATGGTAACACTGGTGCCCACCAAGGCCACCAGACTTTGTCTTCAAGTGAAAGAAGCTCAAACAAACTCATTTCAAACTGCACATACAACGATCAGCCATAACATTCTGACCACCAACAGGTGAAGTGAAGAAAACTGACTTTTACCTGGGGCCATCAAATATGGCCATCGGGTATTGCGAAGGCTTTGGATCCGTCCATCGTCCCTCTGAATGTGTTCAACATAGGTCCAGTCCTATTACTGCCAGGGTCTTCAAATTCACAGGGAACATTCTTGGGACACAGACCTTGGACAAGTTCAAAGATGGTTAACCTTGACATATTTTAAGAGGTTAAAAAGTCACATTCTGTTTCATCTGTTCTTTTTTTTTTTTTTTTTTTTTTTTTGAGTGGCGAGGGTGACCAATCAGAATAGAGCTGCAACGTGACATCAGTGGCTGGTCTCTCTAAAACCACTTTGTTTTGTGTGTTTCAAATAAAATCAAATCAATTTTATTTATATAGCGCCAAATCATAACAAACAGTTGCCCCAAGGCGCTTTATATTGTAAGGCAAAGCCATGCAATAATTACGGAAAAACCCCAACTGTCAAAACGACCCCCTGTGAGCAAGCACTTTGCGACAGTGGGAAGGAAAAACTCCCTTTTAACAGGAAGAAACCTCCAGCAGAACCAGGCTCAGGGAGGGGCAGTCTCCTGCTGGGACTGGTTGGGGCTGAGGGAGAGAACCAGGAAAAAGACATGCTGTGGAAGACAGCAGAGATCAATCACTAATGATTAAATGCAGAGTGGTGCATACAGAGCAAAAAGAGAAAGAAACACTCAGTGCATCATGGGAACCCCCCAGCAGTCTAAGTCTATAGCAGCATAACTAAGGGATGGTTCAGGGTCACCTGATCCAGCCCTAACTATAAGCTTTAGCAAAAAGGAAAGTTTTAAGCCTAATCTTAAAAGTAGAGAGGGTGTCTATCTCCCTGATCCGAATTGGGAGCTGGTTCCACAGGAGAGGAGCCTGAAAGCTGAAGGCTCTGCCTCCCATTCTACTCTTGCAAACCCTAGGAACTACAAGTAAGCCTGCAGTCTGAGAGCGAAGCGCTCTATTGGGGTGATATGGTACTATGAGTTCCCTAAGATAAGATGGGACCTGATTATTCAAAACCTTATAAGTAAGAAGAAGAATTTTAAATTCTATTCTAGAATTAACAGGAAGCCAATGAAGAGAGGCCAATATGGGTGAGATATGCTCTCTCCTTCTAATCCCTGTCAGCACTCTAGCTGCAACATTTTGAATTAACTGAAGGCTTTTCAGGGAACTTTTAGGACAACCTGATAATAATGAATTACAATAGTCCAGCCTAGAGGAAATAAATGCATGAATTAGTTTTTCAGCATCACTCTGAGACAAGACCTTTCTAATTTTAGAGATATTGTGCAAATACAAAAAGCAGTCCTACATATTTGTTTAATATGCACATTGAATGACATATCCTGATCAAAAATGACTCCAAGATTTCTCACAGTATTACTAGAGGTCAGAGTAATGCCATCCAGAGTAAGGATCTGGTTAGACACCATGTTTCTAAGATTTGTGGGGCCAAGTACAATAACTTCAGTTTTATCTGAAGTTATGTAAAAACTAGCAAGAAAGAAATAAACACTTCTAAAACTGAAAATGTTTTTTTTTGGAACCTGATAACACCTCTGAACATATTTACAAGACATTTCGCTGACGTTAGCATGGTGACGTCACAGGCAGGTCTAGCTAGCTGCAAAACTTGCACTTAGGTGTATATTTATTGCCCCCTGTACCTCTTTTGTTGTTCTCTTCCGATTGTGACCACAGGACCTTTGTGGCCGGGATAGCGCTGGGATCAAACCCCAGACAGCTCGCACTAAAAACCATTCCTTTACCACGTCAGCCAAAGGGGAATTCCCCATTAGCCAAGCTAGTGGGAACGTCTTTTCAATCAGAACCCGGGACCTTCATCCCACTACATATCTCCCCACCATTTCTGACTTCATCCCGAAGTCACAGGTGCATTTAAGCATGTTCTGTGACAACCCACATCCTGTTCGTGACACCAGATTGTGACCGCAGGACCTTTGTGGCTGGGACGGTGGTGGGATCGAACCCCAGACGGCTTGCACTAAAGACCATTCCTTTACCACGTCAGCCAAAGGGGAATTCCCCGTTAGCCAAGCTAGCGAGAACGTCTTTTCAATCAGGACCCGGGACCTTCATCCTGCTACAAATACAACAGTGTTTTCTAGCAAAGTCAGAGTTGTCCACATTCCCATCAGTCACTTCCCTGCATTCCCTTTCTCCGTCAGTGTTTAACGCGTGATTGGAAGCTGCAGGCGGCGCTTCCTGTGGAGGCTGTGTCCAGTCAGATGAGCCAAAAGCTGAAACATAAAGGAGAAGCCTGCAAAATTTTAGATGGTGTTTGTTCTATGATATGAAGAATAACCTTTTTTTTTATTTTTGAAATCCCAATCACATTAGAGTATTTGCATATAAATGATAGCCGGCAAGCTGCCAAGAAACAGAGGGAGTTTGGGAAAGAGTGACAAATGATAAATGAAGATTGTCATGACAGTGAAGTGCAGATGGGATGAGGAAAGATGGAGGGTTTTTTATCTCTTTCTGACAACTGGGGATAAGAACCTGAAGAAAATGTCACTGCAATCACGAAACCCAGATACTTCATCTCACATTTGGTAAATTTTTCATATCTAAATGAATACATAAAAATAAAGTGACAGTGCCATCGGGCCTCAGTGTGTAGTTAAAGATGTTTGATTTTTCACAACATTGACAAAATTTACTTTAGGTTGAAACACAGTTATTGCATCCATCAAGGATGTAATAAAATCATTAGCATTTATTTGTCTGTCTCTCTGTCTGTAGGATTACATCACCACTATTGCACGGATTTTGACAAAATTTTCAACATAGATAGATATTAAGCAGCGAAAGGATCCATTAAACTTTAGAGGTGATCCAGATTCAAATCTGGATTCTGGATCAAGATTTCCTGAGGTGGCTCGGGCATCTTTTCCGGATGCCCCCTGGACGCGTCGCTGGAGAAGTGTTCCGGGCACGTCCCATCTGGAGGAGACCCCGGGGAAGACCAAGGACACACTGGAGGGATGACGTCTCTCGGCTGGCTTGGGAACGCCTCGGGGTTCCCTCGGAGGAGCTGGGGGAGGTGTGTGTGGATCGGGAGGTCTGGGCTGCTTTGCTTGAGCTGCTGCCCCATGACTCCAGATAAAGTGGAAGAAAATGGATGGATGGATGGATTACATCAAGACTACTTTTAAGGATGTTCACCAAATTTTCACCATTGATACATATTAGGCCAAGACTCCATTAAATTTTGGTGATCTGGATCTGAATCTGGATTATGGGTCAAGATTTCACTTTGTATACACTTTGAAGGATTACGTCAAAACTACTTCATGGATTCTCACCAAATTTTGACCACAGGTACATATTAGGCCAAGATTCGATTAAATTTTTGGAGGTGATTCGAATCCGGATTCTGGATCAAGATTTCACTTTATTCAGTTCAATTTCAATTTTCAATTTATTTTCATTTATATAGCGCCAAATCACAACAGAGTTGCTTAAGGCACTTCACACAAGTAAGGTCTAACCTTACTAACCCCCAGAGCAGCAGTGGTAAGGAAACACTCCCTCTGAGGAAGAAACCTCAAGCAGACCAGACTCAAAGAGGTGACCCTCTGCTTGGGCCATGCTACAGATATAAATTACAGAACAACTCACAAAATGAATATACAGGAAATACTGTTGGTGCACAGGACAGGAGGGTCTCAGGCACAAACACCACACCCATCTCTGGATGGAGCTGCACCTTAAACAGAAAAACAGAATCAGGCATCAGAAAGACAAGAAATACAGTATAATTTGTCAGCATTAAACAACAAGAAAAATAGGAAATACTATGGTGATCGCTGGCCACTAGCCCTAAGCTTCACTAAAAGATCCAGAAGAACCCACTTTATATAGGCTTTGAAGGATTACATCAAAACTGACAAATATGGATTCTGACCAAATTTGCAAAACAGATTGATGTTAGGGCATGGAACACTCACCCTCCACCCTGGATACCCCCACTCCCTGCATAGCAAATCTACTGTAGTATTATCACACATTTCATCCTACCCAAATTTATACATGGCTGACAGAGTGGAAAGATCACACATTTCATCCTACCCAAATTTATACATGGCTGACAGAGTGGAAAGATATATATGTAAGTTATGGAAGATATACTGTTGCACCGGATCCAAATTCTGGATCATTTCCCTTTATATAGGCTTTGAAGGATTACATGAAAACTAGTTCATGGATTCTTACCAAATTTGTACCACAGACAGATATTAGGGCATAGAAGACTCCACTGAATTTTGGAGGTGATCTGGATAAGGATTAGCAGACGTCAGAAATCTGATTTCTCTCGTAGTACAGTACTTTTAGTTCTGTGGTATGTCACAAAATTACAACAAATTGTATTGCTTTAAAAGTACGAGGGCTGTCAATAAAGTAAGGGTCCTTTTTATTTTTTTCAAAAACTATATGGATTTCATTCATATGTTTTTACGTCAGACATGCTTGAACCCTCGTGCGCATGCGTGAGTTTTTCCACGCCTGTCGGTGATGTCATTCGCCTGTGAGCACTCCTTGTGGGAGGAGTGGTCCAGCCCCTCGTCGGAATTCCTTTGTCTGAGAAGTTGCTGAGAGACTGGCGCTTTGTTTGATCAAAATTTTTTCTAAACCTGTGAGACACATCGAAGTGGACACGGTTCGAAAAATTAAGCTGGTTTTCAGTGAAAATTTTAACGGCTGATGAGAGATTTTGAGGTGATTCTGTCGCTTTAAGGACTTTTCACAGTGCGAGACGTCGCGCAGCGCTCTCAGCCGCCTTCGTCAGCCTGTTTCAAGCTTAAAACCTCCACATTTCAGGCTCTATTGATCCAGGACGTCGTGAGAGAACAGAGAAGTTTCAGAAGAAGTCGGTTTCAGCATTTCATCCGGATATTCCACTGTTAAAGGAGATTTTTTTAATGAAAGACGTGCGGACGGATCCGCGCATCGGGACGCAGCCGACGCGGTGCGGCGGCACAGGAAAAACACCTCCGTGTTGATAACCATTTGTAAAATCCAGGTGGCTTTTGATGGCTTTCAGTGGAGTGAGTATATGAGAAATTGTTTAACAGGCAGGACATGTTCCAACTTGTCCTTAAGGCTTTCAACAGAGGTGTTTTTCCTGTGGCGGAGCGTCGCGGCGGCTGCATCCCGACGCGCGGACCCGTCCGCACGTCTTTCATTAAAAAAATCTCCTTTAACAGTGGAATATCCGGATAAAATGCTGAAACCGACTTCTTCTGAAACTTCTCTGTTCTCTCACGACGTCCTGGATCAATAGAGCCTGAAATGTGGAGGTTTTCAGCTTGAACAGGCTGATGACGGCAGCTGAGAGCGCTGAGCGACGTCTCGCACTGTGGGAAGTCCTTAAAGCGACAGAATCACCTCAAAATCTCTCATCAGCCGTTAAAATTTTCACTGAAAACCAGCTTAATTTTTCGAACCGTGTCCACTTCGATGTGTCTCACAGGTTTAGAAAAAATTTTGATCAAACAACGTGCCAGTCTCTCAGCAACTTCTCAGACAAAGGAATTCCAACGAGGGGCTGGACGACTCCTCCCACAAGGAGTGCTCACAGGCGAATGACGTCACCGACAGGCGTGGAAAAACTCACGCATGCGCACGAGGTTTCAAGCATGTCTGACGTAAAAACATATGAATGAAATCCATATAGTTTTTGAAAAAAATAAAAAGGACCGTTACTTTATTGACAGATAAAATGTTAGTCTTCTGACTGACTAATCTTGGCTAACCAAAAAAAAGTAACGTTTGGATTGGCAACTGTCACAGCAGACCTGTGCGAGTGACCTCGGGAGGTGTTCCAGGCACGTCCATCTGGGAGGAGACCCCGGGGAAGACCCAGGACTAGGTGGTGAGATTACAACCCCTGGCAAAAATTATGGAATCACCGGCCTCGGAGGATGTTCATTCAGTTGTTTAATTTTGTAGAAAAAAAAGCAGATCACAGACATGACACAAAACTAAAGTCATTTCAAATGGCAACTTTCTGGCTTTACTAAACACTATAAGAAATCAGGAAAAAAAAATTGTGGCAGTTAGTAACGGTTACTTTTTTAGACCAAGCAGAGGGAAAAAATTATGGAATCACTCAATTCTGAGGAAAAAAAATAATGGAATCATGAAAAACAAAAGAACGCTCCAACACATCACTAGTATTTTATTGCACCACCTCTGGCTTTTATAACAGCTTGCAGTCTCTGAGGCATGGACTTAATGAGTGACAAACAGTACTCTTCATCAATCTGGCTCCAACTTTCTCTGATTGCTGTTGCCAGATCAGCTTTTCAGGTTGGAGCCTTGTCATGGGCCATTTTCTTCAACTTCCACCAAAGATTTTCAATTGGATTAAGATCTGGACTATTTGCAGGCCATGACATTGACCCTATGTGTCTTTTTGCAAGGAATGTTTTCACAGTTTTTGATCTATGGCAAGATGCATTATCATCTTGAAAAATGATTTCATCATCCCCAAACATCCTTTCAATTGATGGGATAAGAAAAGTGTCCTAAATATCAACGTAAACTTGTGCATTTATTGATGATGTAATGACAGCCATCTCCTCAGTGCCTTTACCTGACATGCAGCCCCATATCATCAATGACTGTGGAAATTTACATGTTCTCTTCAGGCAGTAATCTTTATAAATCTCATTGGAACGGCACCAAACAAAAGTTTCAGCATCATCACCTTGCCCAATGCAGATTCGAGATTCATCACTGAATATGACTTTCATACAGTCCATGATTGCTTTTCCTTAGCACATTGTAACCTTGTTTTTTTCTGTTTAGGTGTTAATGATGGCTTTTGTTTAGCTTTTCTGTATGTAAATCCCATTTCCTTTAGGCGGTTTCTTACAGTTCGGTCACAGACGTTGACTCCAGTTTCCTCCCATTCGTTCCTCATTTGTTTTCTTGTGCATTTTCGATTTTTGAGACATATTGCTTTAAGTTTTCTATCTTGATGCTTTGATGTCTTCCTTGGTCTACCAGTATGTTTGCCTTTAACAACCTTCCCATGTTGTTTGTATTTGGTCCAGAGTTTAGACACAGCTGACTGTGAACAACCAACATCTTTTGCAACATTGCATGATGATTTACCCTCTTTTAAGAGTTTGATAATCCTCTCCTTTGTTTCAATTGACATCTCTCGTGTTGGAGCCATGATTCATGTCAGTCCACTTGGTGCAACAGCTCTCCAAGGTGTGATCACTCCTTTTTAGATGCAGACTAACGAGCAGATCTGATTTGATGCAGGTGTTAGTTTTGGGTGATTCCATAATTTTTTCCTCAGAATTGAGTGAGTCCATATTTTTTTCCCTCTGCTTGGTCTAAAACAGTAACCGTTACTGACTGCCACAATTTTTTTTTCCTGATTTCTTATAGTGTTTCTTAAAGCCAGAAAGTTGCCATTTGAAATGACTTTAGTTTTGTGTCATGTCTGTGATCTGCTTTTTTTCAACAAAATTAAACAACTGAATGAACATCCTCCGAGGCTAGGTGATTCCATAATTTTTGCCAGGGGTTGTATATCTCCACACTGGCCTGGGAACGCCTCGGGATACAGCACTCACAGGTGGCTAATGTGGCCTGGGAAAGGGAAGTTTGGGGTCCCCTACTGGTGTTGTTGCCTCTATGACCTGATCCCGGATAAGTGAGTGAAGATGAACGATGGTGATGAGTGGGTTGCATAACTACACAGCTGTTTTAATTTTCACAAAATTTTTACTTTTTAAAGGGTAGAAAGGGTATCAGTAATTGGGTGATAAGTGAATATTAGTTCACTTAAATTTATTATAAATGGAAAATGTATGGTGTTTTTTCATTTTCATGTTGTAGAAATTTGCTCACTTTAAAATTAAAAAGCTTATATGTAATTATATGAAAGAGCTTTCTTCTTTTTTCTTTGTTCTTCTTTGTCTTGTTCTTGTTTTGATTTGCTGTGATAAAAAAGTAAATTATTCTCCCATTTTTTTCTCCCATACTATTATCCCATGGGTACTCAACTTTTTATCATACAAGTGAATCTAACTCCTCTTTTCTTTATAATGCAGAGTTTAACTTGAGGTCACTGATATGCTTGCTTATTCATGTATAGCACTTTGAAATAACTTATGGGATGATTTGGCACAGCATAAATACATTCAAATTGAAATGAATTCCCAGAAAACATTCAGCAGAATAAAAATGTGAAAATCAATGGCCACCGGGTAACAACAAATTTTTGTGACTGCGCTTAACATGGAATTTCATAGTTGAAGCGTTCCACTCATTTTCATGATGTTCAACTGGAATTTGGCTTTCCTTGGAAATGGAAAATAAATGATTTTGCATTTTACAAAAGAAATAAGGGATTTACCCCATACTCATTTTTAAACAAATATTTAACATTAGCACACAAACTTATGATGAATTTTATTTATTTATGCTATCTCTATAAGGATGCTCATGCCTAGATAGGTTTGGGCAATTTTTGCTTCTTATCAGTGTTGGTAGACCATCATAACATGAGCCATACAGGAGTAGCAAGACCTTTATTTGGCTGGAAAAGCTAAATTTTCTCTTCAGCTATGAGGATGACATCTTTCCAGAGGTCTTCTGTGGGCGGTATGCATGTGTTTATTTGTGCGCCGTCACATGCAGAGGCCCGTAGCTGATTGTGTTATTGGTGGATGACTCTGTCTCTTTTCCAACCTGCTGGAGGTATTTCAATCACGCACATAATCTTTTCTCCCTGCACGCCAGCTGTCGAGAGGTTACCTTTCCAAGACATCAGAGCTTTTTTCTTCTTAATTGAGACCCACTCTGCTGCAACAGCATTTTCACGAGGTGGGAAATGGCAGGTCAAGATTCTGAGACATCTTTTCTTGCTCACTTGGCAGAAGTGGCTGTGAAGTTGATAAGTTGTTTAAGGGACAATGGACTGAAGCCAACTAAGGCATTGCACTTCTTCAATCCATGTAATGTTTGGTGTCAAGCTATTGCTTGTGTTTTTATCCAATTTAGCAAAGATACTCTTCCCTCTCTGATGGTGTTACTCTTACTCTTTTATGGAGAACAATGGCACTGAAGAACCTTATATTTTTTGGTTGTCACCTTCAGTGATCTGACTCGATCTGCATAGCATCACCCCTCATGACACCTCTAACCTAATTTGGTCTTATCACCTCCTTTGTAGACACATGACATTCCTCTGATGTAGCAGTAAAGTCAGGTTCAAGATGGTGTGGCTTTAACTTTACCAATGTGCTTATTGCAGATGTTTATATATATATATATATATATATATATATATATATATATATATATATATATATATATATATATATATGTATATATATATATATATATATATATATATATGTATATATATATATATATATGTATGTATATATATATATATATATGTATGTATATATATATGTATGTATATATGTATGTATATATATATGTATGTATATATATATATATATATATATGTATGTATATATATATGTATGTATGTATATATATGTATATATATATGTATATATATATGTATATATATATATATATATATATATGTATATATATATATATATATATATATATGTATATATATATATGTATGTATATATATATATATGTATATATATATGTATATATATATATATGTATATATGTGTGTATATATGTATGTGTATATACGAGGTCTGTTAGAAAAGTATCGGACCTTTTTATTTTTTTCAAAAACTATATGGATTTGAATCACATGCGATTACATCAGACAACCTTGAACCCTCGTGGGCATGCGAGAGTTTTTTTCACGCCTGTCGGTTACGTCATTCGCCTGTGGGCTGGCTTTGAGTGAGGAGTGGTCCACCCCTCCTGTCGGAATCTCTTTGTCTGAGAACTTCCTGAGAGACTGATGCTTTGCTTGATCAAAATTTTTTCAAATAAAGGTCTTGAAAAAATTTTGGTCAAGCAAAGCGTCAGCCTCTCAGGAAGTTGTCAGACAAAGAGATTCCGACGGGAGGGGTGGACCACTCCTCACTCAAAGCCAGCCCACAGGCAAATGACGTAACCGACAGGCGTGAAAAAACTCACACATGCGCACGAGGGTTCAAGGTTGTCTGATGTAATCGCACATGATTCAAATCCATATAGTTTTTGAAAAAAATAAAAAGGTACGTTAGTTTTATCACAGACCTCGTGTATATATGTGTGTGTGTGTGTGTGTGTGTCTGTGTGTGTGTGGGTGTGTATGTATGTGAGCAGTGCTAGGCGTGGTGGCCGAGTGGCTAAGTGCATTTGTTTCCAGTGCGCAACATTCCCGGTTCAAGGCCACTCCTGTCCATTCGCTCTGGAGTTTTGTTAGGAAGGGCATCCAATGTAAAACCTGTGCCAATTCAACATGCACATTTACCTCTAATCTGCTGAGGTGATAGAGTGGAAAAAAAAAAAAAAAAAAAAAAAAAAAACAAGGGATAAGCTGACGGCAATTACATATATTAGCATATGTAATTACAAGGTTTTCAGAGTTCATAAAAAAAATAAAATAAAAAATAAGGACACCGCTGAAATCAGTGCATAAATGCAGTGGCTTTTCTCAATAAATAAACTACAGCACTCACAGCATGCTCTATATTTGTGCTAAAGGTACCAAACATAGAATTTCCTCATAAGATATTTGTCATATGTTTGGATGATTGTATTTTTCATTTTATTTTTTCCATGTTCTGTATTGTATTGACTTAGAATAATTAATACCATGATTCCACACACTGATACAGTAGGTGACAGTATGCACCTCTAAAGCTGGTTTGTGGTTCAACAATAAACTGAAAGAAGAAATTGTATTTGTATTTATATATGCTATTTTTATGCTGTGGCTGACTATGAGACCAAGGTGAGCGTCTTCAAGCAGTGGTTTCATGATGGATTTCATCATTTATGTGTCTTGAAAACAAGGTCATCTTTTAAATATCTGTAATGTGAGCAACGATTAGTCTGACTGAATTTGAATGACTCCTTTGTGAGCATTTTATTTCAAATATCTAAAATAATATGGCTTGTTTTGCAGCGAATTGGCTTGGCAAATTCAAGCATGTGCTCCAGTTTTTACTGGCATCTGTGCACAGCCCCTTTGCCGAGTGTGCCACTTTCACTAGAGCCACAGACCAGAACATATAAGGCCATTTATAGCAAGGATTTATGAGCATTTTGCAACTGTGAAATCGTTTAATCTGCCAGTTGCACAATGTATTCAGTACTTATCCCATCTTTGGTTGATGCCATTGTTTAGAGGTTAGAAATGTGGGCTCATGGCCAGAACCCTCATAGTATCTTGTACTGGAAACAGCAAAAAATGTCAATGGGTGGGGTGGGTGGAAGAGTGGGTGAGTTTCTGCTTCCCAGCCTACCTTGTATAAGCAAAAACTCTATTGTTACCAACCCCTTATCTGATGTCATTGGCCTCTTCTAAGGGTCTGTTCAAGATCGCCATAGTTTTTCGTCAAACATTCATAACAGTATGGAAAGGGCTGGGTTGGTCCCCCTTTTGCTTTAATTCTTCATGGCATCGTTCAGCAAAGTCCTGGAAACATTCCTCAGAGAATCTTGAGCAGTCCCAGTAGAAATCAAGACTCATCACCTCAAGAAACTTTTTTTTTCTAATCTTCCATTTTCTAGTTTTGTGAGTCAGTCCCCATTGTAGCCTCATTTTTTAAAATTACCTTTAAAGGTAATAATGCAGTTGGATGCAGCCCCATCCAGAGATGAGAGTGGTGTCTTCTTCTGCAAGCCCCCCATCCTGTGCACCAGCATAGACTCCCAAAATTTCTCAAAATGTCCTGTATATTTGTATTGTTAATTGTGTTGGTAGCATGGCCCAAGCAGAGGGTCACCCCTTTGAGTCTGGTCTCCTTGAGGTTTCTTCCTCAAATCATCAGAGGGAGTTTTTCCTTACCACTGTTGCCTGTGTGCCTGCTCTAGGGGTTGGTAAGGTTAGACCTTACTTGTGTGAAGAGCCTTGAGGCAACTTTGTTGTGAGTTGGCGCTATATAAATTAAATACATTGAAATTGAAGGTAGCACCTGGTATCATCTTGTTCTGCTACTGTGGTTCTACTGCTTCAAGGATGGAAGTGTGTCATTAGAGATGCTCTTTGGCATACCCTGGTTATAATGAGTGGTTAAGTTACTGTTGCATTTCTGTCAGCTTGTACCAATCTGGCCATTCTTCTCAGGCAACTGCCATCAACACGATATTTTCACCAAGAGAACTGCCACTATTTGCTCTTCTTTGGACCATTATGTGTTGATCCCATGATTGTGTATGAAAATCACAGTTGATCAGCAGCTTCCAGCCCGCTGGCTCCAACAACCATGCCATGTTCCAAAGAATTTAATCACCTTTCTTTCCTATTCTAATGCTTGGTTTGAACTTCAGTAGATCATCTGAGTCAAGTCTTTGTTGAAGAGGTCTACCAAATGGGACTGCGAATGCTTAAGCCCCTTTCACACTGGGACAACATAGAGTTGCGTAATATGGTGTAGTGACTACGCCAAGGTTTTGCAGCCCTACACCGACCTTATGCAGCTCTATCTGTCAATACGTTGAGAGACACAAAGGGGTCAGTGAAATGGACACAAAAAATTAAACGTTTAATTTTTTGCCGTGTTGCATAGACTTACATAGACCAAAACATGCATAGAGCAAGTCTATGCAACACTCCATTACTTTATGCAAATCTACGTAACACTGCACTACTTATGCCATGCCTCTGCAATTGTATGCTACCCTACCCCAGTCCGGCAAAAAATCCTTTAGCTTTTTTATCAATCCATACCTGCACTGCTAGATTTTATTCATCATGCTGGACTCTGCTGAAACTTGCTGGCAGTGAAGCTCCAAAACCACAGAAGAACAAAAGGCATGCCAAAGCTCCCCCATCCCGCATGCAACATACGCAGCCATTGCTATTCAATAGATACGGAGCACAATGGAACTCTATGCAGGCCCAGTGTTAAGGGGTTTTAGGCTTTATAAACAATAAGCATTTAACCTTTGACTTCAGATTTAATTACAAGCAGACAAAATGTTTATGCTTTCTATAAAGGAACAGACATTTCTTTGGGCCCCGCCTTTGTTTCATGTTGTACTTAAATCAGCATACGGCTTGAAGACACTGTGTGGATGTGGCTCTATTAAAATCCAAATGTCCATATGGTGTGTCATATAAACAATTTGCTCTATGATCTTTTGGCAAAAACGTGACAAACGACAGTTCGTATTTCTTCCAGACCACAAACAGGATTGTTAGGACTTGGGCGCGCTTGGGAAGAGCTTGAGGAATTACCCCCTTGCTTCAGGGGTTGTGTTGGAAAGTCCACTTGACAGTCCCATCCGCTGAGAAGCTGTTGGAGTTATCATTCAGCAGATTGGCCAATTCCCTCACCGATTATGTTCCAACAGAATGAAAATCTGGTGAGCAGGGAAATGTTAATCGAGTTCAATTAGGCTTTGTACCATGTTTGTTTCATGCCAACAGATTATGCAGAATCCTCACCCTCTCTTACTGAAATGAACAATAATCCTCTGTCAAATGTCTGAAACATCCAATTTGAGGATAGGCAGAAGATAACAGATACTGCATTGGGAAGCCCCTTGTGTAAGTAGTACAGATAACTAGTGCAAGCCCTCAAACTCTTGGGTTGAAGTTAACAGATGAATTAATTTAGTTTTTTTTAATGCCACTTTTTTTTTTTTTTTTGAATTTTTGCAAAACCTCATTGCAGTAACAGAAGGCCTTAGTTTTAAAAGCATTGTTTATTTGAAAACAGTTTCTCACAATTAAAAAAAAATCTAATTTATGTGTTTGTAAGCAATAAATTTGCGTATTTGAGTTGGACTCTATCAGATGATCAATGTATTTTCTTGTGTATCCAAATTAATTAAGAATGTATTAAGCCTGGGGGCTGACAGCTGAGGACAAGTTTTACTAAATTCAAAATAACTTTTTAATAATATGAGATAGAAACTTACTTTTTTTTGCTGAAAAGTTAACTCCGCGGACTTTCGGCCAGCCATCCACCATCTTTGTACTCCTCATAGAAGCTTTGTGATGACGTGCTCAATGTGAGTGTCCAGTCGGAATTGGTTCACTGTCACATTGTTTTCCAATATCCATTCGTAGGGCAGAGCAGTCTCAGGGCTTTGAAGAGCCCTGTGGTTGCTGGCTACATGCGTAAAAGCACAGCATTGCGCATATATACCTCACCTCCTATCCCCCATCATACACCCAATCCCGGCCACCGCTCACGCCACCCCTTCCCCTCTGGGGGCTACGCAGTTTTAGCTGCGGCAGGTCCCCGTTCCCCCCAAGCTGGTGGCGGTGCGACTCCAGTTGCAGTGGCTACCACACACTCACATCTCCTCAATTTGGATATTGGACTGTTTCAAGTTTAGTGCACATAAACAATGTCAAATGGATATGTGTTGTCTTAATTCTAATGTGTGCCATTATTACGGTAAACAAGTAATAATTGTGGATAAATTGCTGTTTGTGGAAATGTGAGTATGGACATAATCTCGTTGTTGTTGCATTTGTAATGACAATGACAATAAATCTCATCCATCCATCTATATGAATGGAGGTGATTAGCGTTAAGAGGGCCTCATACAACCTCACGTGGTCGCCAAAAGAGTGTCACTGAAACAAATGATTCACTACTTGGCCAAGGTTGTCTGCACAGCATTGTTGAATAAAGCCCAGGTTACACATAGACGCGGTGGAAAGGGGCGGATCATTTCACCGGCGTTTTGAGTGCCGTACTAGCCTCAAATACGCAGATAAAACGTCACTAAATCCGCCGAATAAAGCAGAGTTTTGACACCGTAGCATCCGGCACATGTCAGGCAACGGGGGTTAATACCCAGTTCTATCCTTTACAATCGCAGGTTAAGACGCGCGTGAGAATGGCAGTATTCTGCTGCCGCCAATAATGCCCTGTGTACCGCTGGATTTATCCAGGCAAATCCTGCGTTCCTCCAGGAACTTTTGCATATAGGCACCGCCCCCAGAGTATAATAGACTGAAGCAGCTGTCACTGCAGGGGGAGGGAGATCATCTCTCAGCCTTTTCTTTTCTCTCCTTTTTCCCCTCCTCAACGTGTTGCTCGTCTCCACCACAGGGCTCCCCTCTGCTTCTGAACCAGACCTCTTGGTAAGTCCTTGCCACTGCCAATTTTATTTTAGGAGGCATACTGGAGCTTCTCTGCAAAAATATCTGGAGCTGGCCGTGAGTGAGAGGCCTGCATGCAGCGCACTACCGTTTTTATACTGACCGCCGCCTATCGGCCGTTTGGAACGCCGTTAACCGGGAGGTGGTGTTTAGAACAGCGTACTGTCCGCTAGCACCGTCGTTTTGTCTGCCTCTGTCGCCAGTTAAAACACCTTTGAGGACGCCGATGTGGGCTCTATCGCCGTTTTACACGCTGTTGGTTAGGGATACAACGCCGACCGCCAATTACGGTGGTGTAAACTGCGGCAGTACAGGAAGGGGCGGGATGACACGGCGATTAAAAAGTATCAAACACCGGTGTTCGCGTTGTCTCTGTCGTCAGGCCACTTCTCCGGGAGCGCTCCCGGAATTATTCGACATGTTTAATAATTTTTTCGATGATTCCCGGTGAAGCCGGAACCAAACCACGCCCCCGTGCGCCGGCGTTAACTACGGCGAGTGATCCCTAAAACGGCCCGGAGGGGGCAAAATCTCTGCCGGGATGCTTCTGGGAGAGTTTACCGTCTATGTGTAAACGGGGCTTAAGCCTCACTCGCTCTCACTCGTTAAGTGCCGTTTACACATATGAATTGAATGGGGGGGAGGGGTGTTAACAGGGCCTCAAACTGTGAATATATGTTGTTCACAGTGCAGGAACACATTCCAACAGGGAGTTAACTCCATGAAAATAAAAAAGTTTGTGTTGTAAGCCTTTGTGTAATAGCAGACAGAAATTGCTTTGAGATGTGGCATAAAGACAAACAAAATGCATAGACCATTTTGTATATATTGTTCGAAATGTGCATTTGTTTATTTTAGAACCTTTATTTTTGTACATTCTTTTAAAAGAGACCCCAAACAACCTTTATAAAGTGTCAAAATAGTTGTTTATTATAGTTTGCTGTGTGTTTTGAATGTGTGTGAAAATTATTCCCGCTTTATTTTTTCCTTTCTTATTTCTGATTGTAAACCTTTATTACACAAAACACCACAAAAGCATATATTCTGAAAGTACAGGTTGTCCTGAAAAAAAGAGAGAAAAAAAAACTTGATTGTGGGATGCAGGGTAAGCTTTTAACAGCAATAATAAAACATTTATGTCAGGCGAGTGAACTGTCCAATAAATGCCCTTGGATTCCAAAGGGTTAAATATTGTGTCTAAAAAAACAAAATCACAGAACCCCTAACGTGTATTGTTAGGGGTTCTGTGAATACACACACACACACACACACACACACACACACACACACACACACACACACACCATAGGGGTGTGTGTAGTTTACGATGATCCTCCAGTATGTAGCTAACCAGATGGTCTATTGTCTTTAAGTTGCTATTCTTTATCCTTTTTTCACCCATACAGGCAAAGTTTCAGACTGACCTTTTAAGAAAATATAGTTGTTTGCCTGCTTTTTGGAAACTCTAAAGAAATGATGTTTGCTCACATTACCTTACACTCACTAATGCTAGCTGAGACCCACAGTGATGCTGTTACGGTTTCACAGTAAAGTGTTTCCACGTCTTTCTCGTGCTGGTAGTATCCCCAATTACATCGTTCCCGCCTTGCTCAATGGGATTATTTTGTATTTTAAACATTAATCATTTATGTTTGTCAAGGTGCTGTGTATTTTAGCTGCAGTGCTGTGTCAGGGTTGCTAACAGCTGTGATGAGCCCTGTTTCTTGATTGCTTTTCTTTGTCCCTCTGTTTGGATATTGCATTTATGCAGCTGTCTGCATAGCGGGAATACGCATGCGGATGTATTCCAACTGTTTAGACAATTGCCTGGACAGAACTTGTTCTCTACTGTGTAGAGACCAATGTGGAAGTAGAAGTAGATAAATCCCTGATTTTAATCAGCAGTGTGGAAACTGAAAACTTTCTAATAGATATGGCACTTGTTGGGTTCCCGCATATGCATTTTTGTGTCTACAGACTTCTTGGAGATATGTCCAAACTGTAAGTGGCTACCTTATCTTTTTCTGTCCCACCTGCTGGTGTGACCTTTTCGACTCTCCTGCTGTTTTAATTAGGTGTGAGACAACAACAGCTCAGTGTCTCAGTTAAGAAACATGATTCGATGCGAGTCCCTCCTAACTGTGGCGAGCGTCAACCTGTTGCTGCCACAGTAACAGCTACTGTAGATTTAGGGCCTGATTTACTAAGATCTCAGACAGGGAGTGCTAAATTTGTGGGCAAGCCAAACTTCTGCAGGTTGGGGAGGAGACAGTTTTGCGGGTTTACACATAGAGTTCATGCACAATTGATAGTTGGCGGTAATGTGACATGGACAGTATGTCAATGAGGATTTTGCATGTGTTAATGGTCACAAGCATAAAATGTAATTAAATCAACCACATATTTTAGTTACTGAATGCAGAATGGAATACAACTCTGTACTCAAGTAGCGAGATTTTTTATAGATTTAGCAAATTCTGCCTATATTATATTTATTATTACCATTTCTTCAGTGTTTTTCTAATCTATTTTTAAACGAGAATCTCCTTAAATCCAGACGTGACCTTATTTTAAATAATTTCTTGCTGTGACCTCCTCTTATTATTTTCTGATAATGGGAGATCAGGAGTACATTTACGCGCAGTATGCGCCTCATTATGCATGAACTCTGGCGGATAACTATGTTGATGCTCTGGCAAAAAAAAAAAAAAAAAGAGAGAGAGAGAGAGAAAAGAAAAGAAAATCTCCTATTTCAGACATTTAGTGCCTGCTCCATCCACGACTTCCCAGCGAACACACAGAGAACTGTGCACGTCACCCACTGAATGCAACGCACCCAACCACCAGCCTGCCAAAACACCATGGACAAAACAAGAGCTAAATGTTTGAAACAGGAGACCACTTTGACGTTTGTTTGTTTATCTGTTGTAATGTCCAGCACATGAGCCTGTTCAGGTGTGGTACATCCTTTACATGCAGCCATGATATTCCACACACACACTCTGGGATGTGCCTCTGTTCTTGTTCTACCTGTTACGCATAGAGAATTTTTTTCTTAAAGAACCAAGCACAAAATAAAGTTAAATAAACACATTGACAATGAATTATTTTATTTATTTTTTTGTTTTAAATTCTGAGTTAACACCAAGCTTTCAAACCTCACCAACTTACAGACACGATCAGCGCGTTGGATTTGCACGTCCAACCTCACCAGTTTTGTGTGTTTCCTCCCACAATTTTGCGCTCCCGCGTTGACAAACTCCAATTTGCATATTTTGTGCATTTGACAGACCCAATCCTCACAGCACTGTGTTCATAATTCAGTATACAGGTGCATTTGAATGCACAATGGTGTTTGCTCACGTTTTTTGCACACTCAAACTTTTATATCGGGACCTGAAAGACAATGCGACTGTGGCATTGATATGTAATTGTCATGTAATTACTGTGGCCTTCTCCAATATTAATTTTTATTTCATGTTACTTCAATTAATTGATATTTAGCTTAAAAAATCTGACAAACATCAATGCAGATCCCCTGGCCCACGATCCTCAACTTCTCTCCTCTGGCTCTACTGTTCAGCTCAGCCTATTGTCCAGCTGCAGCCCCAGGTACTTGTAGGTGGAACCCACCTCCACCTCCGATCCTTCAATAATGATGGGCTGCAGAGAGGTTGGCCTCCGTCGAAAATCGAGCACCACCTCCTTCGTCTTGGTGGTGTTCAGCAGGAGCTTATTCTGCTGACACCACGTCTCAAAATCCTCTACCAAGCCCCTGTACTCATCCTCCCTAATACATACCACAATGTCATTGTCATCAGAGAACTTCTGCATGTGGCCTGAGTTGTGCTGAAAATCAGCAGTATAGAGGGTGAAGAGAAGGGGTGAAAGCACCATGCCCTCAGGAGCTCCAGTGCTGTAGATCAATGAGGAAGACCTACAGCCCCCAGCATGAACAAACTGTGGCCTGTTGGTCAAATAGTCTGAAATCCAACGTACAAGGTAAGGGTCCACAGCCATGATAAGTTTATCCTGCAGGACGCTGGGATGGATTGTATTAAAAGCACTGGAGAAGTCAAAAAACAACATCCTCACAATGCACCCTCCCCCCCTCATCCAAGTACGTAAGTGCACGGTGTAGGAGATAGAGAACTGCATCTTCAACACCCACCTTCTGGTAGGCGAATTGTAGGGGGTCCCTCCCCATCTGTACCTGAGGTCGTAAGAGCCGCAGGACAAGTCGCTTCAGTGTTGTCATCACGTGTGACGTGAGCGCAACTGGTCTGTAGTCATTCACCTCCTGAGGCCGACCCTTTTTGGGACTGGAAAAATGCAGGATGTTTTCCACAGTGAGGGAACACTCCCCAACCGCAGGATGAGGTTGAAAATGTGCTGTAGAAGGGCTCCCAACTCAGCAGCACACGCCCTCAGGAGCCATTGACAGACCAGGTCTGGACCCGCAGCCTTCGTAAGATGGAGATGTTGCAGCTCCTTAACCACCTGGTCTTCCCTGATGGAGGGAGGAGTCGAGACTGGAGTGACAGTCATTTGTGTGTGTGTGTCATTTGTGTGTGTGTGTGTGTGTGTGTGTATGAGAGAGAGAGACGGTCACATGAAGGAGGAGCAGGATGGCAATGGTCAGAGGAGCCAGAGGGAGACTGTGGGGGCAAGCAGGTGGTCAGGGGGGAACTGAACCGGTTAAAAAAAGCATTCAGCTCCTCAGCTCTCTGGATGTTAATGCTGCTACATCCAGTAATGGTTTTCATACAATTCCAGACCTTCCTCATGTTGTTATCCCTCAGCTTCCTCTCCAGGTTTTTGATGTATGCCTCATTAGCCTCCTTCAGACAGATTGTCACTTCCTTTTGGACCTCCATCATCTCATGGTCTCCACTCTGAAATACCCTCTTCTTCTTATTCAAGACTTCCTTCACATCAGCGGTAATCCATGATTTGTTGTTGCATAGCACGTAACTGTTTTAACAGGCACCACCTGATCCACACAAAAGTTCAAATAGTCAGTCATGCAACCCACCACCCCCTCAAGATCTTCACCATGCTACTTCACCAATACACTCCAGTCAGTGGTTGCAAAGAGTCTGTAAGTGCTTCCTCTGCTTCAGGAGACCACCTTCTGATCTGTCTTTTTGTTACAGTCTGCCTCTTCGCAAGAGGAGTGTATATGGGTTGTAAATGGACAAGGTTATGATCGGATTAATCTGATAATATCTGTGCTAATACCTTATTTTATTGATCAAGATTGATCAATAAAATTAAAATAAATAAAAAGCTTATTTATTTTATTGATCAAGATTGATCAATAAAATTGATCAATCTTTGAAAATTTGAAAAATTTGAAAACAAATGCACCCGAACGTGATGACAGCTGCAACTGCTTAATGCTAACTTTTAACATTGAAAATGCCATAGACATGCTAATGCGTTAGCATCGCTCCCGTTTTTAAGTTATAAAATACATCTGTCAACTGTTTCAGAAGACCATAACAGGTCAGTTTAACATAAAAAAGGTAAATAATACTCACAGACGTATGCTCTTTAGGGTTTTAGCGGGGGAAAATTAAGCGAAAGAAAGAATAAATTAAGTAATAGATCGAAGCACTGCTTCAATCTGTGAACCACTGCTTCGATTGGTTCAAGGTTCAAAGCAAAGCCGCGCTGCAGAAAAGTTGATTACAGACCCGCTGCAGGGTCTGTAATCAATGTAGAGAAATTATCATTTGCCTGACAAACACCCCCCAAAACAATGGCCACTCTGAAGGACCAATAACAGAATCGTTAAGGAAAAAGCTTATTGATGTCGGTGGATCGAATCATTTCTTAACGATATCCTAAAGGAACGGGTTCTCGATACCCATCCCTAGTAACATATAGACTGTAATGCCCACATTGTATGAAAGTGTTTTGCGAGCCATCTTTGTGGTTTTTCACAAGATGGATGCCATCTGTGAAGACCCAGGCCTTGTTTTGAATGTGACCTTCAATAAATTCAAAATGAGGAATGTATTGATTTGGTTCTTTGTAAAGGTCAGTGAAGCACATAAAGAACAGGGAGAAATTACAGCAACAACAGTCAACATACAAGTCAAAAATTGTTCACTGAGCTAGCACATTCTTATATAGGAGGGGCGTGAAACTGTCTGTACAACATATTATGCAGGTATGTATGGTGAAACTGCCTGTTATTCATACATGGATCATCTGGTTTCGGCAAGTATGGATAGTTTCTTTGGGTTTCACAAGATTAGCCTGTGGTTGGGTCACAGTTTGCACAACATGTATCCGGGAATACAATCCTGGCCGATTATCAGTGCAGATAATTGGTCAATCCCTTTGATAATCCTTCTTTAAACATACCTAAAACAGTATAAAAATAAGACACAAATTTAATAGACTGACTATGAGGGTCATGTATAAGGACTATCAGAAGCACACAAAAAGGCTTCTTCCCTATATCTTACTAAGAATGACCAAACACACTTCAAGGGGCCATCATACGGGCATTTTTTAAATGAGCTTAATATGAATTTTAAACATATTAATGTTTGTAACAAAAGATTAATGAAATTAATAAAATCTATCAGTTTCACAAGAACCTCTGAATACACCAAAATACTTTTGATTAACAATTCAAATGACGCAGTTTAATTTAAAACCATTTTTGAAAAGATACAGGCAGGTATAAGAGCTGACAGAAGAATGAACACGTCATGTTTTTAGTCAAAACACAGAGATAAGATGGGCTGGTGTAAGGAATAGGCTTTATTGCTAGAACCAGCGTTGCTACAGAGGTCGGTACACAGGAAGTCAAATTCACACGACAGTGTTTATGAGGGATGGGCTGGTGGAATATCCAAAAGGTCAAGGCACAATGAGCAATCAGAATAACGAGCAACTCTGTCAAGTAAATGGCTGGCAAAGGCAAAAACTCACAACGGAGGAAAAGGTTCAGTCACAAAATGGCAGCACGAAGGAACACCAGAAGTGAGAAGAGGGCAATAGTAGGACATTCAGATGAGGTGTTAGAAGAACACAGGAGTATAAATACACAGGGAGGTGTTCACACAAATCAAAGGCAGGTGAGGGTAATGAAAGATGGGAAAGGGCTGACGAAGAGCACAGGAAGAAAGCTAATAAAACATGCAAGGAAACTGGCCACCAAATTAAAGCATGAAGTGCATGAACAGTGACAACACAGACATGAAAACTCACAGAAAAGCACCACCAGGAATGATCAAATGAGGGAGACAGAGGACAAGGACAGACAGACGAGAATTCTATCTTTGCACTGACTTCAAATCATAAAATGAATGTATTACAACCCCAATTCTAATGAAGTTGGGGCGTTGTGTAAAATGTAAATAAAAATAGAATACAATGATTTGCAAATCCTCTTCAACCTAGATATTTAATGTTCAAATTGGTAAACTTTATTGTTTTTGTGCAAATATTTGCTCATTTTGAAATGGATGCCTGCAACACGTTTCAAAAAAGCTGGGACAGTGTTGTGTTTACCACTGTTACATTACCTTTCCTTCTAACAACACTCAATAAGCTTTTGGGAACTAAGGACACTAATTGTGAGTGTCATGATTGGGTATAAAAGGAGCATCCCCAAAAGTCTCAGCCATTCACAAGCAAAGATGGCGTGACAATCATAACGTATGCTTATCTGGGACCAGGTCGCAGGAAAATAATACTTTAAAAAAAACAAATTTGTGGGTTGTTTCTTTTGGGCTTCTTCAGAGCCCCCACCCCAAAAGTGTGCTGTCTCTCTGGCATCGCTGAACATCAGAGGCCTCATTTATAAAACTCCCTGTAGAATCACAGCTGTGCCTGTCCACACACACAGTCTGAAATGGGCATATAATATGTATTTCTCCAGCATTATAAAGCTTTGTGTACACATTGTTCTCCTTTAGTTATTCTCAGTCATAATGAATGAATGAATGAATGAATGAATGAATGAATGAGTTTATTCGGCACACAATTCAACAACAACGAAAAAACTCATAACAAAGCAACTTTCCAAAGGTCCTGCGTGGCTGAAAGCGTGAGAACAGAAGCAAAGTGTTATGTGCAGACGCGGGTTGAGGAGCGGACCAACGTCTGACCAAACCCAGCGCTAAATAACCAGAAAGCGGTTCCAAAAACAAAACGATTTTATTTCCCTCCTGTGCAATAATTGGTGTACAACATAAATAATCGGTTGTCTGGCGAGGTGAAGGACGGCGCGCTCTCCAGCGCCCAAATGGATCGAAGCTCCGCCCCTTCTGGACTCAGATTCACCGCCAAACACCCCCCAGGTGGACACGACAAACTGACTCTGTGAAGGATGGAAAAGGTGAGGTAAGTCAACAGAGCTACAGCAAATATCCTTCAGAGGCACACACTATCAGCAACACATTCAGGTCTGAATTTAAGCTTTATGTAAATGAGCAGCTTCTCACAACAGGTGGAGGATCATCAGTCCGTACGCCACGGCAGTGAGAAGCAAACTACACAATTCTCATCAATGTTCAAATATACTGCGTAACAAAATGCCAAATTACTATTAACGATCATTCAATCATCACCTCTGATGTGTGCTGACAGCAAGTGCCCCTCACCCGTCCTCCTTCACAGGCACGATGTGTCAAACCCTGGCGCGGTCCTCAGCGTCTCACAAACGAACGTCACAAGGTCGAGTTCCCGGCAATTCTGGTTGAATCACTCATGGCTTAAATTCAGAACGCCATCTCATTATCTGCTTCAGCTGAAAGTCTTTAAGTTTGCACGTGAGCATCATCCACAGGTGCTGCGAGTCATTAGGCCTGCACATGAACATCCTCCACAAGTGCAGCTAATAATGCTGATGAGGGTGAAGGACTCTTCTGCCAGCACCTTCTCCACAGACAAAAGCCAGTTTGCATACCACCTGGAGAGCAAAGAAAAGAAAACAACACAAAAATGTCCAGCCAAACCCCCCAACACACAACACAAAGCTTATAAATACCCACCCCTTATGCTAAAAAATAAGAGCTATATATACACACAAACAAAATTTCATAAATACATATCTACACAATCACACACACACACACACACACATACATATATATATATATATATATATGCACACCTACATGTATATACATACGCACACACATGATAATACCAAAAAGAAAAAAAAAAAAAAACATGCAAAGTTAGTCAATAAACTCAAATTTCCAAAATACAACCAGACAAACACTGGCACACAACACACAAACCTGAAAGTAAAAACAAATCAATAGACCTAAGTCTTCAACTATAGCACGCAATTTTGTTATTCTTGTAATGTCTTTTAAAGCCTACTAACGTACCAAGTACTTTAATATTGTCGGGACAGATGTTCCAGATGTTAACACCTTTGACAGATACACAATGACTTTTAGCAGAGAAGCTTGAATCTTAGACTGGACTGGGTTGCTTGACGCGAGGACATTTCGCTTCAAATCGCAGAAGCTTCCTCAGCTAAAATTCTTGCTCTGGTAGTCTGACTTCTGTCTTGACTCTTGTAGAGAAGAATAAACAGAAGCCAACAAAAGCTGGAGTTTTTTAAACCTAACCAGACCCCTCCTACCAAGACGCCGACTGCTATAGGCTAGTGACTAAACAATAGCTCTAGTTAGCACCTATTGTGCTCTAGTTAGCACCCTCCTAATGACAGGGCAGCTGTCCCTCCTAATGATGGGATGGAAGCATCTCCTGATGGCTCCCTTGATGACTCTCCTGATGGCTCCCTTGACGAATCTCCTGATGACGTGAATGACTCATTACCATGAACAAAAGACTGAAACTGCTTTGACCTGAGTACCCCATTGTAAACAGGGGACAAAGCGTGTCTCAGACCCCCTCCCCGGTTAAGGCTGGGTTTCAACTGTTTCACATAGAATGCTTCCTTGACACCTCTCTCAAACCATTTCTTCTCTCTGGCTAAGATTTTAACTTCCTTGTCCTCAAACGTGTGGTTAGTGTCTTTCAGGTGGAGATGAACTGCAGACTGAGGTCCATTTGTGCCCTCTCAGCGGTGCTGGTATAGCCTTTTGTGTAAAGGTTGCTAGTGATTTTCTTCTTATAGCCGCTCATGGGGTCTCTCTTCAGACATTTGTATGTACTGGAGTCACTGAGCAAGTTGTAGATCTTGGCCTCGTAGTCCGATGTGTTCAGGACCACCGTGCATCTGCCTTTATCTGCTGGCAGGATAAGGATGCTTTGGTCATGACTTTTAGCAGTATTTTGCATCCTTGATTTCTCAAAAAATAAAATTCCTCTCAAATTATAACTGGAGTCCCTCAGTTTAAACAGATCTTGGACATGTTGTGGCAGCAGTTTATTTTTAACTTTATACTTAATTTGTATTGTAATGTAATCAACCATGTCCCAGAATTTTAGAATATGTAAACAGGCAAACAATGGATTTGTTGGCTCGCAATGTGATTTGCAGTGTTGCCACAGTTACTTTGAAAAAGTAATCCAATTACTGATTACTGATTACTCCTTGAAAAAGTAACTTAGTTACTTTATTGATTACTCAATTGGAAAAGTAACTAAGTTAGATTACTAGTTACTTTTTTAGTTACTTTCCCCAGCTGCCGACAACAACCCTCTGCCACCTCAAAATGACAATGATACCTGTTTTGCCAAAACTCACTTTATAGTCACCCTTTCTTGACTTCAATGAAAATAAATATTTGTTTTATAAAAAGTAAAATAAAGACCTCTTTCTTGATCTCATATTTAACTATTGACAGCACTGCAACAGTAAAACTTGCAGTTTCAAACCTACATTGTTTATAAATGTAACTATAAAATTCATTCTAACATTTAAATTATCTCTAAACATTTTACTTGTCAAAATTATTATTATTTTAAGTAGTATTAGTAGTTGTAGTAAAAAAATGGCTTCAAAACTGGACCTTTAATCTAGGGGTGTTGGGGGGGGCACATCCTTGCCCCACGCCCCCATTCCATCTGGAATTGCCCCTGCTTTGGCGTTTGAACACAAAGAATGGATAACATTTATTTATGCAGAAAACATGACCAGATTTACAGGTAAGAAAGTTTTATTGTGTTTTCACATCATGTGGTCCTCAGAAAGAGAGTGTAGGTGCATTTGACTGGAAAATAGTGTCAGTTGTTGATGCATCGCGGAGGATCAGCTGTTTTTAGCAGCAGATACGGAGCAGCTCAGCTTAGAATTCTAAATAAAGGAGAAAAAAGCACGAGTCGTAGCTGCTGCATAAAAAGTGGATGAAAAGCTCACAGCTCACTTAAAGTGGGCAGTTCAGTCGAACCCCGACTCACTGGTGATTTGTTACAAAGAATTCTTACAGCTTTGTTTTGCAACTATATATATATATATATATATATATATATATATATATATATATATATGTGTGTGTGTGTGTGTGTGTGTATTTCTCCATACCTCAATACAGTAGACCATGTATAGAATGAGCAATGAATGATATAAAATCGTTAATGAGTGTTGGGAAATTAAATATTGTGCTTTATGCAGAATTACAATGGCTTTTGACAGGATTTAACAAAATTGATATTCATTTTCCAGCTCAGTTTATCATCAACAACACCAAGAAACTTTGTATCAGTTATAGTTTCAATTTCAATATCATTTAATAATAAATTTCTGCAGGAACTCCTGGACTTGTTTCAAAATATGATACACTATGTCTTACCAAAATGCAGCGATAATTTGTTTGAATCAAACCACTGTTTAAACTGTAGCTCTTTCTCCATCATGTCCAAGGTCTGTCTCAAGTGATCCCCACTACAAAACAGTCGTATCATCAACAAACAAAATACAACTGACGGACCTGGAAACCAAACATATGTCATTAATATACAGAAGAAACAACAACGGCCCCAGAACCGAACCCTGGGGCACCTCACAAGTAATTTTCATGAGTTCAGAATTTGTCCCACCAATATGTACACACTGATATCTATTGTATAAATAGCTCGCTATCCAATCATATACCAATCCCCTGATACCATACCTCTGCAGTTTGTCCAGTAGCACAGTATGGTCTATAGAATCAAATGCCTTCTGCAAAAAAAACAAAAAAAAAAACAAAAAACAGTATATTGCTTATTTTCAACTGCATTTGTAATCTGTCCAACATCAGTTACAGCCATTGAAGTAGTGTGAATCTTTCTAAAACCATATTGCTGTTCACAAACTATGTGATGTTTAGTTATGAAATCATATAGCTTCTTTAAAAATACCTTCTCCAAAATTTTGGAAAATTATGGCATCTCGTCTCTGCTGTTTACGGACGATGTGGTTCTGTTGGCTTCGTCAAATCAGGACCTTCAGCGTGCACTGGGGCGGTTTGCAGCCGAGTGTGAGGCGTCCGGGATGAAAATCAGCACCTCCAAATCCGAGGCCATGGTTCTCGACCGGAAAAAGGTGCTTTGCCCTCTTCAGGTCGGTGGAGTGTCCTTGCCTCAAATGGAGGAGTTTAAGTATCTCGGGGTCTTGTTCACGAGTGAGGGACAGATGGAGCGTGAGATCGATAGACGGATCGGTGCAGCATCTGCAGTGATGCGGTCGCTGTATCGGACCGTCGTGGTGAAGAGAGAGCTGAGAGGGGGGCAAAGCTCTCGATTTACCGATCGATCTACGTTCCGATCCTTACCTATGGTCATGAGATTTGGCTCATGACCGAAAGAACGAGATCGCGGGTACAAGCGGCCGAGATGTGTTTCCTCCGCAGGGTGGCTGGGCGCACCCTTAGAGATAGGGTGACGAGCTCGGTCACTCGGGAGGAGCTCGGAGTTGAGCCGCTGCTCCTCCACGTCGAAAGGAGTCACTTGAGGTGGCTCGTGCATCTTTTCCGGATGCCCCCTGGACGCCTCGCTGGAGAGGTGTTCCAGGCACGTCCCATTGGGAGGAGGCACCGGGGAAGACCCAGGACACGCTGGAAGGATTACATCTCTCGGCTGGCTTGGGAACGACTTGGGGTTCTCCCAGAGGAGCTGGGGGAGGTGTGTGTGGATCTGGGCGGCTTTGCTTGAGCTGCTGCCCCCGCGACCTGACTCCGGATAAAGCGGAAGAAAATGGATGGATGGATGGATGTGGCAGGAATGAGATTGGTCTAATTTGAGAAGACATGTTTGTCTCCAGATTTAAACAGCGGTAACACTTTAGCCAGTTTCATTCTGAAAGGAAATTTCCCAGTCATTCGTGACAAGTTATAAATATACGTAAAAGGTTTAACAATACAATCAATAATATTTTTAATCAAAGACATATCAAAATTACCGCTATCAGTTGATTTTTTCCCTTGAGTTTATAAACAATGTCAATTATTTCATAATCATCAGTTTCTTTAATGAACATTGAATCCTGAATTTTATTAATTGTTTTACAGTAATCCAAAGAACGCAGTCCAGAAGACACAATCAAATCAGCTAAATTTTTATCCACATTTACAAAGTAATCATTTAAATGATCTACTATAGCTTTATTTTCCTTAACAACTGTACCACTGCTTGTGAAAAAGGGCAGGATATTCTTTAACAGCTTTTCTCTCATTTATAACTTCATTTAAAATCATCGTAGTACCCTTAATGTTTGTTTTATTTTTCCCAATAAATCACTATAATACTGCCTTTTACAAGATCGCATAATGTTAGCTTATTTTTATATACCTTATATCTTTTCTCAGCATCACATGTTCTTAGTTTTAAGAATTGCTTGTACAGAAATTTTTTTCTTTTTACATGCATTTTGCAGTCAACATTTTGTCAACATTTTGCTTATTTCCAACATTTGACACCAAAGGGCAATGTTTATCATATAAATTGGAGATAATAGAAATGAATGGCTCGTAAGATTGATCAATGTCTTTAGTGTAAATGTCACTCCAGTTTTGATCCCTTAAGTCCATTCTAAGATTTTCCAAAGTTTCCTCTGTTATTTTCCTTTTGAAATTTGTACTTTCAGTATGGTCAATTTTGTCAACTAAAGAATTCAAAACTACAAAAACCGGCTAAATGATCACTATCACTAATAAGTAATCCCCCTCTAAATTCCTCACGATAACATTTGTAAGGATATTGTGTATATTGTATTCGCAGTTATCCTAGTTGGATGAGTACTTGATGCATTCCCAAACAAAACACAGAATTTACTCCACAAACAAATACAGACTTATTATTTTTAATAGTGTTGTACATCTCAATCAACTTTCCCACAAAAGTTTTTATGTTTGATCCTGGTGCTCTGTAAACACAACTTACAATTATGTTTTTGGATTTTTCACATTTAATTTCCACAGTGGCACATTCCATGACATTTTCCAAAGAAAAACACGTTTTGAATGATTTCACAGTAATAAGCAGAATTAACATAAAGTGCCACACCACCACCCATTTGTTCATCCTATTTATCGGAAAGAAATCATAACCCTCAAATTGGACAATGTCCATATTGTGTAAGTCCACTCCATCTTTAGCCCTGAATGGATATAGATGCAACTTGAAATAATAATTTGCATATAAAACCTGACTGTGTCTGGTGCGCTAATGCCAAAGTTTTTTTAACACAGTTCGAAGACAGCACAAAAGTGAGAATGGGAGGCAGCACAGGAGAAGTGCAGTTATACCAAATGTGTAACTGAGACAGTCATTGAAGAGGAACTGTTTAATAACTACTTCCATCGCTGAGCTTTCCACAACAACATTAACCAATTAAAAATAAGATGATTGGTACAATTTACTACACACTCAAATATTTGCAAAGCAGTGTGTGACTGGTACGTGTGTGTGTGTGTGTGTGTGTGTGTGTGTGTGTGTGTCTGTGTGTGTGTGTGTGTGTGTGTGTGTGTGTGTGAATCAAAATTGTATTCATTTTTTGCCACTTATCTGTATACAAGTCATGGTCGCAGCACACCAAGCATGTCATCCCAATCTCCCCTATATTCTGCAAAGTCCTCAAACTTTTTCGGTGTGGGCTCAATTTGTGGATGGAAATTGTGGATGTGCCTGGACATACCAGAACATGTCACGTGAGGCTTCATCACGGTGTTGCTGTGCGCCATGCGGCACCGCCGCAACGCGCGGAATTCCTCTGCACGTCTGTCTCAGTGTGCAGAAAAAGTGCTGATGTCCACGTCTTTTCACAATTCCTGTGCTAGTCAGATGACATCCCGGATAAAACACAGCATCCAGTTTGGAAATGAACAGCACATTCCACTGTTACAGGAGTTTTTGTCATGGAAAGAGGAGCGGAGGGTTCGCGCGTCGCAGCGGTGCCACATGGCTCACAGCAACGCCGTGATGAAGCCTCACGGGACATGTTCTGGCATGTCCAGGCACATCCACAATTTCTCGGATAATCACTCGATGGAAAAACCACCGACAGCTGTCTGAACGCCATCTCAAAGCCATCCTGTGAGACCAAAACGGAGGTGGTTTTGTCTCGCTCCAGTAGCGAATTCATCGTGACGCGCGAAGCCTCCGCTCGGCTTTCCATGACAAAATCTCTTGTTAAAAGTGAAATCTGCCGGAAAATGGTTGATGTCCAGCTCTTGTGATAACCAGAGAAATGGCACACGATGGTCATGGATCCAGACAGCCATCCATTTAGAAATGAATGGTCGTTCAGCCTGTCGATGGCGGCTTCGGAGCGCGGCACGCCCCACAGCCGCTGGGGGCCGTCCTTAAAGCGACAGTAACACTCCTTATTCTCTACCAAGCCCGTAACATTTTCACTGAAAGCCAGATAAATTTTTCTAATGATTTCCAGCTGCCAGTCTCTAACAGTTTCTGAAAAAATTCTGATGGAAAAAAAGCCCAAATCATTCCACCATTTCCTGGCAATGAAAAAATCGATGAGGGGGCTGGACCACTCCTCACTCAAAGCCTGCTCACAGGCGAATGACGCAACCGACAGGTGTGGAAAAACTCACGCATGCGCACGAGGGTTCAAGCTTGTCTGACGCAATCACACGTGATTCAAATCCATATGGTTTTTGAAAAAATAATAAGGTCGGATACTTTTCTAATAGACCTCGTCTCTATATGCAGTGAAAGTGTTGAGTATGTAGAGACATTCACCTATTTCATCAGTTACATTCTTGTCTCTGGCTCCTTGACCTTTGAAACTAAGAAATGCCTGAGCAGAACTCATGGAGTCCTGAAGTTGTTGCACAGGGTTATCTCTTGATGTCAATACAGGGGCCATTCTTGCTTTTATGACCCCCTGGGCGAACCCACCCTTCGGTCCCCCACGCACACACTCGCACATACACATTTGTTGTTGTTAGACCCCCTCACCTCCACCCACAAAGAAAAACCTTCTGCACAACCTGCAACTTTATTTCATGATTGATCTTTTACATTTGAATGTGTAGATCTAATGTTTGCTGTTTCATTTAGACTCAAAACAGTCATCCTACAGTGTATCCATAAAATATTCACAGACCCGCCTCCTGCTCCAAGTAAGTAAATTTCATCTATATAGCACTTTTCAAGATGCCAATGACAAGGTGCAATAAAAGCAATAAAATAAACAAGTGCACTGAGTTCACAGATCGTAAAGTGGAACTAATTTCCAGAGCTGAACCCCTCCCTTGCCCTTTTCCCCTTCTTCCACAACCTCTGGCTTCATCCACCTCGTGGTGGGGCAAGCCCAGCTCACAGCTTCTCCTCCACAGTGTGTCCCCCAGTCCTCTCTCCCCAGTGCACTCCCGTCTACCCTTGCCCTCCCAGATCAGGCCTATTCCCCGTGCTGCCATTGTACTACGATCGCCCACGATCCAAAAAAGTTCAAAAACAAGATGAAACAACTTAATTTGGCTTGCCTCCTAACAGGCTGGCATATAAAGTGCAGACCTGGCAACCCACCTAAGAATGAAAGAAAGGGACTGTGCTCTCGGCCAGACATAATCACAAACCGCAACACACACTGCTTCGGCTTCAAGGTTTTACCCAGGTGGAGCATGAGTAAATATGTTTCAAGCTGTAGTCACTATGAATATATCCTGTTTAAAGAAGTTTGAACATGATTGACGACATTTAGATTATGACTACCCAGAATACCACATACTATCAACAATTCTGGGAATAGGGATTACATTTTTAAACTGTTCAAAAATAGGATCCTGATTTCAAATCTGGTGCTGATGATGGCTGTAACTACTACGTATGTCAAGTTTATTCAAGACTGACAGAAATGGATCAAGAAGTTACTATGATGATTCAAAACATGCCTAGATTTGCTATTTGGGATTAACTGAGAAGGAATAGCACTGTTTGGAAGAGCCCCATATCTGACTGAGATCTGCTGTGTCCAGGTTTTTGTTCTTTTTTTTTTTTTTTTTCTGGTTGAGACCGTTTCTGCAAGTGCTTTCGTGGGTGTCCACCTGAGAGTGTGACCCCTTCTCAGTCAGCAACAAGCAGAGATGCCTGCATGAAAACCAGAGGGGGTGCCAAATCCCCACAACGTGACACAAGGTACAAATGAATGATAGAAAACTACATGGCACAACTGAAAAATCTGAGGTTTTTTGTGACCATATTGCCTATATCAAGATCTACCTATGTGCCAGTGTCTTTGCAGGAGAACAAAGGATCTGTTCTTGAGGGTCCTGTTGTTCCCCATCTGACTGTGTAGTTGTGGGATTTAGATGCTAACCAGTGAACCAAAGGCAACAAATGGATATCTCGACTTTGTGTCAAACTAATGGTTACTTAGTGAGACTCAGATGTCAAGGGCCACTTTTAATTGTTCTGTAACATTTTGGTCTTGTGGAGTCTTTCTTTGGACATGGTCCATCAGGCAGGTGCCTCAGTGTTGAAGGTCCCAGTAACTGGAGAAGGTCAGGTGGATATCAACATTTCACCTGACGATGGCAGTTACTTTTGAGCGGTGATGACCACTTGTCTGCCTGGCTGGTTACCATCTAGAAGTCAAGGCATATGACCGATGCAGCAGTGTGTGGCACCAACGTATCTCCTAGATCTGACCTGAATTGCTATGAAACGTCTGTTTGCTTCTTCTGAGCTTCTTCTATGCTGCATGTTTCCGGTACTGGATTGAACACTGCCCCCAGTGGCAAACGGTGAAGGCCACACAAAAGTCAACCAAGTCTATTTCGATGTGCAGTGACGTAGACATCAAAGGGAGCATTTATAGTGAAATGACAAGAAGAATGCTCACTTGATACATTGCAAAAAAGAGTCACCACCCTCTTTTCCCACTCTGCATCATCTGTAATCAGTTTGTCTCTCTGTTCAACTTTTACAAGAATTTCTTATGATAAAGTGCAGTATTTTATTTCTTGTAGTGCCTATGACTTTTCAAGCTGCTTCCCCTGCCACAGCAGTTATTCTGGACATGAAGGTGAAGCCCTTCTGTAATCCCTCAAAAGCAAATAGATGAAGTTTCATTCTGGACTTGGATATGGATATGTTTTCTGATCATACATCGATGGACCAGAATGGTCTTCGCCTTGTCTGCGACAGATTTCTCTGCATGTTTGCTGGGAGCTGAATGTGTTTGAGGGATTGACACCAAAATGTGTCATAATTAATCCTGGAAGATATCCTGCTATTTAGCTTGATGTAACTCAGCAGTGCACGATGATGACTCAATCTCTCCCCATCACCACTGCATGGCAACACCCCCCGTTCATGCGAATTGATTGGCCAGTACCTTCCCGTTTGGTGACTGAGTTGCTTCCTTAGCAAATAAGATATTTACAATATTTACAGAGGCTCAATGAGCAAAGCCTGTTGAATCTATGACAGCTGTGCTCACAAGCTGTGAGAGGGAGTGCATTAAAGTGAAGCAGGGGAAATGTAGATGCAAGGAATAAAGATGAAAAATAGATAAGATGGGATGGAGCATTGTTTTTGAGCCAACATGGACCCAGTTTCTCCAACAAAACACCAGTGGCAAAGAGAAAAGCATCTTGCAAACATAAGTTTGCATTATGGTGTACTTCTACAAAATAATTTTCATATTCAATATACCAGCACACCTTGGTGCTTTTTTGTGTGAGAGAACATGACAAAATCTCACTTTCTCATGATCTTTACACCCACAAATTCAGCAAGTCAGTTTGAGAATCATACCATTCATTTGCCTTAATAATGTCCTGTTTTTAAATGGCTGTAGTTTGGCATTTTGAGAAGTCTTAACAAGAAAAATCCTGTTGTTCAACACTGCATGCTGGATATTAGTCAGGCAAGGTTCAGTTAGTGCAGGGGTGGCCAAGTTCGGTCCTCGAGAGCCACCTTCCTGACACTCTTAGTTGCCTCCCTGCTCCAACACACCTGAATCCAATGAAAGACTCGTTAGCAGATTTTTAATGAGCCTTTCATTGGATTCAGGTGTGTTGGAGCAGGGAGACAACTAAGAGTGTCAGGAAGGTGGCTCTCGAGGACTGAACTTGGCCACCCCTGAGTTAGTGGAAGCAGGATTTTGCTCCGATTATGTGGATGCTTCATCAAACAAATATGAAACATGAAAGCTATGGGAATATAAATATCTTATTAGCCCCAACATGAGATGGCCCTGGTTATAATACATCTCTCTCTCTCTCTCTCTCTCTCTCTCTCTCTCTCTCTCTCTCTCTCTCTCTCTCTCTCTCTCTCTCTCTCTCTCTCTCTATATATATATATACAATAACATTCAGTCTGTATTTTTAAAATATGGAATGCAATGCTAAAGTACCTTCAGTCATATCAGTATGTAACACTGGTATACAAATATTTAAAAGTTGTCTGCTTCAGTAATGAAATTTATTATGGATTTTGGAATGTTGAATACAAATATGACAATAACAATGGCTAATTGGCTACTCTTTCCAAGATATTCAAGATATTACGTTTTGGGTCTACAACCCCAATTCCAATGATGTTGGGACGCTATGCAAAATGTAAATAAAAACAGAATACAATGATTTGCAAATCCTCTTCAACCTATATTCAATTGAATACACCACAAAGACAAGATGTTTAATGTTCAAACCGATAAACTTTATTCTTTTTATGCAAATGTTTGCTTATTTTGAAATGGATGTCTGCAACACCACGGACTACTGAACAAGTGAAGTCGTACACCAAGCAAGAATGGGAAAGAATTCCACCTACAAAGCTTCAACAATTGGTGTCCTCATTCCCAAATGTTTATTGAGTGTTGTTAGAAGGAAAGGTGATGTAACACAGTGGTAAACACAACACTGTCCCAGCTTTTTGAAATGTGTTGCAGGCATCCATTTCAAAATGAGCAAATATTTGCACAAAAACAATAAAGTTTATCAGTTTGAGCATTAGATATCTTCTCTTTGTGGTGTATTCAATTGAATATAGGTTGAGGAGGATTTGCAAATCATTGTATGCTGTTTTATTTACATTTCACACAATGTCCCAACTTCATTGGAATTGTGGTTGTACATATATTGTGTTAACAGTAGAGTTTTCATGAAAAATCATAAACATAGGTCTTTCATTATGTTTCTCTGACTTTGTATAATATTTCACCTGATCTCTTTTTGTAACACTTTAAAAATCAGCATAAGGTTTGTATATTAAGCCTTAGTAGCGTAGTAGGATTTCTTAAAACTACAGCCAATCAACAATTTCAAACAACATTTTCATACTCCGTGGGAGCCCCAAATTAGTATAATTTGACTATCTATATTTCAGAAGCATTTTGGCTGTAGACCAGTGTAATCAATGAAAGTGTGTAGAAAGAATGTGACCTTTAAACTCAATAAAATAGGTCAAGGTTAGCCATCTTTGAACTTGTCCAAGATTGTTCCCTGTGAATTTGAAGACCCTGGCAGTAATAGGAATGGACTTACGCTGAGCACAGTCAGAGGGATGATGGACATATGCAAAGTCTTGCAATACCCGATGGCCATATTTGGCTTCGGGTAAAAAATGCTTTTATTTGAAAATAATGGCAAAAAAGGTTACATCAATTAAAATAGAGTGATGCAAGAAACAGTCCAACCTAACCAACCATGGCTCCTCAGATCAGTTCTCCATATGCAGAACTTTCTGCACCATTGCTGTGTGGTTGAACCCTAATGACATGTTCTTAGTAACAAGGGGTGGTACAGAGTTCTGAGGATGATACAAGTGGATGTGGATGTCCTGTGCTGGTATGATTACACATGATCTGCGGTTGTGAGGCCAGTTGGATATACTGCCAAATTCTCTGAAATGCTTTTGGCGATGGCTTATGGTAGAGAAATGAACATTCATTTCATGGGCAACAGCTCTGGTGGACATTCCTGCAGTCAGCAGGCCAATTGTACACTCCCTCAAAACCTGTGAGATCTGTGGCATTGTGCTGTGATAAAACTGAACATTTCAGAGTGGCCTTTTATTGTGGCCAGCCTAAGGCACACCTGTGCAGTAATCATGCTGTCTCATCATCATCTTGATATGCCACACCTGTGAGGTGGGATTGATTATCTCGGCAAAGGAGAAGTGCTCACTAACACAGATTTAGACAGATTTATGAACAATATTTGTGAGAAATAGGTCTTTTGTGTATATAGAAAATGTTTTAGATCTTTGAGTTCAGTTCATGAGAAATGGGAGCAAAAACAAGTGTTGTGTTGTGTTATTGTGTTGTTTTTCTTCAGTGTAAATACCAGGAAATAAAAGGTGAAATTCTGAACTCTTGTCTCATATTCATCTTTTGATCTTAAACCCAAATGTCTTCAGTGAACAACAACAAAGGAATTGGCCTTGCTGTTTGGCATGTAAAAATCTAATTCAGGATTATTGGACAAACCTGTATTTTTCAGATGTCTTGCATTTGGGCTAATATGGTACTAATAATACAAATGTACCAATATTGACACTTTTCCTTCTTACACATTTCCTTCTTTCTCAGCTTCTGAGCAACATAAGAACTTGATTAAATGCACTCATCTTAACTTTTCATGGACAAACGAAACAATTAATGTACAAATTAGTATTTGCAACCACAAGAATAAGAATCTAGGTATATGCAATTGAATGTCTTCAAATGTTTGATAAACTAAGCCGTCAAATGCAATGTCATCACTTTTATTTTTCTTAAATTTAGGTAAATACAAGACAGATTCAGTGAATAAAAATATACACAGAAAATAGAGGAGAACTGACACCATGTGTGAACAGAGCTGTATCTGTGGTTATTGGCAGGATACAGTGTATTGGTACCCAGCAGGTATTGTGCAATTGTGTGTTCCAGCCACAGACCTGAGAGCCCTTGGTTTTCACTCTGATTGTCAGATCATCCACCTCCAGGTTATACCTCGCCTTTCACCCAATTACTACTGGAATATTCTCCATATTCTCCAAAAACAAAAACAACTCTTAATCACAGCCAATTTCGAATTAACATATTTTCACATTACAAACACGCTTGCTGTGTTGCATATGCTGTGAAGTAGGCTCGAGTAAGTACTGAAAGGCATATATTGGAGGTATGATTCAGTTCTAATAGTCCTCAATTGGGTTGTGTGTCCACATCAAACAAGAAGTGGAGATGTCGGAACGTCACTACGGCACAGAGGACTCGAGTGCGGTGATTGATTATAATAGACAGATTGTTGGCAAAGTGCATGAACAGACACAGGGATGCCAGAAAGTGTTCTTGTCCTCACTGCCATGTATTCTTTTCAAGATTGCAGCTTTGCTATGTTGGCCTTTACAAAAAGTCTTATTAAATGTCCTTTGCTTTTTGTCTTTCAGTGGAAGGCTGCACAGATTGGTCGGTGGACTACCTGAAATACAAAGTGCTTCTGGGGGAACCTGTGCGGATCAAGTGTGCTTTATTCTATGGATATATCCGAGCCAATTACACCCATGCACAAAGCGCCGGACTCAGTCTCATGTGGTACAAAAGTGCAGGACATGGGGATTTTGAGGAGCCCATCAGTTTTGATGGCATGAGGATGAGCAAGGAGGAGGATGCCATATGGTTTCGACCAGCAGAATTGGACGACGTGGGGTACTATTCCTGTGTGTTAAGGTATGTTTCGTCACTTTTTCCGGAACACTGATTTCTCCACATAACTAGTTCCACTGCTATCGATGTAAGGTCATTATGTTCTTGTGTGTACACGTTCTAGTGAACATGACAATGAAAGATAAATATAGTGACAGTGTAGGTAGCCCTGAAGAAGTAATTGTGACGATTAGATTATGGGGAAATTTTTGTGCATAAAGTTGTGTGCTATTTTAACAACTATATCTCGCATCACTTAATTTTCACTTCATGTGGAACACGTTTGAATGAGTTTCTGGCATAGTAAATTGGAAGATTCATTTTCTCAGCACTGCTCAGCAGTGGAAATTTTATATTTATATCATGGATGCCTTGTTTGGAGTAGATGGTCCATGATGATTGTCAATGTTATGTTTATAATTTCACATAGAAAAAGACCCGTATTTTAGATTCAGCAATACCTGACCAGTACTAAGGACTGGAACATTATTATTATTATTATTATTATTATTATTATTACTGGTACATCATTAGGATCAGATGGTACAGAAGGTGTCACTGCTTTATTTACATTAATTTCAATAACTGAAGGTTATTACTTCTGAGACTCTTGATATTGACATCATTGTTTGCATTTATGAAGTGCAAGTTAATTTGTTTTTGGGGGCTTTCTGTGCTAAAATGTGTAGTTTTTTTAAGCCACTACAATCTCAACTACAGTATTTTCTGGAGTATAAGTCGCACCTGTCAAAATTTTTTTCTTGAAGAGGGGTAAAAGCCTTGTATAAGCTCGCAATGTCCCGTTACATCTCACTTTATCTCCAGGCAGGCAAACTCTTTTTCATATCCTGGATTAATTTGTTTCTGTATGTGGCTTTAAAACTGGATGCCAATTAGGTGCCACTACAGCCACCAGGCTGCTCTGAGCCAAGCAGAAGACACATTGCTGGAATGGAACATCAACTGTTTAACATACAAATGCAGAGTCACTTCCATCACTCACACTTCACTTCACTTAAAGGAGATTTTGTAATGAAAGATGTGCAGACGGATTGGCGCACCACCACAGGAAAAACACCTCTGTGTTGATAACCATTTGTAAAAACCAGGCGGCTTTTGATGGCTTTCAGTAGAGTGAGTATCTGAGAAATTTAACAGCTGGACATATTCCAACTTGTCCTTAAGGCTTCCAACGGAGGTGTTTTTCCTGTGGCGGCGCGCCGCGCCGGCTGCCTGACGACACACCAATCTGTCCGCACGTCTTCCATTACAAAATCTCCTTTAAACAGTGGAATGTCCGGATAAACTGCTGATCCCGACCTCTTCTGAAAGTTCTCTGTTCTCTCACGACGTCCTGGGTCAACAGAGGCTTAAATTTGGAGGTTTTCAGCTCAAAACAGGTTGACGACGGCGCCTCGGAGCGCGGCACAACGTCCCGCTCCATGGGAAGTCCTTAAAGCGACAGTAACACTCCATAATCTCTCATCAGCCGTTAAAATTTTCACCGAAACCAGCTGAATTTCTTGAATCATGTCCACTTCGATCTGCCTCACAGGTTCTGAAAACATTTTGATAAAGCAAAGTGCCAGTCTCTCAGCAAGTTGTTAGACAAAGGAATTCCGACGGGAGGGGTGGACCACTCCTCACTCAAAGCCTGCCCACAGGCGAATGACGTAACCGACACGCGTGAAAAAACTCTCGCCTGCCCACCAGGGTTCAAGCTTGTCTGATGTAATCGCACGTGATTCAAAATTCAAATCCATATAGTTTTTGAAAAAAATAAAAAGGTCCGATACTTTTCTCACAGACCTCGTATGTATATATAGACACTCAACAAAACACTCAACAAAAATATAAACGCAACACTTTTGGTTTTGCTCCCATTTTGTATGAGATGGACTCAAAGATCTAAAACTTTTTCCACATACACAATATCACCATTTCTCTCAAATATTGTTCACAAACCAGTCGAAATCTGTGATAGTGAGCACTTCTCCTTTGCTGAGATAATCCATCCCACCTCACAGGTGTGCCATACCAAGATGCTGATTAGACACCATGATTAGTGCACAGGTGTGCCTTAGACTGCCCACAATAAAAGGCCATTCTGAAAGGTGCAGTTTTATCACACAGCACAATGCCACAGATGTCGCAAGATTTGAGGGAGCGTGCAATTGGCATGCTGACAGCAGGAATGTCAACCAGAGTTGTTGCTCGTGTATTGAATGTTCATGTCTCTACCATAAGCCGTCTCCAAAGTCGTTTCAGAGAATTTGGCAGTACATCCAACCAGCCTCACGACCGCAGACCACGTGTAACCACACCAGCCCAGGACCTCCACATCCAGCATGTTCACCTCCAAGATCATCTGAGACCAGCCACTCGGACAACTGCTGAAACAATCGGTTTGCATAACCAAAGAATTTCTGCACAAACTGTCAGAAACCGTCTCAGGGAAGCTCATCTGCATGCTCGTTGTCCTCATCGGGGTCTCGACCTGACTCCAGTTTGTCGTCGTAACCGACTTGAGTGGGCAAATGCTCACATTCGCTGGTGTTTGGCACGTTGGAGAGGTGTTCTCTTCACGGATGATGCGAAGGAGATGTGTTGCACTGCATGAGGTAAATGGTGGTCACACCAGATACTGACTGGTATCCCCCCCAATAAAACAAAACTGCACCTTTCAGAGTGGCCTTTTATTGTGGGCAGTCTAAGGCACACCTGTGCACTAATCATGGTGTCTAATCAGCATCTTGATATGGCACACCTGTGAGGTGGGATGGATTATCTCAGCAAAGGAGAAGTGCTCACTATCACAGATTTAGACTGGTTTGTGAACAATATTTGAGGGAAATGGTGATATTGTGTATGTGGAAAAAGTTTTAGATCTTTGAGTTCATCTCATACAAAATGGGAGCAAAACCAAAAGTGTTGCGTTTATATTTTTGTTGAGTATATATATATGCCCTTTATTGTGTCATCTGTGTATCTCTAATATATTCGCCTCTGTATGTTTATATTGGTGTTGTAGGATAAACTCAATGACATTTTAATGGCATCCAAAGGATATAATGCGTGTGCACATGCATGAGCTTCTGAAAAATGTGGAAGTTACCATCGACTGCAGGATGTGTGTGCACACTGATGTCTGCGAGATGTCTTGTGTTATCAGGTTGTGAAAACAGCATTTTCCGTTTTTGAAGTGTTTTTCAGTAGCTTTTACATAATATATGATAGACATGTTAGATTTACACGGAAATTAATCTGTTTTGTAGCAGATTCTGCCATGTTGCATTAGAAGCCAGAGAGAGACCAGACGCCACGGTGCCTCTCTACTGTGACTGGGTGTCACTCCCCCCCCCAAAAAAAGACAGATATGCAAGATTGTTAGTTTCTCAAACCTGTAATCTAGGTCAGGAAGAAGTTCAGGATGGTCTCGTCTATACTTCTTCTGCTTGGATAGGACATCTTCGGATTATGGCACAATTGTAGAAATGATGATTGATGTGATATTTATTGCAGCCTCCATAACAACTAAATTTGTGGCACGTCCCTGGCAAGGCTGCCTTTGACGGTTCCTGACTTGCTCTGACTGCTGAAGCACTGCCAAAGATAAACGGGAGCCATAGTGTACAAGCAACCCCTGACAATGCTCGTTACCGTATTCTTCCCTTGTTCCATTCCACGGGTGTATGCAGTCAAGGCATTGTTTAGGGCATTCCTCTGGTGCCTGGTTCACTTGTCCTCACCATCAAGTCTGTCATTAGCACTCTTAAGCTGCAAGTTGAACATTTCCATTGTTAGTCATAAGCAATTATATATACTTTCCTGTTCAGATACTGTATAATGTGAGCGGCATGGTCATAACTGGTAGTCAACTCAACTCCTTATTGGACAGGCCCTATATTTTTAACAAGCTGTTTATTTGCTTGCAGAATTTTTCTCAGGTTAGTTATCAGTGAGGTATACCACACAGGTAAAAGCAGATCAGACAAAAATGATTAATCCTCTGTACCCACCCACCGCTATTTGTGTAAAGGGCCTTTCACACCGCATGCTTGGAAGTGTCAGAGGCATCACAAATCGGTCTAAAAAGCATTATTTTCAATGAAACACATAGCTTTTTACAGGCGTTAGAAGTGTCGCGTCAAATGCTGAGCTAAACGGATGCTTCTACCAGGAGTGTGCGCATTCCTGCTTGTCAACAGAATGAGGTTCAAAGTTCAACCCAATCCAACTTTTGGCGCTCTGAACTGTGACAAAGCTTCGCACTGTCCAATAGAAATGTGTCAGGTTCAAACATGGAAGACTCGTGGAAGAAACTACTGATCTCTACAAAACAGAACCGTGTCACAGGACTGCTCATTTATACAGAGCATTTTTCTGATGAAAAATCCTTGCAAATGTTTTTAACCCAAAAATTAATTTGATTGTGAAATCAAATTGCTATATTAAAGCTTTTTCTTGGTTCATCGACACATATACAACATGGCGATCATTCAGCTTTCCTCTGGAAAAAAAATCAGAGTGAAAATCTCCACCCCCTGCTGCATGCGTCGCGTCAGGGCGTAGGGAGGCGTTGACACAACGTGACTGACGACACATTGGGAGTTGTTGCCTGACGCGTATAAAGCATGCAATGTGAAAGACCCTTTAGTTACTAGTTTCCATAAATACAGCATGTTTATAATACACTGTGTAAAAAAAAAAAAAAGGCAAAACTTTATTGAAGTGAAGAGGACCTAACAAACAGAAAACACATTAACTCACTTCTTTGAGTGACTTTACTGGAAGCCCCATTACTTCCAGGCAGTGCTTGTAATTGGTTCAAGCCCACACTTCTGGTTTAGCTGGCCAACCTTCGGATAATCGTGTCAGCAGCGTCCACATTGTTCTCTCTCCTGGTCTGTCTGGGAACCGACACTTTCAGGGATGGTCCAAGGATGTAGTGCATCAACTTTGTCATTCAGCTGTTCTATACTGTGAATGATGTCATTCTGCTTCTCCTGGAACACAAAATGTATATACAATAGATCCACATGTTACAACCTTAATACAGAGGTTCCCACTTTTTTATTAAATCCTATGCTTCACAAATGATTAAGCCAATGCTGTTGACCTTTCATCATGAGCACGGACAAATCTGAGAATGAACTGAGTGATGAAAGTGAGCTATGGAAAAAAAACAAAAAAAAAACTTGAAAGATCTTGACAAGGCCCTGGCGGGGTCTGGTGGTTGTCCCCCAGAAAAATGTGAAATCTCAAATGCATTCTGGTGCTTACTCAGGTCTATTCCAAAAGAATCTCAAAAAATTAATTTTTTTGTTGGCACAGGTCAGTTTTTCCACCCCAGATAAAGTGGTAAACCTCAGTAGTACAGCATAGAAGTCCTTCTGTTAAAAGTGTATGGTACCATAGACAGTATGCACACACTATGCAAATGAAACATTATGCAAGGGACAGAATTTTTTATAAAAGAAATTCTGAAACTTTATATCGGCAATAAATAAATATGTTTATTGAGTAACAGGGCCTGTAAATTATTTCTTTAAGGAAGGAAAGTTAGCATATACAACTTCATTACTGACAGATTTTACTCTATTTTCAAATTATATCCCAAATAGAACAGAGTATTTCTTGCCAGAAATGTTTGAATATTTTGCTTGCTGAACATGAATTTTAGAATCTACTGGCACAAGACACTATACAATCTTATTTAACCATTATAGTACAAACCTCGGGATAATCGGGCTGATGTGAAGCAACTGCAGGCACACACTCAACACACTGATCAGATGGAGGATTCACTGATTCAACAACTCTTATGGCAGCTGGCGTGGTTGCTGTTGGGGGGAAGAACAAGCAATAATCCAAAAATATTATCACAAGCTTATCTTCATAAAGTCTCTTTCTGGGCACTAACATTACTTAAATTTCAAATGCGTCAACACCTAATAAAAGAGAGTATATATTTTAGTCATGTTTTAGTCAAAATATTAATTAGGCCTGTGCCTCTCTGTGGCTAACGTTAGCTCTGTGCTAGTCAAAAATCTGTTGGTTTGGTTCCTATTAATCCATGGCTGGCATAATCAAGCTTCAAGCAAGTTTTGTTATTTCTGGCTAAAACGAATTTGTGCTCACATCAGGTTCCGTTACCTTCTTTTGATAGTCACAGCGTCGATATCACGGCACAAAAGCCCACCCATTTGAAGCTAGCTGCTACCTCACTGTAGCTATGTGGTGGTTCTTTGTGAGAAATCCCAGTCGACGAGTGTCCAGCGTTCGTCTCCTCTTCTGCTCTCAGTGGTCTCTTAATCACAGTATAGACTGAACAGGCAAATTAACTTCTTCTTCTTCTTCTTATGGATTTCCAGCAGGCTGCGCGCCAGTCAGCGCATTGCTGCCTTTCACTGGCAGACCATGACTACTGCACTCTACTCACAGACTATGCTGCAAGCCAGAGCTAAACACAAAATCCATAAGGGCTTTGTAGACCTCTTGCTGACGTGCAGACGGATCAAGCAGCACTTTAATAGAAACAGACTCAAACCCAAGATCAAAAAGATGTGAGAAAAGAACTCTCCTCTGCTCAGAAAATCTTTTACACTCCATCAGAACATGAGGGATAGTCTCTTTCTTTGTGCAGGTTTCACACAATCCATTGTGGTGTTTACCAATTAGACATAGGTCATCCGCCAGTCCACAGTGTCCCAACCTCAGTCTTGTTAACAGTACTTGCTCCCTTCTGTTATTCCCCCGGGTTGGGCAGTCACCAAAAACAGACTTCTGCACACTATAAAAATGTCTACCCTTATTTCCATTGTCCCAATCCTTCTGCCATTGAGCCCACACTACTTTTTTAATCATGGCTTTATGTTCAGAGCTGCTATGAGCCACCTCAAGATCTACAGTGTCACGTCTTAAAGCATTCTTTGCAACCTGATCCACAATTTCATTACCCCTAACCCCCACATGTGCCGGGACCCACATGAAGCACACAGCTGACCCTCCCTTCTCCACTCTGAGCAAAGCAGTCAGCACCTCAACCACCAGATCAGGCCTACACCGGGAAGAGGCCGACTCCAAGGACTGCAACACAGCAGCTGAGTCAGAGCAGATGACAACCCTCTCCAGTCTCACTTCTTCCACCCATTCAAGAGCCCACACCATAGCCAAAATTTCAGCTGTAAATACTCCTACTCCATCAGGAAGTCGTCTGCCAAGACCCAGAGACAGAGCAGGAATAAAAATCCCAAATCCCCCTCTCCGGCTAGTGGGGTCAACGGACCCATCAGTAAACAATTGCAGATACCCATCCCAATTGTTCTGCATAGCCTCCCTCACCACAGTTACAGGACATATTCCCCCCTCCTCTTTAAGGCAATCTTTCACAGTCCAGTCCACTTCCACTTGAGGGAGTAGCCAAGTAGGAACCGCTGGCCAGACAACTACTGGAGCTGTATCCCTCTGACTGAGCTCTGGCAACTCACCCTTCATTTCTAAGATAAAGGTTTTCCCCCGCTCTCTTCCTCCCATGAGTCCTGAAGGAGTCTCCCCCCACGGTGGTCACCCCTCTGACCCAGGGCTGTGCCTACAAACTGGAATGCTAGCTTAAGCCGTCTCTTTTGAAGGGGCATCTCTCCCACTTCAACTAGGAGGACTGGCACAGAGGTTGTTCTGAATGCACCACAGCACACTCGAAGTGCTTTTGCTTGGATCACATCTAATTTTGCCAACGTTGTTTTAGCTGCATTTCCATACACAAGACAACCATAATCCAAAAATGAGCGAATCGTAGCTCTATAAATCATGAGTAGTGTAGCTTTATCAGCTCCCCAGTCGCTGCCAGAAAGGCACCGCAATACATTTATTACTCTACTGCATTTATCTACCACCTTCTCAATGTGAGTTTTGAAAGTCCCCCTCTCATCAAAATAGACCCCTAAATACTTAAAAGATTTAACCCTTTCCAAATTTAAACCATATAATTGCAAACTTGCATTGCCCAAATTTCTCTTCCTCCCAAACACTACAAACTTTGACTTTTCCACAGATATTTTAAAACCCCACCTACTTCCCACTCCACAGGCAAATTAACTTGTGGAACACAAACTTTTATTTGCTAAAACAGAACGGAGTTGAGTGCTGCAACTCAACTAAGTCTTCTTCCTCTGCTCTGTTAAACAGCGGGTTTTAACCCAACTCGGTGCACTACTGCCACCAACTGGTGCGTGAGCAGCACTGCAAGCAACTGTGAAGCAGCAAGCATATTGTTAACAAAATAATTTAATAGTAAATAGATCTATGTACAAAAACTACTTTAAATAAAATGAATTCATTTGAATTGTATCCTCTGATAATGTTGGTCAAACATGTTTTAAAATAAAGCACTATAGTGTTTCAGATGTTCTGACCCAATTATTACAGTAGTTTTGTGAGACAGCATTTCTCTGAGCTGATAAACCTGCTCTGGCTTTACCTTTAACCATGAAGGAACCAAACACTTATGCTAGAAATTTGTTAACTTAATTGGCAATACTTGAATGTATAATGTGATTACAGGAAATTATACACAATGATCACTGATGCTTTTTTATTTATTTATTTGTTTATTTTACCAGAATGAGTATGTTGCATTTTACATACAGAAATGATTGTATCCAGGTCTTACAATTATATTGTGTACAAATGTACATGTTTTACCCTGGATAATTATAATATCATGCCTCACTGCAAACATGAATTAAGCAGCTGATATTAAAGGAATCAGAAAGCAAGAAATATGTTGTAACAATTATGTGGTAACAATTCCCACCAAACACTGTTTGACTGTGACATGAAGTCATCCTCAAATGAGGCCTGAGTGAAACACTAAACCCTGGACAAATGTTCATTCTGGAAATGTGAAATCTAGTTGATTTCTGCCACTGTAACGTGTGTGACTGTTATATTCATCTCATGTTCAGCATGTTTGTTTAAAAACATGTTTGAACTGCAAGTTGTGAAGTGACCAGTAAAAAATATTATTTGTCTGTGAGTTGTTTTATTTAAATGTCAATGCTTCCTGCTCATGCATGTTGAAAACATTATTTTGTAAATCAGTTTTTAATAACTTTAACGTATTTTTCCTTATTTACAAAAATGCTAAAGATAGCCTTTTTTTAAATTTGGCAAAATGTATGTAACTCAGGTCTGTGGGACGTCTGGATAATAAGATACCATTGCAATCTGTTTCCATAAAAAACATATTTTGGTAGCTGACAATCACAGTCTGTAGTGATGTAAATTATTTTGCAAAAATTAATATTCCGTTTAACAGAGTGCATGTTTATGCAAGTTGCACCAAGACATGTTTCGGAGTTAGCTCTGTCAGTTGATTACAGTAATCTTGAAATTATACAGTATATTCAGTAGGCCTGAATAAATCATAAATCGACAAATTCTTGGTTATGGTAGAGTGCTTAAATTATTTCCTATTGTTCATTCTACCTATGTTTGCACACATAATTTAAATGGAGTCCAACATTAACTTTCTGTATGCCGTAAATGATATTTAATGTTTTCCTATAATGTGAAATTTTACACACACACACACACATATATATATATATATATATATATATATACACACACACACACTTTTATTTAGAGGCAAGCGTTACACATACAACATGAACATTATGTGAATGTTGAACATTAAGCATACATTCTATGAACATTTGATTGATTTTTGCAAATGTTTCCTTACATGTTTGTCTAATGTTTGCTTCCATGCAAACATTAGACAAACATCACAAACATTATATGAATGTTCGCAAACTTGCTGAACAGTAAATGAACATTCTATGAACGTTCAGTTGATGTTCGCAAATTTTTGCCTCCAGGCAAACATTAGACAAACATCACAAACATTACATGAACGTTCACAAACTTGCTGAACAGTAAACAAACATTCTATGAACATTTGTTTGATGTTTGCAAATGTTCGCTTCCGGGTGGGCTCGAGGCGCCCTGTGGGGGGTGCTCTGGGAGTACAGGGTCCGGGGTCCTTTGTTAAGGGCTATCCGGTCCCTGTACGACCGCAACAGGAGCTTGGTTCGCATTGCCGGTAGTTAGTCAAACCTGTTTCCAGTGCACATCGGCCTCCGCCAGGGCTGCCCTTTGTCACCGGTTCTATTCATTACCTTTATGAACAGAATTTCTAGGCTCAGTCAGGGTGTAGAGGTGGTCTGGTTTGGGAACCACAGAATCTCATCTCTGCTGTTTGCGGATGATGTGGTTCTCTTGGGTTCATCAAATCAGGACATTCAACGTGCACTGGAGCCGTATGCAGCCGAGTGTGAAGCATCTGGGATGAAAATCAGCACCTCCAATTCTGAGGCCATGGTTCTCGACCGGAAAAAGGTGCTTTGCCCTCTTCAGGTCGGTGGAGTGTCCTTGCCTCAAGTGGAGGAGTTTAAGTATCTCAGGGTCTTGTTCACGAGAGAGGGATAGATGGAGCGTGAGATCAACAGACAGATCGGTGCAGCATCTGCAGTGATGTGGTCACTGTGTCGGACCGTTGTGGTGAAGAGAGAGCTGAGCAGGGGGCAAAGCTCTCGATTTACGATCCGACCCTCAACTATGGTCATGAGATTTGGCTCATTACCGAAAGAACAAGATCGCGAGTACAAGCAGCTGAGATGAGTTTCCTCTGCAGGGTGGCTCCTCATCCCTTAGAGATAGGATGAGGAGCTCGGTGACTCGGGAGGAGCTCGGAGTCGAGCTGCTGCTCCTCCATGTCGAAAGGAGCCAGCTGAGGTGGCTCGGGCATCTTTTTCGGATGCCCCCTGGACGCCTCGCTGGAGAGGTGTTCCAGGCATGTCCCATTGGGAGGATGCCCCGGGGAAGATCCAGGACACACTGGAGGGACTACATCTCGCAGCTGGCTTGGGAACGCCTGGGGGTTCCCCTGGAGGAGCTGGGGTAGGTGTGTGTGGATCGGGAGGTCTGGGCGGCTTTGCTTGAACTGCTGTCCCCGTGACCCGATGAAGCGGAAGAAAATGTATGGATGAATGGAGATACAGTGATGAAAATAAGTATGTGACCCCCTGTCAGTTTTGCAGGTTTTCCCACCTACAAAGAATGGAGAGGGCTGTAATTTTTATCGTAGGTACACTTCAACTGTGAGAGACAGAATCAAAAAAAAAAAAAAAAAAAAATCCAGAAAATCACATTGTATGATTTTTAAATAATTAATTTGCATTTTATTGCATAAAATAAGCATTTGACCCCCTACCAACCAGCAAGAATTCTGGCTCTCACAGACCTGTTAATTTTTCTTTAAGAAGCCCTCTTATTCTGCACTCTTTACCTGTATTAATTGCACCTGTTTGAACTTGTTACCTGTATAAAAGACACCTGTTCACACACTCAATCAATCACACTCCAACCTGTCCACCATAGGCAAGACCAAAGAGCTGTCACCAGGGACAAAACTGTAGACCTGCACAAGGCTGGGACTACAGGACAACAGGCAAGCAGCTTGGTAGAAGACAACAACTGTTATGATTATTTATTAGAAAGTGGAAGAAACACAAGAAGTTCACCAGTGACCATCTCGATGATCCAGAGGAGGCATGGGAGAAGGTCATGTGGTCAGATGAGACCAAAAAAGAGCTTTTTGGAATCAACTCCACTTACCATGTTTAGAGGATGAGAACAACCCCAAGAAAACCATCCCAACCGTGAAGCATAGGGGTGAAAACGTCATACTCTGGGGGTGCTCTTCTGCAAAGGGGACAGGATGACTGCACCGTATTGAAGGGAGGATGGATGGGGTCATGTATTGCGAGATTTTGGCAAACAACCTCCTTCCCTCAGAAAGAGCTTTGAAGATGGGTCATGTCTGGGTCTTCCAGCATGACAATGACCCCAAGCACACAGCCAGGGCAACTAAAGAGGGGCTCCGTAAGAAGCATTTCAAGGTCCTGGAGTGGCCTGGCCAGTCTCCAGACCTGAACTCAATAGAAAATCTTTAGAGGGAGCTGAAACTCCAAACTTGAAAGATTTTGAGAAGATCTGTATGGAGGAGTGGACCAAAATCCCTGATGCAGTGTTTGAAAACTTGGTCAAGAACTACAGGAAACGTCTGACCTCTGTAATGGCAGACAAATGATTCTGTATCAGTTGTTAAGCTCTGTTTTTCTCGGGGGTCAAATACTTATTTCATGCAATAAAATGCAAATTAATTATTTAAAAATCATACAATGTGATTTACTGGATTTTTTTTTATTTTTTAGATTCTGTCTCTCACAATTGAAGTGTACCTACGATAAAAATTACAGACCTCTCCATTCTTTGTTGGTGGGAAAACCTGCAAAACTGACAAGGGGTCAAATACTTATTTTCCCCACTTTGTGTGTGTGTGTGTGTGTGTGTGTGTGTGTGTGTGTGTGTGTGTGTGTGTGTGTAAAACAATATAACACCAGCCCAGTGTCTGCAGCAGGACAAAGTTTGTATTTATGAATACCTCATGCAGACAAGATGCTGGAACATGATATTTGCATACATTTATATATTAATAAGGAAAATATTGGCAGGACATCCAGAGGGCCTTTTGTTCTTTTTTTCTGACCTCAGCTTTGGCATGCTTCCACCTATATTAAAGAAACTCTACTGTTTTTGCACTTATTTTACAGTTATGCGGCACAGTGGGGGTGAAAAGCACTAAAGCCATTTCTGGACCCCCATGGGCACAAATAAAGCTCTGTTATAGTTCTCCCCTGTTGATTTCTAATGAAGCCTCTCTTCTTTAGCCAACGGAACACTGGTCCAAAGACCACAGAGTATCATCCAACAATACGGGGCCCCTTTGCTTCACTTTTTATGCTAAATTATTTCTGTATTTTCCTCTTGAGGGCAGCAAGCCATTAGACACGATTAGTAAATCCATAACTCTCTGGGCCTCACATGTCCCTCTTCTGAAATGGAATGGAGTGCGCACTGAGATAAAAGAGAACAGACAGTGATTCAGCACAAGATTAAGTGACAGGAAAATGAATAAATGCTTGGAACAGCTACATGATTGGTGATTTTGATAATGCAATGAAATGTTTGAATTTGCAGCAGACCCCCACTATAGGACAAGTAAATCCAACATAAATCCTGAGGACTATTGTCTCAGTGCTTATCCCTTGGACACCACAGCTTTATGCGGATGAGCATCTACAAAGTCTCTTTGAATAGGATGCCAGGCTGTCACAGGTTACCTGACCAACCAAGGTCAGTGCGGAGCGTTGCGGCAGCTGCGAGCCGACGCTGCAATCCGCCTGCACGTCTTTCATTAAAAAAATCTCCTTTAACAGTGGAATATCCAGATAAAATGCTGAAACCGACTTCTTCTGAAACTTCTCTGTTCTCTCACGACGTCCTGGATCAATAAAGCCTGAAATGTGGAGGTTTTAAGCTTGAAACAGGCTGATGACGCCGCCTGAGAGCGCTGCGTGACGTCTCGCACTGTGAAAAGTCCTTAAAGCGACAGAATCACCTCAAAATCTCTCATCAGCTGTTAAAATTTTCACTGAAGACCAGCTTAATTTTTCGAACCATGTCCACTTCGATGTGTCTCACAGGTTTAGAAAAAACTTTGATCAAACAAAGTGCCAGTCTCTCAGCAACTTCTCAGACAAAGGAATTCCGACGAGGGGCTGGACGACTCCTCCCACAAGGAGTGCTCACAGTCGAATGACGTCACCAACAGGCGTGGAAAAACTCACGCATGCGCACGAGGGTTCAAGCATGTCTGACGTAAAAACATATGAAAGAAATCCATATAGTTTTTGAAAAAAATAAAAAGGACCTATACTTTACGGACAGCCCTCGTATATACAAATGAGATTAACTTCTCTATGATATACTCCATATTCTGGTGTAGTGTTTTCAGATTTGTTTCAACTTGGTCCACAAATTATTGAATAATCTTACTTTCACACTGGTTGGTGTGGCTGTTTTATTTTATTTATTTTATTTCACATTTTCACTGAGATGCGCTGCATTAAAGCGGCACCACAAGTTGGTTTAATAGCCGTCTTTAATATTAATATCTTTAATATGATTCGAGCGTGTGAAGCTCTTACTCTCACCCCTGATTATGTTCCATCTTTTATCCTCTGGGGCCGATGCCGTCGTATACGACGGCTAAGACCAAGCTTTACTAAATTATAAATAACTTTTTAATGATATGAGATAGAAACTTACTTTTTTTACTGAAAAGCTAACTCTGCGGACTTTTGAGCCACTCCTCATAGAAGTTGTGTGATGACGTGCGCAATGTGAGTGTCCAGGGCAGGGCAGATTTACCTCACGTGAAAAGCCAAAGATCGTTTTCAGGAGTGATATGTTACTAGTTGGCCCATTTGAATAGTCCCCTGGGTGCTCCAATGAGTACATACTGTTGGGCTCCAGTGCGCCCTGCACCATTACGCACAGCGATCAGTGAAAGCAGACGGAGAGCCTCTGATGACAATCTCACGTGCTTAAACAAAGACTAGTTTGCATGTGAATGTTACTGGATAACTCTGTTGCTTTCTCTGCATAAAACACTGTTTACCATATCAATGGAGCGAAGGGGAGGGCCGCTCCTCAGATTGTAAGGAGCCAAAGTGGGCCAATGTGTGAATGAAAGCTGCTTTAGGAGCAGCACAGAACAGTCCAAAACACAGTAGAAGTAGAAGTTTGTGATGTAACCTTTGTGTAATATCACAAATTCTCATTTTCTGCTGGGGGGTCATCATGGAAAATTGACCCTGTAATGTACTGATGAGGCACAGTAGGACTATGTTACTATTTTCCCATGATGTGATTTCAGGAACTGGTTTTATTTTATGAATTCTGTATAATCAAAACCTGTTGATGGTTCCTCGGACCCGTTTTAAAACTCGTGGGGACAGATCTTTTAAAGTGGTGGCGCCTAGCCTCTGGAATGAGCTTCCCTGTGCCCTTCGTTCTCTGGATTGTATAGATACTTTTAGAAGGCAACTAAAGATGCATTTCTTTAAGTTAGCTTTTTAGCCTAATATTGTATTTTATTGTTTTCGTATGTTATTTTTAGATTATTTTTGTATGCCATGTGCAGCGCTTTGTGACCCTGGTCTGTGAAAGGTGCTTTATAAATAAAGCTTACTTACTTACTTACTTACTTACTTACTTAATAGCAGAGAGAAATTGATTTAAGATGAAGACAAAAAAAACCGCATAGACCATTTTGTATATATTGTTCAAAATGTGCATTTCTGTTTATTGTTTGAACCTTTTTGTTGCACAGTCTTTCACACAAGACCTCTAATTACCTTTATAAAGTGTCAAAACAGTTGTTTATTATAGTTTGCTGTGTGTTTTGAATAAATGTGTGTGAAAAATGATTGCTGCTTTACTTTTTCCTTTCTTATTTCTGATTGTAAACCTTTATTACACTTATAAAACACAACAAAAGCATAAATATTATGAAAGCACAGGTTGTCCTGAAACAAAGAGACATAAAACTTGATTGTGGGATGCAGGGAGAGCTGTTAACAGCCAAAATAAAACATTTATGCCAAGCGAGTGAACTGTACAAAAAATGACCTCGGACCCCATTAAGTTGATTTCATAATGAAATGTATTAAGGATCAGACTAGTATCTCATGTTGTGGCAGACATAGTGTGTTTGGTAAACTGATGGTATTATTTTCTATCTTCAAAAAGATAATGACTTCAGTGGTTGGGATAGTATGAACAAAATTCATAACTCCAGGTGAACTCTTCACAACATCTGGACTGGGACTAACAAATTCATTCAAGCCTACCATATAAATAGTCTGATCCTCTTCTGTATTTGTTTTGGCAAATAGTGGCTGTACAAATGTGGGACTGATTTTGAATAAATGTAACAGCACAGTAATAGCATGAAAAATGCAGATTTATGGTGAAACTCATTTGAAAACATTGATCATGTCCATCGATTTCTATTTATGCCTGGATGTTAGACGCTAACCAAGATGGCAGCGCTCTGGCAGCAGCCAGCGAATGAGCGGATCAGCTCAGTCCTCCATCTAGTGAGTAAATAGAAATCGATGCTCTAAACCTACACCTCTTCCATTTGCAGTTATGGCAGAAGACTGTTCAGCCCTGACAGATACCTCTCCTATTCTGTCACGGTGGGCCAGCTACTTTGATCAGTTATATGAGGTTATATGAGTCACTCAACTCGGCACAGAACACACACAGAAGCAAAAGCTATATACAGTGTATGCACACCAAAATGTGTTTGCTGGTTCTTCTGCAACATACACTTCTACCCAGCCTAGTCCCATCCTTTTTTTCATGCCCCCATCATAAAAAGCACCCCATTTTCATGACTTTTTTTATTTTGAATTTTATAATCCCCCCTCCCCTAACCCTAAACATAACTGCCCCCAGACCCCCCTGTCACCCCACATTTTGTTCTCCCGTGACGAAAATGAATTTGTGCCCCATCACGAAAAGCAGCCCATTTTCGTGCCCCAGTCATGAACCAATAGATTAATGTACTATAATGCCGTCACGACCTGCCATGACACTGAGGTGCAGCCTCGACCTCACATTGAAGTGTTTATGGTCCGGGAACTCCACCAAATTGTTAGTGTGTATATCAATAACAATATCCACCACGTTGGGTACATAAATGATATATATTTCTCTGATGACCAAAGAATGCATGACTGCAAATCCACCAAATGTCTCCATATTAGTAGCCGTATACCAGTTACCTGAGCTGACTACTACTACTACTACTACTACTATCACCCTATACAGAACAAGAGGACCTGTGATATATGCTTTTAGAATTGCTAAAACTCCACAGAAATATTTTTATTTCAGCCTAAACTGGAAACATGATTTGAGACATTTATTACACAGTGAAAATGATGTGAATAATGCTGCCTGAGCAGATACATTCAGTACAGGTTCCATTGTGTTTCATAAGCTGGATTTTGTAGATATCCCACACACACACACACACACGTTGCTATTCAGCACCATTAGCACTTTCCACTTTGCTGTGGTGGACGCTGGGAATGGAAAAAGGCAGCGCCAATCTGACAACTCTCTATTCAGTGACATTGGCAGTGTTTTGCTGGAGGTGGACAATCGGTTAGCTCGGAGTTATTGTGTAATCGTGCAGAAAGAGCCGTGAGATTTGATTTGGATGAGTAGTGCTGCTTTGTCGCCAGTCCCCAGCGTTCAGAACCAAATTAAAGGGCAACATCTATTTACCCATTGCAGAGAGAAATAATGTTTCTGAATACGGGGCACTTTTTCCGTTTGCCTGATGTTTTTTCTTTGCAGGCTGTTGTTGCTTTTGCCAGTGTTTTAACCATTTCTTTTCACTTTGCCATGTCTGTACAGGGAACTGATAACTTTGTATTTTCAGCTCTTAAATAGAAATTTGCATCTTTGACCTTAATTACAGAGATCGCGCTGATGCTACAATGAACTTGAGTGTCGGTGTTAATCAAAGTCTCATTTTCAGCTGGGGGGTCATCATGGAAAACTGACCCTGTAATGTACTGATGAGGCACAGTAGGACTATGTTACTATTTTCCCATGATGTGATTGATAATTTCAGGAACTGGTTTTATTTTATGAAGTCTTCCACTTAGAGTATTCACTAATACAGTGGTTCACGAGCATATGTTTTGTTGTATTCATCTTTGGAACCCATAAAAATTCAGGTGGCATTGCCAACCTTTGTGATTGTGATTTGTAAGTGATCATTACGAATGCTTGAACCCAGGCTGAAAGTCACTAAATGACCCTCATCAACCACTTTACTGTTATTTTTACCTTTGCAAAAATTACCATTGTGAACAGCTGAAAAGTGCAAGTAACATTTTGCTCAAACTGACAACAGCTGTGCATACGTATGTTCTGTAGCAGACATAAGTTTATTTATACCTTTGCTAAAATCTTTCAACTCTTTCTCCAACTGAACATTTTCCGTTTTATCAAACTGTAGGTGCCCTAACTTGGCAAGAACATCTACTTTATTTCCGTGTAAAGCTACTGAAAAAAATTTAAAAAGTAAGTCCCTTTGGTGTCTCCCTTGTTTCACTTGGAGGTGCCGCAGGAGATTTGAAGTGAATTTACATTTGATTTGGCCAGATGCCCTTCCTGACCAGTAGAGGATACAGTTCTGCTAATCTGCTAACTGCTAATTAGCAAAGCTAACTTTTTATTAGCTGATTAGCTTTTCAGCTAACTTTGAAAACCATTAGTGGACCAATTACCTTTCTCAAAATTTTGTTCTGATAACTTTTAGACCTCTAATATCTTTGTGTGAGCATAGTGAATAAAGCTTAACAGTTAAAAACATTTGTAAAGCCTAAAATCATACAATTTAGTTCCTGCCTGTTACGTGTTTTGTAGCAGACATATAGCTATGAGAGGTAGAACTCAATCCTCCACCAGCAAAGGAGAGCTGGCTACCAGAAAGAACAGAAGAGAAGAAAAAAGATAATTATTTTCACAGCCATGCGGTCGTGCAGATGTATGGGAGGAATCATGCACAGCAAGGCAGTTTTGACTTATGGTTAAAAACTTAAACTAAATGTACAAAGTGAAAATATCAGCTATATCTTTTAGTTTTAAAGTAATGCACTAATTTTGAAGGTTTTAGCATTTACAGACACACATGCGTAAAGGCATTTGTATTTACAAATAAAGATTTATTTGTAAAAACCAACACACATATTACAGTAACTTGTATGTTGGTTTAACTGACCAACCACTGATGACAGGAAGCTCCATTTTCCCAAAATGCCTTTTGGCTTGTGTGTCTGTAAACACTAAAACCTTCAAAATGAGTGCATTACTTTAAAACTGAAACATTTAGCTGATATTTTCACTTTGTAAAAATGACAGAAGTAATTTTGATAACCTGTCCGGAATTAGTTTGTTTAGAATTTTAGCCATGAGTCAAAACTGCCTTGCTGTGCATGACTCCTTCGACACATCTGCATGACCGTGTGGATGTGAAAATAAATTATTTTCCTCTCTCTCTCTCTCTCTCTGTCTCTGTCTCTCTCTCTCTCTCTCTTTCTTTAACCCCTCTCTCCCTCCTTTGTTCCTTGTTTCTGGTCACCAGATCTCTTTTGTTGAGAGAAAGCTGATCATAGACAGAAGCAATGACTCGTTGTTTGTGATTGCCTTTGATTTTACTCAGAAGTAATAGTGTACTGAAATCAATACTAAACGTTATTGGTTTAGCTTTTAGCTGTAACTTCCACTAAGGTTTTTTAGGGATTTATTGGTTTAGCTTTATAAAAGTTAACTTTTCATTTAGCGGGTTAACGGTTATCGAAGGTCACTTTTTGGTTACCTGTGCCCACCACTGTTCCTGACACAACTCCACATTACATGGAGAATGAGCAGGGGTGGGTGAACCCAGAACCTTCTGCACTGGAAACAAGCACACAAAAGCACTGAAAAATAATAGTTATAATTTTTTTTATCAGTAGGTCACTGGTTGATATGCAGCCTCTTTAAACAGCATGGGAGATTGCAGAAATGTATGGAATTACTTGTAAAAGCTTCTGAATGAATAATAAACATAATTCTGGGTTCACTGAGGAAACTTTGGCTGTATTTAAGGCTCTATCTGAATAACCAGTGCTGTATTTCTTTTAACAGCAGAGCAAAAAAAAAAAAAAATCAATCTTTTCATGTTCCTTCATAAGAACCATCTGAAATCATGGGAAAATGTGCAGTTGTTCTCGTAATTTGTCTCATCAAGAGGAAGAAGAAGTTTCACTTTGGTATTAATCCAGAATTTAGATTTTTTTCCTACTACACAAGCAACAGCAGCGTCCAGTGGCCATTAAGATCCTACGATGAACACAAGACTTAACAATCAACTTGACAGTGTAAGAATGTTCCATGTTGCATAACACAAAATGGCTGACGCACATCCACAATGTCCTTGTAACTATCTGATCTTAACCTAACTGCTTTTCAAAATGGCTGACACACAAAATGTCTTTGTATTTGGCAAAACTATCTAATCTTTTTACAACTGTCTAATTGATAAACCATCTGATTGTTTTATACATGTTTAGTTGATAAAACCAATCAGCATGATAGAGCACTCTGTTTTATTGTGTTACACTACACTACATACATAAACACACACTATATGATTTTTACATAACAACCATGAACGCATCACGAACAGATGGCTGCCTACTTTCACTACACTTTGCAGCCATCTCACAGAGACACTGATTCATGCCAGGTTAAGGACTGCCCATATGGGGTGGCGTAGGCTGATGAAACAAATGGTCGTGAAGGGGAAAAATCTAGATTCTTTGTTCCAGGTGTTTGCATGTGACTGGTTCAAGATCCCAGTGCTGAGATCAGCACTCTACAACTCTACAATACAACATCTAAACTTCGAAGTCCCATGTTTGCCTTTATGTTAAAACACAAAAACAAAATGCCAACATGGTCCACATTAAGAGGTTCACTCATCCTCGTGTCTAAACCCAGTATTTCAGATCTGATTATGCAGCAGTTTGTACAGAGTTTGTATTGGAGATCTTAGTGATGTTGTTTGCCAATAAATGGCTTCACCCAACCACTAACCATGAGCGGAAAAAAAAGCTTTTTTTGTGTTATCATTTATATTCTCTGAAAAATGGCCCAAAAAAGTAAAGTTCTGCCAGGGTATGTAACTTTTGGTCCCACCTGTTTATATATATATATATATATATATATATATATATATATATATATATATATATATATATATATATATATATATATATATATATATATATATATATATATTACACTTAGCACTGGGATACCAATTAAGTAATTATTAAGAAGACTGCTCAGGGTATTTTATATTATATGAGGGTGTTTATATTCTATAATATCAAAGCTTACAGGAAGATTAGCAGCAGCATTTAATTTGCATTGTACGTGGAATATTTTTGATCAAATTAAATTTTTCTTCCAGAAAATCTTTTTCTCTGGTGATCAAACATTAATTTAAATTAATAATTTTGTATTATTTTCATCATATGAATTTCCTCAGGAAATGTATTGATTGTAATATGTTTGTGTTAAACTGTTCGGTTTCACTCTTAAAAATGTGTGTGTTCAATTGCATTGTCATATCTGACTAATGTCATACTGAGTCTTCAAATGTATGTGATTAAAAACTTAGAATATTTTTTCATAGGAATTTTCTCAGGGAATTTATTGATAATGTTTGTGTTAAAACTGTAAACAGTTTTGCTCTTAAATATGATGGGACCCCGGAGGCAGCTGACAGGTACCGGCAGGCCAAGCGTGCCACAGCCCATGCGGTCGCAGAGACAAAAACTCGGGTCTGGGAGGAGTTCAAGGAGGCCATGGAAGAGGACTATCGGTGGGCCTTGAAGAGATTCTGGCAAACCGTCCGATGCCTCAGGAGGTGGGACTGTCTTGGCTGACACGCCTCTGCAACATCACGTGGCGATCGGGGACAGTGCCTCTGGATTGGCAGACCGGGGTGGTGGTCCATCTGTTTAAGAAGGGGGACCGGAGGGTGTGTTCCAACTATAGGGGGATCACACTCCTCAGCCTCCCCGGTAAGGTCTATTCCAGAGTAATGGAGAGGAGAATTCGACCGATGGCCAAACCTCGGATTCAGGAGGAGCAGTGTGGTTTTCGTCCTGGTCGTAGCACACTGGACCAGCTATACACGCTCCATCAGGTGCTCGAGGGTTCATGGGAGTTCGCCCAACCAGTCCACATGTGTTTTGTGGATCTGGAAAAGGCGTTCGACCGTGTCCTTCGGGGCACCCTGTGGGGGGTATACGGGGTACGGGGTCCGGGGTCCTTTGCTAAGGGTTATCCGGTCCCTGTATGACCGCAGCAGGAGCTTGGTTCACATTGCCACTAGTAAGTCAAACCTGTTTCCAGTGCATGTTGGCCTCCACCAGGGCTTCCCTTTGTCACCGGTTCTGTTCATTATTTTTATGGACAGAATTTCTAGGCGCAGCCAGGGTGTAGAGGGGATCTGGTTTGGGAACAACAGAATCTCATCTCTGCTGTTTGCGGACGATGTGGTTCTGTTGGCTTCATCAAATCAGGACTTTCAGCGTGCACTGGGGCGGTTTGCAGCCGAGTGTGAAGTGTCCGGGATGAAAATCAGCACCTCCAAATTCGAGGCCATGGTTTTTGACTGGAAGAAGGTGCTTTGCCCTCTTCAGGTCGGTGGAGTGTCCTTGCCTCAAATGGAGGAGTTTAAGTATCTCGGGGTCTTGTTCACGAGTGAGGGACAGATTGATAGACGGATCAGTGCAGCATCTGCAGTGATGCGGTCGCTGTATCGGACCGTCGTGGTGAAGAGAGAGTTGAGTAGGGGGGCAAAGCTCTCGATTTACTGATCGATCTACATTCCGATCCTCACCTTTGGTCATGAGATTTTGCTCATGACCGAAAGAACGAGATCGCGAGTACAAGCGGCCGAGAAGAGTTTCCTCCGCAGGGTGGCTGGGTACTCCCTTAGAGATAGGGTGAGGAGCTCGGTCACTTGGGAGGAGCTCGGAGTTGAGCCGCTGCTCCTCCACGTCGAAAGGAGTCAGTTGAGGTGGCTCTGGCATCTTTTCCAGATGCCCCTTGGACGCCTCGCTGGAGAGGTATTCCGGGCACGTCCCATTGGGAGGAGGCCCCGGGGAAGACCCAGGACACACTGGAGGGACTACATCTCTCGGCTGGCTTGAGAATGCCTTGGGGTTCCCCCGGAGGAGCTGGGGGAGGTGTGTGTGGATCAGGAGGTCTGGTCGGCTTTGCTTGAGCTGTTGCCCCCACGACCCAACTTCGGATAAAGCGGAAGAAAATAAATGGATGGATGGGGATCATTGTTTATTTTATTTTATTATATTTTACACCAGTGATAAAGAAAAACTCATGCATTTTTTTTTTTTTTTTTACTTGTTTGCTGTCGCAAACAGAGACGGACAGAAGCGAAGTCCCGTTCGCAAAACCCGCACACACACACAAACACACACACAAACACACCCACATGGGGTCTGTGGGTTCTCATAAAATCCATGTGGGATTGGTGATTTTGATTGGTTAGCTCCTGAATTTTCCACCAATGGTGAACACCCCTCTCTCCTACTGCAGTTAAGGGAGTCATATCCAGCCCTCTCGCTACTGCAGCGGAATCAGGAAACAAGTCTTTTTTTGTTGCAAGTGTCTGTGAAACACGCAGCAAATATGAGTAAATTACCCCCCCAAAAAACTTGCATAATTTATTAATCACAATTCAAGTTATAATTGGCCTATTAACAAAATTTTTAAAAAGTGGTGTGCAGGTTGAATTCCACATGTTCAACAAGCATTCAAACAGACACTCAGAGAGCAGTGGATTTTGTGCTACATCATGTGACTTTTGATGCTGAGGTGCATCAATCAACTCCAGAGGGTTAAAATTGGTTTGTTTCCTAGCACACACCTGACTTTTAAGTGTATTCCACAAATTCTCAGGAAGGTTCAGGTTGGGGCTTTGGGAAGGCCATTCCAGAAGCTTAATGTTAGCCTGCTTTATCCAACCCACAACCAGTTTTGATGTGTTTTGGGATTATTGTCCTTTTGGAACACCCAGTAGCCAACTTTCAACCATCTAATTGTTGATTTAACATGATGTTAAAGAATTTGGAGGGAGTTCTGCTCCTCTATTATTCCATCCACTTTGTGGAACACAACAGTACCACTGACACCAAAACAGCCCCAGACCATAATCCTGCCACCAGCAGACTATTAGCAATCACAACCATGCTTGATAGTTGGTACAGTGTTCTTAGGTTTGAAAGCCTCACCTTTACTCATACAAACATGCTTCTTGTCAGTGTGATCAAATACCTCAATCTTTGTGTTTTGTGACCATAAAACCTTTCTCCAGAAGGTATTTGGCTTGTCCATGTGGACAGCTGCAACTTTCAGTCTTGCTCGAAGATGTCAATTTTGGAGCATGGCCTTTTTTGGACTGCACCCCCTCAGTCCATGGCAATGTAAATCTTACTTTACTGTAGATGGTGACACTGGTGTTCCAGCAGTTTCCAGTTTGTGGCAGGCCTGAGATTTGGTGGTTCCTGGGTTGTTCCTGAACATTCCAACCGATTTCATGTCGTCTGAGGGTGACAGTTTGGTTCTTCCATACCTTGGCAAAGTGGTAACACATCCAACTAACTTGTACTTACATACATTTGTTTGAACTGATGATCTTGGAATCTGCAGTTGTTTGGAAATGGCTCCAAGGGATGTGTAAATCCACATTTTTTCTTTGATCTTTACTGAGTTCTTTGGACATTCCCATTGTTCTGAGTATTGGTCAGTGCAATGTGTGTCAAGCACATACTTTGTATGATGTCAAAGACAAACTACCAATTGTGGTCAATTGCGATGACTACTGAGGAGTTAATATGCCTTATCACTTTAAAAGACATTGTAGAACCTTCAGCACCATTTTATAAAGATTTAACGGAATGTATGTATATATTTGTGCCTGCATGTATAATTTTAACCCTGTGTGCATTAGAAAAGAACGAAAACACTTTCAAACTTGTGCGCCCTGTTTTTGTTTTAGAGACATTAATGATGTATACTGTACAATCATTCCACTCTGGAAAAAGAACAGGTCAGAGGCATCATTAAAAGCTGAAAATTGCTGTTTTAAATTAGCTTTTTTTTTTTCCAATGCATGTTTCTCTGTGTTTTTCTTGGTTATTATGGCAGCCAGTTGAAAACTTATTTCTCAGCTGTGTTGCTGAACAGGAATTGGAACCCAGATGAAGAACAAACACACACACACACACACACACACACAGGTTTCTTGACAGGATTAAGTGCATGCAGGAACAAATTAACTGTGGCATAAAAACCATCAAGAATCCTTCAGAGTGGAAGCCATGATTACCGGTGTATATATCAAATAAAGTCGAGTTATATTTTTTCTATATATGGTGCAAATATTTTTTTCTTGAATTTTTTTCATTTATTGGAGCAAAAACACATGCTTTCCCCACCTGTCACGAACAAATATGTACCCTCAACATTCTGATCATGCATGTCTTTTTTTCTCATCTGCCATGTGTTCACATGCGCTCCCGGCATTATGGGGACATATGACGAGAGAACACTTGTGCCATAGACGTAAGTGTCAACGCGAGAAGATGAGCATTGCCGCGTGTCAAATTGAGGTCAGCACTCACCTGTTTTGGATGCATTGTGTACTGAGCAAAAACAACTGCAGTGGCAGTGTGTGTCACTTACTGTTGAGGCAGTAACAAAAAAACACATAGGCCATCCGGACTAGTGGCATGGACCACTACCCTCCCAATGCTGCCACAGCTGTCTCTGTTAGCCTGATAGCATTAAAAAGTTGCTAATTCCTGTCATTTGTATGTTGCTGACAGCAGGAACAACTGAGTGAATGCCACTCTGTGAAACATGTTTACGACAAATACATGCTTAGAAATGGTTCATGTATGAGCTGAAAGTCATTTTCTCTTGGACTGTGCAGCAGGTTGTATACATTTGATTTTTTTTTTTTTTTGTAGGCTCCACCTCTTTGTGGTGGGCATAGTGTTTTGTACATATACTTGTACATGTACTTTTTAAAATCTGTTTTCATAGTTATTGTTACTACTGTTAATTTGCATACTATTACAACTTGCTGGAACTGATCAAGGGATGTTGTACCTCGGCTAATTTTCCTAAGGAGCTCTCACCTGGCTGTGTTCACAGTAGACAAGTCCTCCTAAGGCACACCACTCAGTCAAGGTCAGGAAAAGTCATCTTTTTGGAGTCTGCTTGGACTCCTTGCATTAATCTTAAAGAATGCCTTTACTTTTGTTATTGTACAATTTTTTTCTATCTTTTTCATTGGGAAAGTAGTGACACAGACCCACAACAGGGGGTGTAAATGAACGACCACTGGAATGTCTGTATTCGGCACCAGGTCAGCAGAAGGAGATGCTGCAGCTGCGCCCTGCGCGCGCGCTTCCACCTGCGCGGTGAGAGCCTCCATCCTCCGATTGAGTATAACGTTCTGCTCGGTTACTAGTCGCTGTCCGGCTTTTATGGGTGGATGATGAGGATGATGAGTGACAGCTGTCGCAGTCAGTGTTCCAGGGAGGCAGCTGCACCCTCTGATGCCTGAAGCCCACTTTCAGGCAGGGCGCCCTCTGGTGTTGGGCCAGCAGTACCTCCTCTTCAGCGGCCCACACAACAGGACCCCCCCCCTCAATGGGCTCCTCCTGGTGCCTGACCAGGCTTGTCGGGGTGGTGGTTGTAGAAGTCGGCCAGGAGGGCCGGGTCCAGGATGAAGCTCCTCTTCACCCAGGAGCTCTCTTCGGGTCCATAACCCTCCCAGTCCACCAGATACTGGAACCCCAGGCCCTTTCGACGGACGTCCAGGAGCCTGCAAACCGTCCATGCAGGCTCCCCGTCGATGATCCGGGCAGGAGGCGGCACCGGTCCAGGGGTGCAGAGGGATGAGGTGTGTTGAGGTTTGATCCTTGACACGTGAAAAACTGGGTGGATCCGCAGTGAAGCTGGCAGCTTCAGCTTCACTGCGGCTGGACTGAGGACCTTCTGGATAGGGAAGGGTCCGATGAACCGGTCTTTTAACTTCTGGGATTCCACTTGAAGGGGTATGTCCTTTGTTGATAGCCACACCTCCTGCCCAGGCTGGTATGCAGGGACCGGGAACACCGGCGGTCTGCATGGGCCTTGACCCTCGTCCGGGCCTTCAGCAGGGCAGAGCGGGCAGTGTGCCACACCCGACGGCATTTCCTCAGGTGGGCCTGGACCGAGGGAACCCCAACCTCTCCCTCCACGAGCGGGAACAATGGGGGCTGGTACCCCAAACACACCTCAAATGGGGAGAGGCCGGTAGCCAATGATACTTGGCTATTGTGAGTGTACTCGATCCAGGCCAGATGGTTGCTCCAGGCTGTCGGGTGCGCGGAGGTCACGCAGCGGAGAGCCTGCTCCAACTCCTGGTTCACCTGCTCTGCCTGTCCGTTGGTCTGGGGATGATACCCGGACAAGAGGCTCACGGTGGCCCCCAGTTCACTACAGAAACTTTTCCAGACTTGCGAAGAGAACTGGGGACCACGGTTGGAGACAATGTCAGAAGGAATCCCATGCAGACGCATGACATGGTGGACCAGGAGGTCTGCTGTCTCCTGTGCCGTCGGGAGCTTCGGGAGGGCCACGAAGTGGGCCGCCTTGGAGAACCGGTCCACTATCATGAAGATGGTCGTCATGCCCTGGGATGGCGGGAGGCCCGTGACGAAGTCCAGGCCGATGTGGGACCAGGGGCGATGAGGCACAGGCAGCGGCTGGAGGAGTCCTTGACCTTTCTTGTGATCAGCCTTGCCCCTGGCGCAGATGGTACAGGCCTGGACATACTCCCGGATGTTGGCTTCCATAGACGCCCACCAGAAGCGCTACCAGACCACTGCCACGGTTTTTCGCACCCCTTGGTGGCAGGAGAGCTTTGAACCGTGACAGAAGTCTAGGACTGCAGCCCTGGTTTCTGGTGGAACGTACAGTCTGTTCTGGGGTCCAGTCCCCGGGTCTGGGTTCTGTACCAGGGCCTCCCGGACGGTTATCTCCACGTCCCAGGTGAGGGTGGCCACGATAGCGGACTCAGGTATGATGGTGTCCTGTGGATCTGACAGCTCTGTTCCGACTTCCTCCTTGTGCACCTGGGACAGTGCATCGGATCGTTGGTTCTTGGTCCCGGGGCGGTACGTGATCGGGAAGTCAAAACGACCGAAGAACAGTGACCAGCGGGCTTCCCTGGGGTTCAGACGCTTGGCGGTCTGGATGTATTCCAGGTTCCGATGGTCCGTGAAAACCGTAAATGGTACCGCAGCTCCCTCCAACAGGTGTCTCCACTCCTCAAGGGCCTCGTTCACTGCCAGAAGTTCCAGATTGCCGACATCATAGTTCCTTTCAACCGGGGTCAACCTGCAGGAAAAATAGGCACAAGGGTGGAGGACCTTGTCGGACTCCCCACTCTGGGACAGCACAGCTCCTATCCCTGAGTCAGAGGCATCCACTTCAACTATAAACTGGCGGTTGGGATCGGGCTGCACCAGAACTGGTGCAGTCAAGAACTGGCGTTTCAAGTCCCTAAACGCGGCTTTGCACCGATCCGACCAGGTGAAGGGGAATTTAGTGGAGGTTAGGGCTGTCAGGGGGCTAACTACCTGGCTATAGCCCTTTATGAACCTCCGATAGAAATTTGCAAAGCCGAGGAACTGCTGCAATTTCCTACGGCTTGTTGGTTGGGGCCAATCTCTCACCGCCGCAACCTTGACAGGATCAGGGGCGACGGAGTTGGAGGAGATTATGAACACCAGGAAGGACAAAGAAGTGCGGTGGAACTCACACTTCTCGCCCTTCACAAACAACCGGTTCTCCAATAACCACTGCAGGACCTGACGTACATGCATGACATGAGTCTCAGGATCCGGGGAGAAGATGAGAATATCGTCTAGGTATACAAAGACGAACCGATGCAGGAAGTCCCGCAAGACGTCATTAACTAATGCTTGGAATGTCACGGGCACATTTGTGAGGCCGAACGGCATGACCGGGTACTCAAAGTGACCTAACGGGGTGTTGAATGAGGTCTTCCACTCGTCTCCCTTCCGGATCCGAACCAGGTGATACGCATTTCTAAGATCCAACTTTGTGAAAATTTGGGCTCCATGCAAGGGCGTGAACACTGAATCTAACAGAGATAACGGGTATCGGTTGCGAACCGTGATTTTGTTCAGCCCTCTGTAGTCAATGCATGGATGGAGTCCGCCGTCTTTCTTGCCCACAAAAAAGAAACCAGCACCCATCGGGGAGGTGGAGTTCCGGATCAACCCGGCAGCTAAAGAGTCCCGGATGTAGGTCTCCAATGATTCGCGCTCAGGACGTGAGAGGTTGTACAGCCTGCTGGACGGGTACTCAACACCCGGGATCAAATCAATGGCACAATCGTACAGACAGTGCGGGGGCAGCGTGAGTGCCAGATCTTTGCTGAAGACGTCAGCAAGATCGTGGTACTCGGCTGGCAGTGCTGCAAGATTGGGGGGGACTTGAACCTCCTCTTTAGCGGTCACACCAGGTGGAACCAAGGATCCTAAACACTCCCAGTGGCAGGTTTCGCTCCATTGAGCCACAACCCCAGACGGCCAGTCAATCCGGGGATTGTGTTTTATCATCCATGGATAACCCAAAATTACTCGGGAGGTAGAAGGTGTTACAAAAAACACAATCTCCTCCCTGTGATTTCCAGACACAACCAATGTTACGGGCTGTCTGGTGTGTGATTAGTGGAAGAGGGGTGCCATCTAGTGCCCGTACCTTCAATGGTGAAGGGAGGGCCACTAGAGGGAGCCCTAATTCCTTTGCCCATCTGCTGTCCAGCAGATTCCCTTCCGACCCCGTGTCCACAAGTGCTGGGGCGTGAAGGGTTAAATCCCCACTCAGAATCGTGACCGGGATTCGTGCAGATTTGCATGCACTCCCCGGGTGCATGTTGTGATCCACCCTTAGCCCAGTCTCTAAGGGCGCGTGTTGTTGTTTTGACCATTTGAAAACACTCCCCATGGGCCAGCCTCCTTTATCTCTGATCTGATTTTCTTTTGGCCCTGCTCGTTTCCCTAGCAACGTCAGCAGGGGGAGCTGTCATCATGTGGAGTGCCCTGGCTTTGGAGCGTGGTGAAGACGGCTCCCTTTCGGACCCGGAAGGAAGAAGGACGGCTCATGCCTGACCACGACCTTCGTTTCGCTCCCGTCGGCGTTCTCCTAATCAGTTGTCTAACCATATTACCAGGTCGATAAGCCCGTCTAAATCCCGCGGTTCGTCCCTTGCCACCAGGTGCTCCTTAAGGACCAGAGACAGTCCGTTTACAAAGGTGGCGCGGAGCGCAACAGCATTCCAGCCGGCTCTCGCTGCCGCGATGCGGAAGTCGACTGCATACTCCGCTGCACTCCGACACCCCTGTCTTATCGACAGCAGCACACTTGAAGCTGTCTCGCCTCTATTAGGGTGATCGAACACCTGTCTGAACTCCCTCACAAACTCAGTGTATGCTGATAGAAGCCGTGAGTTCTGTTCCCAGAGCGCCGTAGCCCAGGCGCGTGCCTCACCTCGAAGCAAATTTATAACATAAGCCACCCGGCTGGAATCCGACACGTACATGACGGGACGCTGTGCAAAGACGAGCGAACACTGCATCAAGAAGTCTGCGCACGTCTCGACACAACCTCCGTATGGTTCTGGAGGGCTTATGTATGCTTCAGGGGATGGGGGGAGTTCATTGAACGACCACTGGAATGTCTGTATTTGGCACCAGGTCAGCAGGAGGAGGTGCTGCAGCTGCGCCCTGCGCACGTACTTCCACCTGCGTGGTCAGAGCCTCCATCCTCTGATTGAGTATAACGTTCTGCTCGGTTACTAAATCCAACCGAGCAGTGAAGGCGGTTAAGATCTGCTGCAGCTCACCTAACACGCCTCCTGCTGGCGCCTGTGCACCTTGCGTTTCCATTGATTGTTCAAACAATGGTTGACGCCCCTTGGGATCCATGACGATAGGCCGAGAAATCCTGTTGGGAAAGTGTAGTGACACGGACCCACAACAGGGGGCGTAAATGAACGGACAATGAAAATGCCAAAATATAACAATTTAATGTTGTGAAATGTGCACAACGGAATACAGATGCTGCTTTTAAGTAATAGTCAATTAAATAACAGGTGACGTGTGGGCAGGCTCAAGGATAGGAGATGCCTGTCCAGAGAAGAGCCAGGCCCCACACGATTTCCACTGCCAACGGAGACCTGCAACACACCGGAGCCACCAAGTCCTGAGTCCTCAGGTGGCCACTGCCTCCAACTGTCAGACCTGGTACTGCTGGCAGGAAGAACAAACAGGTTATGTGGGTGTGCGAACACCCAGCAACAGTCAGCAAACTCACAGTTTCTTCCACTCCCAGGTAGCAGGAAAACATAATACATGCAGTGCCTACTGTAACACTTAAGAAATTTAGAAGTGGAATCGCCAACTCCTCCAAATTCCACTAACCAGCTCCAAGCTGTAAGTTAACAGAAGGTTATGACTGCAAAGAGTTCAGAATCAGATATGTGCATACTGCACAGAAACGGCTGAGAAGTTACCTGTTGGGTAAGCTGATTTCTCGACAGGGAATTGGAGTCGCTGTCCGGCTTTTATGGGTGGATGATGAGGATGATGAGTGACAGCTGTCGCAGTCAGTGTTCCAGGGAGGCGGCTGCGCCCTCTGGTGCCTGAAGCCCGCTTTCAGGCAGGGCGCCCTCTGGTGTTGGGCCAGCAGTACCTCCTCTTCAGAGGCCCACACAACATTTTTGGGGCCTCGTCCTTTGTTCATGTGCTGTTAGTTTTACTGTTAATGTGTTTGTTGGAAGAAAAAAAAAATGTGACAGACAAAAAAGTGAGTAAAAGCGCCTTAATAATATTGAACTACAAATAAACTTGATTGTTGGTTTGTTTGTTAATTTTGCCATTAAAATTGGCTATCGCTTCAAAAAATAACGTAACTTCTCAAGGCCAGGGATCCTCAAAGTCGGGAGACTAATTAGTCACAGCGCAGCAAACGAGGTGAGTACGCTGAGCAAGTATGTGTCAGGTTTATCATTCAATGCAGGAATAGCCGCGAAGGCATCGCGCGTGCGTGTTTGAACGCGGAACATTGTAGATATCCCTCCACTCAGTGCTTTGCACACAACCTCTGTGGCTTTGCAGCAGCAGTATCGGAGGTGGGGACACCCGCTGCTGCTCGGTGAGAACAGAGACTAGATCTGAGTCACCAAACACCAGAAAAGTCTCCACTGACACCAGGAAAAGTAACTTGATTTGTCACTATTCGCTTTTGAGAAAATAAGTCATCAAGAGGGTTTGGAAAGTTGGTAAGTTTGCTAGAAAGTCACCAAGTTGGCAACACTGGACCCAGCCTGTATTCAGCTCATGACTGGTGCACTTCTCACCTGTTTCACATTCATGTAAAAGCTTACCTCCACCATTCATTTTTGCACTCAGCTCTGGCTGACACCGCTTGAATTACATATACTCAACAAAAATATAAACGCAACACTTTTGGTTTTGCTCCCATTTTGTATGAGATGAACTCAAAGATCTAAAACTTTTTCCACATATACAATATCACCATTTCTCTCAAATACTGTGCACAAACCAGTCTAAATCTGTGATAGTGAGCACTTCTCCTTTGCTGAGATAATCCATCCCACCTCACAGGTGTGCCATATCAAGATGCTGATTAGACACCATGATTAGTGCACAGGTGTGCCTTAGACTGCCCACAATAAAAGGCCACTCTGAAAGGTGCAGTTTTATCACACAGCACAATGCCACAGATGTCGCAAGATTTGAGGGAGCGTGCAATTGGCATGCTGACAGCAGGAATGTCAACCAGAACTGTTGCTCGTGTATTGAATGTTCATTTCTCTACCATAAGCCATCTCCAAAGGCGTTTCAGAGAATTTGGCAGTACATCCAACCAGCCTCACAACCGCAGACCACGTGTAACCACACCAGCCCAGGACCTCCACATCCAGCATGTTCACTTCCAAGATCGTCTGAGACCAGCCACTCGGACAGCTGCTGGAACAATCGGTTTGCATAACCAAAGAATTTCTGCACAAACTGTCAGAAACTGTCTCAGGGAAGCTCATCTGCATGCTCGTCGTCCTCATCGGGGTCTCGACCTGACTCCAGTTCGTCGTCGTAACCGATTTGGGTGGGCAGATGCTCACATTCGCTGCTGTTTGGCACTTTGGAGAGGTGTTCTCTTCACGGATGATGCGAAGGAGATGTGTTGCACTGCATGAGGCAAATGGTGGTCACACCAGATACTGACTGGTATCCCCCCCCCAATAAAACAAAACTGCACCTTTTATTGTGGGCAGTCTAAGGCACACCTGTGCACTAATCATGGTGTCTAATCAGCATCTTGATATGGCACACCTGTGAGGTGGGATGGATTATCTCAGCAAAGGAGAAGTGCTGACTATCACAGATTTAGACTGGTTTGTGCACAGTATTTGAGGGATATGGTGATATTGTGTATGTGGAAAAAGTTTTAGATCGTTGAGTTAATCTCATACAAAATGGGAGCAAAACCAAAAGTGTTGCGTTTATATTTTTGTTGAGTATATTAATCAATGTTCAACTTGCTCTCTGCAGAAATCCCCAGCACAAACTTTTTTTTTAAAATAATTGTATCAAGGACAATGCAATTAGTGTCCGTGTCGTTGGGGGGTGGGGGGGAGGGGACTGTCAGTGATGGAGAATGGAAGTGTTGAACTGCTCAACCCTGCCATGTCTAAATCTTTGCAGATTAATCCAGCAACATGGTGGCTTAGTGATGAACATACTTGGCTCACAGCAAGAGGGTCTGGAGTTTGATTCCACCCATGCACAATTCCTTTGTGTGGAGTATTACTAGGGGAGCTATGACCACTACCTTTGGACCCCCCCACAACAGGACTAAACCAAACCAACTATTTTAGGTTCCTTAGATGACCCCAAAACACAATCAGGATGTTCCCCCAAATAAAAACTGGCCTCAAGCCAGTTATTCAAGATGGCCACCAAAACGTGTTTTTGTTTTTTTGTTTGTTTTTTTTGTTTTGTTTTTTTTTTCACTAAAACACCTTTACACAACATATAAACAATTTAAATATCACAGAGGTTCAATGGAAAGACCATTACAGGTCACAGCAAACTCATTTGTGCCTAAACTAAATTCATTCAATCAATCAATCAATTTTTTTATATAGCGCCAAATCACAACAAACAGTTGCCCCAAGGCGCTTTATATTGTAAGGCAAGGCCATACAATAATTATGTAAAACCCCAACGGTCAAAACGACCCCCTGTGAGCAAGCACTTGGCTACAGTGGGAAGGAAAAACTCCCTTTTAACAGGAAGAAACCTCCAGCAGAACCATTCATGGGTTTAATATTCAAAATGACATCCAAAATAGCCGCCAATAGACCCTCATCATTAAAATACGAGGCCTGTTAGAAAAGTATCCGACCTTTTTATTTTTTTCAAAAACCATATGGATTTGAATCACGTGTGATTGCATCAGCCAAGCTTGAACCTTCATGCGCATGCGTGAGTTTTTTCAGGCCTGTCGATTGCGTCATTCGCCTGTGAGCAGGCTTTGTGTGAGCACTGGTCCACCCCTCTCGTCGTTTTTTTATTGCGAATAAATGTCTGAACGATTTGGAGCTTTGCTGCATCAATTTTTTTCCAGAAACTGTGAGAGACCTCCAGGTGGACATCGTTCGGAAAATTAATATGGCTTTCAGGGACGATTTTATGGGGATTACACAGATTAAGGAGTGACCCAGATGGTTTAAAGACCGCCCACAACTGCTGAGAGCGTGCCGCGCGCCAAGCGCCGATCGACAGGCTCAAATCCCACTGAAACAACCAGATCATTTTCAACGTGAAGGCTTTGTTGATCCAGGACGTCGTCTGACTTTCACAAAACGGCAGAAGGCGCGGATATCAGCACTTTTTCGGCACATTCCACTGTTACAGGAGATTTTTTCATGGAAAGAAAAGCGGAGGGATGCGCCACGGAGCCGTTCATAACACGGCACAAAACCACCTCCGTGTTGGTCTCACAGGACGGCTTTCAGGTGGATTTCAGACGGCTGTCGGTTGCTTTTCAGTCATGTGATTTTCCGAGAAGTTGAGCATGAGCTGGACATGCCCCAACATGTCCTGTGAGGCTTCATCATGGTGTTGCTTTGCGCCATGCGGCTCCACAAACAATAGACAATAATGACAGAAATCATTGGTGTTTAAGTGAAACAAAATATATTTTGGTGGCCATCTTGGATAACTGGCTTGAGGCCAGTTTTTATTTTTAGGAACATCGTGATTGTGTTTTGGGGCCATCTAACGAACCTAAAAAAGTTGGTTTGGTTTAGTCCTGGGGGGGTGCAAAGGTAGTGGTCATAGCTCCCCTAGTATATGTATGTTCTCCCCGTGTCTGAGTGGGTTTCCTCCAGGTATTCTAGGCTTTCTCCACCTTCAAAAGCATACACACTAGGTTTTGCTCCTTTCTTTGCGCTTGACCAAAGTAGTGTCTCCATATCTGGAGTTGGTCTCCGGGTGCCAGACTGTGGCTACCTGGAGACCAACTCCTAGTGGTTCGATTGTGTCTAATTGTAATTAGGATGGGTTAAATACAGAGGACAAATTTCATCGTATCTATGAATGTGTGTACAGTAATGGCCCTTCTTGTAATCATAATGTGGCACAAGAGATTATCAACTCTAGTGATCTCAATGTCTATTATTTGCCATCTATGCCATTGAATGGAAGTGGTGACAGCTAACAAATGCTTCACTCGTGTTAACTTAGTTTTTTGTTATTTGCATGTTCAGTTGGCCTGTTGTGCACTGAATAAAAGACTCTCAAGTCTATACTAGCAGTTAATTGTAAATCATTAATTATAGAGGTACCCATTGTACATTAGTTCAATTTCCATTCTAATTAGTACCAAATTCTAAAGTCCTTACCAATGACCTTCTTAAAGAAAACCCTGTTACATATCAGCTCCTTTCCAGTAAAATATTAAGAAATTGCAGAAAACCAAAAATTAGCCGTGCTTCTTGTGTTTCACATCTTGCACATTTGGTGTCATCTTTGTCCACTATGAAGAATACACACGCTGATGATGAATTAACACGTCCATCCACACTGTGGAGAGGACGAGGTTTTAGAGATTCAGGCAAAGGACAGATGTAATAGCACGATAGAATCCCAGTTTTTGGCAGTGAGCTAATATTTCACCTCCGACTCCATGGGGGTTCTTCGTCACGGGCCGAGGAGTTTCTAGTCTGTTGGCACCCGGCTCTCAAAGGACCAAGATGACAGAGTTGTTCAGAGTTGGTCCTGAAAAGAACAACTCAGTTAACACAGAAAATAATCACGCAGGAGACACTGAATTTCTTTTCCTGATCAGGAGAGAGCAAACGAGCGTGACCCCTCGCCAACCACCGTCCGTGTCCGCTCTGAAGGGCCCCGACCATCTGCCTCCTATTTATTGAATAAAGTTGCATACAAGCACATAGGACAAAACAAGGAAAAGACATAGAGTCTGGTCTCATGTTGATATGAAATTGTTATGGCTTTAAGCCTCCAATCTGATGAAGTAAATAGCATAACCCTTAACTAATACACAGGTTAATTAGAGACGCACATCTGCGCTTAGCAAAAACATAGCTTTAGCAAAACAGTCTGCACATTCACTAAGCCAAAGATCATCTTGTGAGCAGTTGTAATGATTATTTGAACAGTTCAGTGTATATGATTGATTTAACAATAAGTGATTAATTAAGAGTAATGGTACATGAACTCACACATGCATATCTGTATATATGAAAATAGAGAACAGAATCACAGACAAGATCATAGACAGTACATCAAAGTAAAGACATTAATAATCAAAGTAAAGACATTAATATTTGATAATCATATTGTGATATATAGAAAACCCTGTCACCCATTCACTGCCGCCACCATCTAGCGCTTATTAATGAGTTTTCTGCACGCTCTGCTGTGCCTCCACTCTCGCCAGCAAAGGACGATGAGCGAGGAATACAACAAAAGACTGTGCGCGCGTGTCCATTTTCTTATTTAAGCCTGAATTGCTTTTATGAGGGAATTCTCACCTGACACGTTTGCACACACATATCCATTAAACATGCGCGCCCCCCTCCCCCCCCCCCCCCCCCCCCCCCCCCCACACACACACACACACATCTGAGACCTCAGCCATGTTGATTGTATTAGTATTTGTGGGCAGGGGCAGCTGGTAATCTGTCAGAGAACTGACAGTCAAAATGGGTTGTCTGGAACACTCTGTCATTCAGCCCTAGTCAGGGCCTGTCCAATTGATCCAGCCCAGCTGTCACAGCCAATGAGACACGTCCTACTAAGGAGCAGCAGGGATGGTTGTGGTGCCAGGCGTTATGAATGATGTACAATATGAGGATGGTGTTTGTGTTATTAGCTATGTGCCAGGGGGCTATCAGTTAGTTGTGGCTCTGTGGAATAGCGGCGCAGAAGAGAACTGTAACAACAAGGCGCTGATGGACATTTATTCATGGACTTTGCTGTTAAGTGTTGTCCAGTGCTGAGGCACATGTGGCTGAACTTGAACAACAATGCTGTTCATCAACATGAGATAAACCCCACCAGTTTTCATTATAAGAGCTAACACCGCTCAATGCAATTTGTTGTGGATATCGTCACCTTCGATGCACAGAGCATTTCACAATGCGCATTAGATGCTCTCTGCTGTACGACATTCTCACCTTACTGCATTATAATTATTATTACTTTAATTACCTCGTGTTATAATTTTCGCTTTGAAAGATATCTGTTTAACCATCTGCTAGCACAGCGGAGTTGCAAATAGATATTGCACAACCCATGTAATGACTAATTTAGAGATTGAATGATGCATGCAATTAGCTCACGCGTTGAGTGATTTGTTTATTAATTTTTAAATAAGGCATACCGTGCCACATGTAGTTGTGGATATAGGTTTACATACTACGCATTGGCTAAAGCCTTCAAATTCAGTTTTCCCCAACTGCTCATGTTCTCTTTTGTCAAACCATAAGTGTGTTAAATTTGTCAGAATGTCTCCTTTTTCCTTTATGAAGTTATTTAAAACTGACAGTTACAAGGTCAATTTTGTTGTTTTTTTTTTTGTTTTTAATTTTATGAATATTTTTTGCACTGTGCCTCTTCAAACAGCATGAATGATTCCAGAAATGAATTGAAGTACTTTCAATTCAGTTCAATTTTCAATTTAATCAGCTTATAAAGTGTCAAATCACAGCAAAACCCATCTCAAGGTGCCTCACGAACAATAGTTCAACATAGAAATTAAAATAAATAAATAATATAAATCAAGTGCAAAATTAAAAACAGAAGTAAAAGAATAAAACAGATAAAAAATAAATAATAAAATAACCACGCAAGGGCACTTCCAGTAATCCCAAAAAGATTCTCTAACCTATCGAACACAGTATCCACAGTATCAAATGCAGCACTAAGATCTAACAACACCAAAACCGTAGTGATGTCCATTACTCACAGAAGATCATTCACTACTTTAGTTAGTGCTGTCTCTGTGGAGTGATGTTTCCTAAAAGCAGTGTGCAACAACTCAGAAAGATCATTTTCAGTGAGGTGGTCTACGAGCTGCCGTGAAACCACCTTTTCTAAAATTTTGGAAGAGAATGATAGATTTGATATCGGCCTGTATTTTTTCAATTAATCAGGGACAAGATTTGATTTCTTAAGTGATGGTTTAATCACTGCAGATTTAAAACATTTTGGAACAGATCCAGAGGTTAATGACAGATTGCTAATTTTCAGCACAGTTAGCCCAAGAATGGGCCATAGGTCTTTAAACAGATTTGTTGGTATAGGATCAAATAAACAGGTTGTGCTTTTTGTGTGCTTTCCTCAACACACCTAATGAAATAGTATTAAATTCTGTATACTAGGTAACACCTCAGTGGTAGCACCCACCTCCATAGCAGGGTTTAATGGCTGGGCCAAGGCATGCTGAGATATGCCTGAGATATAATCCAAGAAGTCCTGCGCTGAAAAGGGACAACAACTTTCAACAACTTCTAATACATAATGACATAATTGCAGGTTTAATTTGAGAACCTCCAGTTGCAACAACCTTATTTATCATTACGGCGATGCATCAACTCCTCAACTAAGACTGAACTCGAAGCTAGACTGCCTGATGTCTTAGCTTCACATCTGACAAATACCCAGTCAGTAGACAGACTTGTGGATAGTTTAAACTCAGTGCTCAAAACTACACTCAACATGATTGCACCACCTGTGTTAAAACCACGCTCCCCCAAATCACAGTCACCTTGGTTCAATGATTATCTGCGTGACCTCAAGCATAAAGCAAGAGGTCTAGAACGGAAATGGCGTCATTCAAAATTAAAAGTATTTCACCTTGCGTGGCGTGATGCTATCTTAGACTATAAGCATGCATTATTGGCTACAAAGCGGACTTACTACTAAAAAAAACAAGCATAACTCAAAGTTCTTGTTCGACACGGTGGCAACACTTATGCATGGACAACTACCGATAGTTCGCTCTCCTTTTACAGCACAAGATTTGCTGGATTACTTTGGGAAGAAAATAGAAGACATCAGGTTAAACATATCGCAGCATGCCTTAACCCAGCCACTACACCCTGCTATTGAGGTGGGCGCCACTACTGAGGTATTACCTAGATTTACAGAATTTGATAGTATCTCACTAGGCTTGCTGACAAAACTCGTAATGTCAACAAAATGCACAACCTGTTTATTTGATCCTATACCAACAAAACTGTTTAAGGACTTGTGGCCCACTCTTGGGCTGACTGTGCTGGAAATTATTAATCTGTCTTTAACTTCTGGATCTGTTCCTAAATGTTTCAAATCTGCAGTAATTAAACCATTTCTTAAGAAACCTAATCTTGACCCTAGTGTATTGAAAAACTATCAGCCGATATCAAATCTATAATTTTTCTCTAAAATTCTGGAAAAAGTGGTGTCACGGCAGCTCATAATCTATTTTACTGAGAATAATCTCTTTGAGTTACTGCAGTCTGCTTTTAGAAAATATCATTCCACAGAGATAGTGGTGAATGATCTTCTGCTTACAATGGATTTGGACACCACTACAGTTCTGTTGCTGTTAGATTTCAGTGCTGCATTTGATACAGTGGATCATCATATTCTACTTGATAGGCTGGAAAATCATTTTGGGATTACTGGGAGTGCCCTTGTCGTTCTCACTGTGTTTTGTACAGTAACACTACCTCTAACCTTAGTAACATGAAATTTGGTGTTCCACAGGGGTCTGTCTTAGGCCCCCTGCTTTTCTTCCTTTATATAGCACCCCTTGGGCACATATTGCAGCGTTTTGGGATTACCTTTCACTGCTATGCAGATGATACTCAGTCATACATGCCGATAACTGCTGGTAATCTCGTTCACATAAAATCCTTAGAAGATTGCCTTGCAGCAGTGAGAAGTTGGATGTCTAGAAACTCCTACTTTTAAACTCTGATAAGGCTGAAATGATGGTTCTTGGTCCAGTGAGACATCGGCATCAATTTGACCAGTTAACACTCTGCCTCGGCTCGTGTGTCATACATCACGCTGACAAAGTGGGGAACCTTGGGGTAATTTTTGATCCTTTGTTGTCCTCCACATTAGAAATATTACTAGGACTGCTTTCTTCCACCTGTGAAATATAGCGAAGATTCGTCCTGTCCTGTCTATGGCTGATGCTGAGACCCTAATCCATGCATTTATCTCTTCTAGATTGGACTACTGCAATGTTCTATTTTCTGGTTTACCGCAGTCTAGCATTAGGGCTGTCTAATTGGTTCAAAATGCTGCAGCCAGACTTTTGACACGAAGCAGAAAGTACAACCACATTACACCCATTGTGGCATCCCTTTACAGGCTTCCTGTCCCAGTGAGATCAGATTTTAAGGTTCTGCTACTAACCTATAAAATTATTCATGGACTGGCACCTCCCTACCTAGCTGACCTAATTAAACCTTACGTACCGGCCCGGGCTTTACATTGTCAGGGTGCAGGACTACTTTGTGTCCCTAAGGTGAATAAGAAGTCTGCGGGTCACAGAGCTTTCTCTTATCATGCCCCTGTTCTGTGGAATGTTCTCCCTGTGTCAATAAAACAGTCAGATTCTGTGGAATTGTCCCTGTCTAAAAATCGTACTTGTAGTTTTGTTCACTTCGAAATGGCAGCCATTGTATGCATAAAATAGTCATTTTGAGCACTTAAAGGCAATTTTCTCAAAAAGTGTTACTTTTTTCCAACTTTGTCATGAGTGTATATGGGTCATTGACACATTTCACATAAAAAAGTCATAGATTTGTTTGTTTGGAAATGGTGGCCTTTTTATGCTGAAAACAGCCAGTTTGGCTATTTGGACCCAATTTTCTCAAAATACTGTTGTATAATTTTCTTTATTTTAACAAGGGCACAATATTGGTCATTGACATTGTTCCCGTCTGATAATTATTTGCGTAAATTTGTTCATTTGGAAATGGTGGCCATTAATCTTTCATTTTAATTTACTTTTTTGTGTATTTTACCATGCATTTTAATGCACCATTTTAGGTAACTTGAAACAATATGTACGGGCAAGCAGGGTGTACGTGGGTTGTGAACCCACTTATTTATTATTTATGGCATAGTGAGTGTTGTGCTCTTTTAAAGTACTGGAGAGTGGTGGACTTCAGACCAGCTTTTTGACGGTCGAAGACACAAATGTTTTCTCGTTACAAATAACAAAAAATATCAACTCACCAGTTCTGTGCCTCCTGTGCAACCTCTTTTTTCAGTATGACATGCACACATAAGCACAAATGGTAGTTATTTAGAAGATGCTGGGTATAAAAATAGTAACTGCACCAGTTCAAAACTAGCAGTGGCACTTGTATTGTGTTTTGCACTGGGTGTCTTTAATATTCTACACATCCAAGAGCTGATGTGTTAGAGTAAAACCCCACAATGTTTTACTTTATATTGGACAGATGTTTGATGAAGAAATGTGCAGTTAATGAGGTGTAATATCCAGTAGGGCACTTTATTTTGCCCATTACTCCAACTTTGAGATGTATGTTGGCAATCACTTGATATTGACTCTATGAGCTCCTTGTCTGGATTTCAAACTTGGAGATGAAAGCTTTCAGAACATCAATATCGTAGAGGTTAAGCAATGTGTCTTTGCTGCTCAATAAGCTCATTTAGCTGTAAATGATAATAATTCCAGTCTGCCATACCGCTTACCATATTGGCACCCTTGTAAGTCCAACAACGTTTAACCACAGCGACGTAAAGTACACATACTTCATCAACTGATGTGCATATATTCAGCAGCAGTGACTGATGGGGAAGTGGAGCTTCTTCCTTATTGCTGCTGCTGTAAGTGGTTGTGGGCGAGTTTTGTGCCAGAACACTGGCAGCAGTTTCTTACAGTGCCCAGGTGGGGTTTTATTTAATCGTGTGATATAGGTTTGCCAAGCTAACCAGAGGTTATTGATGACATTTTCTATTCTTTCCACCTGTATGGACAGAGTGTTCAGCCGACAAATTGCTTGGACAGGCCTTTAGTTGGCTGTATGTGGTTTAAAAGAGGCTGTTTTCCAGCAGCCATTGTGCGATGATATATGGGCTGCTGTTGAAGCCTCAGCCACCGTCGATTCTGCTTTACTCAGGGTGATGCGGTGATGTGAACCTGGCCAGATATTCACTGTGAACTGCTGATATTACAACTGCACCATCAAAGAAGAGTGCAAGTGTGGGTTTGAGTCCACTCTGTGCTGGATGGCAATAAGATTTTCCTCAAGACCATTAATAGAATATGTTTGCCAAATGCTGTTCAAAATGTGTTGAACAGTGTTCCTTCTCCTTCAGTTCTTGTGGGATTTAGGTTCTGATGGTTATGTTTGCTGCCTGATATCATGTACTTTTAAACTTTTTAATTACTAGAATTAATGTAAGTTGAAGATGTTTTTTGGACAGTTGGACAGACGCCAGTGTGTGTGTTTAAGCTGTTGGCTGTATATTATTTGTCCTTCAGGGGCATAAAACATTGACGTTAAAGTCTTCCAAGCACTGTTGTTGTGTGGGCCACTGAAGAGGAGGTACTGATGGCCCACCACCACCAGATGGCGCCCTGCTTGGAGTGCGGGCTCCAAGCACGAGAGGGCGTCGGAGCCGTTGGAGGTGACAGCTGTCATCTATCAACACCAGCTGTCACCCATCACCACCACTATAAAGACCAGACTGCAACTCCACCTCCTCGCCGAGAAATCATCTACCAATCAGGTAACTTTCTCTGCTGACTCAAAACATTGAGTAATAATCTGAACTTCTTTGCAGCCGTTTTCCTGTGGTGTATCCTTATCTGTGGGATTGGCGTTTGGTGTGATCAGCAACGGCTTCGCTTCACACCCCAACCAGATAAGTGGTTAGACAGGAGCTGCACGAGTGTGTGATTGGAGGTGGAGGTGCTCCCTCCTTACTGAATACAGACTGTGGGATTACTGAGTGTGCGACCTCACACTCATCAGGACTGTCTCTCTTCTCTGCCAGCAGTACCGGGTCTGACTGCTGAAGACAGCGGCCACCTGGGGCGCAGGGCTTGGCGGCTCCGGTGTTCTTCAGCTCCGTTGGCAGTGGAAGCTGTGTGGATCTGGCTCTTCTCTCGCCAGGCGTCTTCTATCGTCGAGCCTGCCCACACGTCACCTGGTGTATGATTGACAGTCACTATATTGTTATTGTCTGTACGTCGTTGTGTGATTCACAACATTAAATTGTTACTTTTGGCTTATCCATTGTCCGTTCATTTACGCCCCCTGTTGTGGGTCCGTGTCACGACACTTTCACAACAACTGTTCAAATTTCTAAATTAAATTTTCAGATTTCTGCAAAGAAGAATCTTTGCAGAAATCTGAAAATTTTACACAAAATATGGAGAGGTTTTACATAAAAAAAATGAATAAATTTTTTTGTGGAAAAACCTGTGCAATTCACCCAAAATGCTTTTGCTCCTTCAGTTTTTGATAGCTTTTGAAGTGCTGTTCACAATTCTTCCATTCAAAATGTTTTGTGGTGAAAACACTGAATTACACCCAAAATAGGACATTACCAAATTGCATGTATTTACGCCTTGTCATAAAGATTTGGAAAAACCCTAACTACCATCTTAAATATTTTCAGCAGTGTGTAAATTACAATCCCCCAAAACAGTTTGATTGATTGATTTTTAATTCATATGAAATGTAAACATGCATAAAATAATAGAAAAATGTATTAACTGTTGTAAACATTTCTCTTGCTCTGTCAGGTTTCATTAAAAAAAAAAGACAATAGTTTAAATGTTAAAATGGCTATTCAAAAATTAGCAAAGAAATTTATTTACAGCATGTCATAATTTTCTTCAACTTCATAGTGCGGGGAAATAATTCATGGAATAATATGCACGTAATGAATGTTTGAGTGCAAAGGTAAGAAGATTTCATGAGGTGAAACATGGAACATTACATCTTTCACTGAAGGAAATATTCTTTCCATTGAATGAATGAAAAACATTCATTATTTGTTTTATATAAGAGCTAAAATAGGTTCTTGTCATTTCATATTTTAGTAGTTTATAAACAAGAGAAAGGGATTTACATTTTGGTGTGGTTCCAACAGGTTCCCAACAGTCCAACATGAATTTTAAACAGGAGTCCAGTCCAATCCAAAATTATTCTCAGTCAACTTGCAAAAACAGTCAGATAGTTCAAAAACAATCCTGGCAATGTAATCCATCGTTGATGCCGTGCATCTTGTACAGACTGTCATCTGCAACAGAAATGTGTTGAGGTCTTCATCCGGCAGCAGTTCCACTTCATCTAGAGATGTCCCAGTGAATTCTGCAAATGTTTCCAGATGGCTTACAGCGTACTGGATTTGTTTTTGCGTGTTCAAAGAATGAGCAGCTCCCACTGCACATTTTCTCCCATTTTTAAGCGAAGCATCATCACTGCTAGTGTGAGCACACGCGTGATCACAGCACGCAATAGCACAAATTGTATAGTACCAAAATTGCATGCTAAATAGCACTATTGCATGGTAAGTGGAACACAGTGGCAAATGGTGTGAATAATCCATGTCACGTGACATACAAACAACCAATCAGTTGATAAGGATCTATTCAGGCGTTATATAAAACCGAACAAGCTCTGCATCGTTGACGTCCTGGTTTTGTGATGGTAGAAAATATGAGTGTTTACATTAACTGTTCAAAGGTTTTCCTGGAAAGAAACTCTACCATTGTGCTATGGCATGTGAAATCTGTTTTGACTGAATTGATATTTATTCAACTCATTTTTGGTTCATTAGAAAATATGTCATTTTGTTTTCAGTATCATCAGGAATATCATTGTATTCATCAAATCAGATGCAATGGCAGTGCTGGTAATGGTCACCACAGCAGGTTGTCTGTCTCCATGTAACCTGGCTTCTCCACCTTACTTCATCGCATGTCCTTCCTCAAAACATCCATGAACCTCTTCTTTGGCCTTGTTCTCCTCCTCCTCCTGTGGACTCCATTGTCGGCATCCTTCTCCAGATATACCCTGCTTCCCTGATCTGCTCTGCCAAACCCATGTCATTCTTACTGTTTTCACTTTGTCTCCAAATGATCCTACCTGCATGGTTTCTCCAATGGGTTCACTGACAATGGCAGGATTTTCAGCTCTGCCTCTTCCATCTCTGCCTCTTGTTGTTTTGTCAATGCCACCACCTCCAAACCGTAACTGGTCTCAATACCACATTGCAGACTTACTGTATCATTTTCACTCTTGTCAACAGCCTTCTATCACAAATCACTTCTGTCACTCTTCACCCACTACACCATCCCTGCACTCTTCTTCACCTCTCCACCCCACTCTCCATTACGTTGAACAGTTGACCCCATGTACTCATCCATTTTCATCATTTCTACTCCTTGCAACCACACCATCCTTCTATGCTCCCTCTCAATCACACACGTGTAATCTGTCTTGTTTCAGCTGGTTGTTTCTTTCGTTTTCTCTCTCTAGAGCCATCTGCTAACTTCAGAGTCCGTGGAGACTCCTGTTTGATGTCCTTTGTCAACTTGTCCATCACCACTGCAAACAAGAAAAGGCTCAAAGCCGATCATTGATGTAATCTCGCCTGAGCTAATGTCTCATTCCTGTCTCATGCTTCAATATTATCACACTGTCCTCATACATATCCTGCACAATTTTTTTTTTTTTTTTTTTTTTTTTTACAAAAGCTGCAATGACTGATTAAGCCATTAATGTTATTAATTGAATATTAAGTTAATTAAAACTATTTTATTAAATGAATAAATAATAGGTTTTTTATATCCAAATTGATTTGAACCTATTAAATGTTTTTATTTTATTTTTTCTTATTTATTTATTTATTTTTTACTAAGCTTCTTTTACCCAGCAAAAAACTTAATATATTTGCGCTGTGGACAAACAAGACATTTGAAGGTGTCATCTTGTGCTTTGGATAAAAATTATTGATTTTTCTTTTAGAATTTTGGACATTTTATGGACCGAACAATTATTCTCCCAACTGATAAAATAATTGACTGATGAACTAATTTTGAAAATAATCATAATAATAATAATAATTATGAAAATAATCATTAGCTGTCATGGTAGTCATGATGGACATGTCATGATCGGGTGCCAAGAGGGTAGCTGTCATCAAGCAATGTCACAGCTACCCTCTCGGCACCCGATCATGACATGTCCATCATGACTCTTTGTGTTTGTTTAGATCACTTTATTATTCATGGATTATTTCCTACTTTTATTGTCTTTATGAAATACTGCAGTGGGGTGTAAAGTTTTTTTGTTTTGTTTTTTTACATGGGCACTCAGGCAAATTAGATTAGGTAAATTAGATTCATAAATATGATACTGTTTGCTCGCATAGAAATAAATAACTATTTCAAGAAAACTTTCATTAACATGACGGTGCCGAGCACCAGAACAGTAGATGTGCAACCCCGTACTTCATATTTTACTGAAACAGATCTAGATCTTTAATCAGATATGCATCAAATTTTGCAGAGTGATTGACTGACATGTTTGCATCAACGAGATCACTTCAGCAATTTTTGAGAAATTATTGAAACATGGCCTTCTCACCATGTTCAAGTAGACAAATAAAGAATATTGTACAGCATTCTTAACCCCATCCTGTTTAACAACCAAATGTAATTATCATTCCATTGCCTTTCATGGTGATTTATTCGAAATCTTGTGAGCTGTACTAATGAGACACATATAAAGACAACCTGGCACACAGGTTGTATTTTCAGAGACATTTGTCTCAGATAATCAAGGTCTGTCCTGTTGCACAGCGACGAATATGAAGTGGTGATATTTGACAAAAATGGTTGCTTTGAGAGCCAGAAATCATGATTACAGTTTTGTAATGGCAGTGTGCAGCCACAATCAGCCTGTGTTTGAATACCTTACACCTACAGCAGTGCTGTGCAAGGTTGTTTTTTTTTTTTCTCTCTCTCTCTTTTCTCTTTCCAATTTGCCAATGCTTCACATTGGGAGTAATTCTTTGTGTGAACTTCTGAAAGTAATAGAGATGGGGTGGATGGGGAAGATTGGCAACAGTGATGTGTGAAAGAAGGGAGCGTTTACAAGAGTGTAGTGAGACCACCTATGCTGTACGGCTTAGAGATGGTGCCACTGTCAGAAAGGACACGAGGTGGACCTCGAGGTCTGACACAATTCTTTGCTGTCATTCCATTTCCATGATGAATTATAATAAGCCAAAAGTAACACTCAAATACATATTTCATGAAAAACTGGGGACATTCTTCAGTTATGGCAGCACGGTGGATTAGTGGTTAGCACTGTTGCCTCACAGCAAGAAAGTCATGGTTTTGATTCCCACCTGTGGCCTGTCTGTTTGGAGTTTGCATGTTCTCCCTGTGTTTGGGTGGGTTTCCTACCACATTTAAAGACATGCAGGTTCCCTTGCAAAAGAGGTTTCAATCCCAGTGGGAGTCATCTGGTTAAATAAAGGTAAATTAAATTCCACTGTTTTATAGTGCATTGGCACTGCCTCTGCTCACCTTTTGTTCACCAGTGGGAGCAGCACCACATGCAGTAACAGAAAGCAAAGCATAGATGAAGCCTAGAAGAAGAAGGCAGCTGTTTGCGTACCCTCAGTAGCATGCCATATCTTTCCCATTCTGAAATGATATGACAGTATTAACAGACTGTGAACCGAAACTTTAAATGAGTACATTTACCTGTTATACCACCTAGGACTATTAGACATGTTGATTTTGGTTTGACCTCACAAAGTTAGCATTTAGTCACGTTCCTATTGTAATGATTCATAGGGTCGTTAAAATTTTTTGAAGATTTGGAAAACAATAATTTTTTAGAAAGCTTATGAAATGAAGAATCCCAAAAAAACGCCACACGTTTTCACTTTTTTTTTCAAAGGTTGTAACGGTCACAATCTTTGATGTCCAAAATTAATCAATCAATCAATCAATCAACTTTTTTCTTGTATAGCGCCAAATCACAACAAACAGTTGCCCCAAGGCGCTCCACATTGCAAGGCAAGGCCATACAATAATTATGAAACACAGTCTACGTCTAAAGCAACATAACCAAGGGATGGTCCAGGGTCACCCGATCCAGCCCTAACTATAAGCCTTAGCGAAAAGGAAAGTTTTAAGCCTAATCTTAAAAGTAGAGAGGGTATCTGTCTCCCTGATCTGAATTGGGAGCTGGTTCCACAGGAGAGGAGCCTGAAAGCTGAAGGCTCTGCCTCCCATTCTACTCTTACAAACCCTAGGAACTACAAGTAAGCCCGCAGTCTGAGAGCGAAGCGCTCTAATGGGGTAATATGGTACTATGAGGTCCCTAAGATAAGATGGGACCTGATTATTCAAAACCTTATAAGTAAGAAGAAGAATTTTAAATTCTATTCTAGCATTAACAGGAAGCCAATGAAGGGAGGCCAACACGGGTGAGATATGCTCTCTCCTGCTAGTCCCCATCAGTACTCTAGCTGCAGCATTCTGAACCAACTGAAGGCTTTTTAGGGAACTTTTAGGACAACCTGATAATAATGAATTACAATAGTCCAGCCTAGAGGAAACAAATGCATGAATTAGTTTTTCAGCATCACTCTGAGACAAGACCTTTCTGATTTTAGAGATATTGCGTAAATGCAAAAAGGCAGTCCTACATATTTGTTTAATATGCGCTTTGAATGACATATCCTGATCAAAAATAACTCCAAGATTTCTCACAGTATTACTAGAGATCAGGGAAATGCCATCCAGAGTAACGATCTGGTTAGACACCATGCTTCTAAGATTTGTGGGGCCAAGTACAATAACTTCAGTTTTATCTGAGTTTAAAAGCAGGAAATTAGAGGTCATCCATGTCTTTATGTCTGTAAGACAATCCTGCAGTTTAGCTAATTGGTGCGTATCCTCTGGCTTCATGGATAGATAAAGCTGGGTATCATCTGCGTAACAATGAAAATTTAAGCAATACCGTCTAATAATACTGCCCAAGGGAAGCATGTATAAAGTGAATAAAATTGGTCCTAGCACAGAACCTTGTGGAACTCCATAATTAACTTTAGTCTGTGAAGAAGATTCCCCATTTACATGAACAAACTGTAATCTATTAGACAAATATGATTCAAACCACCGCAGCGCAATGCCTTTAATACCTATGACATGCTCTAATCTCTGTAATAAAATTTTATGGTCAACAGTATCAAAAGCAGCACTGAGGTCCAACAGAACAAGCACAGAGATAAGTCCACTGTCCGAAGCCATAAGAAGATCATTTGTAACCTTCACTAATGCTGTTTCTGTACTATGATGAATTCTAAAACCTGACTGAAACTCTTCAAATAGACCATTCCTCTGCAGGTGATCAGTTAGCTGTTTTACAACTACCCTCTCAAGAATCTTTGAGAGAAAAGGAAGGTTGGAGATTGGCCTATAATTAGCTAAGATAGCTGGGTCAAGTGATGGCTTTTTAAGTAATGGTTTAATTACTGCCACCTTAAAGGCCTGTGGTACATAACCAACTAACAAAGATAGATTGATCATATTTAAGATTGAAGCATTAAATAATGGTAGGACTTCCTTGAGCAGCCTGGCAGGAATGGGGTCTAATAAGCATGTTGATGGTTTGGATGAAGTAACTAATGAAAATAACTCAGACAGAACAATCGGAGAGAAAGAGTCTAACCAAATACCGGCATCACTGAAAGCAGCCAAAGATAACGATACATCTTTGGGATGGTTATGAGTAATTTTTTCTCTAATAGTCAAAATTTTGTTAGCAAAGAAAGTCATGAAGTCATTACTAGTTAAAGTTAATGGAATACTCAGCTCAATAGAGCTCTGACTCTTTGTCAGCCTGGCTACAGTGCTGAAAAGAAACCTGGGGTTGTTCTTATTTTCTTCAATTAGTGATGAGTAGAAAGATGTCCTAGCTTCACGAAGGGCTTTCTTATAGAGCAACAAACTCTTTTTCCAGGCTAAGTGAAGATCTTCTAAATTAGTGAGACGCCATTTCCTCTCCAACTTACTGGGTTATCTGCTTTAAGCTACGAGTTTGTGAGTTATACCACGGAGTCAGACACTTCTGATTTAAAGCTCTCTTTTTCAGAGGAGCTACAGCATCCAAAGTTGTCTTCAATGAGGATGTAAAACTATTGACAAGATACTCTAACTCCCTTACAGAGTTTAGGTAGCTACTCTGCTCTGTGTTGGTATATGACATTAGAGAACATAAAGAAGGAATCATATCCTTAAACCTAGTTACAGCGCTTTCTGAAAGACTTCTAGTGTAATGAAACTTATTCCCCACTGCAGGGTAGTCCATCAGGGTAAATGTAAATGTTATTAAAAAATGATCAGACAAAAGGGAGTTTTCAGGGAATACTGTTAAGTCTTCTATTTCCATACCATAAGTCAGAACAAGATCTAAAATATGACCAAAGTGGTGGGTGGACTCATTTACCCCCCGAGCAAAGCCGATAGAGTCCAACAATAGATTAAATGCAGTGTTGAGGCCGCCATTCTCAGCATCCGCGTGGATGTCAAAATCGCCCACCACAACCATCCCATCTGAGCTAAGCACCAAGTCAGACAAAAGGTCCGAAAATCCACAGAGAAACTCACAGCAACGACCAGGTGGACGATAGACAACAACAAACAAAACTGGTCCCTGGGACCTCCAATCTGGATGGACAAGACTAAGAGACAAGCTTTCAAATGAATTAAAGCTCTGTCTAGGTTTTTGATTAATTAATAAGCTGGAATGGAAGATTGCTGCTAATCCTCCGCCCCGGTCCGTGCTACGAGCATTCTGACAGTTAGTGTGACTCGGGGGTGTTGACTCATTTAAACTAACATATTCATCCTGCTGTAACCAAGTTTCTGTTAGGCAGAATAAATCAATACGTTGATCAATTATTATATCATTTACCAACAGGGACTTAGAAGAAAGAGACCTAATGTTTAATAGACCACATTTAACTGTTTTAGTCTGTGGTGCAATTGAAGGTGCTATATTATTTTTTCTTTTTGAATTTTTATGCTTAAATAGATTTTTGCTAGTTATTGGTGGTCTGGGAGCAGGCACCGTCTCTACGGGGATGGAGTAATAGGGGGATGGCAGGGGGAGAGAAGCTGCAGAGAGGTGTATAAGACCACAGCTCTGCCTCCTGGTCCCAACGCTAGACAGTCACAGTTTGGAGGATCCCAAAAAATTGGCCAGATTTCTAGAAATGAGAGCTGCTCCCTCTAAAGTGGGATGGATGCCGTCTCTCCTAACAAGACCAGGTTTTCCCCAGAAGCTTTGCCAATTATCAATGAAGCCCACCTCATTTTTTGGACACCACTCAGACAGCCAGCAATTCAAGGAGAACATGCGGCTAAACATGTCACTCCCGGTCTGATTGGGGAGGGGCCCAGAGAAAACAACAGAGTCCGACATTGTTTTTGCAAAGTTCCACACCGATTCAATGTTAATTTTAGTGACCTCCGATTGGCGTAACCGAGTGTCATTACTGCCGACGTGAATTACAATCTTACCAAATTTACGCTTAGCCTTAGCCAGCAATTTCAAATGTCCTTCAATGTCGCCTGCTCTGGCCCCCGGAAGACAATTGACAATGGTTGCTGGTGTCGCTAACTTCACATTTCTCAAAACAGAGTCGCCAATAACCAGAGTTTGATCCTCGGCGAGTGTATCGTCGAGTGGGGAAAAACGGTTAGAGATGTGAACGGGTTGACGGTGTACACGGGGCTTCTGTTTAGGGCTACGCTTCCTCCTCACAGTCACCCAGTCAGCCTGCCTTCCCGACTGCACGGGGTCTGCCAGGGGGGAACTAACGGCGGCTAAGCTACCTTGGTCCGCACCGACTACAGGGGCCTGGCTAGCTGTAGAATTTTCCACGGTGCGGAGCCGAGCCTCCAATTCGCCCAGCCTGGCCTCCAAAGCTACGAATAAGCTGCACTTATTACATGTACCGTTACTGCTAAAAGAGGCCGAGGAATAACTAAACATTTCACACCCAGAGCAGAAAAGTACGGGAGAGACAGGAGAAGCCGCCATGCTAAAACGGCTAAGAGCTAGTAGCTACGCTAAGCTAGCGGATTCCCAAACAGGGAATCCGACACTAGACAGACTGTGGAGCAGCACAGGTAACGCACGACAACAGTGCTAAAATAAAATAAAAATAAAATAAAATAAAATAAAATAAAATAAAATAAAATAAAATAAAAATTAATACCTTAATTGTCAGGTTCCTTGTGTAATTTCCTTAAAGTTTTTTTTTTTTTTTTTAGATTGAAAAAAAAAAAAAAAAAAAAAAATATATATATATATATATATATATATATATATATATATATATATATATATATATATATATACGAGGTCTATTAGAAAAGTATCCGACCTTATTATTTTTTCAAAAACCATATGGATTTGAATCACGTGTGATTACATCAGACATGCTTGAACCCTCGTGGGCATGCGAGAGTTTTTTCACGCCTGTCGGTCACGTCATTCGCCTGTGGGCAGTCTTTGAGTGAGGAGTCGTCCACCCGCTCGTCGATTTTTTTCATTGTTTAGGAATGGCTCAGAGACTGTTGCTTTGTTTGATAAAATTTTTTTCAAAACTGTAAGGCACAACTGAGTGGACACCATTCAATAAATTCAGCTGGTTTTCGGTAAAAATTTTAACGGCTGATGAGAGATTTTGGTCTGGTAGTGTCGCTTTAAGGACGGTCCACGGCGCCTGACGGCGATCTGCGCTTCGAGGCGGCAGCGTCTCGCCGTTTCAAGTTGAAAACTTCCACATTTCAGGCTCTGTTGACCCAGTAAGTCGTCAGAGAACAGAGAACTTTCAGAAGAAGTCGGCATGAGGAGTTTATTCGGACATTCCATTGTTAACGGCCATTTTGTAATGAAAGAACGTGCGGGCAGAGTCGCATGTCGGGCTGGACCCGACCGCGGGGGGTCGCGGCAGGAAAAACACCTCCGTTGGAAATCTTAACGGGCAAGTTGGAACATGCCCAAGCTGTTAAACAATTTCTCAGTTACTCACTTGTTGAAAGCCATTAAAAGCCGCCTGAATTCTACAAATGGTTTTCAACACGGAGGTGTTTTTCCTGTCGCGGCGCACACAGATTTGCCGAGTCGTCATGGAAACGACTCGGCGAATTTGCGCGTACGTCTTTCATTAAAAAAATGTCCTTAAACAGTGGAATGTCCGCATAAATTCCTCATGCCGGCCTCTTCTGAATCTTCTCTGTTCTCTCACGATGTCCTGGGTGAATTAAGCCTTAAATTAGGATGTTTTAAGCTCGAAACAGGCCGACGACAGCGCCTGGAAGCGCTGCAGGACGTCCCGCTCCGTGGGAAGTCCTTACACCGACAGAAACACCCCATAATCTCTCATCAGCCGTTAAACTTTTCACAGAAAACCAGCTTAATTTCTCGAATAGTGTCCACTCGGATATTCCTCACAGGTCCAGAAAAAATTTTGATAAAGCAACGCGCGCCGTCTCGAGCAGCGTGTGAAACAAAGGAATTCAGCCGAGAAGGCGGGACCACATCTCACTCAAGGCCTGCCCACAGGGAAATGACGTCACCGACGCGTGAAAAAACTCACGCATGCGCACGAGGGTTCAAGCATGATTGGTGTAATCGCATGTCATTCAAATCCATATAGTTAAAAAACAAATAAAAGGGTCGGTTTATTATCTAAGAGACCTCGTATATATATATATATATATATATATATATATATATATATATATATATATTCTTAGAAAGCTTATGAAATGAGGAATTTAAAAAAAGTTTTTCCTTTTTTCTCAAATGGTTGTTATGGCGGCCTTGGATTTCTCAAAACGGAAACCTTCAAACCTTTGTTCGCCAAGGACATAATAAAATCATCTCCATTTATGTATTTGTCTGTCTGTTTGTTAGCAGGATTACGTCAGAATTACTGAACAAATTTTGACGCAAATTTTCACCACAGATAGATATTAGGCCATAGAAGAACCCATTAAATTTTGGAGGTGATCTGGATCCAGATTCAGGATCAAGTTTCACTTTATACACGCTTTGAAGGATTACTGTTAGCAGGATTACGTCAAAACTACTGCACAAATTTTGACAAAACTATCAACACAGTTACATATTAGGCCATGGAAGACTCCATTACATTTTGGAGGTGATCTAGATCTGGATCTGGATTGTGGATCAAGATTCACTTTATATAGGCTTTGAAGGATTATTTCAAAACTGCTTCATGGAGTCTCACCAAATTTTCACCACAGATAGATATTAGTGCATGGAAGATTCCACTGAATTTTGGATGTGATCTGTGATCCAGATCCAGATTGGCGGATGTCAGAACTCTCTGATTGCTCTTGTTTAGAGTTCTGGTTAACCTAGGATTAGGATTGAAGTGACTAAATAATAATTTTGGAGGGCAAGGATCAAGAGATACTAATTACAAATGACTAAAGCTGATGAGTAATTTTTTTATTGCGTGTAGCTGACGTCAGCAGTGTTAGTCACGTGGGTGGGTACCTTTTCCTTACTAATCAGATCCAGATATTTTGTAACTATTATTTAAATACAAACAAAACATATATTCAGTCCTTCTTGGAATTTGTAATAAAGCTCATCAACCCTTAAAGCAAGAATGGTACTACTGTTTATTAACTTCATATCAGAAATTTGACCCACAAATAACCAGAAGTCAAAAAGTGAAATGTTAGTTTCCAAAGCATAAGCAATTTTGTAATTCCAAGATGGCAGCCATAACAACTTTTGAAAAAAAAATGGAAACATTGTTTTTGGGTTCCTCTTTTCATAAGTGTTCTAAAAATGTATAGTTTACCAAATCTACAAAAAAAAAAAAAGTAAATTAAATTAGACAATCAACCTAAATAATTCCTGTGACCAGTCTTGTGAGCACCTCATACCACTGTTTGAACTTTCTGACAAGAGTTTGAAGACATGGAAGTTGCAATGAAACAGCCAACTCAGCCCCTTTTAATGTTAAAATCAAGCCATCAGCATTGTTGTGGAACATTTAGACAGATCCAAGGGTATTGATGTAGCTGTATCTGTTACTTTAAAATTGGATTTACGATTCGTATCGGACAATTGTTACACCTCTGCTCAATCAAAATTCTAAAGTCTCTAGAACCTGTGCGCAGTACTGTATTATTCTGGTTTCCAATTACTGAATAAAAGGAGATATCTTTCTTTGTACCATTATTACAAACAACCTATTTAAGTTGAAGTTAAGAGGTTAAAGTTAAGAGGATTTTGAATTATTTACTGATGCCTTACAAAGTTTCTCATTCTTAACCGGTCCCACATGTGCTCATTTTGAGTTATAGTGGATGTACTCTGTACCCCTCTCCCCACCTCTGTGCTGGATGGTGCACAGTGGACCCCCAAGCTAGACATCTGCAATACTGCAGCTGTCACTCAAACCGTGCTATTTGAGGAAAATCACATGGCTCCTCTGTTTCTTCAGGGTAAGACGATAATAGCAAAAGTGGCTGATGTTTGGGGGGAAAACAACCTGAAATACAGCTAATTAAAATTTCCTGCATCGTGAATGTTAGAAATATTTCATAAAAAAGAGTCATTATTATTAAGTTTTGGTTCCATGGTGCTCAACATAGGCACTTTGCACTGAAAATTGTTCAATACTTTGGGGAGATGTTCAAAACACATATATAGATACATATATTAGTTTAACGATTTCTTTTAGTAAGACAATATTAACAACAAAACAAACAAAATGTCATGCAATGAGTATGAATGGATAGTTTAAGATTTTTAAGCATCTTTGCCTGTGATCTTTGACTTAACAAATACTTCAAAAACAGCAATATGACTGTCATTAGCATTCAAATGAATTTGTAGCGTATGTGTTTATTGCAGAAGAAATTTCAACACTTGATTTTATTTTACTTTTTAGCATAGTTTCAATACCACAAGCTTTGACCTGTGACTGAGAAAAGAGATGAAAGCCAGTATGACCTTGAGTCTCGATACTTTCCTATTTTATGTATAGACAATTAACGTTAACTAACGTGAAAAGAGTAGCTTAATTATGCCCACTGCAAAAATGTTTGGGTCGGTTTATATGCTGGGTGTGCATCACTCCCTTATAAAACAATACGATGCATACAGTGCAACCGGAAAGTATTTACAGCACTTCACTTTTTTCAGATATTATGTTGCACCCTTATTCCAAAATGGAGTAAATTCATTTTTTTTCCCTTTAAAAATCTACTCACAACACCCCATAATGATGAAAAGAAAAAAAGTTTAACACTGCAGTATGATCTTTTGTACATGTTCCTCCAAATTTCATGTCCATACACAATGCACATTCAGAAATGCACATGAAGGTTAGGATAACAATAATTACTACAAGACAATTTACCAATATTTTAGCTCTGATCATCCATCATCTTGTTGTCAGTCATATCATCACGTGTATGAATTCACTTTTTGTGCATTATGTTTTTATACATCTTACAACATTTTCGTTTTTCTTTTTTTGTGAGAAGAGGCTGTTTCATTATTATTATCTTAAAGTTTGGCCTAGAGGGAAAAAAAAGAAAAAAATGTTAGTTACACCAGTATGGCTTTGAGTGTTTCTATTATGCTAATATCTATACAAAGGCAAGTATTTTTAAGAAACCGGCCCCTTTAACATAAGACCCCAAAGTACAACCCCTGGCAAAAATTATGGAATCACCGGCCTCAGAAGATGTTCATTCTGTTGTTTAATTTTGTAGAAAAAAAGCAGATCACAGACATGACACAAAACTAAAGTCATTTCAAATGGCAACTTTCTGGCTTTAAGAAACACTATAAGAAAGATGTGATTTGATGCAGGTGTTAGTTTTGGGGATGAAAATTTACAGGGTGATTCCATAATTTATTCCTCAGAATTGAGTGAGTCCATATTTTTTTCCTCTGCTTGGTCTAAAAAAGTAACCGTTACTGACTGCCACAATCTTTTTTTCTTGATTTCTTATAGTGTTTCTTAAAGCCAGAAAGTTGCCATTTGAAATGACTTTAGTTTTGTGTCATGTCTGTGATCTGCTTTTTTTCTACAAAATTAAACAACTGAATGAACATCCTCCGATGCCGGTGATTCCATAATTTTTGCCAGGGGTTGTAGTTGTTGGATAAAATGATGTCCCCAAATGTGGGCATTGGGTCTCAGGAGATTAACCAAGAGCAACACAATTGTTGGGGAATTTTGGCAGTTTTACGTGGCAAAAAAAAAGAAAGAAAGAAAATGCATCATGACCTTATTGTGTAATATTTTTTGTCAAATATGATACAAATATCTTTGTTAAAGAGAGCACAGACATGAACAGTCAGACTGATATAGGCCAATGGGTGTGTTAAAATGCCTCCAGCCAAATGTTGGGTTAAAACAGTCACAGCCAGTTTAACAGAATGATGTATGACACAATGGATTGTTGGCCTTGAAAATTTGTCTGATTCCCAGTAGACAGGACTACTACATGACACCATTCAGTGAAACCACTTAATCTGTCCACACTGACGACAACATCCAGCAACTGAGAAACATGAGCGCTGCACTGGTCCGACACACTGGCTCATTTATATTTATACACCGATGTGGCCCATACCCTCAGTGGTACGAGCTATTCCAGCAGCAGCATTAAGTGTGTGAGATTGTATGTATTTGATATGCATGGCAGTATTCCTGCTCATACATTGCACCCAGAGGGCCTGGGGACCAATGAATAAGGTCATGACGGAGTTAGAAGAGAATGCAATGGAGAGAAATTGTTTATGCTTGTTGTATCAGGTTGCTGACATAAAGCTGAGTTGAGGGTGTCATGGAATGGAAAATGAATTCCCTGAAGGCATCAAGTAGGAAGTGTCTGAATATTATGTCTGAATATTATGCTTGCATACAATAACTGATACTGTAAATGTGTATATGGGGTAAATATTGACCCTGCATATGAACGTTTGGTTGACTTAATACATAGAAATTTCATCTTCACCAAACTGACATGAAAAATTTCTGACATGAGATTTGATCGGGTTTGGAGTAAACTTGGTGGAAACATTGTAGGTTCAGCCATGGACAAAGTTATGAGAGAGTGACAGAGAGAGACAGGGAGAGGGAGGCAGAGATATAGATGTTTCCCAATCCTGAACCATCGCTCCCTACTCTATAATTTCACATAATCAGGTGTGTTCTATCGTTCAGCCAGCTGTTGATTGGCTGAAATACATATCATTGAGCTGATCTGGTCTAAGTAGATCAAGGACAAATGGAAAACCTGTGACCCATTGCACTAAAGGAGGATAATTGTGCAATCATGGATTATCTGCGAACCATTACATTGATATGATGTATGGGACAAGCTTTGCTGAGGAGCCAGTGGTGCAAAGCTACCATCTGTCTGCATGACTGCGCATGTTAATTTCACCACGGGGCTTTGCGCCACGTCTTGACTCACACGTGTTACAGTTTCACAGGTGTACCGCCACAGTCAAACTCCCCACCTGCCATTGTCCCCGGAGCGGATCATGGCCAGCAGGGCCAGGCTCTTGACACCAGAAGCGTGAGCCCGCTCCCCCCTCCCACCCCCATCTCACTGGGTGTAGTGACTCCCCCCCTTCCCATAAAGAATATAAAATATTTCTGAGATAGGGTTTGGGAGCAACATTTCCTGAAGTAATTGATCCATAAACTGACATCTATAAACTACTTAAACAGAAAGAAAATATGCATCATGAATGATATTCACATTCGGTGGCTTATGTGTTGCGAGACCTGCATTCACGTTTTGTGAGATATTTCATTCACAGTTTGCGTAAATTTTCATTAATGGTTTGTGGATAATTCACGATTTGCAGCAGCTTCCCATTTTGAGGTTAACAAGTTCATCCCTTATCTCAGTCAGCAGTCACTTTAAATGGAAACCAATAGTTATTCCACTCCCCACTACACAGTGTTATCACATTCAACTAGACCCACTCTCATTATTTAAACAATGATCATTAATTCCAGTCATTTTAGATAAATGATTTTTAGATGATGTTACAATCATTAGATAATTTACACAATCCAATAACTACATATAAAATACACATTCCATATAAATAGAAATACAGTGTGTTTGTATATTTTCAATTCAATTTATTTCATTTATATAGCACCAAATCAAGGCGCTTCACACAAGTAAGGTCTAACCTTCCTAATATCTATATATATATTTACACAGTAGTGTTCAGAATAATAGTAGAGCTATGTGACTAAAAAGATTAATCCAGGTTTTGAGTATATTTCTTATTGTTACATGGGAAACAAGATACCAATAGATTCAGTTAATTCTCACAAATCCAACAAGACCAAGCATTCATGATATGCACACTCTAAAGGCTATGAAATTGGGCTATTAGTAAAAAAAAAGTAGAAAAGGGGGTGTTCACAATAATAGTAGCATCTGCTGTTGACGCTACAAACTCAGAACTATTATGTTCAAACTGCTTTTTTTTTTTTAGCAATCCTGTGAATCACTAAACTAGTATTTAGTTGTATAACCACAGTTTTTCATGATTTCTTCACATCAGTGAGGCATTAATTTTGTTGGTTTGGAACCAAGATTTTGCTCTTTTACTTGTGTGCTTGGGGTCATTGTCTTGTTGAAACACCCATTTCAAGGGCATGTCCTCTTCAGCATAAGGCAACATGACCATTTCAAGTATGTTAACATATCCAAACTGATCCATGATACCTGGTATTCGTTATATAGGCCCAACAGCATAGTAGGAGAAACATGCCCATATCATGATGCTTGCACCACCATGCTTCACTGTCTTCACTGTGAATTGTGGCTTGAATTCAGAGTTTGGGGGTCTTCTCACAAACTGTCTGCAGCCCTTGGACCCAAAAAAAACAATTTTACTCTCATCAGTCCACAAAATATTCCTGCATTTCTCTTTAGGCCAGTTGATGTGTTCTTTGGCAAATTGGAACCTCTTCTGCACGTGTTTTATTTAACAGAGGGACTTTACAGGGGATTCTTGCAAATAAATTAGCTTCACACAGGTGTCTTCTACCTGTCACAGCACTTACAGGTAACTCCAGACTGTCTTTGATCATCCTGGAGCTGATCAATGGGTGAGCCTTTGCCATTCTGGTTATTCTTCTATTTTGCTGGTTGTTTTCCATTTTCTTCCATGCGTCTCTGTTTTTTTTTTTGTTTTTTTGTTTTTTCCATTTTAAAGCATTGGAGATCATGCTAGATGAACAGCCTATAATTTTTTGCACCTGCGTATACGTTTTCCCCTCTCCAATAAACTTTTTTAATCAAACTATGCTGTTCTTCTGAACAGTGTCTTGAACATCCCATTTTCCTCAGGCTTTCAAAGAGAAAAGCATGTTCAACAGGTGCTGGCTTCATCCTTAAATAGGGGACACCTGATTCACACCTGTTTGTTCCACAAAATTGACAAACTCACTGACTGAATGCCACACTACTATTATTGTGTACACCCCCTTTTCTACTTTTTTTTACTAATAGCCCAATTTCATAGCCTTAAGAGTGTGCATATCATGAATGCTTGGTCTTGTTGGATTTGTGAGAATTTACTGGTACCTTGTTTCCCATGTAATAATAGGAAGTATACTCAAAACCTGGATTAATCTTTTAGTCACATAGCACTAGTATTATTCTGAACACTACTGCATATATATATATACATATATATATATATATATATATAACCGTGCGCATGCGTGAGTTTTGTCACGCCTGTCGGTTGCGTCATTCGCCTGTGAGTACGCTTTGTGTGAGCAGTGGTCGACCCCTCTCATCGGATTTTTATTGCGAATAAATGTCTGAACAATTTGGAGCTTTGCTGCATCAAATTTTTTCAGAAACTGTGAGACACCTCCAGGTGGACACCATTCCGAAAATTCAGATGGCTTACAGGGATGATTTTATGGGGATTACACAGATTAAGGAGTGCTCCAGCCGGTTTAAAGACCGCCCACAGCGTCTGAGAGCGTGGCGAACTCCGAGCGCCGATCGACAGGCTGAAACCCCGCTGAAACAACCAGATAATTTCCAACATGAAGGCTTTGTTGATCCGGGATGTCGTCTGACTTCCACAAAAATGGCAAGACGTGGACATCAGCACTTTTTCAGCACATTCCACTGTTAGGAGTTTTTGTCATGGAAAAAGAAGCGGAGGGATGCGCCACGGAACCACTCATGGCACGGGACAAAACCACCTCCATGTTGGTCTCACAGGACAGCTTTCAGATGGCTTTCGGTGGCTTTTCAGTCGTGTGACTATCCGAGAAATTGTGCATGAGCTTGACATGCCACAACATGTCCTGTGAAGCTTCATCACGGCGTTGCTTTGCGCCATGCGGCTCCACCGCAACGCGCGGAATTCCTTTCCATGACAAAAACTCCTGTAACAGTGAAATGTGCCGTTCATTTCCACACTGGACGCTGTGTCGATCCGGGACGTCGTCTGACTTCCACAGGAATTGCGGAAGACGTGGACATCTGCACTTTTTGGCACATTGAGACAGACGTGCGGAGGAATTCAGCGCGTTGTGTTGGAGCCGCATGGCACAAAGCAATGTCGTGATGAAGCCTCACAGGACATGTTCTGGCATGTCCAGCTCATGCACAATTTCTCGGATAGTCACATGACTGAAAAGCCACCAAAAGCCATCTGAAATCCGTCCTGTGAGACCAACACGGAGGTGCTTTTGTCCCGCGCCATGAGTGGCACGGTGGCACATCCCTCCGCTTCTCTTTCCATGAAAAAAAACTCCTGTAACAGCGGAATTTGCCGAAAAAGTCTTGATGTCCACATCTTCTGCCATTTTTGTGGAAGTCAGATGACGTCCCGGATCAACAAAGCCTTCACGCTGGAAATGATCTGGTTGTTTCAGCGGGGTGTCAGCCTGTCGATCAGCGCTCGGAGTGCGCCTCGCTCTCAGACGCTGTGGGCGGTCTTTATACCGGCTGGAGCACTCCTTAATCTGTGTAATCCCCATAAAATCGTCCCTGAAAGCCATCTGAATTTTCGGAATGGTGTCCACCTGGAGGTCTCTCACAGTTTCTGGAAAAATTTGATGCAGCAAAGCTCCAAATCGTTCAGACATTTTTTCGCAATAAAAATCCGACAAGAGGGGTGGACCACTGCTCACACAAAGCCGACAGGCGTGAAAAAACTCACGCATGCGCACGAAGGTTCAAGCTTGGCTGATGGAATCACACGTGATTCAAATCCATATGTTTTTTGCAAAAAATAAAAAGGTCGGATAGTTTTCTAACAGACCACACATATATATATATATATATATATATATATATATATATATATATATATATATATATATATGTGTGTGTGTGTGTGTGTGTGTGTGTGTGTGTGATATCAAGCATATAGGCTCATGACACAGCAGGGGAGCAAACACAAGATAAGAAGAACTTTATTTATCCCAAAGGTGAATTCAGTTAAGTCAGTGAGCTCATCTGTTTATCAAAAACTTATACAGTTGATGGAGTTACATTTACAGTCTCACTTATAACTTCAACTGATTAATGTTCAAGTACAACTACATTTTCGTGTTAATTAACTATTTGGATTGTAATTGGTATAGTTTCAGCTTAGCAGTGAATGTGTATTTGTGCACTATGTATGCATTCAGGAGCTCTGCAATACTTTGCTACGCTTTCTATCACTATTTAATCACTGTGGCAGTGTTACCTTTCTTTTTCATTTGCTCCTTAACATCATCATAAGACTCCGTGAGGTAGAGGTTGGCGATACCGGGAATTTTGGTATTGATCCAATGCCATTTAAATACAGGCCCAGTATCGCCAATATCGATACAGATACCAATACTTTTTCATATTTAAGCTTCATAGATCCAAAGGCTCCAAAAGACCTAGAATAAAAATTTCACCAAGCATTGTACGTGAAAACAAAATACTTTATCACAATCAACATTTTTGTTTAAAAAAATCCCTCAACACAACTTAAAACAAAATCTCCTGAGGTAGAGGGCTGACTCAAGGAGAGCGCTGAGTGGGCAGGCCAGGCTGGCCTACCTGCATGGCTGTTGGCTGGTGCTGCTGAACCACGTGACGGCACAACAACAAAAGACCAGAGGCGGGAGGGTGCAGTTTCCGTTGCTCCGTGTTGTGTGACACAGCGCAGCGCTACTCTTTCAGATAGAGAGTAGACTTTGATGAATCTGTGTGTGCAGCAGTCAGTGCGTGCGGGAGAGAGAAAAAGCTTGAGTATCAATCTTTTTACACGAGGATCGTTTAATATCAATACCAGCGTTGGTATCGATATTATTGATACTATGATCCACCCACCTCTACCGTGAGGACTTCCGCCTCCTGCCAGGTAGAAGTACACCACTGTAGTTGCCATGGTGGATCGATGAATCTGTGAGGAATCCGCATGCGTGAACTTATCCATGATTGGTGTCACCTGGCTCATAGTATCTGGGTCTGCTCATCCTGGCTTGGTCTCTGAGCAATCGATTGAGCCTGAATGCTTCTGTTTTGGATACGATGAACCCAGCTCAGTAATTTTTCCTGGATGTCTGAATCTTAAGTTTTGTGCAATGGGGCCCTGAAGTACTTTGGGTCCCAAGTACCAGGATTAGGAAACATTAATATAAAGGATATGTGGAATGCCTGTTTGGAGAAATTGGTTAAAGATGCACGTGTAGTTACTATGGAAAACTAGATTAAGTAACTGTAATGTTCCATTCTTAGTGTGGTGGAGGCAGTGTTGTAGGGTGGGCACATATAGCAGCAGGGTCACTGATGTGTATTGATGATGTTTCCCATGTCCATGTTTGTTCAGGGTTCAAGATTTGTCACAGGTTTTACACCGGATGGCCTTCTTGATGCAACTCCAGTTCTACATGGACACACACACAGCTCCTGATATTCCCAAGTAGCGTCCCAGCCAAGTACTAATCAGGACCTACTCTGCTTCACTTCTGAGATCTGAAGGGATCAGGTGTACACAAAGCAGAATGGCTGCCTAACTGCTGATAAAAGTAGCATAATAAATTCTGAAGTGCACAGAGCTCTACTATCTGCTGACATTGAGCCAAATGCTGACAAACTGATGGGATGGCACTTCACAGTGCAGATGTATACTGACCCAAAACATACTGCCAAAGCAAGCCAAATACTTGTCAAGGCCAAGAAATGGAATATTCTTCAATGGCCAAATCAGTCTCCTGTCCTCAACCCATCAGGACAGTTTTTTCACTTACAGAAGACAAGACTGAAGGCAGACAGACCCACAAATAATCATCAAGGGAAGGAAGCTGCAGTAAAGGTCTCGCAAAGCATTTCAAAGGAGGAAACTTGCCATTTGTTGATGTCCATAACTGCAAAGTATTCTCAATAAACTACATTATTATTACAATCATCCAATTACATTTCACCTTTGAAAGTGGAGGTTCTATGGGTTAAAAATGGCTATTTCTCAGCTGTTAATGCAATATTTTTGTTAAACCTGTTGAAATAATGTTGAAAATCTACATTTGTTTCATTCGACAGAACACTTTGCTGTTTGCTAAAGACATATATTCATATTTCATTACTTGAAATAGCCATGACAATCGCCAAAGACATGAGGAAAAGCTCAAAATATTGACGTCATCATGATCGCTCATATAGCAAACACTTTAACAATCAGAAAGAAAAAGCTCAATCCGGATGGAATATTTCCCATTCCGCTCATAAAATGTGCAGTTTCTGATGAAAGATCACTTGAATCAGTTACTTTTTCCATTACTGAAAACTCTGTACTGGAGATGCCGAGAATGATTACAGTAACAACAAGCTCATATGTGGACACAACATCTGCAACTTCCATGATAATTTAACCGTTCTGAACAAAACAGCGTAGTTTCTGAAGAAGAAAGCAGAAAAAAACATGGCGGACAAAGAACAGAAGAAGTGATCATAAGAGCCCCTTCACACATGCGAAGTTTGGTCGAATACGGCGAAACAGTGTGAAACAGTTTGAATTCCGCACCACAAAACATTGCGCTGATGGGCAGGTGTGCACAATCCCAGTGAGAGGGTTCGTGCATGCGACAGTGTCTTTCGAGCAGGAACAGTGCGAGGTGCACCACATCACGCCGCTGATGTGAAAGAAATAAAAAATAAAAACCAGCTGGCACCTGTGGAACCACACTGTGACACTTATGTGGAATAAATAAAGCATAAAAACCAGCTGGTACCTGTGGAACCACATTGCACCGCTTATGTGGAATAAATAAAGCATAAAAAACAGCTGGTACCTGTAGAACCACATCGCGCCACTTATGTGGAATAAATACAGCATAAGAACCAGCTGGTACCTGTAGAACCACATTGTGCCACTGATGGAATAAAAAAAGAAAGTAAAAACATACCACCCACAGGATTCATACATGCACTGTACTGATTGCCAGCCCAAAACATTACCACTGAGCTACCATCACTGGCCTGTAAATAGTGCTGGGAAAATGCCTGAAATCAAAGAGATGGATGTATTTTTAAAAAATAAATAAAACCATACACCATAAAAAACACAACACTTTATATTGAATCCCTCTTATCAAGTGGGCAATACAAATATGATCCATCCTGTTCCTCCGTAGATGACCCATGGTCACAGACATACAGTCATGAAATGACATGAATGAGAAACAGTTCGCTCTTCTCATGTCCACATCTGCTGTCGCACTTCCAGCTGGGCCCACGCGCGTGTGACCTGACTAAATGCATGCTGAAAGAAACTGAGGCCTGTTTGGATGTTTCTACCTATCTCATTTAATTCAAACAAAAAGACAGTTTATTGTTTTGTTTCTCATTTCCATTGCAATGAAAATTAATGATCGTGAATCGTTATTTTTCGGTAGACAAGTCGCAGGAGCTCTCAAACTAGGAAAAACAACAAAACTTGAAATGAAATGGGAAAATGTGATACTTTGGTCTTTGATTGCTAAATAATGTGATTTAACAAAAATTGTGCTTTTAGATGAAAATTTTGTCTATTCTAAAATTAAATTGCTGGAAATATCACAAATGAGACAATTTTTTTCTTAAATTTTGAAATAAGTCTTCATTTTAAACATTTGTTGTCATAAGTTTTTTTAAATAAATTATCTTGAAGTAAGACACTAGGAAGGAAGACACTATTTTGTTTCAGCTTGTGAATTAAATATTATATTGCAACATCTTGATCAGTCGGACCATTCTGCATCAGTATGCAATTATTGCATTGTTTTGTGGTATCCGGATCCATGTAGAATCTGGGTCACGATGTGAATGACATCTTTTGTTTTGAGTCCTCATCAACCCTTGGCAGACATCAGAAATCTCCTAATGGTGCTTATTATTTTTATTATCATCATCATAACATTTTAGCTTCAAGATATGTGACCATTTGACCGAATTAATGAAATACCCATGTTTAAATTTAGGTCATAATTTGGTAATTTCAGATGTATTATTACAAATACAAAGGCCTTGACTTTGTTTGGTGGCCAAGGCAATGAGAAGAACTTTGTGAGCATTGTAGGATGAAGTTATTGAAAAAAATATACAAATGAGACCAAGCTTTTCTAAATTCCATTTTTTAATTATTTAATTAATTAATTTATTTATTTTTAGGAAATTCCCAGGATGCTATAGGAGGAGTACTTTACCAATTGTTGAATCAGTGACAATCACTGTCCATGTCTCTTCTGTGCTGTGGCTGCCTTTTATTGTCGGTGTACTGCATTGGAGAAGCCACATACAATAACAAAAATCATTGCCACTGTCATCATCATAATGACTTGTATTCATGGTAATACTGTCAGAGTAACTGGCAGCTACAAAGTAATGATTTGACTGAGGTTTCCTATGCAGGAATGGGGCTTGTCTCTATAACCAACAGAATTTATGAGTTGCAATCAAGGCAATATTTCCTGCTTGTCCGGTTGTCAAAACCAAAAACTGGAAAACAAGAATGACAGCAAGTAAATTAAAGTTTGTCTGTAAGCACACACAGGATATGTGCTTTTTGAGGCCAGGTGGTAAGTTGTTTGCAGGCATGAAATCTTATCACCTCATACAATTCAGCCTGTTCTCATAAAGTCATAATGCACATATGCCAGCTAATTTGAAAGGTAACTTGTAGTTTGAGAAAATGTTCTAATTTAGTAATTTACATAAAGTTAATGACATCATTTCAAAAGGTTACATTTTGTGGTTCTTGGCTTCAGTAAATCAGTTTCAATTTATTTTCAAAATATTTCAGTTATACAGCACAAAATCACAATAAAGCTGCCTCAAGGTGCTTCACAAAAGTAAGGTCTAACCTTACCAACCCCCTGCTTAAGTCCCTTTGGCTGCTCCCTTGTTTGCACTCGGGGTCGCCACAGCAAATCCAAGGCACATCTGCATGATGAATTTGGCACAGGTTTTACGCCGGATGCTTTTCATGATGCAACTCCACATTATATGGAGCAATGTGGCAGGGGTGGGAGTCGAACCGGAGCCTTCTGCACCGAAACCAACTGCACTAACCACGTGGCCACCACCCCTGCCACATGGGCAACAATGGTAAGGAAGAACTCCCTCTGGTGATTTGAGTAAGAAACCTCAAGCAGACCAGACTCAGAGGGGTGACCCACTGCTTTGGCCATTCTAACAGTTACAAGGTTTTGCAAATGTTCACAAAGCTGAACAAACAGAAAATAGAAAATCAAATATAATAATATAAAGAAGAGAAAAGTCCACACAGGGGTCAGCACCACAGGCAGGGGTCATCCACACTGTCAGTGGACCTGTCCCCATGACAGGGTCACTTGCAAATGCATACTGCAGCATGCAGCACCCGCCTCAGCCTTCCACCTGACTGTCCACCTGGGCCCTTCAGTTCAGATCCATCCATCGTTCATACCTTGGGCAGAGAGAAAAAGAGCAGAATCAGCTGGCCAGAAAAACTACACCTAAGGTATAATTCATCAGCAGTAAATCAACAGAAAAACAAAAATTACTAAGGTGACCGCTAGCCCTAAGCTTAACTCACAGACCCACAATATTGATAAAGTTAAGGCTGAGACCTGTTCTGTTGGTAATAGAATGATTTTAAAAGGATAGGAAGCATAGTGTTGTGAAAGTGTAGTGACACGGACCCACAACAGGGGGCGCAAATGAACGGACAATAGAAGGAGTCAAATTTGAACACTTTACTGTTGTGAATGCCACAACCATACACAGCAGATTATAGAATGATACAAAGTCAATGGATAAAGGTGTCGTGTGGGCAGGCTCGACGATAGGAGACGTCCGTCTAGAGAAGAACCGGAACCACACGATTTCCTCTGCCACCGAACCCGAAGGATACTGGAGCCACCAGGTCCCGAGTCCCTCAGGTGGCCACCGTCTCCGCGTGTCGGATCTGGTACTGCTGGCGAAGAGCAAAGACAGTCAAGCCTGGGTGTGTGTACACCCAGTAACAACAACGGTGGGAATTCCACCTCCACCTCAAATCACACACTTGTGCGGCTCCTGTTTAAGCACTTATCTGGAAAGAGTGAGAGGCGAAGACGTCGGCACTCTCACAAACCATCAATCAGCTGACAAGGCTCCACAGGACAACGGCTGCTAACAGAGCACACGTAAGTTATAATTCCTTTAGTACGGCAGAGAATATTACCTCCTTAGAAGAACGATATCTCGTCGACGTGGTGGAGGTGTCATCCTGCTTTTATCCGGGACGAAGTGCAGATGATCGGTGACAGCTGTCACAGTTGATGAGTGACAGCTGTCACCTCTGCTGTTCCTGTGAGGCGGCAGCGCCCTCTAGTGCCTGAAGCCTGCACTTCAGGCAGGGCGCCCTCTGGTGGTGGGCCAGCAGTACCTCCTCTTCTGGCGGCCCACACAACACATAGTACCATACTATGGCAGTATTGTAGCCATACGAGAGGGAGAATAGATGCATCTTAAGTTTGTACCTGAAATTCTCCACAGACTCTGACTGTTTTATTGCCATAGGGAGATCATTCAACAAAATATGTGCATGATAAAATAAGGCTCTGTGGCCCGCAGACTTTATATTCATCCTAGGGACACAAAGTAGTCCTGCACCCTGAGAAAGCAGAGCCTGGGCCGGTATGTGGGGTTTAATTAGGTCAGCTAAGTAGGGATGTACTAGTCTGTGAATAACTTTATAAGTTAATAGCAGAACCTTAAAATCAGACCTCACATGTGGTTGAACTTTGTACTTCCTGTCAAGAGTCTGGTAGCCACGTTTTGAACCAATTGGAGACCCCTGGAATATCAGCAACTACTGAATGCAGTACTGAAACATATTGGACATTCTTGATCATGTTGACTGTCTTTGTGAAATTGTCATGTAGTGTGTAGAAAACATTGATCGGTGATAATATAATTTTCTTTATCCCCCATTCCTTCTACAGATGTATTTGAAGAGGATAAATGTCTGCGATAGTCAGGTCGACAAGTAATTGGATAGTGACATGGCTTTTTTGTTGTTTGTTTGTTTGTTTTTTTGTAATTTTGACTCTGTACTCTACCACAATGGAATTGAAATCAAACAACAAAGATGTGCTTCTGGTGTAGATTATTAAAGTAGCTTTAAACCAAGGAACAATGATTTTCTGGAAAAGGTGTTTTTGGTTTTCATGACCGGTAACTTGAGTATGGGCAATAAAAAATATGACTGGCTTATTGCCTCAGTATCCTTGGTGTTACAGTAGTAATGTCACAGAGGTGCCGGTACTTACAGTGGTAACATTGCTAACATACACTCCAATTTCAGTGAAGTTGGGGCATTGTGTGAAATGTAAATAAAAACAGAATACAATGATTTGCAAATCCTCTTCAACCTATATTCAATTGAATACACCACAAGGGCAAGATATTTAATGTTCAAACTGATAAACGTTTTTGTTTTTGTGCAAATATTTGCTCATTTTGAAATGGATGCCTGAAACACATTTGAAAAAATCTGGGACAGGGGCAACAAAAGGCTGGGAAAGTTGATGAATGCTCAAAGAACACCTGTTTGGAACATTCCACAGGTGAACAGGTTAATTGGAAACAGGTGAGTGTCATTACTGGGTATAAAAGGAGCATCCCCAAAAGTCTCAACCGTTCACAAGTAAAGATGGGGGAAGGATCACCACTTTGTGAAAAATGCGTGAAAAAATAATCTCAACATTTCTCAACGTTCAATTGCAAGGAATTTAGGGATTCCACCATCTACAGTCCATAATATAATCAGAAAATTCAGAGAATCTGGAGAACTTTTTATGCGTAAGCAGCAAGGCTGAAAACCAACATTGAATGCCCTTGAACTTCGATCCCTCAGGCGGCACTGCATTAAAAACCGACATCATTGTGTAAAGGATCTTAACGCGTGGGCTAAGGAGCCTTCTCTGGGCCCGAGCTCAATGGAAATGGACAGACACAAAGTGGAACAGTGTGCTGTGGTCTGATGAGTCCACATTTCAGATTGTTTTTGGAAATCGTGGACGTCGTGTCCTCCATACAAAAGAGGAAAAAGACCATCCAGGTTGTTACCAGCGCAAAGTTCAAAAGCCAGCATCTGTGATGGTATGGGGGTGTGTTAGTGCCCATGGCATGGGCAACTTACACATCTGTGATGACACCATCAATGCTGAAAGATACATCCAGGTTTTGGAGCAACACATGCTGCCATCCAAGCAACATCTTTTTCAGGGACATCCCTGCTTATTTCAGCAAGACAATTCTAAGCCACATTCTGCACGTGTTACAACAGCGTGGCTTCGTAGTAAAAGAGTGCAGGTACTAGACTGGCCTGCCTGCAGTCCAGACCTGTCGCCAATTGAAAATGTGTGGTGCATTATTAAGCGCAAAATACGACAATGGAGACCCTGGAATGTTGAACAACTGAAGTCATACATAAAGCAAGAATGGGAAAGAATTCCACCTACAAAGCTTCAACAGTTAGTGTCTTCAGTTCCCAAACACTTATTGAGTGTTGTTAGAAGAAAAGGTGATGTAACACATTGGTAAACATACCACTGTCCCAGCTTTTTTGAAACGTGTTGCAGGCATCCATTTCAAAATGAGCAAATTTGCACAAAAACAATAAAGTTTATCAGTTTGATCATGAAGTAGCTTGTCTTTGTGGTCTATTGAATTGAATATAGGTTGAAGAAGATTTGCAAATCATTGTATTCTGTTTATTATTTACATTTTACACAACATCCCAACTTCATTGAAATTGGGGTTGTACAAATGAATCAAATTAACATGACCAGTTCTCTCAAAGGAAATACTGGAGCACAAACTTCTTAGATTTCAATTAACCGCATATTATCTCAGATATTTGTCATAAAATTCTCAGAAAGGACAAATGGTCTGTTCACAACAGCTAGCAGCCACTCTTAGCAGGGCTCTGGATACTGCTTGGTCAGGAGGCACTAGCTGCTGCTCAAAGTGACCACATTCTTGATTATGCATAACTTTGTTGTGAAAGTGTAGTGACACAGACCCACAACAGGGGGTGCAAATGAACGGTCAATAGATGAGCCAAAAAGTAACAATTTAATGTTGTGAAGGTGCACAACAAATACACAGACAGTCTCAGAATCTGATAACAGTCAATTCACAAAGGTGACGTGTGGGCAGGCTCGAGGATAGAAGACGTCTGTCCTGAGAAGAGCCGAAACCACACGATTTCCGCCGCCACCGAACCTGGTGAATACTGGAGCCGCCAAGTCCCGAATTCCCAGGTGATCACCGTCCCCGACTGTCGGATCTGGTACTGCTGGCGAAGAACAAAGACAGTCAAGTGTGGGTGTGTGTACACCCCGTAACAACAACAGTGGGAATGCCACCTCCACCTCTAACACACACTCGTGCAGCGTTTGTTTAACCACTTATCTGATGAGACGAAGGACGAAACAGTCGTGACCCACGCCGGTCCTCTGGTAAGACAGCTGCAACACAATCAATCAATATAGGCAGAGAAAGTTACCTTCATAGAAGTACGATATCTCGGCGATGAGGTGGAGATGACGTCTGGGTTTTATGGAGTGCGATGATGAAGAATGAGTGACAGCTGTCACTCCCGGCTGTGTCCGTGGCGGCAGCGCCCTCTCGTGCCTGAAGCCCGCACTTCAGGCAGGGCGCCCTCTGGTGGTGGGCCAGCAGTACCTCCTCTTCTGGCGGCCCACACAACAGGACCCCCCCCTCAACGGGCGCCTCCTGGCGCCCGACCAGGCTTATCGGGGTGTCGACGGTAGAAATCGGCCAGGAGGGCCGGATCCAGGATTAAGCTCCTCTTCACCCAGGAGCGTTCTTCGGGTCCATACCCCTCCCAATCCACCAAATACTGGAACCCCCGGCCCATTCGACGGACATCCAGGAACCGGCGCACTGTCCAAGCCGGCTCCCCGTCAGTGATCTGGGCAGGAGGCGGCGCCGGACCGGGAGCACAGAGGGGTGAGGTGTGGTGAGGCTTGATTCTGGACACATGAAAGACTGGGTGGATCCGCAGTGAAGCCGGGAGATGGAGCTTCACTGCGGCAGGACTGAGGATTTTGAGGATCTTGAATGGTCCAATGTATCGGTCCTTCAACTTAAAAAGTCCACTTGGAGGGGGATGTCCTTCATGGACAGCCACACCTCCTGCCCGGGCTGGCAAGCAGGGGCCGGGGATCGCCGGCGGTCCGCATGGGCCTTCGCCCTCATCCGGGCCTTCAACAAGGCAGAACGGGCGGAGCGCCACACCCGACGGCACTTCCGCAGGTGGGCCTGGAAAGAGGGCACACCGACCTCTCCCTCCACCACGGGAAACAATGGGGGCTGATACCCCAAACACACCTCAAACGGTGAGAGGCCGGTGGCAGAGGACACCTGGCTGTTATGTGCATACTCGATCCAGGCCAGATGTTCACTCCAGGCCATCGGGTGTGCAGACGTTACACAGCGCAGGGCTTGCTCCAATTCCTGATTGGCCCGTTCTGCCTGTCCATTGGTCTGCGGGTGATACCCGGACGAGAGGCTCACAGTGGCCCCCAGTTCCCGGCAGAAGCTCCTCCAGACGTGTGAGGAGAACTGGGGACCACGATCAGAGACGATGTTGGTGGGTATCCCATGCAGACGGACGATGTGGTGGACCAGGAGGTCTGCTGTCTCCTGGGCTGTTGGGAGCTTCGGGAGGGCCACGAAGTGGGCCGCCTTGGAGAATCGGTCCACTATCGTGAAGATGGTGGTGTTGCCCTGGGACGGCGGGAGGCCCGTGACGAAATCCAGGCCGATGTGGGACCAGGGGCGATGAGGCACAGGAAGTGGCTGGAGAAGCCCTTGGGACCTCTATTGGTCGGCCTTGCCCCTGGCACAGGTGGTGCAGGCCTGGATGTACTCCCGGACGTCGGGCTCCATAGACGCCCACCAGAAGCGCTGCCGGACAACTGCCACGGTCCTTCGCACCCCTGGATGACAGGAGAGCTTGGAACCATGACAGAAGTCCAAGACTGCAGCTCTGGCCTCTGGTGGGACGTATAGACGATTCTTCGGACCGGTTCCGGGGTCCGGGCTCCGTGCCAGGGCCTCCCGGACGGTCTTCTCCCCAGGTGAGGGTGGCCACGATAGTGGACTCCGGAATGATGGGCACCGGTGGATCCGACAGCACCGTTTTGACTTCGTCTTCGTGTACCCGGGACAAGGCATCCGATCTCTGGTTCTTGGTCCCGGGGCGATAGGTGATCCAGAAGTCAAAACGTCCGAAGAACAGTGACCAGCGGGCTTGCCTGGGGTTCAGCCGCTTGGCGGTCCTGATATACTCCAGGTTCCGATGGTCAGTGAAAACCGTGAACGACACAGACGCTCCCTCCAACAGGTGTCTCCACTCCTCAAGAGCCTCTTTCACCGCAAGGAGTTCTCGATTGCCGACGTCATAGTTCCGTTCAGCTGGGGTCAACCTGCGAGAAAAGTAGGCACACGGGTGAAGAACCTTATCGGTCTCTCCGCTCTGGGATAGCACAGCTCCTATCCCTGAGTCAGAGGCGTCCACTTCAACCACGAACTGGCGGCTAGGGTCGGGCTGCACCAAAACTGGCGCAGTAGAGAACCGTCGTTTCAACTCCTTGAACGCGGCTTCGCACCGATCCGACCAGGTGAAGGGGACTTTTGGAGAGGTCAGGGCTGTCAGGGGGCTAACTACCTGACTGTAGCCCTTAATGAACCTCCTGTAGAAATTAGCAAAGCCGAGGAACTGTTGCAGCTTCCTACAGTTCGTTGGTTGGGGCCAATCTCTCACCGCCGCAACCTTGGCCGGATCAGGGGCGACGGAGTTAGAGGAGATGATAAACCCCAGGAAGGACAAAGACGTGCTGTGAAACTCGCACTTCTTGCCCTTCACAAACAGTCGGTTCTCTAATAACCGCTGCAGGACCTGACGTACATGCTGGACATGGGTCTCAGGATCCGGAGAAAAGATGAGAATATCGTCCAGATATACGAAGACGAATCGGTGCAGGAAGTCCCGCAAGACGTCGTTAACCAAGGCTTGGAACGTCGCGGGGGCGTTGGTGAGGCCGAACGACATGACCAGGTACTCAAAGTGACCTAACGGGGTGTTAAATGCCGTCTTCCATTCGTCTCCCTTCCGGATCCGAACCAGGTGATATGCATTTCTAAGATCCAGCTTAGTAAAGATTTTGGCTCCATGCAGGGGGGTGAACATGGAATCTAACAATGGCAACGGGTATCGGTTGCGAACCGTAATCTCATTCAGCCCCCTGTAATCTATGCATGGACGGAGTCCGCCATCTTTCTTGCCCACAAAAAAGAAACCTGCACCCATCGGGGAGGTGGAGTTCCGGATCAGCCCGGCAGCTAATGAGTCCCGGATGTAGGTCTCCATTGATTCGCGCTCAGGTCGTGAGAGGTTGTACAGCCTGCTGGACGGGAACTCAACGCCTGGAACCAAATCAATGGCACAATCGTACGGACGGTGCGGGGGAAGGGTGAGTGCCAGATCCTTGCTGAAGACGTCAGCAAGATCGTGGTACTCAACCGGCACCGCCGTCAGATTGGGAGGGGCTTTGACCTCCTCCTTAGCATGCAAACCGGGAGGAACCAAGGATCCTAAACACACCCGATGGCAGGTTTCACTCCACTGAACCACTACCCCAGGCAGCCAATCAATCCGGGGATTGTGTTTCAACATCCAGGGGAAGCCCAAAATCACGCGGGAGGTAGAAGGAGTTACAAAAAACTCAATCTCCTCCCGATGGTTTCCAGACACCACCAGAGTTACTGGTTGTGTCTTGTGTGTGATTAAAGGGAGGAGGGTGCCATCTAGTGCCCGCACCTGCAATGGCGAAGGAAGCGCCACCAGAGGGAGCCCTACCTCCCTTACCCATCTGCTGTCTAGCAGATTCCCTTCTGACCCCGTGTCCACCAGTGCTGGGGCTTGAAGGGTTAAATCCCCGCTCAGGATTGTAACTGGGAGTCGTGTGGCAATCTGTGTGTGTCCCACGTGAATGTTATGACCCCCCCTTAGCCCAGTCTCTAAGGGCGGTTGTTGTCGTTCTGGCCGTTTGGGGCAGTTTCTCTGTATGTGCTCCTTTGAGCTGCAGAGAAAACACTCCCCGCGGACCAGCCTCCTCATTTTGGCCCTGTGCGTTTCCCTAACAACGTCAGCAGGGGGAGCTGTTGCCCCACGGAGCGCTGCGGCTGTGGAGCGTGGGGAGGGCGGCCCCTTTTCGAACCCGGAAGGGAGAGGGACGGCGTATCCGGCCACGTCCTTCGCCTCGCTCCCGACTGCGCTCCTCCAACCGATTGTCTATCCGTATAACGAGATCGATAAGCCCATCTAAATCCCGTGGTTCTTCCTTAGCTACCAGATGCTCCTTCAGGACCGATGACAGTCCGTTTATGAAGGCGGCGCGGAGCGCAACGTTATTCCAGCCGGACCTCGCAGCCGCGATGCGGAAGTCGACTGCATATTCGGCTGCGCACCGGCGCCCCTGTCGCATTGACAGCAGCATTGTTGAAGCGGTCTCTCCTCTGTTAGGGTGATCAAACACTGTTCTGAACTCCCCCACAAACCCAGTGTATGCTGATAACAACCGTGAGTTCTGTTCCCAGAGCGCCGTAGCCCAGGCGCGTGCCTTACACCGAAGCAAAGCAATAACATAAGCCACCTTGCTGGCGTCAGATGCGTACATCACGGGTCGTTGTGCAAAGACGAGCGAACACTGCATCAGAAAGTCCGCGCACATCTCCACACAACCCCCGTACGGCTCAGGGGGACTTATGTATGCTTCAGGGGATGGTGGGGGGGTTTGTTGAACGACCAGTGGAATGTTAATACCCAGCACCGGGTCGGCAGGAGGAGGAGCCGCAGTAGCGCTCTGATCACGCGCTTCCACCTGTGCGGTGAGAGCCTCCATCCTGCGATTAAGGATGACGTTTTGCTCGGACATCAATTCCAGCCGAGCGGTAAAGGCGGTGAGGATTTGCTGCAACTCACCGAACACGCCTCCTGCAGACGCCTGTGCACCCTGCTCTTCCATTGGCTGTCCAACAGATGGGTGACGCCCCTCGGGATCCATGACGCTGGCCGAGATATCCTGTTGTGAAAGTGTAGTGACACAGACCCACAACAGGGGGCGCAAATGAACGGTCAATAGATGAGCCAAAAAGTAACAATTTAATGTTGTGAAGGTGCACAACGAATACACAGACAGGCTCAGAATCTGATAACAGTCAATTCACAAAGGTGACGTATGGGCAGGCTCGAGGATAGAAGACGTCTGTCCTGAGAAGAGCCGGAACCACACGATTTCCGCCGCCACCGAACCTGGTGAATACTGGAGCCGCCAAGTCCCGAATTCCCAGGTGATCACCGTCCCCGACTGTCGGATCTGATACTGCTGGCGAAGAACAAAGACAGTCAAGTGTGGGTGTGTGTACACCCCGTAACAACAACGGTGGGAATGCCACCTCCACCTCTAACACACACTCGTGCAGCGTTTGTTTAACCACTTATCTGATGAGACGAAGGACGAAACAGTCGTGACCCACGCCGGTCCTCTGGTAAGACAGCTGCAACACAATCAATCAATATAGGCAGAGAAAGTTACCTTCATAGAAGTACGATATCTCGGCGATGAGGTGGAGATGACGTCTGGGTTTTATGGAGTGCGATGATGAAGAATGAGTGACAGCTGTCAGGAATTAATGAGTGACAGCTGTCACTCCCGGCTGTGTCCGTGGCGGCAGCGCCCTCTCGTGCCTGAAGCCCGCACTTCAGGCAGGGCGCCCTCTGGTGGTGGGCCAGCAGTACCTCCTCTTCTGGCGGCCCACACAACAAACGTTATTGTTTAAAAATTGTTTAAAAAATTCTAACTAATGGACCTGACTGTATATCAAAAGAAAGGGTTTTGTGTCTATTTCCTGTGCATGTGCATTGATTGTGCAGACATGCAATAATGTGTTCTTCAAGGTAGGACAAAAATAAATTATCAACAGGGGTGTGTTTTCAACCCCAAGGAAAGGATGCCTGGATGGGTGGAGAAGAGAGGAAAACCCACAAGCAGAAACAAGAGGTGGATAGATTATACTGAGGCAGGAGTCAGTTGTTCCAGCATGGCAGACAAGCACAACACTTTGAGACAGGGGCTAAGCAGCAGCAACTTGGCCTGCAGTGAGATTTTGGCAGCCAGGGTGCTTCATCACTGTGGGCTATGTGCTAGATTTGACAGGTGAGTTATGAGCAGGTGCTACAGGTAGAGGCCCTTGCATTCCCACGGTGATGTTCACTCTGGTTATAAATAATCCAGGGACAATAAAACACTGATTTAGTTTTACCCGGCTGGTCCTACGTATCATGTCTAGGTTCTTAGTGTCTTGCTCAGTACCAACTACAGTTTCCAACTACAGTTGGACTGTAGATGGTGGAATCCCTAAATTCCTTGCAATTGAACGTTGAGAAATGAGATTATTTTTTCACGCATTTTTCACAAAGGGGCAGAATATATAAGACTTGTTCTTCCAAACTGCTCCTTTTCGTTCAATGGTTTGTAATGTTTTGTTGATTTTGCTTTTCTGTTTTTCTTTTAAATGAATGAAATAAATCCTCAATAAGATAAAATAAAATAATCTTTTGCACAAGTGACTGTTTCTCATCTACAAGATGTCATGTGCTTTGGTGAAGACTAATGACAGTAACCTTCAATGTATGCATGTGATGACTGAAGAAATAGGTGGGCAGTGAACAGAGAGATGGAGAATATTCTACCTGTACACAGCAGGGGATCAAGCAGCAGCCTGGCTGTGTGGCACATTTAACTACAGGGACATCAGGGCCTGTATCCTCGGTGCAACTCAAAGCTCTCTCAAAGAGCTCCTAAATTAGCCTAAAATATCATGCCAGGACTCCCATCCTAAGTAACACCCAGGAGGTGTGATTGGTTGTCATGTAAACAGGAGGAGAAATTAAAAAAAAAAAAAAAAAAAAATGCACTCTGCACTCCTAGTTATGAATGGACAGTGACATCAACCAATCATATAACCTGAACTGCATTAAGAAATGTGTAATTGTGAAAATAATTTGTCATGATGATGAAACTCAGCAAAATTAAATGAATTGTTACACAGCTTGAAAATGTTTGAACATACTTCACTCACACGCCAAATATCTATATTAAAAGCATGTGTGCGTGAGTTTATTTAGTAAGTTCATTGGAAGTACATAATATAATTGTAAATACATTAACGATAACACAAGAAAGTAAAAACTCTTATTTCCATTGTGGTCCATTTAAAAATCAAATGGCAAAAAAGAAGTAATAATAAAAGAAAATAACAATATTAATAATGCCGATAATGATAATATTAATAGTGTGTATATGATAAGAACCTAAAACTTTATTTATAAATACAAAGACAGTAAATTAACATAAAATAATTATGTAGATCAAGCCGGTAGCGTGTTACTGATTCACTTTCATCCTACATACGGAGAATATCTCTGCTTCCTCTCTGTCTTTTCTACAATTTTCTCTGCTTAAGACACTCTTAGGCTTCTTAAAAGTCCCCCTCTTTACTCTTACCAGTTTGGCACTTTAGGAGCTCTCCTAAATCCTAAGGTGCTTTGCGGACAACTTTCATCTTACCAAGGGCAAATTGTAAGAAATGTCTAAGAATTCGAGGAATTCTGAGATTTTTCTTTGAATAATGTCACTAGGAGCTAATTTTAGCCTTAAGCTGCTTTGCGGATACGGGTCCAGATCTCCAAGCATTGTCCCACAGACACTTCCATACTTGGCGATGCACTCAAGCATCATGACACTTGATGATGTCGACAACAGGACATTTTACAATGTTTCAGTGCTGGCATGCACTGAAACCCAGATGTCCTTGTAAGTGTAGAGAAACACCTGCCCACAAGTTGAGACAGTTCAGTACATGCATTTGCTAATCCTAACCCTGACTCTAAGCCTAATGCCTAGCAGTCCAACATCCGCTGTCCCTTAACTTACAGGAGAGTATTCTCATTTATTGGATAATATGTCAGAAGATGGCTACATTTATTGTTGACAAACAATCTAAGGTATTATTTTAAGATTCTCAAAAATAACCAAGGAATATTTTGAAATGCCAGTTTGCATCAGTGTCCAACAAGCCATCTTTGTGTTGCCACCTTCTGAGCTGACAAAAGTAAACTTCAAAAGTTGAATTTTAATTAGTTTCCCCAGTCACAGCCGCAGAAGCCTGTATCTCCTTCACAAATATCATAGGAGTCTTGATGGCTGCCATCAATTGTCTTATTCTTGTACAACTTTTTTTTTTTTTGAGAAGTGAGTACTCCACGAAGATTTACTTTAGAGTACCATACTACAGTGTACATATTGTGTGTTTGTTAATGAGCAATGCAAATGAAGTCCAAAAGTTCTTCATTGTTTTGAAATTGTTCATGAATCCATCCGCTTACTTGTCTCAAAAAAATTACCTGTTATGGGGCTATTGCACAGAGTGTTGTTTCTTCCCATTTAATCCAAAATTTCAAATCGGGGTGGATTTTGAAGCACGATAGTGACTTCTTGATCCGTCTTTGTCAATCTTGAATAAACTTCGTATACATAGCAGTTATGACCATCATCAGACCAGTTTTGAAACTGGGGTGAGATTTTCAAACTGATCAAAAATTTAATCCCGATTCATAAAATTAGTGCTAGTGAGTAGTAAGTTCTGGGTGTTTGTATTTTTTAACAGTTTCAAACATGTTTGAACATCTTGAAATGGGGTATTCCTCATGAGTATGGCTTTTTTAATGTGTTTGAGTGTATTCCATCGGGGTATACATTTGAAGCTGAAGCAATGTTTGGTGCAGTTCTGGTCAAGGGTGCAGCTTCTTACTTTTGCTTTTAGGTGGGTAGCCAGGTCTGCATTTTATAAACCAGCCTGTTGGGGGCAGTGATGCCGATAATGCGCTACTTTAATCTAAAGGCTTTTTTCAGTAATGAGTAATATAACGTGTTCATCTTTCCAAATCAGTAATCAGATTAAAGTTACTTTTCCAAGTCACTGTGTGTTACTATTATTTTGCATTGCCAGTCGATCGCAGCATTCAACTTGGCCCGTGGGCAGGGGGTCGGGGTTCGACTGAACTGCCTACTTTCAGCAAGCTGCGAGCTTTTCATCTACAGTTTTCAGCAGCCTATCGCCAAAGCAGTGGCGAATCCAGATGGAAAGGGGACGTGTAGTGGGGCAGTGACATGGCCATCCACAACACCTCTAGACTCAAGGTCCACTTTTGAAGCATTTTTTACTAGTAGTAGCAGTAGTAGTAGTACTTATAATAATAATTATATCAACAAATCTTTAGAGAATTTAAATGTTAGAATGAAATTAATAGTTACATTTATAAACAATGTAGGTTAAAAATTGCACATTTTACCATCACAGTGCCATTAATAGTTAAATATGAGGTTAAGAAAGATGTCTTTATTTTATTTTTATAAAACAAGAATTTATGTTCATTGAAGTCAAGAAAGTGAGACTAAAGTGAGTACTGGCAAAATGGATTATCATTTTAATGTTGAGGTGGCGGGGGGTTGTTGTTGTTGGCATCTGCTGAAACTAACTAATAAAGTAAATCGTAATCTAACTTAGTTACTTTTGACCTTGAGTAATCAGACCAATTCTACAACTTGGTTATTGATTTTTGACAGGATACCCAAAACTGTCTGTCATGACACCAGTATGACAGTGTAATGAAGATATTCTTTGGCCTCAAGTGAAGTGGTAGCATTTTGATTTATCGTTAACACATCATGAAGTATAAACTGAGTGCCACAACACCATTATGGCAGTGTAATGAAGATATTCAAAAAGTTCTGTAACCTTGCACATCTAATTATAATAATCATTATGTTAACTTGTTGTAAACAGAAAAATAGATCCTTTTTTTATTGTCAAGTTGTCATGACAAAGACAACTTCTGGTCATGTCACTTTGATTAATGTCAAGTTGTCATAATCAAGACAACCCAAGAAATGTCAGCTTGTCGTTACAAAAACAAATGACACTTAATGACAGCAGTCATAACGTTTATGACATTGACATAATGTTTGACACATTCATGACTGTCATGTAACAGTTATGGCAGTGTTGTGTCACTATTATAATGATATCTTCAATTAAAGTGTTACACAAACTATTTCATCTCAGACTTTTTTTTTCCATTTTGTGTAAATGGTAAATGAACTGCATTTCTGTAGCGCTTTCCCATCTGTATCAGAAGCTCAAAATGCTTTACAATTATGCCCCGCATTCACACAGAGACACACATACACTGATGTCAGGGTGCTGCCATGCAAGGTGCTCACTACACACGGGAGCACGTAAGAGGTTAAGGACCTTGCCCAAGGGCCCTAAGCGATTTTCCGGTCTGGCTGGGTTTTGAACCAAGGATCCTCTGGTCTGAAGCCCAACGCTTAACCACTAGACCATCACCTCCCCTCCCAACTCCCAGTGTGACACCTACAATAAGAAAAACAGCATTCATTTGTATTTTACTGGCTGTCACGTGCTTCATGTCGCATCTGTTGTTGACATTTCAAGTGCCGAAAGGGTTAGGACCGTATGTGGTGGAATGATCGAGGTTACCTTTAATCATCCGCTGCTGGCTTACAAGAAGACAATTCTCCGAATTTTATTTTAGTTGAAAGTAAAGTTGAATAAGTAATTGACAATTATTTCATCATCTTATTTTCATTAGCGAGGAGTTATTGTAATTAAAAGATTAATTAACTTAGTTCATTAATTTCCCCGCAGGTGCTGTGCATCCCTTTGAGAATTTCAAAATCAGTTCTGTTGCCTATTATTTAATAGCAGCGATCAGTTGTTAAAGGGCATGTTCCTTCTGTTTCATTGTCTGTTATGATAGATTTAATGACAACACTGGTTACAGTGGTTTAGAAGCTGTCTGCTTCAGAGATCAAATGTGCCAGTTTGATTTATGGTTACTGAATTGACTGCTTTATATGTGTGAAATACATTAAAGCTATGCATATTTTCTATATTTGTTCCCTTTTTTCATAATAATTTTTAATTATACAATCCTTTCCTGATATTTAAAATGTTAAATAAAAAGGACACAGGAAATATTATGTAAAGCACATAACGTGCACAACTGTTTAGAATTTTTAAAAAAGCGAGACATATTCGTCATATATACTGATCACAGTTTTGTGGTCATGGTACATCCCTCTTAAGGTGCACTGACACTAGCTGCACACACTTGCACGCACGTCGTCGTGATGATCCCACCTGCTGTGATCCCAGCTGGACGCCATGCTTTGTTCCACCGCCTGCCACGTGCTCTGTGCTGGACGCTCTGTATATAAAATAATTATTTTGTAGCGGATTAATCATTTTCTCTGCAATTTGTCTCTTGAAAACTGCTCTAATTGCTTCCTGAATCACAAAGGACCACTCCAGCAGCGCCATTCGTGTGCGCACTGAGTATGCTGGAGAAAGCATTTGGAGCATTCTGAAAAGGTAGTTATTTGTCATGTTTACATTGTCATGGCTTGGTAAAACAGTTGTATGTTCTTTCCTTCTTGTCTGCAGCTGTTAAGTATGTTTATGATAGATTTAACATCTCGTTATAATCGATCAGACGATCTGCACTCTGATGCGATCCACTGACGCAACCACTCGCTCTGTTCACTTCTTTACTCAACTTGACGAGCTGCATGTTGTGTTGGTGAGCAGATCGCATCACATAGCATGACATTTATTCATGAAGGATTTGCTGAACATTTCAAAATTCTCTTTGTGCAATTGCACGCGCCAGCGTCCCTCTCACGTTCAGTCTGCACCTGTAAAAGACGAGTTTACTCTCCTGCACACCACAGGTTATGTAAGTGCATTAATCTGTCAGTGCATCTTTGCAGTTCCTTATGTAGGTATAGAATAAGTCTAGGATCATACACCACACCATGGAACCACCTCTACACCTGATTGACAAGTACCCAGCAGACAACCGGTCCATCCTTCCTTTGAGGAGGTGATGGTCTAGTGGTTAAGCAGTGGGATTGAGACCAGAGGCTTCTCGGTTCAAACCCCGTCTGGCCGGAAAATCATTAAGGCAAGGTCCTTAATTCCCAAGTTACTCCCGGTGTGTAGTAAACACCTCGCATGGCAGCACCCAGACATTGGTGTGTGTGTGTGTGGGTGAATGTGAGGCATGACTGTAAAGTGCTTTGAGCTTGTAATGTTGATGCAAAAGTGCTATATAAATGCAGTTCATTTACCATATTCACCATCCCCACCTCTCAAAAGCAATCATCTGCCACAGCCAGGTGAAGTGTGCATGTTCCTCGGCCTTCTCCAGTCAGTGGAGTTCTCAATACTGAGGTACTTACGAGCTGGGTCATGCACAGAGAAACGTGGCACACATCCAAAGTGTCATAGCTGGCGCTCCCTCACAAAGCTAGAGACACTCATCCTTGTCTCTGTAAATAACCATTCGTTTGACAGTAATTCCAGCTGTACCCAAGGATGTAGCAGAGATCTTGTGCCAAAGACAACCTGTCATCACCTTGGTTCACGAAGATGTCTATGTTTCGCAGTCATACACTAAGACAGAAAGCACAAGGACCCTAAAGACGTGGACCTTGGTTCTCCTGCAAAGTTGCTGGCATTGCCAAACACCTCTGTCCATCAGCTTCATGACTCCATAGGTTTTCCCAAGGCATTGCTCAGTGTCTAAGAACTGAAGAGCCAGAAACATGAATGTCACTGTCAACATAACACTTTCATCGCATACAGATACACTTCTGATGGTCAAGTCCAGGAAGTGATTGAAAGCCTGGATCTTAGTCTTGATGCAGAACAACCACAAACCCAGACACTGCAGTTCCTCTCTCAGCTTCTCAAGTGTTGCAGTTGAGGTGTTCCCTAAGTGTGAAGTCGAGGTCAGGAAACATGGCCTTGCCAACAATGGCACCAAAGCACAACACTACTCAACAAGCAGTGCATGTTTGTTGGTTTTATTCTGTGCTTGCACTTACACAAAATTCTCCCAATTGGATATAGGTAGTTATGTACCACCATAGGGGTGCACTGTTTGTCTTTGCCTGCATTTTTCCCAGGGTTCACCAACCAATGTATTTCCGGTTTGGGCTCCTTTGTACCCAGCTATGTATTCAGACAAAAAAAAAGAAAAATCAAATATGTCTAAATAAGATTGGATAATCAAAAACAAAGTAGTAATAAATACATACCCTGAAACACAACTAATTCCCGCTGAGTTTACTTCTCCCATGTTAGCAGCCATGTAGAATATTGTTGTGCTGTCTGGCGCTGCTCTGGTTACATACAGTTCTGCATGTAAACAACATTATCACCTTTTGATAGTTCCAAATTGTATGAGTTCCACATGAAAGTAAGTAAACATCTGACAGCCATTGTCACATTTGTGTCCCTTGATTCTATCATTTGTCCATCCTCAGTCAATAAGCAGTTCACCATACACATCGCTAATATGAATGGCTGGGAGCTGTTTCAAGTCCCATGTCCACGTCACAGCTCTCCCATTGAGATCGTGAACACAGATATCCGTTATCATTATCTGCAGTCTCTCTCTCTCTCTCTCTCTCTCTCTCTCTCTCTCTCTCTCTCTGACTCTTTGTGGTCACACTTCTCCAAAATCGGACAAATTTGTGCGGCTTTCTCTACCCAACTTATTGGCTCCTGGCATAGTTTTCCACTGTAGGGAACATCCCTTACAGTGGGAAACGTTTTCAGGTGTGGAACCATCATATTCCTGATGTTGACGACACAATCCATTCTGGGTCAAATTTTCTTATGTGGTTGGGAAAATTAAAAAGATGGAACTAGATCAATTAAAAGGTTCAACAATTGGCTTGATGTTCTGCAGTTTCCACATGATGAACACTCTGCTTGATGTTTACTTCAGTCTGAGTATGACAACATAATTCATAGTTAGTGTTGCAGACCTCACAGGGTTTTTAATGGTACACAGCCCACAGCTGTGGGGGATGTATAATGTTGTTTTTTTTTTTTTTAATTTGCTGTTTGTTGTTGCACCCCAGTACTTATCTAGTGGCATGAACCAATTAGTTTAAGCATAATATCCATTCTCAATCACCCAGAAATTGACAGCATCTATTTTGGAATTGTTTTGGTTGAAGACTAGTGCAATTATTAATGTGTAAAAAAAAAAAAAAGTAGATTGGGGTGGGGGGGTGTCTTTCTGAGAATAGACTTGTCTTGAAACGTATATGTATAAATAAACGAATGAATTTTATTTACTACAAAATTCAATAAATACCACAATGTGTCAATCAAAATCAAATTGCTTCATCAGACAGTTGAGCTCATGATGGGTCGTTGCAAATAGTTTCACCGCATTTGCCGTATAATGCAGTTCAAGTCCTCTGCCTGCCCTCCAGCTGCTTGTGTTAGTCTGTCAGTCTGACACTTCTCTGGGCTGATGGATGCAGGATTCTATCTGTCATTGCCACGACATTGCATATTCCCTTCAGTGTCACACATGACAGACACTCTCTCCCAATAATGCAGCGGTATCTCTGAGCTTGTTATCACAGTATAGTATGCAGAACCATGCATTCTACTGTATATATGCATCAGTCAGGAGTGTGCAGCACTTCAGTGAATAGGATGGATGGATGTGAAATTTTGGAAAGACATTTTAGGACAAAGTGTTGGCCCAAACCCATCGATCACTCATGCGAAGCATCTGACACAATTCACCCCCTCTTTTTCCAGCAGGTGAATTCATCAGTGCTGCCCAGAATATTTAATAGAGAAGAGAGCACACCCATGGGATCTCATTTGCACAGGTGTCCATCTGGTAGAAGTTGCCTGGGATAATCTCCACATCATGTCAAATTTGCGTCTGGGTTTCACTGAGCGGCTGCTCTGATTTCAAGTGAAGTGCCCGCCACCGGCCAGTTCGAAGGGCAAGGCAATTGTTTGCCTGCACCATAGAGAAGAGCAGTGTCTGTCCTACTAATCCACAAGGCAGCTTATGCCATGCAATTATGTAAGGATTTATCATGTTTGTAATTGTTTATTCATTCAGCTCAATTTGTGTAACGAGCTTTTGTTGGACGAAATTAGTAGATTTTTTTTTTTTGCTAAACACTGCCAGTTTGGCCACTCTTAATCCAGCAGGGATTTGCTGCAGCCAAACTGCATTTCTTGTCAATTGTTACACCTTTTTAGCCAGTTTGTGCAAAGAAAAGGTGTGCTTATTGATTCATTGAACATCAAGGAACTTTGCTCCTTTACTCAAACTACTTTCAAACTGTAACAACTTTCACAGTGAATCACTGTGATCATTGATTCCGGTGTTCTTGGATGAACAACTTGAGCAGAACATTCAATTGTTAGAGTCAGCATTCTATACTCAACAAAAATATAAATGCAACACTTTTGGTTTTGCTCCCATTTTGTATGAGATGAACTCAAAGATCTAAAACTTTTTCCACATACACAATATCACCATTTCCCTCAAATATTGTTCACAAACCAGTCGAAATCTGTGATAGTGAGCACTTCTCCTTTGCTGAGATAATCCATCCCACCTCACAGGTGTGCCATATCAAGATGCTGATTAGACACCATGATTAGTGCACAGGTGTGCCTTAGACTGCCCACAATAAAAGGCCACTCTGAAAGGTGCAGTTTTGTTTTATTGGGGGGGGATACCAGTCAGTATCTGGTGTGACCACCATTTGCCTCATGCAGTGCATCACATCTCCTTCACATCATCCGTGAAGAGAACACCTCTCCAACGTGCCAAATGCCAGCAAATGTGAGCATTTGCCCACTCAAGTCGGTTACGACGACGAACTGGAGCCAGGTCGAGACCCCGATGAGGACGACGAGCATGCAGATGAGCTTCCCTGAGATGGTTTCTGACAGTTTGTGCAGAAATGCTTTGGTTATGCAAACCGATTGTTTCAGCAGCTGTCCGAGTGGCTGGTCTCAGTCGATCTTGGAGATGAACATGCTGGATGTGGAGGTCCTGGGCTGGTGTGGTTACACGTGGTCTGCGGTTGTGAGGCTGGTTGGATGTACTGCCAAATTCTCTGAAACGCCTTTGGAGACGGCTTATGGTAGAGAAATGAACATTCAATACACGAGCAACAGCTCTGGTTGACATTCCTGCTGTCAGCATGCCAATTGCACGTTCCCTCAAATCTTGCGACATCTGTGGCATTGTGCTGTGTGATAAAACTGCACCTTTCAGAGTGGCCTTTTATTGTGGGCAGTCTAAGGCACACCTGTGCACTAATCATGGTGTCTAATCAGCATCTTGATATGGCACACCTGTGAGGTGGGATGGATTATCTCAGCAAAGGAGAAGTGCTCACTATCACAGATTTCGACTGGTTTGTGAACAATATTTGAGGGAAATGGTGATATTGTGTATGTGGAAAAAGTTTTAGATCTTTGAGTTGATCTCATACAAAATGGGAGCAAAACCAAAAGTGTTGCGTTTATATTTTTGTTGAGTATATATCCCTACATTACTGCCAAGTCGGATTTCCATAATGGGATCAGTTTGGGACTGGGAGCATGTGTTGGTGCTGCACCATAGAACTGCCTTCAGTTCCCTGAATGGGAACCTTCAGACAGACATCCGATCCTTACCCACTTACTGAAGACAACCACCTATGACCTACATCCAGCTGAAACATGGGCATCTCCTTGGCTCCTCAGCACCAAGGCACTTGTGTATTGATCATGCCCAAGTAATATTGAAAAAAAAAAACACCACCTGAGAGCCAAGAAACCCAGTTTGATGATTTACAGATGGATTTTTCTTTCAGAAAACTCTAATCACACATATGTGGTAGACACCTGAGTTGACATTGACACCTTTCCGTAGATGTGATATTTGTCTGGGTAAACCAAGTAGAATTGCCACACTGCTTTTTTCTATTAAATCTCAGTTTTGTACATTTTTGTTTGTTTGTTTTTGTCTTTTAATTTATAGGTCTATCAAGCTAGTAGCGGAGATTGTGCCTTTCTCATGGGTTGAAATTTTACATAGTGTACCATTTGTACTTGGATTTCATAAATTCTCAGTTAAACCCACAGGAACTCTCCCTGAAGTCAAAACGCCTACTCGCCAATTTGTATGAACCCCACGTACTCAGAGATCACAATCCAACATGGCAGCTCCTGGCAACAACAGCATTGAAACTTGTAAATTTTAATCTTTTTACCACATATGCTTTTTTGTGTCCAGTTTAATTAAATCAGGCACAACGTTCTGTCCTACTACTGTCTGTGGACATGTAATATTTTATGCATGAAATAGCACGTAATGCATTAACTAGTTGTGGCTAACCCTTTAGCTATTGCGAACGACTGTCTACACCACGCTACAAACTGACCAGTAAATTAAAACGCTTTTGCGCCACTTCTTCTCATCCATAGGGTCTCCTTGATGGACCGAATATTTTTTGTAGCATTCTCCAAAATATTTTAGGCATCCAGCTTATTTTCTAACTTGCAGTGCTGCATGGAAAATGGAGTAATTGGTCTCGGGTGTGACATAATTCCCAGTTGCTACAAAAGAGGTCTGAGGTGAATGAAATGCAGCAGAGGTGTAACAAGTTGCTCCTTTTCTATCAAAGGAACCAATTCTGTTCAGTAGTCATGAAATCAGTGGAAGAACTCATGTCACTGGAAGCATGTGTTCCCAGACATGAGGAGACATATTAGACATTACATTGCTTTATTTAAAAAAAAAAACAACTACATTTACAGAATTACAATCAAAGATATTTGGTGAGTAGGAACCACATAAAAGCAGTTTCACTATCTGTCTGTGGTGGGGGGGTGTATAAAAAAATGTACTCTTCAATGCAAATTTATACTCTCTAATTAATCCAAGTACAAGCCAAATTCCAGTTTTGTTGGGACATTGCGTAAAATGTAAATAAAAACAGAATACAATGATTTGTAAATCCTCTTCAACCTATATTCAATTGAATACACCACAAAGACAAGATATTTAATTTTCAAACTGATAAACTTTGTCGTTTTTGTGCAAATATTTGCTCATTTTGAAATGGATGCCTACAACACGTTTCAAAAAAGTTGGGACAGTGGTATGTTTACCACTGTGTTACATCACCTTTCCTTCTAACAACACTCAATAAGCATTTGGGAACTGAGGACACTAATTGTTGAAGCTTTGTTTGTGGAATTCTTTCCCATTCTTGCTTGATGTACGACTTCAGTTGTTCAACAGTCCGGGGTCTCCGTTGTCATATTTTGCGCTTCATAATGCACCACACATTTTCAATGGGCGACAGGTCTGGACTGCAGGCAGGCCAGTCTAGTACCCGCATTCTTTTACTATGAAGCCATGCTGTTGTAACACATGAAAAATGTGGCTTGGCATTATCTTGCTGAAATAAGCAGGGACGTCCCTGAAAAAGGCATTGCTTGGATGGCAGCATGTGTTGCTTCAAAACCTGGATGTACCTTTCAGCATTGATGGTGCCATCACAGATGTGTAAGTTGCCCATGCCATGAGTGCTAACACACCCCCATACCATCACAGATGCTGGCTTTTAAACTTTGCACTAGTTGTAGAAAACTGTAGTTTTCTCTGGGCCCCTCCCCAATCGGATCGGGAGTGACATGTTTAAGCTGCATGTTCTCCTTGAATTGCTGGCTGTCTGAGTGGTGTCCAAAAAATGAGGTGGGCTTCATAGATAATTGGCAAAGCTTCTGGGGAAAACCTGGTCTTGTTAGGAGAGACGGCATCCATCCCACTTTGGATGGAGCAGCTCTCATTTCTAGAAATCTGGCCAATTTTCTTAAATCCTCCAAACCGTGACTATCCAGGGTTGGGACCAGGAAGCAGAGTTGTAGTCTTACACACCTCTCTGCAGCTTCTCTCCCCCTGCCATCCCCTCATTACCCCATCCCCGTAGAGACGGTGCCTGCTCCCAGACCACTAATAACCAGTAAAAATCTATTTAGGCATAAAAATTCAAAAAGAAAAAATAACATAGCACCTTCAACTGCACCACAGACTAAAACAGTTAAATGTGGTCTATTAAACATTAGGTCTCTCTCTTCTACGTCCCTGTTAGTAAATGATATAATAATTGATCAACATATTGATTTATTCTGCCTTACAGAAACCTGGTTACAGCAGGATGAATATGTTAGTTTAAATGAGTCAACACCCCCGAGTCTAACTGCCAGAATGCTCGTAGCACGGGCCAAGGCGGAGGATTAGCAGCAATCTTCCATTCCAGCTTATTAATTAATCAAAAACCCAGACAGAGCTTTAATTCATTTGAAAGCTTGACTCTTAGTCTTGTCCATCCAAATTGGAAGTCCCAAAAACCAGTTTTATCTGTTATTATCTATCGTCCACCTGGTAGTTACTCTGAGTTTCTCTGTGAATTTTCAGACCTTTTGTCTGACTTAGTGCTTAGCTCAGATAAGATAATTATAGTGGGCGATTTTAACATCCACACAGATGCTGAGAATGACAGCCTCAACACTGCATTTAATCTATTATTAGACTCATTTGGCTTTGCTCAAAATGTAAATGAGTCTACCCACCACTTTAATCATATCTTAGATCTTGTTCTGACTTATGGTATGGAAATTGAAGACTTAACAGTATTCCCTGAAAACTCCCTTCTGTCTGATCATTTCTTAATAACATTTACTCTGATGGACTACCCAGCAGTGGGGAATAAGTTTCATTACACTAGAAGTCTTTCAGAAAGCGCTGTAACTAGGTTTAAGGATATGATTCCTTCTTTATATTCTCTAATGCCATATACCAACACAGTGCAGAGTAGCTACCTAAACTCTGTAAGTGAGATAGACTATCTCGTCAATAGTTTTACATCGTCATTGAAGACAACTTTGGATGCTGTAGCTCCTCTGAAAAAGAGAGCCTTAAATCAGAAGTGCCTGAGTCCGTGGTATAACTCACAAACTCGCAGCTTAAAGCAGATAACCCGTAAGTTGGAGAGGAAATGGCGTCTCACTAATTTAGAAGATCTTCACTTAGCCTGGAAAAAGAGTCTGTTGCTCTATAAAAAAGCCCTCCGTAAAGCTAGGACATCTTACTACTCATCACTAATTGAAGAAAATAAGAACAACCCCAGGTTTCTTTTCAGCACTGTAGCCAGGCTGACAGAGTCAGAGCTCTATTGAGCCGAGTATTCCTTTAACTTTAACTAGTAATGACTTTATGACTTTCTTTGCTAATAAAATTTTAACTATTAGAGAAAAAATGACTCATAACCATCCCAAAGACGTATCGTTATCTTTGGCTGCTTTCAGTGATGCCGGTATTTGGTTAGACTCTTTCTCTCCGATTGTTCTGTCTGAGTTATTTTCATTAGTTACTTCCTCCAAACCATCAACATGTCTATTAGACCCCATTCCTACCAGGCTGCTCAAGGAAGCCCTACCATTAATTAATGCTTCGATCTTAAATATGATCAATCTATCTTTATTAGTTGGCTATGTACCACAGGCTTTTAAGGTGGCAGTAATTAAACCATTACTTAAAAAGCCATCACTTGACCCAGCTATCTTAACTAATTATAGGCCAATCTCCAACCTTCCTTTTCTCTCAAAAATTCTTGAAAGGGTAGTTGTAAAACAGCTAACTGATCATCTGCAGAGGAATGGTCTATTTGAAGAGTTTCAGTCAGGTTTTAGAATTCATCATAGTACAGAAACAGCATTAGTGAAGGTTACAAATGATCTTCTTATGGCCTCAGACAGTGGACTCATATCTGTGCTTGTTCTGTTAGACCTCAGTGCTGCTTTTGATACTGTTGACCATAAAATTTTATTACAGAGATTAGAGCATGCCATAGGTATTAAAGGCACTGCGCTGCGTTGGTTTGAATCATATTTATCTAATAGATTACAATTTGTTCATGTAAATGGGGAATCTTCTTCACAGACTAAGGTTAATTATGGAGTTCCACAAGGTTCTGTGCTAGGACCAATTTTATTCACTTTATACATGTTTCCATTAGGCAGTATTATTAGATGGCATTGCTTAAATTTTCATTGTTACGCAGATGATACCCAGCTTTATCTCTCCATGAAGCCAGAGGACACACACCAATTAGCTAAACTGCAGGATTGTCTTACAGACATAAAGACATGGATGACCTCTAATGTCCTGCTTTTAAACTCAGATAAAACTGAAGTTATTGTACTTGGCCCCACAAATCTTAGAAACATGGTGTCTAACCAGATCCTTACTCTGGATGGCATTACCCTGACCTCTAGTAATACTGTGAGAAATCTTGGAGTCATTTTTGATCAGGATATGTCATTCAGTGTGCATATTAAACAAATATGTAGGACTGCTTTTTTGCATTTGTGCAATATCTCTAAAATTAGAAAGGTCTTGTCTCAGAGTGATGCTGAAAAACTAATTCATGCATTTATTTCCTCTAGGCTGGACTATTGTAATTCATTATTATCAGGTTGTCCTAAAAGTTCCCTGAAAAGCCTTCAGTTAATTCAAAATGCTGCAGCTAGAGTGCTAACAGGGACTAGAAGGAGAGTAGAATGGGAGGCAGATCCTTCAGCTTTTAGGCTCCTCTCCTATGGAACCAGCTCCCAATTCAGATCAGGGAGACAGACACCCTCTCTACTTTTAAGATTAGGCTTAAAACTTTCCTTTTTGCTAAAGCTTATAGTTAGGGCTGGATCAGGTGACCCTGAACCATCCCTTAGTTATGCTGCTATAGACTTAGACTGCTGGGGGGTTCCCATGATGCACTGAGTGTTTCTTTCTCTTTTTGCTCTGTATGCACCACTCTGCATTTAATCATTAGTGATTGATCTCTGCTCCCCTCCACAGCATGTCTTTTTCCTGATTCCGTCCCTCAGCCCCAACCACCCAGTCAGGGTGCTGCCATACAAGGCGCTCACTACACACCGGGAGCAATAGGGGATTAAAGACCTTGCCCAAGGGCCCTTAGTAAGTTTCCAGTCAGGTGGGGATTTGAACCCAGGATCTTCTGGTCTCAAGCCCAACACCTTAACCACTAGACCATCACCTCCCCTTATAATGCACTAAATCACAGCAAAAGCCATCTCAAGGTGCCTTACATAAACAAGTCAACATAAAATTGAATAAATAATTAAAAATGAATAAAAATTTCAAATACATAAATAAAAACAGAAGTAAAAGAATAAAACAAATAAAAATAAAAACTATTCATAAGAAATAGAATAAAAATAGGTTTTCAGTCTTGACTTAAAAATGTCCACAGACTCAGACTGCCTCACCGTCGCAGGAAGACTGTTCCACAGGGTGGGTGCACAATACGAAAAGGCTCTTTGACCTGCTGACTTCTTCTTCACCCTGGAAACACAGAGAAGTCCCGCATCCTGCGACCGCAAAGCCCAGGCCGGCATGTAGAGTTCCACCAGATTACCCAGATAAGATGGCACCAGTCCATGAACAATCTTATAAGTCAATAACAAAACCTTAAAATCTGCTCTCACAGAGACAGGGAGCCAGTGCAAAGATGCCAAAATGGGTGTGATATGTTCAGACCTTCTGCTACGTGTCAGAAGTCTGGCGGCAGTGTTCTGAACCAGCTGAAGACCCCTAATGGTGGACTGTGGTAACCCTGAAAATAAAACATTACAATAATCTAGTCTAGAAGAAACAAAAGCATGAATCAGGGTCTCAGCATCAGCCATGGACAGGATGGGGTGGATCCTCGCTATATTTCTCAGATGGAAAAAAGCAGTCCTAGTAACATCCCTGATGTGGAGGTCAAAAGACAACGTGGGATCAAAAATTACCCCAAGGTTCCTCATTTTGTCCGTATGATGTATGACACAGGAACCCAGGCTGAGCGCCAGCTGGTCAAAATGATGCCGATGTCTTGCTGGACCAAGAACCATCATTTCAGTCTTATCAAAGTTTAAAAGTAGGAAGTTACTAGACATCCAACTTCTCACTGATAGAAGACAGTCCTCCAGGGATTTTATGGGAGTGAGATTTCCTGCAGTTATCGGCATGTATAACTGAGTATCATCAGCATAACAATGAAAGGCAATCCCAAAACTCAGCAGTATACGCCCAAGGGGTGCCACATACAGGGAGAAAAGCAAGGGGCCAAAAACAGATCCCTGTGGAACCCCAAATCTCATGTCAGCAAGGTCAGAGGTAGTGCCATTATACAAGACACATTGAGAACGACTGGACAGATATGACGTCAACCAGGCAAGGGCACTTCCAGTAATCCCAAAAAAGTTCTCCAACCTATTGAGCAAAATATGATGATCCACGGTATCAAACGCAGCACTGAGATCTAACAACACCAAAACCGTAGTGGTGTCTGAGTCCATTGCTCGCAGAAGATCATTCACAACTTTAGTGAGCGCTGTCTCTGTGGAGTGATATTTCCTAAAAGCAGACTGCAGCGGCTCAAAAAGATCATTCTCAGTGAGGTGGTCTATGAGCTGCCATGAAACCACCTTTTCTAAAATTTTGGAACAGAATAATAGATTTGATATCGGCCTGTAATTTTTCAATACACTAGGGTCAAGATTAGATTTCTGAAGTAATGGTTTAATCACTGCTGATTTAAAACATTTCAGAACAGATCCACAGGTTAATGACAGATTAATAATTTCAAGCACAGTCAGCCCAAGAGTGGGCCACAGGTCCTTAAACAATTTTGTTGGTATGGCATCAAATAAACAGGTTGTGCTTTTTGTAGACGCCACAAGTTTCATCAGCACGCCCAATGAAATACTATTCAATTCTGTCAATCTAGGTAACACCTCAATGATAGCGCCCACCTCCATAGCAGGTTTTAATGGCTGGGCCGAGGTGTGCTGAGATATGCTCAGCCTAATATCTTCTATTTTCTTCTCAAAATAATCCAAGAAATCCTGTGCTGAAAAGTGAGAACGACTAACAAGTGGCTGCCCATGAATAACAAATGCGACCGTGTCAAACAAAAACTTTATGTTTGTTTTTACTGATCAAATCCGAGTAATAGGTCCGCTTCGTGGCCAGTAGTGCATGCTTATAATCTAAAATAGCATCCCGCCACACAAGGCGGAACACCTCTAATTTGGAATAATGCCATTTCCGTTCCAAACCTCTCGCCTTCTGCCTGAGGTCATGCAAATAATCATTGAACCAAGGTGACTGTGCCTTAGGATGGCGTGACCTTAAAAGAGGAGGCACAATCTTATCAAGTGTAGTTTTAAGCATTAAATTTAGACTATCCACGAGGCTGCCCACTGATTTAGCATTCTCCAGATACAAAGCTAAAATATCAGGTAGTCTGGCCTCAAGTTCAGTCATAGTTGAGGGTTTAATACGACGCTGCAGTAGTAGACAAGGTTGTTGTTCCACTAAACATGGCAGCGTAAATGTAAACCTGATAAGTGAATGGTCAGAGACTATAGATGCGAGAGGCAAAATGTCAATATTTGTGACAGCAAACCCATGTGCAAGAACCAGATCCAGGGTATTTCCACTAATGTGTGTCGGGTCCTGAACGCATTGCTGGAATCCTAAAGCATCCACAATTTGCATAAATGATTTACTAAGGGGATCAGAGGGCTTATTTATATGAATGTCAAAGTCACCAATAATCAAAATGTTATCTGCACTAGTTGACAAACTAGAGATGAACGCACCAAATTCATCTAAGAAGTCAGAATATGGGCCAGGGGGCCTATAAACAGTGACAAAATAACATAGCTGAGCTCCAGTTTTATGAACCTGACAGTACTTAGCATCATGGGCATAACGGAGAGTCAGATGCTCAAAGGAATTATATTTGTGACCCCCAACACCTAATAAAGAAAATCTAGATTTGTAAATAAAAACCACACCCCCACAACCTTGCTTCACACCACGAGACACGTGACTAAATGTGTACGCTGGTGGACAGGCCTCACTCAAAGGAAGGAGAGTTGTGGGTTTGAGCCGGGTTTCACACAAGCCAATCATATCTAAATGATGATCCATGATTAAATCATTAATCAACAATGATTTCGAGGACAGCGATCTGATGTTCAGGAGACCCAGGGTAAGGACCTCAGTGGGGATGACAGTCTCACTGTTTGGAACCCGGCGAAGCAAGCCCAGGTTCCGAGAGTGCCACTGGCGCACATCACTCTGGCGAAGACGTGGACGGCCGGGCTGACAGTCCTCAGAGCCGACCAGCGGCACCACACAGGCTCTAACCGGATCCACAAGGCGCCAGGGCAGCACAGATCCTGCCAGAAGTCTGTGCACAGCTCGTCTGGAAGCCAAACAGCAGGCCAAACAGAGCTTCAGCTTCATCAGACGTCCACTTCGTCTCCCGCGGCGACGACTGCGCTTTCGGCCGAAAGGCAGTGCAGGAGCACAGCACAGAAAAGCCGGCACCGCCGATAAAAATGGGGGCAGAAAGTTCTGTCCACCCGCCGATAACCACACTGCACCATGAACCGGGGGCTGGAGATCCAGCAGAGTTTGGTGATCATACACCCGCAGTGCCTCTGACTCAAAAACAGCATAAATTAAAAACAATAAAATAACAAACAGACTGGAGAGCAGCAGACGAGCAGCCAGACACAACGGTGCCATCTTGGCACTCCCTCCTCACAGCATTCACCTGTGACAATGTTTATGGCATTGCAGATGAAGTATCTTGTCCAAGGACACAGACAGGTTGTGACTGGGAATCAAACCCAGGTCTCCAGGTTGATAACCCACTGAGCTATCTACTGTGCAGTTCATCATTGGGAGGCAACACAAATCAGTGACACTGTAAATTAAATTTTAACTGCATGTCATTTTCAAAATTTGCAAGTCGTTCCTGCAGCTTGTGTCTGTTTGTGTTGATCAGTTTTGTCGTTATGTGACTCGACCAGTTACGAGTACAGTGTATCACATGTTGCAAGCAGTTTTCTGTTAGCGCACGCTGTAGCTGCTTAACACATGAAAACAAAGGGCTCAATCAATCTTCAAGTGCTGTTGGCATTCGGAGCTGTTAGTCCACATTGCCACCCAGATTCCTGCCTTTCATACACACTTAAGCATTCCCATTTTTTATTCATAGTTTTGGAGAGCCAGACTTATCATGCTGTGCTGGTGTTCATACTTGAATAGATGACAAAGTGCTGCAAGAGTGTAATTGTCCAGATTAGGGGTCACAGTAGAGAAGCTGTTTTATTGTCCATTAAAGGAAGCATTTTCTCCAAAATGCGGTTTAAATTGGGAAAATGATTAATTGCTTTCCAGGGGAAGGTGTCCCTCTGCTACATTTAATGATTCACGTCAAATCTGATCAATGAGCCCGGTAGAGGGTTTGCTTGCACAAACACAGAGTGCACATGAAGTCGGAAGTCGTGCTATAAGCTTTTGTTTGCTGCATCTGGCAAAAGCTCAACATGATTCAAAGTCATTTATTTTTCTGTCAAATGCATTGGGTTTTTATTTTTGTTTTTTGCAGGAACTCCACATACTGCATGAAAGTGTCCATGTCTCTGACTGTAGCGGAGAATGATACGGACCTCTGCTACAACTCGAAAATGAGGTTCTTTGAGAAGGCGGAGCTAAGCAAAAGCAAAGACATCACCTGCCCAGGCATTGATGATTACATCCAGCCGGGAGTGGAGCCAGAGGTTTTTTGGTATAAGGTAAGATGCATCCCTTTACACAGCTTGTGAACCTCAGTATTAAAAGAATGTCTGTACATTTGTTTGTGTTCTTTTTGTTTTTAATCAAAAACGCATGGAAGCACATAAAGGAACACAATATATACTCAACAAAAATATAAACGCAACACTTTTGGTTTTGCTCCCATTTTGTATGAGATGAACTCAAAGATCTAAAACTTTTTCCACATACACAATATCACCATTTCCCTCAAATATTGTTCACAAACCAGTCTAAATCTGTGATAGTGAGCACTTCTCCTTTGCTGAGATAATCCATCCCACCTCACAGGTGTGCCATATCAAGATGCTGATTAGACACCATGATTAGTGCACAGGTGTGCCTTAGACTGTCCACAATAAAAGGCCACTCTGAAAGGTGCAGTTTTATCACACAGCACAATGCCACAGATGTCGCAAGATTTGAGGGAGCGTGCAGTTGGCATGCTGACAGCAGGAATGTCAACCAGAGCTGTTGCTCGTGTATTGAATGTTCATTTCTCTACCATAAGCCGTCTCCAAAGGCGTTTCAGAGAATTTGGCAGTACATCCAACCAGCCTCACAACCGCAGACCACGTGTAACCACACCAGCCCAGGACCTCCACATCCAGCATGTTCACCTCCAAGATCGTCTGAGACCAGCCACTCGGACAGCTGCTAAAACAATCGGTTTGCATAACCAAAGAATTTCTGCACAAACTGTCAGAAACCGTCTCAGGGAAGCTCATCTGCATGCTCGTCGTCCTCATCGGGGTCTCGACCTGACTCCAGTTCGTCATCGTAACCGACTTGAGTGGGTAAATGCTCACATTCGCTGGCGTTTGGCACATTGGAGAGGTGTTCTCTTCAACTCTATGTGAAGGAGATGTGTTGCACTGCATGAGGCAAATGGTGGTCACACCAGATACTGACTGGTATCCCCCCCAATAAAACAAAACTGCACCTTTCAGAGTGGCCTTTTATTGTGAACAGTCTAAGGCACACCTGTGCACTAATCATGGTGTCTAATCAGCATCTTGATATGGCACACCTGTGAGGTGGGATGGATTATCTCAGCAAAGGAGAAGTGCTCACTATCACAGATTTAGACTGGTTTGTGAACAATATTTGAGGGAAATGGTGATATTGTGTATGTGGAAAAAGTTTTAGATTTTTGAGTTCATCTCATACAAAATGGGAGCAAAACCAAAAGTGTTGCGTTTATATTTTTGTTGAGTGTATATGCCGGAATGTAGACCTGCCTAATTACACTTGACCTGACCACATCTTCAAAGACTATTTATTAGATGACTGTGATGCCCGCAGTGTAACTGACCCCAAAACCAATCACAGCAAGCCTCCTGTGTCCAGTTGGCCAGTTTGATGCTAGAAAAGCAGTCGAGGTTAATTAATCAAACAAGAAACTCGATTGGCTTTGGTTGCCACAATACGTCTTCAGTTTCCCAGTGAATCAAATTAAAATGTATATTACACCACACACTCGGCACCCTTCAGATATTGGCTTTTTGTTGTCCGGGGGAGCTGATTGAATTCTGTCTCGGACCAAGTCCACAGTTCCCTGGGTTTCTTGGTCTCAGGTGTTTTGTGACTGTAAATATGAGAGAGAAAACTTCGCACATCAGACTCCTCAAACGGGTGTGTAGGAGATAAGGGACAAGCCCAGCTAAACGTGAAAATAAAAAGTCCCGCACTCCGTCTTACTTGCTGTAGAAAAATTTATTCAGGACTGTATCACCAACGTTTCAGCACTGTGGCCTTCATCAGGCAAATGAAGACTGAGCTCCAGGTAGCCACTTTTCTTTTTATTTTTATAATTATGTCTGTACTTGTTCTGTACTTTGACTTTTTTATGGATATTTGTATTTAGGTGCATTGTGCATTTAACTGGCATCCTTGGGTGCTAGCCCCACCCTTTTTAAGATGGCTACCTGGAGCTCAGTCTTTATTTGCCTGATGAAGGCCACAGTGCCGAAACATTGGTGATACAGTCCTGAATAAATTTTTCTACAGCAAGTAAGACGGAGTGCGGGACTTTTTTATTTTCACGTTTAGCTGGGCTTGTCCCTTATCTCCTACGCACCCGTTTGAGGAGTCTGATGTGCAAAGTTTTCTCTCTCATGTTGGCTTTGCCGTCTTGCCTTCTGCACTCAACTCACTTGCACTCTAGGACTGCTGCATATATCTACTATGAGCTCCTTTCAAGAAATCAACGCACTCACGCAAAACTGCACTGAAACCTTTGAGTTCTCTATGGAGGACGCGCAGAGAATTCTATTTCCAGCTGCCGATTTAGATGGCATGGAGTCATCAGAAGAGCTTAGAGTCAAACTGGAGAGATTGTACCTGAAAGAGACACGTCTCCAAATGCACGGTTCTACCTTAAGTGAATACTGGAGAAAGAAAAGGATTCCACGGGGATTACGCATCCAGAAAGCACCTACTATTGGTTAAAGTAACGAGGACTTTGTGAAAAAATGGGGGGAAATTTTGAATAAATGCTCCCTTGAGTTGATGTCTCCACAGAGGCTAGTGCGCTTAAGGTGGAAAATGAAACGCACGAGAGACAGTTGAAAGACAAATAAAATACGTTGTTTCTGTCCATTCATTGAAAGTGCCTTAAAAGTCTGTTGGTAAATACAAAGAGAAACTTCTCAGCATCAAGTTAAAAAAATACAGGAAGGACACTGAGGATTACCAGAAGAATGAAATATATCACTGGGAATATAAGGAAAATCCTCCCTCCTCGTCTCAATCTCAACCAGCATGACCATTATGCACCACGGACACCAGGGTGCAGCGCACCAGAGCCACGCATTGTCACAACCAAGAGGACTCCTCCCTGGAGAGTGACTTCACCCTAGACAGTTACATCAGCCTTAACCCCAGCCACCCTCCTTTTTTAGCGGATCGGCGTCGGCAGCAAATATCACAAAGAAAAAGAAGAAATGTCGAAGGGGAAAGCGCGCGTCTAGGCACGTGCCGCACATGGACGCGCAGCAAGTCGCAGATGCAGGTCGAGAGTTGCTGGCGTTGTGTGTTCGCCGCCCGTCTGATTTTCTCCAGTTTTCTCGTGTATAATTCGGTTTTTAGTGGCTTGAGTGTAATTTTTATTTTGGATATGTACTTAACGTGGTTTTTGGTCCTTCAGTGTGCATTTTTAGTTATCTTTGATTGTTTATTGCCTGCTTTGCGCTGTACGACGCCGCATTTCACTCCCTCGGCTGGCATGATGCTAAGCTACTCTGCAGCTGAGCTACGAAGCTTGAACAACAACAATGTCCCTCGGGACATTCTCGCTATCAGAGAGCTTGGCTTGTTCCGCCGACGTCGCTGTGTCCACAGAGGCTCCCGGAGAAAGTCTGTGTTCCATCGAACTGGGTCGTCCGTGCCGGTCATGTGGTCAGCTGAGCGCATCGGTGCTCGGCGCCCACGTCATCAGAGCGCTGCAGCTTCTGGGAATTGTAGTCCTGATGTGACGACAGCGGTTCCTGACACTCTCCGGGCACTGGATGGAAAACGTGGAGTGGATTTTAAGATACTCAGGCCTATTCAAAGATGTCAGTCTGTCAAACTGACAGAAGTCTTCAGTTTGGGTCTTATTAACATCAGATCTTTGTCCTCAAAATCCCTGTTGATTAACAATCTAATTATGGATCATCATTTGGACATGTTTGGGTTATGTGAAACCTGGCTCAAACCCACAGCTGTTCTTCCTCTGAATGAGGCCTGCCCACCAGGGTACACATTCAGTCACATGTCTCGTTGTGCAAAGCAAGGCGGGGGTGTTGCTTTTATCTATAAATCCAAGTTTACCTTCTTGACTGTCGGGGGGCATAAATATAATTTGTTTGAGCATCTGACTCTCCGCTCTGCCCATGATGCTACATATTGTCAGGGTCAGAAGTACGGAAATCAGTCATGCCATGTTGTCACTGTTTATAGGCCTCTTAGCCCATATTCTGAATTTTTAGATGAATTTGGTGCATTCATCTCTGGCCTGTCAGCTAGTGTGGACAACATTTGATTATTGGTGATTTTAATATTCACATAAATAAGCCCTCTGATCCCCTTTGTAAGTCATTTATGGAACTTGTGGATGTGTTGGGATTCCAGCAATGTATTCAGGATTCAACACATATTAGTGGAAATACCCTTGATCTGGTACTCACACGTGGCCTTGCTGTCACAAACATTGACATTTTGCCTCTTGCCTCTGTGATCTCTGACCACTCTTTTGTTAAGTGTGCATTTATGTTGCCGCGCCTAGTGGATCGAAAGCCTTGTCTTTCTTTGCGGCGACGCATTACTCCTTTAATTATGATAGAACTCGAGGCCAGACTGCCTTAAATTTTGGCCTCAGGGTTAGAGAATATTCAGTCAGTAGATAGTCTTGCGGATGGCTTGAACTCAGCGCTCAAGGCCACACTGGACAAGGTTGCGCCTCCTCTCTTGAGGACATGCCTTCCCAAGGCATACTCACCTTGGTTTAATGGTTACCTGCGTGACCTTAGGCAGAAGGCTTGAGGTTTTGAACGGAAACGGCGTAGTTCTAAGTTAGAGGTGTTCCATCTTGAATGGCGAGATGCTGTCTTGGATTATAAGCAGGCACTACTGGCTACAAAGCATGCCTATTATTCTGAATTGATTAATAAAAATAAGCATAATTCCAAGTTTTTGTTTGAAGCTGTAGCATTTCTTATTCATGGACAGCCACCTGTTATTCATTCTCCTTTCTCAGCACAGGACTTCTTGGATTACTTCGAGAAGAAAATTGAGGATATTAGGTTGAGTATATCTCAGCAGGCTTTGGCCCAACCACTGCATACTGCTGTGGAGGTGGATGCGCCCACTGAGGTAGTATCCAGATTTACAGATTTTGACGGTATCTCGTTAGGCGCACTGACAAAGCTTGTTCCAAAGTGAAGGCTGTGTTGATCCGGGACATCATCTGACTACCAGAGAAATTGCAGAAGAGGTGTACATCAGCACTTTTGCGGCACATTCCACTGTTACAGGAGATGTTGTAATGAAAGACGTGCGGAGGAATTTGCGCGTCGGCACGGAGCCGCAATGGCGCACAACAAAAAGCACGTCCGTGTTGGAAGCCATTCAGAAGATTCAGATGGCTTTCGATGGCTTTTCAGTCGAGTGAGTATCCAAGAAATTGTGTAACAGCTGGGCATGTCACAACTTGTCCTGTGAGACTTCCAACACAGACGTGCTTTTTGTTGTGCGCCATTGCGGCTCCGTGCCGATGCGCAAATTCCTCCGCACGTCTTTCATTACAACATCTCCTGTAACAGTGGAATGTGCCGCAAAAGTGCTGATGTACACCTCTTCTGCAATTTCTGTTGTAGTCAGACGACGTCCCGGATCAACACAGCCTTCACTTTGGAAATGATCTGGTTGTTTCAGTCTGTCGATGGCCGCTCGGAGCACGGCGTGCCCTCCGCTGCTGTGGGCCATCTTTAATCCAATTGTAATGCTCCTTAATCTGTGTGACGCCGAGAGTATCCTCACCGAAAGCAGTCTGAATCTTCCGAATGGTTTCCACCTGGCTGTCTCTCACAGTTTCTGGACAAATTTGATTCAGCACTGCTCCAATCGCTCAGCCATTTCCCTGACAATGAAAATCCGACGAGGGGGGTGGACCAGTGCTCACTCAAAGCCTGCCCACAGATGAATGACGCAACCGACAGGCGTGAAAAAACTCAAGCATGCGCACGAAGGTTCAAGCTTGGCTGATGCAAGTGCACATGATTCAAATCCATATAGTTTTTTTAAAAAATAAAAGGTCGGATAGTTTTCTAACAGACCTCGTATGTATACAGGATGCGGATAAATATAAAACTGAAATTTTGTCTCAAATGTCAGACACTCGATTCTACAAAAAATTGAATAATGACCCCACTTTGGACTTTCAAAAGAAGTTGTTGTCCTACCTTGAAGATGCAAAAATCAATAAATGGATATCTGATTCTGATTTTGACTTTCTTTATTCTAAATACCCGATGTGTCCTGCATTTTACACCCTTCCAAAAATTCATAAATCATTAACGAATCCTCCAGGTCGCCCTATTGTGTCTCAAACAAATTCTTTATGGTCACCCTTATCATCCTTTGTGGACTTTTATATTAAGTCCTTTGTTCAGACCCTCCCAGCCTATATTAAAGACTCAACAGATTTTATTGAAAAGTGTTCTAATATTACAAACTTGATGGGGAACACACATTTACTCACTTTGGACATAACTAGTCTGTATACTAATATACCTTATGAGGAAGGTTTGGAGGCCTTAGGGTTCTATCTGCAGAACCGGAGTGACACCTCCTACCATCCTAATCAACTGGTGTTGGACTTTGCTGAATTTGTTATGAAATTTAACTATTTTGCCTTTGACAATGACTTTTACCTCCAAGTTTCTGGGATTAGCATGGGCACTATTTGTGCACCCAACTATGCCAATCTGTATGTGGGGTTCTTTGAAAATAAGTTTGTATTTGACCCTATCCACAGTAAGTATCTGCCTAATATTATCAAATGGTTTAGGTACATTGATTATATTTTTTTTGTATTTTTCAGGGCAGTGTGGAGGAGCTGGACAGTTTTATTAATTTGTTAAATAGTTTCAGCTCCAACCTTAAGTTTACAGCACAATATAGCCCTGACCAAGTAAGTTTCTTGGATATGTGGGTTATAAAAGGCAAAGATACAATCATAACCTCACTATATCGCAAAGAAACAGATAAAAATACATTACTGCTTGCCACCAGTTTTCACCCCACTCCCATTAAGAAAGGCTTACCTATAAGTCAATTCTACCGTCTCAGAAGAATCTGTCACTCCACTGATGACACTTCTCGACCACAGGCATGATATAAGTGCCCTACGGTTCTGTGGCATTGAGCAGGTGCCCCCTCCACCTAGAGTAGGGGATCATGATCGACTGCTCAAACAGAGGGAGGCATTTTGGATTTACACCCTCCAAACCTTGACTCCGAAAGGCCTAAATGATGATTTTAATCTGAGTATTTTTCTGTAAATAATGTAATATATATTAACTTCGACCTGTTGTGATGTGCTATTATTGAATGTTGTTTATATGGAGATATGTATATTTGTGCACCAGTTTCACTCTATAGCCTGGTAACCTATATACTGTATCATTATGTATCCAAACACTTTTATTTTTATTTTTATAATTATGTCTCCACTTGTTCTGTACTTTGACTTTTCCATGGATATTTGTATTTAGGTGCATTGCACATTTAACTGGCACCCTTGGGTGCTAGCCCCACCCTTTTTAAGATGGCTACCTGGAGCTCAGTCTTCATTTGCCTGATGAAGGCCACAGTGTCGAAACGTTGGTGATACAGTCCTGAATAAATTTTTCTACAGCAAGTAAGATGGAGCGCGGGACTTTTTTATTTTTACGTGACTGTAAATATGAAATACTTTGTTCTTTCTGTAACTCTGTACTTAGTATCAACTTTAAGAAAAGTATTTTTTTACAGTAGAAATATATATATATATATATATATAAAAAAAATCTTCAATCCATTTTACACCATCACCTGTTATTTACTGTACATTCCCAATGTGTTGAAAGAAATGGCATGTTTTATTTATTAAACCTAATCAATCTATGAATCTTTCATAATGATTTTTAAGCTTTTTTTTGTATGTTTCTAACACAGCATCTGTCACTTCAAAAGAGTCTTTTTTTTCCCACTGATCACAGGGAAATATTTTTCAAAAAAAACTACGTGCCGATTTGATATTTAATTCAAAATCAGGGTTGTGTGTAAAATATCAAAAATATATGACAGAGTTTTTGTGTAGTACTTGAGCTGTCCACTGCTGGCTAAACATACAGAAGACTGAGAATTTAAAAAAAAAAAGAGAGGGAGAGAGCCATGGACTTCATGATTTTAAAATGTCCTCATAAACCAATGAGAAACATTAGGTAAGAGATCCCAATCAGGATGCAACTAACAAGTCTGTTCATTTTGAAAATAAGAATACCATATTTAAGTTTACTTGTTTGGGACGGCCTGCAACTTATGTACCCCCCCCCCCCAAAAAAATCACACATTCTTTATTAATATTAATTATGACTATTTATGAAGGACTTTCCCAGGAATCAGATGTAATTCCAAAGCCAAACACAGGACCCCTTCGCTGGGAAAAATGGACTGCATTTATATAGCGCTTCTCCATCTTCATCAGACGCTCAAAGTGCTTTACACATCAATGCCTCACATTCACCCCAATGCCAGGCTGCTGCCACACAAGGCGCCCACTACACACCAGGAGCAACTAGGAGATTAAGGACCTTGCCCAAGGGCCCTTAATGATTTTCCGGTCAGGCTGGGATTTCAACCAAGGATCCTCTGGTCTCAAGCCCAACACTTAACCACGAGACCATCATCTCCCAAACACAGGGACATAGAAATACTGTTCTTTAATTGTAGGTGGAAAGAACTTAAAGAGACATTCAAAATGGTGTTTAAATATTAACTCTATGTTAAATATGAAGAAAGGTATGAGCATTTGAAGTTCGGAAGATCTTGTTAATTTATATCTTAGTTCTTAAAGGAAAAAAACAACAGAAAGCTGTGACCAGTTTCTCATAATTTACATTTCAAAATGATGGTACTCTGTCAAATGTAATTATTATCTCATTTAAACATGATTTGCAACAATCTGCCATTTAAACACTGTTTACTGACAGTAGTTTTCAAGCTAAAAACCTCCAATTTCGCCATGTCCGCCGTCTTGCCGAGTCAACAGCGGTTTTGAAGGATCAGAAAACTATGTATGCGAAGGCTTCAATTACCACTAAACGTCACAGAAATGTAGATAATTACCTGAATTAAATGTTCTATATGATTTGAAAATGAGCTTACTCACCTTCAAGGCGAATTTCTTCAATTTTTTGGACACAAAATTCCAATCGTCGAATTTTCTAACTTCTACTCATCACAGGAATGCCGTTCGAAAACGAGAGTGCAGGGGGGGATTTCAACTACATCATCAAATATGGGGATTCCCGATTGACAAAAAAGAAATGCATTCCACAAACCGCAAACTCAGCACTACTGCCATGAAAGTGTGTCAGGCCAGGTACAGCTCATACGCCCACAGCAGTGGTTGGCATATTTAGGTTGTACGTGCATAACTTTAATTGAAAACTGCACAGTAGAGTGGGTAATGCACACAGTGCGACACATGGCAAACAGAAATGTTGGGGATTAGGCACAGGCAACAATCCAGAAAACAGGCAGGGGCTCAAAATTAAGGACGCAATCCAACCAGGCACCAGTGTCCAGAGGGGCAGGTAAAAACTCAAAAGTCCAGGGAGCAAATAAGGGTTCAGTAACCAGGGTGTACAACAACACAAGGAACGTGGGGATGCTCAACATAATACACAAGACAATCTAACAGGAAATTCAGGAGGAGAGAGAGGTTAAATAGATCAAGAGATGATTACACAGATGAGACACAGCTGGGGAGACACAGAAAGAAAGCCATGATTATGCACAAGAGACAAGGGATATCAAAATAAAACAGGAAGTGCAGTAGACAGGACAGACATGTGGCATCAGACCACTAAACAAAATCAGCTCTAATAATAAATAATAAATGCCAATAATGAAAAATACATGATAAAAATGCATAAAAATTCCAAATTAAAGAGCTGATAATACAGACAAAAGGTGCAACTTATACTCTGGAAAATACAGTAATGCATTTCAACCAACATACCAACTTGTAGCAATAAACAAGAAATAAAAAGCAATGCATAAAAGAGAGATACAAAAGGAACATTTGTGCCTTTCTGTGTGGACTTTGCATATTCTCCCCGTGTTGGTGTCTGCTTCCTACCGCTTCCAAAGACATGCAGGTTAGATGAACTGGTGACTCCAAATTGACCATAGGTATGCTTGAGTGTGTGGATGTGTTTGTCTGTCTACAAGGCTTTTCAGTCATCAGCTTCTGTCTGTCTATGTGGCCTGTAGTAGACTGGCGTTCTGTCCAGGGTCTACCCCACCTCATGCCCTTTGACTGCTGGGCTCCCGACCCTTGATTGGAGTAAGAAGGTATAGAAAATGAATTAATGAATACAAACAGCTAAATTCATCCTCAGTAGTCCAAAAATCACAAACCACATTATTACAAGCTAACTAATTTCAGTTTTAAATAGCCAAGAAGATCTATGTTTCTATTTTGTATATGTGGATGTGAATATGTTGGTGAACATGGAGCAAATAACAGCCACCTTGTTGGTCACAACCACTGCATTTGAAGCCCATTTGCTTGGCTGCATGTCAGGCATTTTCTGAAACTGTTTTGATGGCTGCATGAGTGATGCAAACAACTAACAATTGATCGAATGAAAAGAATGTAGTCTGTATGAAAGTTCCACAGTCTTGTGTATGCACTGCTGAACATGGGGACAAATGTGGCCAACACATGGGCCAAGCTGGTGCATTTGGAGTACATTTGCCTTGGCAGTACAGGTAATTTCTGAAACAATGCAGTTGGTGGTACAATCGATTGAAGATCGGTCAAAGAAAGAGAAGGAAATAGTCATGAGTCTTTTCCAACAGAAGCACTAAATGTAAATTTTTGTGTTGGACTTTCACTAAGAATGTAATCTTTTTGACCCTGTTTATTAGTATGTTTATGTTGGCTTTACGTCTCAAAAAACATGATCAGATTTCAATAAAATTCAGTGGAGCATAGGGGTTAGAGTCAGGGAAGAGTTGATTTTACGAGGTCTGTCCGAAAAGTAACGGACCATTTTATTTTTTTCAAAAACTATATGGATTTGAATCATGTGCGCATGCATCAGCCAAGCTTGAACCTTCGTGCGCATGCGTGAGTTTTTTCACACCTGTCGGTTGCGTCATTCGCCTGTGGGCAGGCTTTGAGTGAACACTGGTCCAGCCCCCTCGTCGAATTTTCATTGTCAGGGAAATGGCTGAGCGACTGTCGCTTTGCTCCATGAAATTTTTTTCAGAAACTGTGACAGACAGCCAGGTGGAAACCATTCAGAAAATTCAGATGGCTTTCAGTGAAGATTCTATCGCCGTCACACAGATTAAGGACCATTACAACCGGATTAAAGACGGCCCACACTGGCGGAGGGCGCGCCGTGCTCCGAGCGCCCATCGACATGCTGAAACGACCAGATCATTTCCAAAATGAAGGCTGTGTTGATCCGGGACGTCGTCTGACTACCACAGAAATTGCTGAAGAGTTGGACATCAGCACTTTTGCGGCACATTCCACTGTTACAGGAGATTTTGTAATGAAAGACGTGCGGAAGAATTCGCGTGTCGGGACGGAGCCGCTCATGGCGCACAACAAACACCTCCGTGTTGGAAACCATTCAGAAGATTCAGACGGCTTTCGGTGGCTTTTCAGTCGAGTGAGTATCCGAGAAATTGTGTAACAGCTGGGCATGCATGTCCTGTGAGACTTCCAACACGGAGGAAGTTTGTTGTGTGCCATGAGCTGCTCCGTCCTGACACACGAATTCATTACAAAATCTCCTGTAACAGTGGAATGTGCCGCAAAAGTGCTGATGTCCACATTTTCTGCGATTTCTCTGGTAGTCAGACGACGTGCCAGATCAACACAGCCTTCACTTTGGAAATGATCTGGTCGTTTCAGCCTGTCGATGGCCGTTCGGAGCGCGGCGCGCCCTCCGCCAGTGTGGGCCGTCTTTAATCCGTTTGTAATTGTCCTTAATCTGTGTGACGCTGATAGAATCTTCACCAAAATCCATCTGAATTTTCCGAATGGTTTCCACCTGGCTGTCTGTCACAGTTTCTGAAAAAATTATCATGGAGCAAAGCGGCAGTCGCTCAGCCATTTCCCTGACAATGAAAATCCGATGAGGGGGCTGGACCAGTGTTTACTCAAAGCCTGCCCACAGGCGAATGACGCAACCGATAGGCGTGAAAAAACTCATGCATGCGCACGAAGGTTCAAGCTTGGCTGATGCAAGTGCACATGATTCAAATCCATATAGTTTTTGAAAAAAATAAAAAGGTCCATTACTTTTCGGACAGACCTCGTATTTAGATCAGAATGTAGCACTACAATCATTTTACAATATGTTTTTTTATATTTTCATCTGCAATTCAACTTTATTAAGTGCAGATAAAGGAATGTTGGTCTGTAGCCTAGGCATGTCCTCAGTTTCTTTATAAAAGAGTCCATACCTCTACCAATGGCCACCAATCTGCTATGTCTGGATTTGTGTCTGGATTTTGACTAACTTGTTTTAGTGGATAAACAGTGGCACGGCACATATACCTTTTAATTGTTAACAATTTGTGTACAATAAATCTTGATTTGGCATATATGACAGTAATAAAATGTTAAAAAACAAAAACACAACAAAAAAACAGACGTTAACTACTGGATATGGAAAATCACCAAGACTGAATAGATTTCTTACTTTTACATTTTAAATCAAATCAAATCAAATTAATTGATTTATATAGCGCCAAATCACAACAAACAGTTGCCCCAAGGCGCTATTTTATTTTGCTTTCTTAAACAATTAAGAAATTTTACATAATGCTTTCTTAAACAATTGTTTTTATCCAGACTAACAGACTGAAGCTGAATAATAAGAGACTAAGAGTCCCAGCGTTTGACTGTTTGCTTGGAAGATGATTCAAAGAGGTCTGTTTTAAGTATCTTTTACGGCTTTTATGGTTGTTGGTGGTTTAAGTCATACAATCTCAAAACCTGACAGTTTTAGTGTGTCTGTACACACAGAAGCTACACTGGTATAAGTAAAGGTGAAGACTGAAAAGCCCTGGAGACCTCCATAACGTACAGTGTGTCATCGAGGACACTTGTGCATTGTTGTTTACTGTTTACTGTTACTGTTTCGGTACTCTGGCGAAGTAATTTAATTTGGGATAAATTAAGTTGAGCTTATCTTATTCTATGACACATGTCCTGTGGTCCTTGGGAGAGATGGACAGAGAGTGACAGTGCAAGCAGCTACTCATTTCCATTTACAGTGTGAAAGACACTCATGACAAAAAGGATGTGAGGTGGATATCTAATGCAAGTGATAGCCATAGTATTACAATATTGCTACATTTCGTAATGAAAGATTGTGTGACCATTTGAGATTCCTCATACTTTTGTTGTTGGTTTTCTTGGACTGTTTGCTCAAAAGGTCAAGTTTCCATCAACTTTTTCTAAGAATCTTTGAGGCTTTTCCTATAAATAGATTGAGTAGTATCTTCTGCAGGCCTGAATGAAGATGTAGAGACTTTTTGGGTCTTTTGACACTCCAAGTCTTATGGAGTATGGCAAATTCACTACCTTGCATAGTAGGTAGTTCAGTGGAATCCCATCCAGGGGGAGTCCACAATTTATCTGTTTCATGCTATAGAATCACTGGATAGGCACCAGCACCAGTGAGCCTCAGGGCCTATACTGGACTTGCTTAGTTATTCATTCAGTCATTTTCTATATCCGCTTACTGCAGTTAAAGGTCACGGGGGGCAGGAGCAGTCCCAGCAGTCACAGGCCGTGAGGTAGAGTACATCCCGCACATGATACCAGTCCATTGCAGGGCCACATATAGACAGACAAACTCAGTCACCCTAGCACACACACACACCTACAGTCAATTTAAGCCGCGTTCACACCGGGCGCGATCAGACGCTACAAATTTGCGTGGGACGCCAGGCAATGGACGCGCCTCCTTCGCCCCTGGTGCGTCATCAAATAGGAGGAGCTTCCATTCCGCTCGCCGGCTCCGGTTGTCAGTCAAGCTAACATGACGGACCTTGATCACACGGAGCGAGTTGCTGTGGAAAGCTCCCAATACAGAGAGTATCATTATTTGCTGCAGGAGCTGTGTCTGAGTGACGGCCGCTTTCAGCGGTCCTTCCACCTCTCTGGGACCCAGTTTGAGGATCAACTGTCCCGTTCGCGCGCGCACATGTAAATAATAATAATAGAAAAAAAAGAAACTCCGCTGCTTGCTGCAGCTGGCTCTTCCCCCAAAAACCTCTGTCATAATTGTGTTTAGAAACCAGTCACCATTTGTTTTATTATACATCTGTGTAGTTAATTAATAAAATATTCTCTACAGACGATTCACTCACGCGCGCACGTAAAAAAATAGAAAAAGAAAAGGAAAAAGCTCCACTCCCGCTGCTACAAGTAGGGCTGCTGCTCGCTCCAAAAACTCTGTCATAATTGTGTTTAGAAACCAGTCACCATTTGCTTTATTTTACAGCTGTGTAGTTAATAAGTAAAATAATCTCCAGGACGATTCGCGCGCATGTAAAATAAAAATAAAAAGAAACGCCGCTCCCTGCTGCTGTGGGGCTGCTGCTCGCTCCAAAACCTCTGTCATGATTGTGAAATAAAGGACAAAAGAGACATAAGTCCTGCACACAGGCTGCTACCAGATACAGGACATGTTCACATCTTCAAACTCCAGACATCTCCACATCACTACATATTCAGTCCCTGATTGGTCATCGTGGGGCGACGAGATGAAAAAGTTCAGATTTTTGAACTTGGGGAGGAGGGCAACGCGACGTGACGTGACGCAATATCGCGCCACAAACGCGCAAAACGCTCAAAATCGCTTCACTCGCATCGCTTCACTCGCGTCCATCGCGTCACGCTGCGCGGTTTGGTGCCAAAACGCGTCCTTACATAGGGATTACATGGCAACCTGTGGCTGCAGTTGCTCGCGTCGCGCCTGGTGTGAACGCGGCATCAGAGTCACAAATTCACCTAACCTGCATATCTTTGGAAGTGGAAGGAAACCAAAGCACCTGGAGGTAACCCACGCAAACAGGTGGAGAACATGCAAACTACACAGACAAAGGACCAGGTGGGAAGTGATCCCACAAGCTTCCAGCTGTGAGGATATAGTGTTAACCACTAAGCCACCATGCCGCCTATGTACTTACTTAGTCATGTTAAAACAGTATTGTAGGCATCCAGAGAGTTAAGGTGCCCTGACACTTGCACAACTTTGATCCACACACTCGCATGCATGTCATTGTGGTGATCCCACCCGCTGTGTTTCCAGCTGGATGCCGTGCTTTGTTCCACTGGATGGCACGCATTGTGCGCTGGACACTGTGTATATAAAATAATTATTTTGTAGTGGATTAATAATTTTCTCTTTGAGTTGGCTGTTGAAAACGCCTGTAATCGCTTCCGAATCACACAGAACTGTTCCAGCAGCAGCTCTTATCTTGCACTCGTGCACCCTGAATGAGGTGAAGAAAGCATTTCGAACTGTCTAAAAAGGTAATTATTTGTCATGTTTATATTGTCATGGCTTGGTAAAACAGTTGCATGTTCATCCCTTCTTATGAGCACCCATAAAAGTATGTTTATGATAGATTTAAAATCTCGTTAAAATCATTCAGATGAGCTGCGGTCTGATGTGCTGCACTGACTCAATCACTCGCACACAGTGTTTTTGAATTGTTTGTGTAATGTTCACTTGAGGTTCATGTCATTAATGCGTGATGGAGATTTTGGACATTTCAAAATTTTCTTTGTGCCCTTCCACGAAACTGTGCATAGTTTACACCAGTTTACAAAGAGTTTAAGACAAGTTTACTCTCGTGCATGGCAGAGTTTGTGCAAGTGCATGGATCAAAGTCATACAAGTGTCAGGGGGCCTTTAGTAAACCCCATAGCATGCTCAAAATAGCAACAATATAACACCTACAACTTTTTTGCATTTGTTGCTATGTAAGTGATACAACATTAGTAATATTGCTTATTTTCTCGTATCCTGGTTTATATGTGTGCCACTATAATGACTTTTTGTCAAGCAAAAGAGACTTTCAGAGTCTCCAATCAGGATTATCACGACTATTGAGAGGGAACATCCGCTACAACACTAGTGATATGGCATATTTGTTTGTTTGTATTGCAGTGCTTAGGCACCTCAGTGTTGAGAACCCCAGTAATTGGCAATGGCCATAGGGCTCCCACATTTCACTGGGATTCAGATATACATGGTTATGTCTGAGAAGTGGGATTGGTCCTATTGTCTGTCAGGATGGTTGCAATCGAGGCCCTACCACAGTTCCATTTTGTGGTTTATGCAACAATGTGTGGCACCAACACAGCTCCCAGACCATATATCAACACTATGCCATTCTTAGAAGTTAGCTTAGGGTAGTTCCTCTCCCACGGATGTTGCTCATGACTTTCATGTTGTGCCACTCTTTTATTTTTCTCGCTTTATCCTTTAAAGGTCGTGTCACCAGTGGGTAAATAGCCCCATCACAAATTAATAATATGACCTGCAATGTATTTCGTAAGTAATTGTAAAATACCTGAATATGTTAATAACTACACTATATAATTACAAGTTTTGGAAAAAAATTAGGTTTGAATTTGTTTACAGCTCTAAGATGTGTTTCCCATTGTTTGATTGCTAGCCATGGTTTAATATGACTATGCTTGTAAACTGAATTTATCCCTGAACCTCTATTCTTTTGTATTGATATAAGGTTTCTCAACAGTGGTGCATAACAGTTTAAAAATTTAATGTATAACTGTATGACAGTATTTTTGCTGAAAGCAGCCCTCATTGGATTTAGCCTTCGATAAGATTAGACAAAATACGATCTCATGTAGTGTTGCTATTGATTAAAGGAGTGAAAATGTCAGAGCTGAAATCCCAGAGTACAAATGAAACTGTGTATTTATTGTGTTGTAACGCTCCGTATCCCTGTGGTTTCTCTCTCTGCTTTCACAAAAGGAGTGCAAGCCGAAGCAGTGGAGACAAACCATAGAAAGGAGGCGGGACACGCTGTCAATCAAGGAAGTAACAGAAGACGACATTGGGAATTACACGTGTGAATTACAGTTTGGAAACTTTGTGGTGCGGAGGACGACTGAGTTATCCGTCACAGGTAAAAATGGAAAAATTTGAACTTGCTCTTAACACTGAAATAGCTTAATTGATTGTCAAAATTGATTGTGAATGTGAAACATCAGCAAGCAAAAGGAATGTTGGGTGGATGAATTCCACCCAATTATCTTGTCTGAAACTTTGCAGGATCCCTGACAAGGTGCTACACGTCATAACCGGCCTGTACATGTTGACTGTGAGAGCTGTATGGATCAGGGGTGAAGTGTCTAGCTTTTTCCCTGTACATTTTTGGGATTTACCAGGGATATGTTCTGCCTTATTGTCTATTCAGTGGTTGCATGGACTGGGTACTGGGTGGAGTTGTGGAAAACAAATGGTTTAGGTGACTTTGTCGATGAAGAAAGATTTACTGCCCTCAACATCATAAATGATATAGTGACCTTTGCAGAATCAGAAGATGCCCCAATTGCAGCACTTGAAAATCTGAGTGTAAAGTCTGATTGTCTGGGTTTGTGAACACCCTACATCAAGACTAAGATCCAGGCTTTCAGTGACTTCTTGGACTCAACCATCAGAAGTAGTCTGAATGCAGTGAAAATGTTGGACTTTTGTAGAGATTTATTTCTCTGTGCTTTAATTCTCCTGATCTTTTGTGTCCCGGCCCAAATGGAGTCTAGATTCAATTGATTCCTCAGGTTTAATTTATTTAGAGTTGTGGTAAGATTCAGGCCTGGTCTCTCATGGACATCACACAGGTGGGAGTTCCGCCACTGAGAGCCCCGAACAAAGAAACACAATGGGGGCCTGGCAAATGGCAGACATCCTCCTTGCAAGTCCCAACCTCAATGGCTTCCCATGGGCATACATGAGTCCACCCCCTCATGCAGGCCCATGCAATGACGAGACATATTGTACTTTGAATCTCTCTAAGACCCAAAACCGACCAAATCCAGTTCCACACGCAATGTTTTAAGCAGTCACCAGGCTCACAGGAAAAGTATAATCATTTAAGTAGGATAATTATTTGATACCAAAACATAATAACAAAATCGAATATAAATCCATATATATATATCCAACCGTGCAGTGATGTTCATTTGTCTCAGTCCTTTGTTATTGATAAACCACAAACAGATAGTCAAAAAGAGAACCCCTGGCAGATGATTGAACCCCAACCAAGACCCAAATGGGCCGAATCCTGACACTTTGGACAGATATCTTAGGTAATATCGTACCTAGAGAATAAAAGACCAACCTCTCTGTGAGATGGTCATTCCTGTCTTTAAGGTTGTGAGACATGGATGCAAATCATGAGGCAACAACTACGAGGTCTGTCAATAAAGTATAGGTCCTTTTTATTTTTTTCAAAAACTATATGGATTTCATTCATATGTTTTTACGTCAGACATGCTTGAACCCTCGTGCGCATGCGTGAGTTTTTCCACGCCTGTCGGTGACGTCATTCGCCTGTGAGCACTCCTTGTGGGAGGAGTCATCCAGCCCCTCGTCGGAATTCCTTTGTCTGAGAAGTTGCTGAGAGACTGGCGCTTTGTTTGATCAAAATTTTTTTCTAAACCTGTGAGACACATCGAAGTGGACACGGTTCAAAAAATTAAGCTGGTTTTCAGTGAAAATTTTAATGGCTGATGAGAGATTATGAGGTGATACTGTCGCTTTAAGGACTTCCCATGGTACGAGACGTCGCGCAGCGGTCCCAGGCGCCGTCTTCAGCCTGAAAACCTCCACATTTCAGGCTCTATTGATCCAGGACGTCGTGAGAGAACAGAGACGTTTCAGAAGAAGTCGGTTTCAGCATTTTATCCGGATATTCCACTGTTAAAGGAGATTTTTTTAATGAAAGACGTGCGGACGGATTGCAGCGTCGGCTCGCAGCCGCTGCGACGCTCCGCCACAGGAAAAACACCTCTGTTGGAAGCCTTAAGGACAAGTTGGAACATGTCCAGCTGTTAAACAATTTCTCATATACTCACTCCACTGAAAGCCATCAAAAGCCGCCTGGATTTTACAAATGGTTATCAACATGGAGGTGCTTTTCCTGTGCCGCCGCACCGCGCCGGCTGCGTCCCGACGCGCGGACATGTCCGCACGTCTTTCATTAAAAAAAATCTCCTTTAACAGTGGAATATCCAGATAAAATGCTGAAACCGACTTCGTCTGAAACTTCTCTGTTCTCTCACGACGTCCTGGATCAATAGAGCCTGAAATGTGGAGGTTTTAAGCTTGAAACAGGCTGAAGACGGCGCCTGGGACCGCTGCGCGACGTCTCGCACCATGGGAAGTCCTTAAAGTGACAGTATCACCTCAAAATCTCTCATCAGCCGTTAAAATTTTCACCGAAAACCAGCTTAATTTTTCGAACCGTGTCCACTTCGATGTGTCTCACAGGTTTAGAAAAAATTTTGATCAAACAAAGCGCCAGTCTCTCAGCAACTTCTCAGACAAAGGAATTCCGACGAGGGGCTGGATGACTCCTCCCACAAGGAGTGCTCACAGGTGAATGACGTCACCGACAGGCGTGGAAAAACTCACGCATGCGCACGAGGGTTCAAGCATGTCTGACGTAAAAACATATGAATGAAATCCATATAGTTTTTGAAAAAAATAAAAAGCACCTATACTTTATTGACAGACCTCGTACATCTTTTGTATGAAATCTCTGCAGGGAATCCTTGAGTACTACTGGAATGACATTAAGTCAAATGATCAGTTACTTTGGAAGGCTCAGGTAAGGCATAGCACTTGTGTAGTGAAGAAGGATCAGCTCTGCTGTTCTGACCATATGGTGTGCTTCTCTGGTTACTTTCAAGAGGTAGAAATGAAATGGACCGAGGGCAGTTCCATAGTGTAATGAATGTGGAGAACTGCAATACTGGCACATGCTGTGAGACCTGACCTGTGATCTTGCAAATAAAGGGGGTTTCAGGGATTTTTAAAGATGTTTTAAATCTGATCTATGTGCGCTCTCTCTCCAAGCTTTTCTTGCCACTGACAGCAGTGCCTGCCTGCTTTAATTGCTAAGTCGAGAATTTCAAACTTAGCCCATTCAGCACTTTTCCTTTAGGCTGTTGAAATATTTAAGCCAGAACATAAATTGTGTGACAGATCATTTGCCAATGACAATATCCAGGCCTATGTTGACACAGCAGGACCGAGACGTGGGGAAACGTAAATTTACACATTGATTCATCCACGTTTTAGTGCTTGTCTTGTTGGAATTAGTTCTAGTTGTTGGTAAAATGCTTCTTTAACCTTGTGATCAATTGTCTCCACTTGCATATTTATATTTTTGTCAACTGTTCTATGCTGCCGTTTGTTCCAACAAAGCTTCCAACAACTATTTTTTTGTAGACAATTTGTAAGTGTGACCAGTGGTGTTACCATTCAACTCACATCATTTTGACTTTCAAGCATGCCCTTAATGGTAATGTTTTTGCGCAACTCATTCCAGACACGGCAGAACATTTGCCATGACCAACGAAGACCATGAACAACGTTGGAATATTTGACATCTGTTAGGTGATATTTGACAAAGCAGTAAGCTGTATAAGCTGTGTAAAATATTCAGCCGCCTTGAGATCTTGCTCTAGTTGCAGATGGGGTGCAGTCCTATAATGCTAAAGCCCTGGTCCCACCAAATAATGAAGGATGAATAATGAGCCACACAGCTTTTTTTTTTTGCTACGAGAGGACTTATTCAACTATCGTGGATAGGGATGGGTGTATTGAGAACCAGTTCCTTTTGGGTATCGTTAAGAAATTATTTGATCCACCGACATCAATAAAGTTTTTACTTAACGATTCCCTTATCTGCCCTTCAGAGTGGCCTTTGTTTATTGGGGTGTTTGTCAGGAAAATTATAATTTCTCTACATTGATTACAGACCCTGCAGCTGGTCAGTAATCAACTTTTCTGCAGCACGGCTTTGCTTTGAACCTTGAACCAATCGAGGCAGTGATTTGCAGATCGAAGCAGTGCTAAAGAGCTAAAGAGCATATGGCTGTGAGTATTATTTACCTTTTTTATGTTAAACCAACCTGTTATGGTCTTCTGAAACAGTTGATAGATGTATTTTATAACTTAAAAACGGGACCGATGCTAACACGTTAGCATGTATGTGGCATTTTCAATGTTAAAATTAGCATTAAGCGGTTGCAGCTGTCAAGCATTTGTTGTCGTAAAAGAGTGAAATGTATTACAAATTGTAACATTTTTTAAATATTTTTTTGTTTATATATTAATAATAATAGCAAGCACAACAGTAATAGTAATAATAACTCTTCTAATGATTATATACAATTTTAGAGAAAGAGACAAAAAGAACCTGAATAAAAACACAACAGAAAATATAAAACCAACTAACAATGAACATACATAAATAAATACATACATACATACATACATACATACAGAAATAAATAAGTGTTTCCTAGGAACACCTAGTGACTCACACCTCCACTTCATCCCTGTTTTATTTAAGTTTAATGACAATTTGTTGTGGTCAAACCATATTTTCAGTGTGTTAATTTCTTCAGAGATTTCCTCCAGAACTATCTGCCAAGTTAGAAAACTGCTGCATCCTAGTAAGAATGAATGAAAGAATGAAAGTATGAATTTGAATAAGGAAAGTTGTTTTTTTTTTCTCTCTCTCACCAAAATGGATGCTGTACTCACTGCAGTTTATCGTCTGGAATAGTCCCAGATTGCATTTCAGAGCTTCTAGAATTCAAACATTTTCGTGCAGGTGGTGTTGGGAGGAATTTTGGGTTTCGGCTTGTTTTTTTGTTTTTCACCACTTTCATCCCTGAATATGTGAAATTGTGAGTTTTGTTGCGAGAAAGAAAAGAGAATCGTCCTACGTTCTGTTCACACAGCTCCAAATGCTGCGCAGCTCTCTGATGAGTCAAGCTAGAATGATAGAGTCCAGTGTCCAGTCGGAATTAATAACCTCAAAGCGAAACACATTTTGTTTATTTTTATTTATGTCCAGAGATCAAGGATACAGTGACCAATTTCATATTCATTTACTTTAAGACTCAATGAAATACATAGAAAACCCGTAAAGCCTACTTTTAGTACAAAATTCACTAGAGGTATCGATAAGGGAATCAATAAGGAATCGGATCGATAAGCAGAATTGATAATGGTATCGATATCGATAAAATCTTATCAATACCCATCCCTAATCGTGGAAGAATAGTGGCTCTGAGAGGCTCTTTGAGGTAGTATCTTCAGTTAACGAGGCTCATCTCTGAGCCTGGTGCTAATTTCAAGATGTTCAAAATTTAGAAACAACAGCGTGGGGCAGTTTGTGTACAAGTTACTATGAGGACGAACAAGGATTATAGAGGCATGTTTGTGGTGAGGACGAGGCTGTAAAAACCCATTATCTGAGCGCCTGGCAGCTATGTGGACCGTTTTTGGCAGGCTCAGCCCTCTTGCGCACAATTCCACCTGCTTTGTGCGCCGGACGTGGTATATAAAATCATTATTTTGTAGCAGATTTCTGTCACAGCTTGAATGTTGAAAACACCTCTAATCGCACAGACAACTTTTTCATCTGGATGCTTTTTTCCTCTCTTTCCTGCTCCATGAGGAACGTATTTTGGAACAGCTTAAAGGTGACTATTTTTAATGTTTTTTTTGTTTTGTTTTGGGGTTTTTTATAGCTTGGTAAAACAGTTGCATGTTCATTCATAGCTGTAAAAGTATGTTTATGATAGATTTAAGATCTTGTTAATGGATCAGATGAGGCGCATTCTGTGTGCACTGACACAATGACTGGCACCCAATACGAGCATTTACACAAAAATGCCAGCTCGCAAAAGAGTTATTTTCCTGTTAATAACGGACAAACCCAAAGGTAAAAGTTGGATCACGATGTCAAAGTAGCTGTGTGTTTAAGGCCGCAGAAGAAATAAAACCAGGGAAGCTGCAGATGGAAAGGAAGCCAGTGAGAAATAGCGCAAAGCTGTCCAGGAACACAGAACAAGAGCGTGCAAAAGAGTGATTTTGCAGATATAACACAAAGTTAAATGTTGGATCACTGTTACTGTAGCCATGGAAGAAATAAAGATTTTTTTTTTTTTTAGTGATCCACACAGTTGCGGAAGTGGGGGTATATAATTAAAGCAGTCACCTCATTCTGGTGTCTTTTTCTTTCTTTCTTTCTTTATTTATTTCTTTCTTTCTTTCTTTCTTTTTTGTGGTCACAGACAGCTGGGTGAACGCACAGAACTGCTGCATTTGACTCTGGAACACAGGTGAACAGCAGCCTGGTATATGATGCACACCAGCCAGTGTCGTGCCAAAGTAGTTATCCCTGTCACAATTTGTATCCCCTGGCACGAGAGTGTGCACTCACTCAGTGCAGCATCTTTTTTTGGACTGCATTTAAAAAAAAAAATGTGGCTTCTTAAATGGATGCTGTGAATTGAAAATCCACACTTTAAAGCGACCAAGTGTGGGAGGGCTGGAGGTTTGAACCAAACCCATGCCAAAACATGCACCAATGTTGCATTAACATGGATCATATGTGGCGACACGAGCCACTCAAGGCTGGTCGTGGTTCAAATGACAAGTCGGTCGTGGCTCATTAGAAGCTGATACCTGGCACATGTGAGGTACATAGAAGCACCTTAGTAGCGGATACGTGATGGCTTAAAACGTGGATCATTCTTCAAATAATCGCTGACACACCCATGGCTGACTCATTATTCATGGCTTATTATTCGGCGGGACCAATCCTTAAGGCTCCTGTTTGAAAGAGTGTACTGGAATATCACTGGAAGCTGCAACTGGGAATAACACACTCAAATAAACCAACATGGGTGGTGTTGGTTTTTATGTTACATGGACTGAAGTCTAACATGTAGCTTCTACAATATAAAATCAAGTTTTATTGATGAACACATTCAAATCATGTAGCTTTAACATAAAATGCAACAACTTAAAATCTAAGTTGCTCAGCGAACATAATAAAATTATGGAAAGTATTACCACCCAGTTAAAATGTGTTAACATAGCCAGAAAGAATTTTGCGGAGTAACCTAAATATGAATTTGTTGGGACAACATGATGAACAACATGATGATTACTTAATTACCATGGGTCAGGCCAACAAGATTTATAAAGGTAAATGTAACAAAAAACAGTAAGTCACTTTTGCTGCTTGCTTGTTTGTGCTAGGGTTTGCCACAACAAATCCAAGGTAGATCTACATAAATTGTGCTGATCCAACACAGCAAAGTTAAGTTGACATGTAACTATACCATTTTAAAAATAGTTGTAACTACCCTAATAAATTACAGTGAGGAAAATAAGTATTTGAACACCCTGCGATTTTGCAAGTTCTCCCACTTAGAATTCATGGAGGGGTCTGAAATTTTCATCTTAGGTCCATGTCCACTGTGAGAGGCCTAATCTAAAAAAAAAAAAAATCCAGAAATCACAATGTGTGATTTTTTAATAATTTATTTGTATGTTACTGCAAGAATTCTGGCTCACACAGACTTGTTAATTTTTCTTTAAGAAGCCCTCTTATCCTGCACTCTTTACCTGTATTAATTGCACCTGTTTGAACTTGTTACCTTTATAAAAGACACCTGTTAACACACTCAGTCAATCACAGTCCAACCTGTCCACCATAGCCAAGGCCAAAGAGCTGTCTAACGACACCAGGAACAAAACTGTAGATCTGCACAAGGCTGGGATGGACTACAGGACAACAGGCAAGCAACTTGGTAGAAGGCAACTGTTATGATTTTTTATTATAAAGTGGAAGAAACACAAGATGACTGCCAATCTCCCTCAGTCTGGGATTCCATGCAAGATCTCACTTTGTGGGGTAAGGATGATTCTGAGAAAGCTCAGAACTACACAGGAGGACCTGGTCAATGACCTTAAGAGAGCTGGGACCACAAAGATTACATTAGTAACACATGATGCTGTCATGGTTTAAAATCCTGCAGGGCAGCATGGTCCCCCTGTTCAAGCCAGCACATGTCCAGGCCCATTTGAAGTTCACCAGTGACCATCTGGATGATACAGAGGATGCATGGGAGAAGGTTGTGTGGTCAGATGAGACCAAAATAGAGCTTTTTGGAATCAACTCCACTTACCATGCTTAGAGGATGAGAAAAACCCCAAGAAAACCATCCCAACCGTGAAGCATGGGGGTGGAAACATCATACTCTGGGGGTGCTCTTCTGCAAAGGGGACAGGACGACTGCACCGTATTGAAGGGATGATGGATGGGGTCACGTGAGATTTTGGCAAACAACCTCCTTCCCTCAGTAAGAGCATTGAAGATGGGTCATGGCTGGGTCTTCCAGCATGACAATGACCCCAAACACACAGCCAGGGCAACTAAGGAGGGACTCCGTAAGAAGCATTTCAAGGTCAGGGGTGGCCTGACCAGTTTCCAGACCTGAACACAATAAAAAAATTCTTTGGAGGGAGCGGAAACTCCAAACCTGAAAGATCTAGAGAAGATCTGTATGGAGGAGTGGACCAAAATCTCTGCTGCAGTGTGTGAAAACCTGGTGAAAACCACAGGAAACGTTTGACGTCTGTAATTGCAAACAAAGGCTACTGTACCAAACATCCATCCATCCATCCATTTTATTCCACTTTATCCGGAGTCGGGTCGCAGGGGCAGCAGCTCAAACAAAGCCGCCCAGACCTCCCGATCCACACACACCTCCTCCAGCCCCTCCGGGGAAACCCCAAGGCGTTCCCAAGCCAGCCGAGAGATGTAGTCCCTCCAGCATGTCCTGGGTCTTCCCTGGGGCCTCCTCCCAGTGGGACGTGCCCAGAACACCTCTCCAGCGAGGCGTCCAGGGGGCATCTGGAAAAGATGCCTGAGCCACCTCAACTGACTCCTTTTGACATGGAGGAGCAGCGGCTCGACTCCGAGCTCCTCCCGAGTGACCGAGTACCAAACATTAACATTGATTTTCACAGGTGTTCAAATATTTATTTGCAGCAGTAACATGCAAACAAATTGTGATTTCCGGATTTTTTTTTTAGATGATGACTCTCACAGTGGACATGCACCTAAGATGAAAATTTCAGACCCCTCCATGATTTCTAAGTGGGAGAACTTGCAAAATCGCAGGGTGTTCAAATACTTATTTTCCTCACTGTAAGTAACTCATAATCATATCAAACAAGTTTTAGTGGCCCAAGGACATTACATCAGTATGTTACATTTACCCTTAAAGGCCAGGGGTGGTGGTTAGTGCACTTGGTTCCAGTGTGGAAGGTTCTCGGTTCAAACCCCACCCCTGCCACATTTCTCGAAGTAATCTGGCATAAAATCTGTACCCACTCAACAGGCAGATCCACCTCAGATTTGCTGTGGTGACCCCAAGCGCAAACAATGGAGCAGCCGAGGTGACCTACTTTATATTTTTGTTACCATAATTTCTGGACTATAGAGCACACCTGAATATTAGCCGCACCCACCAATTTTAAAAAGAAAAAAGAAATTGCACATAAATAAGCCACACTTGTCTATAAGCCGCAGTTCTCCACATTGTAACATGAGATATTTACACAGAAAGATGTTAGAAAGATTTTTTTTTAACTTTTAATTAAATACGTAGTGCAAATACTTGTTTCCCTGAAGTGTTACATGTTAATATTGACACGCACGCCATCCAGCGCGCTCACGCTGTTGAACAGCTTCTCCACTCCACACGCAGAACTGAATAATTTTAACTTTTTCTTGAGATTTCATCGCGTGCATCCAGTATTGGATGGAGTCTGTGGTAAATGAGATGTTAATGAGGATCTGGGACTTTTCCGACTTGTTACACCAAGACAGAGAAGGGGAGAAGGCTCTGCTCTGCAAACTGATCTGACGGCGCAACTCTGGCATCAGAGACGGACTTTTCTTCACTAAAACAAACGTGTAAGAGCTTATATTTACACTGTGTGTGAATTTACACCACATGAGGAGAGCAGCTTTCAGGAAGTCAATTGCAAGCATCAGTTGCCATATTTGTACTAACAAATTTACATTCAGGTCACTCAGCAAAATTGTTTCTGGCTCCATTGTTTCTGTCATTTTACTTGGGTGGAAATACCTTACATAATTCTATTATGTTTAGCGAGCAAGTTATTACCATATTTGTTTGAACCATATGAGCCACTCCCCACTGATCATTATGTATATGATCCACAGAAATCCACAGTGTGAAATACAGATTGTCACAGTGAACTGGTTTCAAAATAATAACTGCAGAGATCTCAAAGTAGAGTTGCAGTGAAATCCAAATATGAGTGAAGGGAAACCAGCAATATGTTCACATGAATGACATCAGCCATTTTTCGTCAGATTCCACTGTTACAGGAGATTTTGTAATGAAAGACGTGCGGAGGCATTCACGCGTCAGGACAAAACCGCAATGGCGGAGAACAAAAGCAAGTCCGCGTTGGAAGTCTCACGGGAAATGTTGTGACAGGTCTCCACAATTTCTCGGATACTCACTCGGCTAAAAAGCCACCGAAAGCCGTCTGAATCTTCTGAATGGTGGAAGACCTAACGCCATTGCGGCTTCGTCCCAACGCGGGAATGCCTCCGCATGTCTTTCATTACAAAATCTCCTGTAACAGTGGAATCAGATGAAAAATGGCTGATGTCCACCTTTTCTGCCATTTCTCTGGTAGTCACACGACGTCCCAGATCAACACAGCCTTCTCTTTGGAAATGATCTGGTCGTTTCAGCCTGTCGATGGCCGCTCGAAGCGCGGCGTGCCCTCAGCCGCTGTGGGCCGTCTTTAATCCGGTTGTAATGCTCCTTAATCTGTGTGATGCTCATAGGATTTTCACCGAAAGCCATCTGAATTTTCCAAATGGTTTCCACCTGGCTGTCTCACACAGTTTCTTGAAAAATTTGATGCAGCGCTGCTCCAGCCATTCAGACATTTTCCTGACAATGAAAATCCAACGAGAGGGGTGGACCAGTGCTCACTCAAAGCCTGCCCACAGGCGAATGACGCAACCGACAGGCGTGAAAAAACTCACGCATACGCACGAAGGTTCAAGCTTGACTGATGCAAGCACACATGATTCAAATCCATATAGTTTTTGCAAAAAATAAAAAGGTCCGATACTTTTCTAACAGACCTCGTAGGTTCTTTCCAAGCATGGAAAGAGACACTCTAATCAATCAGGGACTAAGAACTGAGTGTTTGTGTGGTATTTTCCATTTTTGTCCACTGATGGCATCATTGGGTTTCTCCATGTCCCCTGAGCTCACTGAGCTGTACACTGTTGGAAATACAGAAGAAAAAAACAAACAAAAAATGACTTATGCCAAGTGGTGTGTCTAGGGGTTGCCAAGAGGTGGCCAGGCTCCAGCAATCCAATCAGATGCAGACATGTTCCTGGCACTTCAGTATTTCTGTTTTATTTTAAAATATTGTTTAACATTAGTCACCTTGTCTTGATTCTGGACCATGAGCAGTTTTTTTTTTTTTTTTTTATGGAACGCATTTTTGTTGCTGTTTCGATTTTTGCTAATCTGAAAAATGAGCTGATCAGTGACTAAAAGCCATGATCCAGTCCAAACAGTGAGGTTGGGATGCATTACACCCCCCAGTATGTTTGCAGATTGATGTTGAGATTTGTTGTCAATTTTTCAGTACACTCAACTGTTTAACACCTGTCAACTTGTAAAGCAGGTGGTTCTGGGGGATTGGAGGTGATGTACCAATATGTATGCAGGGGTTTAATTCCAGGAATGTGCATCAGGTCAGGCTACTTTCTTGTTGTGTCCTTAAGCAAGACACTTCGCCCAGCTGTAAAACAAATCGGCCTTGGCTCAGGCTGTAACCACTGATGGACTTGCATCCACCCCAGGAGGAGTTGGAGACTCTCATTCAGTTCATGCTGTAGAATCTGGGGATGAGAGTGTGGTAGAGAGGTGAAGAAGAGAGTGCAGGCAGGGTGGAGTGGATGGAGAAAGGTGGCAGGAGTGATTTGTGACTGAAGAATATCTGCAAGAGTGAAGGGGAAATTTTACAAGACAGTAGTGAGACCAGCTATGTTGTACGGCTTAGAGACGGTGGCACTAACAAAAAGACAGTAGGCAGAGCTGGAGGTGGCAGAGCTGAAGATGTTAAGATTCTCTTTTGAATTGACGACAATGGACAGGATTAGGAATGAACATATCAGAGGGACAGCTCAGGCGGGATGGTTTGAAGACAAAGTCAGAGAGGCAAGATTGAGATGATTTGGACATGTGCTGAGGAGGGACCAGGGTATATAGGGAAAAGGATGCTGAGGATGGAGTCATCAGACAGGAGGAGAAGAGGGAGGTCAAAGAGGAGGTTTATGGATGTGCTGAGGGAGGACATGCATGTGGTTGGTGAAGATGCAGAGGACAGGGTGAGATGGAAACGATTGATCTGCTGTGGTGACAGCAACCGAAAGAAGAAGAGTATCAGAGCACAAAAGTGAGATGGTCACAAAAGTGCATGGTCCATTGAATGTCTGAATTTATTTACCAAAGTGATGGTGCACATTACTGGCAAGGGAGGCTAGTCCCTGCAAAGTGACAGAGACTAACTCCGTAACTACAAAGTTTGGAGTCAGTGTCATCAATCATTTTCTCACTTGCCTCAAAATGTCATCTTAAGGGAATAGTCCTAATCTGTCTGTCTACTTTGGAGACATCTAGCATTTGAAACTGGGTGAGGACAGATGATTGATGACTGAACCATAACAGCAGAAGCAGCATTTCTGATTATTTTCAGAAAGAAAAAACTATCTCAGTGCTGTTGTTCCTGTTGCCGTGAGTTTATAGACTGCGTCAGTCACAGTCAGTCAGAGCTGCGTGTCGTCAGAGTGAGCTGCAAAAAGTTTGTACCTGAGTTTTCAGAGGTGGTGTTTGTAGTTGCCATCTGCCACGCCGGTGTTTGCCAACCCGGACAGTGGGAATACCACCTCAACCGGCAACTTAGCCCCGTGACTGGACAGCAACAACGTCCGAGGCCCGCCCAACGTGGTGAATTCACTGAGGCCGCGCGCTGCGTCATTAAAGCCGCGCGTCACGAGTGCCGCTTCTCCGAGGCCTCGTGCAGCCACCGCGGATCCATCAGCGCGGAAACAACGAGGCCGCGCGGCACCAGCACAGTGCAGATCCATCCCGGTGACAAACAACGCAGGCTGTTAACATCGGCGATCGACAAGCTGCTCATAAGCCGACCATGGGGCCTAAGAAGGTTCTGACAGCGGAGGAAGGTGACGATATTAAAATCAATCATGGATCTGGTGGAGGAGGTGAAGGCATTACGGCTCCAGAATGCCGAGAAAGACCGGCATCTGGTGCAGCTGGAAAATAGAGTGGCTGAATTGGAGCAGTACACCAGAATTAACAACGTCATCATCACAGGTCTTCATATCAAACCACTGTCCTACGCACGGGCGGTAACAGATGAGAGCGGAGGGGAGCCCAGTGAACAGGAGGTCAACTCTGTGGAAAAACAGGTTGCTGATTTCCTCCTATCTAAAGGTATAGAAATGGATTTAAATAACATTGAAGCGTGCCACCCTCTGCCCCGGAGAAATGACGGTGATAAACGAACCGTCATCATGAGATTCATCAACAGAAAACACAAAACAGCACTGTTAAAACAAGGAAGAAAACTGAAAGGGACAAACGTATTCATCAATGAACATCTCACCAAACGGAATGCCGACATCGCCAGGAAAGCACGCTTCTTGAAGAAACAGGGAAAAATCCAGCACACATGGACTTCAAACTGTAAAATATTCATCAAACTGAACGGATCACCAGAACAAGCAAAAGTCATGGCAATAAGGAACATCGAGGAGCTGGACAAATATGAACAATAGTGTTTCTTAAAGCGAGGATCTGGACAAATATGACCAATAAGGTATGAGGACACAAACACATCACAACACCATGACACAGACCAGAGGAACCTATTCATCTACTACCTATTCATCTACATCTGGAGACAAGAAGGATATAACTCAAAGGATTGCTGATCATGGAAAAGTAGAACTGAGAACATTTAAATACACAGACCACAATGTACTGGACTTGGAGCACGATATAGACCCGTACAATAATTTCTTCTCAAATATCAATGACAGTTGTTGCTATTCTACAGATTAACAGTTTAATCGGATCATTAAAACGGATAACAAATTATCAATAATCCATTTCAACAGCAGAAGTCTATATGCAAACTTTAACAACATTAAAGAATATTTAAGTCAGTTTAAAAAAATATTTAACATAATTGCTATATCAGAAACATGGATCAATGAAGATAAAGGAATGGATTTTGAACTGGATGGATATGAATTTAATTGTGTAAACAGAAAAAATAAGAGTGGAGGAGGAGTGGCTGTGTATGTGGATAAGAACATGGATTATAAAATAGTAGACAATATGACAACTGTGATTGATAACTTATTAGAATGTATAACTATTGAAATATGTGAAGAAAAAAAGCAAAAATGTATTAGTCAGCTGTATATATAGAGCACCAGGATCTAGTATTGAAACATTCACTGACTGTATGGGAAAAATGTTCTCAAAAACTAATCAAAAAACTGTGTTCATTTGTGGTGACTTAAATATTGATCTGCTCAATCCAAATAAGCATAAAATAACAGATTAATTTATCAGTATAATGTACAGTATGAGTTTATATCCAAAAATCACCAGGCCAAGCAGAATTACATCCCATAGTGCTACCTTAATTGATAATATATTCAGCAATGATATTGAGAATAACACTGTGAGTGGATTATTAATCAATGACATTAGTGATCATCTACCAGTTTTCATCGTTTATAATAGAAACCATCGGCGGAATCAGCCAGAGGAGAAAATAAAATACAGGCGAGTGCGGACAGAGGAAAACATGAACACACTAAAGAAGGATTTACAGGAGCAAAACTGGGAAAAGGTATACAGTGAAAGTGATGTTGATAGTGCATATGAAACTTTTTTACAAATATTTACATCATTATATGATAAAAATTGTCCAATTAAACAAGACTACAGAAAACAAAAAATCCAAGCTCGACCATGGATGACGAAAGGGTTACGAAATGCATGTAATAAGAAAAATACACTGTATAGAGAATTCATAAAACTAAAGACTAAAGAGGCAGAAAATAGATATAAGAAATACAAAAATAGATTAACTAATATTATACGGGTATGTAGGAAGGAATATTATAGTAACATATTATATAATAACAAAAACAATATTAAAGGAATATGGGATATATTAAATAGCATTATCAAAATGGTAATAAAAAACAGAGTTACCCTCAGTATTTCATTGATAATAATGTCAAGAAGGAAAATAAGGATGAGGTAGTCAACGGTTTTAATAATTTTTTTGTAAATATTGGACCAAGCTTGGCAGAAAAAATTCCCGATTCCCAACCTGAGGATTGGGATAATAATCTCATAGAAAGAAATCCCTGTTCAATGTTCCTCACAGCAGTGGATGGAAATGAAATTATAGACATTGTGAATAATTGTAAATATAAAACATCTACCGATTTAAATGAAATTGATATGGTGGTGGTAAAACAGGTCATTGAATGGATTGTAGAACCATTAACATACATCTGTAACTTATCATTTCAAACCGGTAAATTTCCCAATCAAATGAAAATAGCTAAGGTTGTGCCGCTGTATAAGACTGGGGATAGACACCACTTCACAAATTATAGACCTGTTTCTTTGCTTCCACAATTTTCCAAATTATTAGAAAAGTTATTCAATAATAGATTAGACAAATTCATAAATAAACATAAATTACTTACTGATAGTCAATATGGATTCAGAGCACATAGTTCAACATCACTTGCATTAATAGAATCAGTTGAGGAGATTACAAACGCCATAGACCACAAATTACATTCAATTGGAATATTTATAGACCTTAAAAAGGCTTTTGATACAATTAATCATGACATATTAATCAATAAACTTGAACAGTATGGGATTAGGGGGTTGGTGTTGCACTGGGTGAGAAGCTACTTAAGTAACAGAAAACAGTTTGTGAAGTTGGGGGAATATACATCATCATGCTTGGACAATGCTTGTGGCGTCCCACAGGGGCCAAAACTGTTTCTAATTTATATAAATGATATTGTCAATGTTTCCAAAATATTAAAATTAGTATTATTTGCAGATGACACAAGCATTTTTTGTTCAGGGGGGGATTTGCAGGAGTTACTGAGGAGGATCAGTATAGAAATGGGAAAATTGAAAATATGGTTTGACAGAAACAAATTATCATTAAACTTAAGTAAAACAAAATACATGTTATTTGGCTATTGTAATACAGACATACAGGTTCAGTTACAAGTCGAGGGGGTAGATATTGAAAGGGTACATGAAAATAAGTTTCTGGGGGTGATAATAGATGATAAGATAAACTGGAAGACTCATATAAAACATATACAAAGTAAACTGTCAAGAAGCATTTCAGTTCTAAACAAAGCGAAACATATTCTGGACCACAACTCACTCCGCATTCTTACTGCTCACTGGTTTTACCATATTTACAGTACTGTGCAGAGGTATGGGGTAATACTTATAAAGGTACAACACAATCACTATCAGTAATGCAGAAAAGAGCTATAAGAATCATTCATAATACTGGCTATAGAGATCATACAAATCCACTATTTTTACAATCCAAATTCTTAAAATTCACAGACTTGGTTCATTTTCAAACAGTACAAATTGTGTATAAAGCAATAAACAATTTACTTCCAGCAAATATTAAAAATATGTTTTTAACAGATCAGGGGATTACAGTCTGAGGGGGAAATTTAATTTAAAGCATCAGTGGGCACGAACAACATTAAAAGGTTTCTGTATTTCTGTCTGTGGGGTGAGGATGTGGAACAGATTGGGAGTGGGGCTCAAGCAATGTCCAAGCATGAACCAGTTCAAACAGCGGTACAAAAATATGTTTTTTTCTGGGTATAGGGAGGAGGAAGGGTAATGAGGGTTAGGGTGTTTTTGTTTTTTGCTTCGGCTTGTAAATATATAGTATTTTGTATGTAAGTAGGTATGTGTAGGTGTATATTTATGTTTGTGTATATATATGTGTATATATGTATATGTGTATATATGTGTATGTATGTTGATGTGTGTATGTATATATGTATGTGTATGTGTGTATATATGTATATATATATATATATATATATATTGATATCGGTTTAGGTGTGTAGGAATCTATGTGTATATGTGGCAAAGGGTATTACTGGTTGTGGGGAAGAAGGGGTAGGGATAAATAAGCTGATGCTTCACCCTACTCCTTTTCGGACATGTTGGGTACACAGTAGGAACTTTTTTGTTGTTGTCTTTACTGATCTATCTTGTAATTGTTGTTGTATCAAATGTTCGAAATAAACAGTTTTCATTCATTCATTAATTTCCTGCTGCAGTTGCCAGTGTGGTTGCTCATGGAATGAGTAAGGTCTCAAAGTTGCTTGTGTATGGATTCTTAAGTTGACTTCTGAGTTGGTGCTGTATAAATAAATTAAATTGAATCATAGATAAATTATCGACACTTGATAATGACATCAGAGGCACTCCTTGGGAAGTACATACTGTAAGATGTTGAGGTTTTTGGGGTTGTTTGAGGCACAAAGTCGGGTCCATAAGTGTAAAGACAGTGACACAGTATATGTAACTTTGCTTCTGTGCATCACCACAAACTGGAAACAAGCAAGTTGTGCTCATCACGTCAGCTTTAATCCAAGGGCTTTAACAAAAATGCTGCATTAATCATTTTGGAATTACAGCTATTTATATACAAAGTGCCTGGCTTTCCAAGTCCATAAGTAACTGGACAAACTACACATTGACATAGATTCATGAACATTTCAAAGTCAGTTAAAATGTTTTGCATGCCATTCAAATCAATTATTAAGGAATGTAAACAGTATGTTACTGTATGGTAAATCTGTCTGGAATAGGCTGTTCTCAATTAGTTAGTGATCGTGCAGCTAGGAAACTAGGAAGGGAAGAGACCAAGTCAGGTGATGCAAAAGATAAAAGCTGAAGTATGCAGTTTCCCATATCACAACCACAGAATTGTATAACCTCTGGCATACAGAGGCAAAATGACAAAAACTCACTGTCCAATTATGCATGGACCTGACTGAATATTTGCATATACAGGTGAAAAGAAATGGATATTTATTCATTTATTTATTTATTTACTTGTTGACTGATTGATTGTATTTCTTCCTGATGTAACTCCTGAACAATACTTGGTGGGCTCTTTATACGTACACCATAGGTAACTTCTTGGAAGTAAATAAGATAATTACATTGCGGGGTTGCTTGGGGCATATGTAGGTTAACTGTATATTAAAAAGGTTGGCCTAATATTTAACTGAACATGATAATCCAAACAATTTCTTGGTAGATGCTTGATGTACTGTTGGTACTCTCTGAAGTAATTAAGACAATTAGATTTTGGGGCTGCTTGAGGCAAATATTTGCGTATTAATGAGATTAAAGTAATTTGAGGCTGTTTATTTGTTTGGTGTACACCTTTGTAGGGGAATAAAGGTTCAGGTCATCGGGTCCTGGTGTTTACTTTCTTAATCTAAGGTTGCAAGTAGGGTTGAGCCGGATACTTGTTTCAGATGAGTATCCAGTACGGATAAGGATTTTTGACGAGCACGAGCATGATCCGAATAAAACTCATCGCGCACACACCCCTCATCACGCACACGCCCGCCCCTCCCTACACAGACACGTCTCACTGCAGCTTCTCACACACACACACACAGGATCCCTCTCTGTGCTTGTCTTGGCTGCCTCACGTTTTTCCTCTCAGTCCTTAAGTGTTCTTCAGCTCGCCTCTTTTAAGTTACTTGGTGAACTTGTTTCATATCATATGCGGTGCTTTTGACAAGACACAGCTAAAAACGGCTTGTGTCATGTCACGCCTCCACTTCGGTTGGGTTTTTTACTTATTTATTTAATTTTTTTAACCGTTTGCTTGCTCTTCGTTTTGTTGGTGATATGAAGTCAGCTGGAACACTTTGCTCCGACTGAATGCAGTGCTTTTGAGAAGAATACAGTGAACAAGGCTGACATATTATTTCCCTGTTTGTTATCACTGGATGTTTGCATGAATTACCAAGTTCACACAGATCATTAAAAAATAAACAGTCTTACAGACCACTTACACACTTACTCACATATAGCTGAACACACAAAGTATCCTATATTAATATTTTTATTGAATATGGCTGCATGCAGTATCTGACACTTTATCACTGCAGTACATAAAAATAAATTGGTCAGTCGAACAACCTCTCTCTCTCACACAGTCACTCAGTCTCACACACACACACACACACACACACACACACACACACACACACACACACACACACACACACACACACACAATTAATCAATATTGTTTAACTTTGTGTGGAAAAAAATGCCAAGAACGTTAGGTAGTAAAAATAAATAATTGAAAAAAAAAGAAATCACAGTTTGATCATAAAATTTAAAAAAAAAGAAAGTTGTGTTGAGTATGACAACTCTTGTTCATGCATACTTAATAGTTCATACAATTTCCTGCTACATTGAATGTCAATTCTGAGGCTGTTCTGTTATTCATTCATACACTTAAGAATATTCATGTTCTGAGTTCATTAAAAAAACTTGTTCTGTAAATAGTTCTCTTACTTTTGTGATCAAAAACATTGATTTGAATCTCAATTTTGAGGCTTTTCTGTAAATAGCTTTCAAATAAACAATAAATATAGCTGATCAATCCATATCAATTTCAGACTTAAACTAATGTACTGATTTAAGCCCCAGCCATTTTGGGTTAAGCCACGCCCACTTCTGGCTTAGGCCCCACCAACTACTAGTACAGATACATATAATTTAGATGGTTGAACAGATAGAGATACAGATAGTGGTGTACTCGCTCATCCCTAGTTGCAAGGCCTTAATGATAACCAGTGGCAAAAGGCAATGACCATATGTCTTTGGTACTAGTTTTTTTGGCACATCATTGGTACCATTTGAACAATTTTAAGACCATTTTCATCACAAGATCTCTCCAGATTTCAGGAACAGGTACAGGAATGGGCGTTGTCAACCATTGTCTCAGCTATGGTGAAGAACCTTCAGGCCTGCAGTGACAGCAAGCATCTATGCAGAGGTCTCAAACTCATTCCAGAAAGGGCCAAGATGGTGCAGGTTTTCTTTGCAACCACCCACTCCACCAGGTGATTTCACTGATTAACTGATTCCATCTGCTCAAAGTGATGTTAAACAGTAAAATCCCCTTGGCCCTTTCTGGAATTAGTTTGAGACCTCTGATCTGATGGCATTGATTTCTAGCAAACAAACTTTAATCTTTAATTGTTGGCATTCCAATGTTAGCCTGCTAGTCAGAAACAAAATGCAGGAGTAATTTCTTTTTTATATATATAGTTTCCTACTTGATTGCTAGGTAAGGCAAATTTTTAAAATATTTATTTTTTTCTATTTGTTTGTTTGTTTACTTGATTGTAGACCCCTTAATTTCAATCAACTGCAACATCTGCCACTGCAGTATGCCGTTGGTTTTGTGGTGTGAGCCAGTTTTGCTATTGCAGTTGGTCAGACACTTGTACTGCTTTACTTTTATCTGTTCTATCGGCACTGTTTTGCAATGTGTTTAATTCCACCGGCATCTAGGTCCACTGACACAAATTTTTGCATTCCTCCTTGAGGATTTGATTCCTCGTTGCATCCATCGCCTGTACCTCCTCGTCAGACAATCGGTCAGCTTTTCTCTCCATTGCAGTTATTCTGATTGTTTCTGCTTATATTCACAGAAACTGTGAATGTAAACACAGTGGATACTGGACACTATGTTTCATGGAGCCTTGAGATTTATTACAAACTTAAGTCTCTCACTCATCACTGTTTGCTGTACTCTCAGGTTGGTTGGTTCTCCCTCTCCATTCGGCGTTGAATTCACTGGCATCTTTTTATTTATAAGGCAGTACTTGGACTTCTTCCTCCTTATCTGAACACTTACATTCTCCCGAGGCCTGAAGGGACATATCACCTGCGTTCACAGGACCTGTTTTTATTGACTGTCCCTAAAGCCCGTAGTGACTTTGGCAAAAAGGCTTTTAATTTTGCATCAACTTTTGCATGGAATCAGCTTCAGAATGAATTACAGTTAAAGGAGTTGGTCTCATTTTATTCTTTTAAAGGTTTTTTTTAAAGGACCTTGCAGAAAGGCAGTCTGTCTGTCACTGTTTTTAAATTGATTTAGGACCTAGGTTTTTATGATGACATTGTTGGACCATGTTGAGTGAAAGTGTGTCTATGGATTTATTTGTAAGTGTTTTTGTATTTATTTGTAACCGCGTTGCTGCCACTTGCCAGGACACTCTTGTAAAAGAGATTTTTGATCTCAGTGAGTATTTATCCTGGTACTCCAATGACTGGAAAAGGCCAAGTGGATGCCCATGTATCACCTGGCTGTGGCAAATGGCTGCTTTCTGGAGGTGGTGATGAACATGTTGTTTGCTTGGGCAGTTGCCGGGGGTTCCGTTGTGTGATGGATGTGGCGATGCTTGGCACAAGCACACCAAGAAAAGAAATTTTATGCAAAATACTCCATTAATATCATGCTCTTATTGTTGAAAAGTATTTCATACATTTTGGATCTGCACATTTTTTGGCTTCACCCCAGAATTTAATGGCCTCTCTTCAAGGACAAAACCAAAATTATCACAAAATTTATCAAAAATTTGCTTTGAGTATTCCATATTGTAAACCAGGATACAGATGCAAGTGAAACTTCTTTGGTTGAGGTATTGTGAAAATAAACAAACTCAATTTGAGCTTTTTTTTTTTATCTTTGACCCTTTTTTTTTTACCTTGGAAAAGCACCATTGCATTGCATCCCAGAATTGACAGGACTTGCCTGTATTTGTATATTTTTTAGAGCAGGTAGCCCAGCCGAATAAGGAGTTGTACTACCCATATGTACACCTGGGTTTGTTTCCTGGTCACACTACCTGTCTGTGTCCTTGGATAAGACAGTTCGTCCACACTGTCTCAGTTTTCCCAGATGTAAATATATTCCAGCTTTGGCTGGTGTTGTAACCTGTGATGGAGTGGCATCCAATACAGGGGGAGTCGTAGTCTCATATTCTTCACGCTATGAAATCTGAGGATGAACACTGGCACCAATGGGCCTCATGACCTATACCAGACTTTCTTTAATGTCTTTTATTAGTTGACAAAGTGTAGACAGGTTTGCAATTGTGAGTCATGACTAATGAGATGATTAGCATTCCGTAGAGAGATTTGTGGTACAACCATGAACTTTCCGTCTGTTTACTACCCATTTGTGTGGAGTACGTGAACTTTTATATAATATTATTATCAACCTCCCACAGATTCAGACAAATGACACGACACCCACATCATTCATCACTTTATCAACTTCCTGCAGGCCCTCTCTCAGCAGTGCGATGAGGACAAAAGGTCAGATGCTATTTGATTCTAATAGCGAGACACCTCTAAAGGCATAATGAGGACCCACTCTCGCTGATTGGAAGCGACATCAGTTTTGAAATGATATTAGCTTTTATGACTTTGTTTTTTTAAAGGTCCAAATTTGATGTCTGAGATTAAAGAATGTGGAACAAAGGAAAAGTAATGAAATAGAAGCAAGGGGCAGCAGCAGCGATGTTGCTTTGTGAAATTGACTGTCAGTGTAGCTAATGAGCTGGGACTGATGCTGTTAACCTGCTTTTCTTATTTTTAACCGACATGCAGTGAGGTGTGTTTGGTTGATGCAAGAAAGGACCACGCTAATGACAATGGCCAAACAGGCTTTCAATTTCAATTTATTTTCATTTATATAGCGCCAAATCACAACAGAGTTGCCTCAAAGCGCTTCACACAGGTAAGGTCAACCTTACCAACCCCCATAGCAACAGTGGTAAGGAAAAACTCCCTCTGAGGAAGAAACCTCAAGCAGACCAGACTCAAAGGGGTGACCCTCTGCTTGGGCCATGCTACAAACATAAATTACAGAACAATTCACAGAACAATTCACGGACGAATATACACAAAATGCTATTGGCGCACAGGACAGGAGGATTGCCAACACGAATACAACTCCCATCTCTGGATGGAGCTGCACCTTAAACAGAGAGAAAAAAACAGAATCAGGCATCAGAAAGACAAAAAAAATACTGTATAATTTGCCAGCATTAAACAACAAGAAAACAGAGAAATACTAAGGTGATCGCCGGCCACTAGCCCTAAACTTCACTAAAAGACCCAGAATTTAGGTAAAGTTGAGGCCACGGCCTGCTTCAATTGCTAATAAATGAATTAAAAGAGTAAAAAGCATAAAACAAAACTGTATCAGTATGCTAGCCATATGAAAGGGAAAATAAGTGTGTCTTAAGTCTGGACTTGAAAGTCTCCACAGAATCTGACTGTTTTATTGACGCAGGGAGATCATTCCACAGAACAGGGGCACGATAAGAGAAAGCTCTGTGACCCGCAGACTTCTTATTCACCTCAGGGACACAAAGTAGTCATGCACCCTGACACCGTAAAGCCCGGGCCGGTACGTAAGGTTTAATTAGGTCAGCTAGGTAGGGAGGTGCCAGTCCATGAATAATTTTATAGGTTAGTACCAGAACCTTAAAATCTGATCTCACTGGGACAGGAAGCCAGTGAAGGGATGCCAAAATGGGTGTAATGTGGTCGAACTTTCTGCTTTGTGTCAAAAGTCTGGCTTCAGCATTTTGAACCAATTGGAGACCCCTAATGCTAGACTGCGGTAAACCAGAAAATAGAACATTGCAGTAGTCCAATCTAGAAGAGATAAATGCATGGATCAGGGTCTCGGCATCAGCCATAGACAGGATGGGACGAATCTTCGCTATATTTTGCAGGTGGAAGAAAGCAGTCCTAGTAATATTTCTAATGTGGAGGCCAAAGGACAACGAAGGATCAAAAATTACCCCAAGGTTCCTCACTTTGTCAGTGTGATGTATGACACATGAACCTAGGCTGAGTGTTAACTGGTCAAATTGATGCCGATTTCTCACTGGACCAAGAACCATCATTTCAGTCTTAGAGTTTAAAAGTAGGAAGTTTCTAGACATCCAACTTCTCACTGCTGCAAGGCAATCTTCTAAGGATTTTATGTGAATGAGATTACCAGCAGTTATCGACATGTATAACTGAGTATCATCTGCATAGCAGTGAAAGGTAATCCCAAAATGCCTTAATATGTGCCAAAGAGGTGCTATATAAAGGGAGAAAAGCAGGGGGCCTAAGACAGACCCCTGTGGAACCCCAAATTTCATGTCACTAAGGTTAGAGGTAGTGTTACTGTACAAAACACAGTGAGAATGACTGGTCAAGTATGATGTCAGCCATGCAAGGGCACTTCCAGTAATCCCAAAATGATTTTCCAGCCTATCAAGTAGAATATGATGATCCACTGTATCAAATGCAGCGCTGAGATCTAACAGCAACAGAACCGTAGTGGTGTCCGAATCCATTGTAAGCAGAAGATCATTCACCACTTTAGTGAGAGCCGTCTCTGTGGAATGATATTTTCTAAAAGCAGACTGCAGTGGCTCAAAGAGATTATTCTTAGTAAGATAGTCTACGAGCTGCCGTGACACCACTTTTTTTCCCAGAATTTTAGAGAAAACTGACAGATTTGATATCGGCCGATAGTTTGTCAATACACTAGGGTCAAGATTAGGTTTCTTAAGTAATGGTTTAATCACTGCAGATTTGAAACATTTAGGAACAGATCCAGAAGTTAAAGAAAGATTAATAATTTCCAGCACAGTCGGCCCAAGAGTGGGCAACAAGTCCTTAAACAGTTTTGTTGGTATAAGATCAAATAAACAGCTTGTGCTTTTTGTTGACATTACAAGTTTTGTCAGCATGTGAGATACTATCACATTCTGTAAATCTAGATAATACCTCAGTAGTGGTGCCCACCTCAATAGCAGGGTGTAGTGGCTGGGTTAAGGCATGCCGGGATATGTTTAACCTGATGTCTTCTATTTTCTTCCCAAAGTAATCCTGGAAAACTTGTGCTGTAAAAGGAGAGCGAACTACAGGTGGTTGTCCATGCATAAGTGTTGCCACCGTGTCAAACAAGAACTTTGAGTTATGCTTGTTTTTGTTGATCAAATCAGAGTAGTAAGTCCGCTTTGTAGCCAATAATGCATGCTTATAGTCTAAGATAGCATCACGCCACGCAAGGTGAAATACTTCTAATTTTGAACGGCGCCATTTCCGTTCTAGACCTCTTGCTTTATGCTTGAGGTCACGCAGATAATCATTGAACCACGGTGACTGTGATTTGGGGGAGCACGGTTTTAACACAGGTGGTGCAATCATGTTGAGTGTAGTTTTGAGCACTGAGTTTAAACTATCCACAAGTCTGTCTACTGACTGGGTATTTGTCAAATGTGAAGCTAATACATCAGGCAGTCTAGCTTAGAGTTCAGTCTTAGTTGAGGAGTTGATGCATCGCCGTAATGATATATAAGGTTGTTGTTCCACTAAACACGGCAGCAAAACTGTAAACTTAAGTGAGTGATCAGACACCACTGATGTAAGAGGCATGATGTCAATATTTGTGACAGCAATACCACGTGTGAGAACCAGATCCAGGGTATTTCCACTAATGTGCGTCGAATCCCGAATGCATTGCCGAAATCCTAATGCATCCACAATTTCCATAAATGATTTGCAGAGGGGATCAGAAGGCTTATTTATATGAATGTTACAGTCACCAATGATCAGAATGTTATCTACACTAGTTGACAAGTTAGAGATGAACGCACCAAATTCATCTAAGAATTCAGAATATGGGCCAGGAGGCCTATATACAGTGACAAAGTAATACGACTGATTTTTATTCTTCTGACCTTGGCAATGTGTAATATCCTGAGCAGAGCAGAGAATCAGATGCTCAAACGAGTGATATTTGTAACCCCCAACAGCTAATAAGCTAAACCTAGATTTATAAATAAGAGCAACACCCCCGCCTTGCTTCGCATCACGAGGGACGTGACTAAATGTATATGCTGGTGGGCAGGCCTCATTTAAGGGGAGGACAGCTGTAGGTTTAAGCCAGGTTTCACATAGCCCAATCATATCTAAGTGATGATCAATAATTAGATCATTGATCAACAATGATTTTGAGGATAGTGATCTTATGTTAATGAGACCCAGTCTAAGGACCTCAGTGTGGTTGACAGTTGAACTGTTTGGGTTTATATATTTGGGTTTATATAAGATGCCTAAAGTAGGTTTAGGTTTAAGACATTCCACGTGCGTTGTAGGTAGCAGACACAAAATATTTGCTATTGCTGGAACAACCACTGGGCCATCCTCAATTTCAACATCATTCAGTATAGTAATGGGTAGTAAGTTTGGATAGCATATTCCTCTATGATTTTTATGGACACGACTACGGATGCAGGCCACAGTCTCAACTTGTTGAAATTCCCTCCCTGGCAAATAAACTGCACTATCACCATAGCAAATTTTCTGCACTAAAATTCCCCGCTAAGCTAATGGATTCCACACCCACATTTGTCATAAGCCTTGCAGGGTCTCTAATCACCTGCTCCGTGGCCTGCTGTAGATTCCTAATGTTACCCTCCCTGTAGAGCTCTATCTATGTTCGCAGACAAGATGGCGGCACCTTCCCCAGTAGGGTGGAGGCCGTCCGGTATCAGCAAGCCATGGTGGCCCCAGAACGAAGGCCAGTTATCAATAAAGCTAAAACCTTGCTGTCTACAAAACTGCGCCAGCCACCTTTTTAACGATGTCAGCCTGCTAAACACCTCATCAGTACCCCGGGAGGGGAGGGGACCAGAGACTATTAATCGATGCCGACACATCTTTCTGGCAAGGTCACAAGTCCTCTCTTTGTCCATTTTTGTGACCTCTGAGTGCTTCATCCTGATATCATTGGTGCCAACGTGAATAACTATGTGACCATATCTCATGTCATGTTCCTTCGTCTGTCTTCCCTTCTGCAGTGTCAGCACCCTAAGATGAGATGTAATGTCGGGAGCTCTGGCCCCAGAAATACATTTAACGTCAGCCGGCATCTGTAACCTGACTTTGCGGGGGATATAATCCCCTATCACTAAAGTCCGGTGTTTCGGCCTGGAGACAGGAGTGGAAGTCACTTGTGGGCTCAGAGAATTCAGATCTGGAAAATCCAAGGGGGAGAACCAATTCACAGTTCGCAATGGCGAGTGTGATCAGGGTGCCACAACCGGGCACCAAGCCCTACGGGGCTTCTTCTGCCTAGCCACAGTCCAAAAGCCGTCCTCCACAGCCGGCGTTTCTAAGCTGTTGCTAATGGGCTCGCTAGCCGGCCCAACACTAACCTCATCTGGAGTGCCCGTAACATCTAACTCCACTGCGCTAAGAAGCTGCTCTAACTTTCGGACACGGCTCTCTAAGAGAGCCACCCTATCTTCCAACATCACGCAGGATTTACGGAGGGTGTAAAGTAGAATTAGTAGTGTACTTTGTCCACTAAGAAATTCAAGAATGTAGCCAAGCAAACACGAGCTAACCAATAATGGATAAGCTAACCACTCCTAAGTCTCACACAGACGAAAATAAATGAATTAATATTCACAGCAGTTACACTGAAAACCTAACAGAAGTATTAAACAGGTAAAAAAGCAGCAGCTATAAAATATACTAAACAGTTAATTAACTAACAGGAGTGTAAAAAAATGAAATGAAAAAATGATGATGGGGGTCCAAAATAGCTAACGCAAGCTTAACCCGCTAGCGAAAATGCTAGCCACTCCTAAGATTTTACACAGGAGTAAAATAATTACTTAAAATTCACAGCAGTTCAACTGAAAAATGAACAGAAGTATTAAACGGGTAGAAAAGAAACAGCTATAAAAGTAACAACGGAGAGGGGAGGGGTCGACCTAGCTTGCGAAATTTAACCGCTAGCCAATGCTAACCACAAGCGAATGCTAACTGCTAGCAATTCACAACAGGACTGTTGTTAAATAACGTTCAGAGTAGATACAATTAATAACCAGAAGAGTGCTAAACAGAAATAAAAGAAGCGTATACAACCATGTGAAGTTCAGAGTGGCATCACAGCAACAAACAATCCATCAGAAGTAAGTTGCCAGATCTGTGAAAATCAGCAAGCAAGGAACATCGACGGGCTGAGAGTTATTTTCAGAAGAAATCTGCTTTTTTTATGATTGGCCAGACAAAATATCTGATGCGTTCACTCAGTGTGTGTATGTATGCATGTGTGTTTTTCAGTCCTTTGTTAGTAAGATAAGAAGCAGAATTAATACAGGTACACCCATATTGGTAGTGTTAATACTACTGTATTGGTACCGGATGTTGCACGTGTGCTGGTGGAGTAGCATAGTGCTTGAGCAGTATATTGGTTAGTTGATAATATAGGCCGACATTAACCGTCCATGAACATATCTGTATCTGCATTATTTTTGCCAGTGTGAAAACTTTTATTTTGCTGAATAAACAATACAGGAAAACATGCTTGGCATTGCTGTCAAGCATGGCTAGGAAACCCATCATCACTTGGTCACATTAGCTGCAAGAAACAGAGGCAAAGTGACCAGCTGCTATTAGGGGTGCACGATATATCCGGTTTAACTAGTTCACAGTAGAGATTTGGACTACATCGACTAACACCACAGAGTTTGTCCATCCAGGAAAAGTGCTCTGTCAAGCTGCTGTGTCAAACCACTTTGCTGTACAGGGGAGGGGATGTGTTCTGAGCTGAGGCATGTCTCTCACTGAGACAAGGAGTGAGACACCTGAGTGTCTACTGCACTTAGCAGTTCCATCGCGCAACACTACAAAAAGCAAAAAGACGACGTGCAATATTTGCAAAGCCGTTGTTTATTTATTTCAGTGGACACTCCCAGCTGAGGCTCCATCGTGACCTGAATCAAACATTTGAGAAAGTGCAACATTAAATAATGCAAGGATTTTTTTAACCAAAGCACAAACACAAAATCAGCCAAAGAATGATTATTTACCCCAGCTGAGTTTAAATATGAGTAAATTAAGTATTTCTATTTATTTATTTATTTATTTATTTTTTGGGGGGGGGTGGTTGTGTTGAGCTTTGTAAATGAGGAAAAGTGCTGCATGACCGTCGCCAAAACACTTCATGTGTTCAGCGTGGTTCTGCCATCTAGTGTTCAAGAGATGAAACTTCAGCCTTCTGGCAAATTGTAGCTGTAGTTTTGAGATTTGCACAGTCAATGTTCTTAAAATTTCATTATATCTTTTTTGTTTTTTTTTGTTATTTATTTTATCAATTTACCTCTGCTAAGGGACCTATTCAGAAACACTTACATTCTAATTTTTACATTGCCATTTAAATTTTACATTTTTACATGTTACTGGATAACTCTGTTGCTTTCTCTGCGTAAAGGACTGTTTACTATATCAAAATAACAAAACATATAGACCATTTTGTATATATTGTTCAAAATCTGAATTTGTGTTTATTGTTTGAACCTTTTTGTTGTTCAGTCTTTCACACAAGACCTCAAATTACCTTTATAAAGTGTCAAAACAGTTTTTTATTATAGTTTGCTGTGTGTTTTGAATAAATGTGTGTGGAAAATTATTTTTCACTTTATTATTATTTATTATTTATTTTTGATTGTAAACCTTATTACACTTATAAAACACAACAAAAAACATATATATTCTGAAAGCACAGGTTGTCCTGAAAAAAAAAGAGACATAAAACTTGATTGTGAGATACAGGGAGAGCTGTTAACAGCAATAATAAAACAACACCAGGCGAGTGAACTGTCCAAAAAATGCCCTTGGACCCCAGAGGGTTAAGTTTATATCACAATATATACCATTACTGTGAATGGATTAAATGTATGCCATGATATGAATTTTAAGTCATATCGCCCAGCCCTAGCTGCCATTCATTTTCAGAGTTGGAATCTTATAGCTGTCAGCTAGGTGGGGCCAAAAGAGATGTCTATTTTATGCAAATGCTGAGTGATGTGACTCGGCAACTGTAAAGGCACTCTGACATATCTTGCCTATATTTATTGTTATTAACACTAAATCTCACTTTTAAACTGAAAAAAACAAACCTGTTATTTGTCTTTGTCTTGTTTGATAATGAAATGTTATTAATCACAGCAATTTTTATTTTATATATCGGTAGAAAAAATGGAATCACAAAATTTGTACTCCTTAATATTGGCATTGTAACAATCCCTACATAAAGTGATTGATGTGTTCAGTGTCCCAGACTAAATCTGTCTAAACCTCAAGAACTGACTGTTTGCGTGGAATCTGGGTGGAGAATTGTGAACATGGAAGTAACCAATGACCTGAATGGAATGTGGTATTTATTTTTTGACAAGACAATGAAAGATGCCATAGACTTCATGTGTTTACATAAGGAGGTGTTTCACCTCTGAGGGTTTAAATATCAACCAACAGAATTGTAGTGCACAAAGAATTAAGTGCACTATAGGCCTTGAGGCCCTGGTGCTCATCCCCAGATTTTGCAGTGCAAATCAGATGAGAGTCCAACACTCCCCACAATGGGATGTCAGTCCATCATAGCTTATTTTCCAGTGACATTGCTGGTATCCATTAACAACTGGATGGACTGAGACAAGGACACAGTGACCAAAATCAAAGCCAGTTTTCGACCAGCTCTGTGATGGCAGTGAGGGTAGACAAGAATTTTGTTCAAGGAATCGTCAAGAAGGCGACCCACCATCTGTGGTGTAGTGACCTTGACCTGCTTCCAGACAAATCAAAGCACTCTGTCCCTCCAAACCTACACTTCAGCCCATCGCAGTCATGGCAACTGCCTGCCACAGTCCTCCTGTTAGCTGACACTGCTATGCAGTCTCGTTAACTTTGAGCAGTTGTATAAAGGTGATCCCTTCTTGCCAGGGTGTTGGACATCTGTCAGGCAGGTGTGAACCATTCAAACTCGGTGAGATCACAAAGGTGGTGAAACAGGAAATGATCTTGTTTTCCATCTGGTAGACAGGTATCATAATCATCATTGCTGTCTCTGTCTGAGAAGTGATGGATAATTGCTTGGATTGTTCCAACTACATGGATATTACACAGCACTATGTGATGGATCATTCCAAGAGAAGTAGGCTACATGGCCAAAGGCTCTAAGGGCTGTCTTCCACAGGATGGTGTCCTTTGAGAGTCCACTGTATCCAGGATGCACAAGGGCCACAAACCCACCATTCTGTGTAAGTGCTTCAACATCCCTTGTCCACTGTTCTAAAGAGCAAATTTCTACGCAATCTATGCATTCACCGAGCATCCTCTGTGCTTCCTCCAAGCGAAAATCGAGTTCTTTTTGTCCACTGAGCTTCCTTTCTGCTCCCTCTGTGTGTCATCTGTGCTTCTTCTCTCTCACACTTCGGTCACCAATGGTATTCTTTAAGCATCTATTCAGCAGTGCTTCTACCTCCTAGTTGACCCCTGAGCATTTTTTTGCGTGACACTCACTGTTTGTCCAGCTGTTTGAAGAAGAAACATCCCCTGTCTGATTTGTTGGACTCATTTTAGGATGTTGTTGGATGTCAAACAATGCCGCATCTCCTTGCATAGAGAGAGAGAGAGAGAGGGAGAGGGAGAGGGAGAGACAGCTCCACCTGATCTCCACACAAAACTTTCTGACAAACTCAGTGGATGGCAACTGACAAGAAACTCATTTTGCACTGTATAACTGTTTTATAATAAACTTTATTCATTTTTCAAATCTTGGCATCCCTTCTGAGTTTGTTTTTAACATGCTCAAAAACCCACAGTTGCCATGATGTCCTGTGTACTTCCACTGAGCGTTCCTTGTATGACCTAGGCATGTGCTGTGCCTTCCTTCAATGACCTGTGGCATCCTCTGCTATTTTCTGGTCAGAGTAGGGACGCATAAGGGACTTCATCCCTGTGTAAGGGGGGTGGGGCTTAAAATTTATAGAAACCAAAACCAAAAAACAAAAAATTGTTTTGTGCCAGGCTGCTGCAAAGTTCGACCTATTAATGTAGGGCTAGTATGGGGATTTCAATTTTGGATCCATCTTCAAGTGGCCATTTAAGGAACTAGAGATTTTGGCACTTCTGCATGTGTGATGCTATTACCTGTATAATAATATCTACAAATCTGTTATCAGGGATAATCTCTGGCAACAATATAATATTTCAAAATACTTAATGATCCTGCATGTCAACAAAGTGGCAACAGCAGGGCATTGTTCTCACCGGTGTGTGGTCATTGATATTGCATGTTGAGATATATATATATATATATATATATATATATATATATATATAATATATGTATGAGGTCTGTGAGAAAAGTATCCGACCTTTTTATTTTATGCAAAAAAATATATGGATTTGATTCATATGTTTTTACGTCAGCCAAGCTTGAACCTTCGTGCACATGCGTGAGTTTTTCCACGCCTGTCGGTTGCATCATTTGCCTGTGGGCAGGCTTTGAGTGAGCACTGGTCCACCCCCCTCGTTGTTTCATTGCGAGGAAATGGCGGAATGATTTGGGGTTTTATTCCATCAGAATTTTTTCAGAAACTGTTAGAGACAGGCAGCTGGAAACCATTTGAAAAATTTATCTGGCTTTCGGTGAAAATTGTATGGGCTTCACAGAGAATAAGGAGTGTTATTACAGCTTTAAGGATGGCCCACAATGGCGCACGGCTCGCCACGCTCCGAGCCGCCATCAAGAGGCAGAAACCACCACATCATTTCTAAACGGATGGCTCTGTGGAGCTGGGACCATCGTGTGCAATTTCTCTGGTTATCACAAGAGCTGGACATCAGCCATTTTCTGGCAGATTTTACAAACGTTTTTGACTGTTAAATTTTACCAGCAAAGAAAATGTTATCGGACTGAAAGTTATCGGAACTAAATATATCGGAAGATAATTGGTCCGATGATGGGTTTAAAACATATCTGAAAAGCTAATTCAAGAGCAAAAACATTAGCTTTGATAATTATCTGCTATTGGATTAGCTGACCTGTGCCCACCACTGTGTGTGTGTGTTTGTGTGTGTGTGTGTGTGTGTGTGTGTGTGTATATATATATATATATATATATATATATATATATATATATATATATATCTCAACCACCAAGAAGTCTGGATTGATGTCAACACACTCAATGTTGAAAATGTCAGCTATACTGGCATGTAATTTCAAAATTCACACTGAACTGAACTGTAGAGTTTAAACAATTTGTAATATCCGTCACTACCTGTGCAACGATTTACAGAATTAGTTCCTCTGGCGAGCACTAAAATGTTTTCTTTGGCACAATATAACAGCGTGGCCCATCTTCCACCGCTATTCTGCAAAGTACAGCTCATCTCCTGCCAGCACCATTTGGTGGCTGGGACCAATTTCATTTCCCGTCTCCGAGTTGACTCATTAGCATATGAAAGAGGTCACAATATAATTGCTCCTTTAATTGATTGAAGATAATTAATCTGGGTGAGTGGTGGAGAGGAAAAGATGCTGCAGTTAGTGGATACAGAAAGTAGGAACCCGTTTTTTGTGAATTTAATGCCTTGTGTAATCAGCAGGTGCTTGATGAGGTTCATTACATTTTTATGATATTTTGTCATTTTATTAGAGAGCATACTTACGAACACAAATGCTTATTCATCTCTCCCTGCTGTGACCGCTGCTGCATTGGCTATCAATCTTGAAGAATTTTTCTTGCAGCCTGGGTTTTTGTTAAATTGCTGAACGACTTTCGTCTGTGGTGTTGTTTCCCTTTCCATGGCGTTGTGACTTTCACACCGTCATAATGTTCTGAAACAGTAGCACTTCAGTTTCACTGTATTATTCTTGTTACACATCCCATTTCATTGGGAACTCAGTGGAGTTATTCACATGATTTTTCTTGTATTTTGAAATAATAATTATGCTGTCAATATATAAGTGCATCATTGAAAGATTGTGGAATTTTGCCTGAATTATGACTTGCACATGTACTTCTGAGATAGGATTTGACCAATGCCTTAGTCCAAGTGTTAGTAGTAATGCAGGAAAATAGACTACCAACCAACAGCAGTGAAGTGGAAGAAAAATTCTGTTTATAATATTTTCTCTCAAACGTCAGATGAACAAACAAAGGCAATAAACAAAATGCCCTCTCTTACCAGGTAGTAGAGCTTCCAATTTGTCATTTTTTGCTTTCAGGCTCACTAGAATTATGAAATGGCAACATCTGGTGCTGAAAGATGAAGCCAACGCAAATGAGTAGAAACCATGATAAACCGTGCAGTTCCCTGAAAGGCCACTTCAGACATGGTCAAAAAGTGAACTGATCCCCATAGAACCCAATATTAAAGTGTCGATGGCAAAAAATAAATATGTTGACAGACCGGGACAGAAACAGTTTTGAAATGTATGGCTTGTGTTCCTGTTCCTTACAACCATACTGGGGTTGAATGTTTAGATGACTCACCAGACTCGGGTATTTTAAGCCACAAATTTAAGAGTAAATATGGGTGCGATGAGTTTGAGTGACAGCTAAATTGTGCTGGGTCCAGGTGGCCCCTGCTTGTGACCACTGCTAGCAGCCTCTGCTAGTTGTTGGCCATTAGCTGTGGAGTCAACCATGTTTGTCCTTTTTGGGGATTCTATTGCAAATACTATGTATATGGTGTGCTGTGCAGTTAGGTTCTGTGCTGATGGACCATCTGTGAAATTGCTGTTCCTGCATTTTTGTTGAATCAGCAGTTTGATTGAATTAGCATGGTAATGTTACCTACACTGATAGTGACACAGTTATTAAGTCTATCAGCTGGTCATAGTTTTTAATACCTGCCACTAGTAAAAACAACCACCGCCTGCAAAAATATGAGGTGAATTCAAAAGGAATCCAACCTTTGGCTGTGAAAAATACAGTTACTCACCTGGGGTGGGGTGGGGGGTCTGAAATCCTAATCTCCTTCATAGTAGTATCCTTGGGACAGCACACACTTCTCCCAGCGGTTCTGCCATTGTTGGATACATTTCTGGAAGGTCTCTTTTGGAATGATGTCTAGCTGGGACATTGCGTTCCACATGATGTCAAAATGAGTTCCTTTTAGTGTTGTTTTGATCTTGGGGAAGAGCCTAAAATCAGAAGGAGCCATGTCATAAGAGTAGGGAACATGATGAATCACAGGAGTGTTGTGTTTGGCCAAGAAAGCCTGAATCAGCTGAGCAGAGTGGGCAGGTGCACAGCACCATGAAAGTGATGTAGGACTTCCCAGTATTACTCATTGTTATTTTTTTGGCCTTCTGGTATGTACTCATGATGCACAACCACACGGGAGTCAAAGAAGACAGTCAACATGACTTTGACATTATCGCGCACCTTCCGTGCTTTCTTTGGCCTCTGTGATGTGTTACTATTGCAATGACTGAGATTTGGTATCTGGGTCGTGCCCGTAAACCCATGTCTCATCACCAGTGGTGATGGTTTTCAGGACGTTGGGGTCACTGTTTGTGCATTCCAGCATGTCCTGCAAAACATCCAGACGCAGTTTGTTCTGGTCTGTCATTAGCACCTTCAGCACAGTTTCACTGATATTCACCACATGCCCAAATTCTTAGTCAAAAGGGAATGTATCAAACCTGTGCTTATCCCCACCTCGTCTGCAAGTTCTTGGACAGAGACACAATGCTCATCCATGACTAAAGCCCATATTTTGTTAGTCACTTGGTCATTTTGGCTTGTGGATGGCCTACTGGAAAGTGTTTCATTCTCCACTGATGTGCACCCATTTTTTTTAAGTGGTGATACCACTCTTTTATTTGTGTAGTGCCCATAGCATCATCGCCAAAAGTCTGCTGAATCTTGCAAATGGTTTCTGCTTGGGTGTCACCAAGCTTTTGGCAAAATTTGATGCAATGCCTTTGCTGAAGTCATGATGTCATGTTGCAGAAAATGAGAATGAGATGTGTGCTCAGTACACGTGTTCACTCTAAGGCTGACTGATAGAATCTGATGCGCTTTGCAGGCAGGAAAAAAGTTATCACATGCGCAAGAAGGTTCTCTACACATCCCCACCAAATGCTTAATCTGTTTCCGTGGGATAAAATAAGGTCAAACACTTTTGGAATGCACCTCATATGTGTCAATAAATGGTCTGTACCCAGATAATGTAGCCTGTTAGCCTTACCTAGCTTGTTAAGTTTGACATGTGGGCATGTTCAGGCATCATTCATCCCACAGATATCACACTGGCTTTGCCCGTGCCCTGTCCCCCCTTTTTTTTATTAACCAGCCCATCAAATCCATTTTTAAAAGAACTTAAGAGTGACTGTGTTTACATGTCGTTAATATTCAGGTTAAGGTCAATATTCCGGTTTCTGAATCATTAGGAATAACCTGTTTACATGCAAAAGCAGACAGATTTATACTCCTGTATACATGGTCACTGGTATCATTTGGAATATCCCCATCTAAACAGCAATGCATGGACAACGTCCAGATGCATGGAAAACGTCATGACGCAAATATGCATCATTTCCATTTCTTCTTCCTCTTTCTACCATCAATAAAAGACATTATATTCATGTCTTTCACGATACTAATGAAGTACTCGGTTTCCTCCTCGCTCCAAAAGTGTGGTGCTGTGCTGCCGCGTCTGGATTTCGCCATACTTGTTTACCTCTGCTTCTGTGGTGTCCGGTGGGTTGTGCGCACCGCATACAAGTAGTTGCCGTACTCAAAAGACCAAGATTCCTTGCAGATAGGACATGCGCAGAACACAAAATAATGTTCCTTTCTATGGGGATATTCCGATGCGCGTTTATATGACCCAATATTCAGGTTAGAAAAGGAGTAACCCAGGGGTCATATTTGGGTTTTTAACAACCGGAATATGAGCATATTCTGGTTTTTGCGGACCCACCAAACCAATGGGACCCACTTGACTCCAGGTTGTGCCTTGGATGTGACTAGTGCAAAACATGTTAATTTTAGGATTGTTTTGCATTGATGTTTTTGTATATTTTCTGTTGTCATAATGTGATGTCAGATTTCTGCCCAAGATCCTCTGAAATTTGTGAATGTATCTATTTCTGGTGTTATAATAATTTAATATTGCAGCTCACTTAGATCTGTTTTGAGGATGCACAGTTTTAACTAACAATGGTGGAAAACCATAGGAAAACATTTTATAGATGCATTTCTGCAGCCACCACACATCTGATCCACATTACATTTTAAATGACAACCATCCAGGCATATGACAGGTCCATCTACAAAGTGACCATGTATCTTTCACAGCCAAGTGAAACATGGAAGTTCTCTTTGGCTTCTCCTGTTGTTGGAGTTCTCAGCACTGAAGCACCTATGTGGTGGATCATGCCAAGAGAAATGCGCCATTTTTGCCAAAATATCAACGCTGATGTCCTGTCTGTCACAGTGGAGATGGCACTCCTCATCGTAGTCTCCCTAAGTAACCATTTGTTTGACAAAAAGATTTTCCAGCCATATCCAAGGGGTTATTGTTTTTAGTTCTGTGTGTAAACAAAATAACTGATAATTATCTGATGTGGACAAATCCCGGTGCAGTGACTGTCAGCCAAGGACAAACCGTTTGGAGTCAATGGTGGATTAAATATGGTAGAATGGTTTGCGTTGGTCAAAGATGAAGTGATTCAATTTTGGACATAATTTTCTTGTTTAAGATAGATCATTTTGTTGAGAACATGAACAAAATAAGAAGAACATTAAACAACTTCGATGTTGTTTAGGAAAAAGGACGACCAGCCTGACAGTTGCACACATTTTCTTGCAGTAGAAATTCCCTGGGAGGAGAATGGGTCCATGAAGTGTTGAAGAAATGCACTTAAGCCTAAGTGAAGAGCTCTTAAAGTGTGATTAACATCTTTTTGAGCACCTTTAATGTGTTTTCATGTGTGTGACTACTTAATCTGCTCAATAAATTCCTGGCCAAAGGAGGCCCATGCATGAAGAGTATCAGATGTAGACAGATAGAGATCAGCAGAAATCGTCAGCTATAAATGGGTGTCCACTTTGGCTAGTAGCTGTCAGAGGAGATGAGGAAGTAAGTTAGGTTAACATTTTCATGGACATCACTGATATTGCTTACTTTCAGGGCTGCAACTAACAATTATTTTATAATGTATTAATCTATCAGTTATTTTATCCATTAATCGATAAATCAAACAAATGTTATTAGTTTATGTTCTGTTTATTCTTTGGTTAAGCATAAATTTAACCAATAACATTAAATCTTGCATTCAACTACATTGTCCTAAAAAGTATTTATTTTCAAAAAAAACAAACAAAAAAAAACATATTGGTGTGACAAAACAGCCCAGTCTCACGTTTTTTTGTTTGTTTGTTTTTGTTTTTCGTGATCAAGTGACAAAATGAGTCAAATTTTCATGAAGGGTTTTTTAAGTCACCCTACTCCTACCCCCGACCCTAACCTTAACCATAACCTAATCCTACTCCTTCCCCCCACTCTAACCATAACCACCCAACCCCCCTGCTTCACTTTTAATTTCGTGCAGCCATATAGGAATGAATTAGAATGAATTTGTGCTGCCGTGAAGAAAATGCAGCATTTTTTTTTTTTATTATACATCAAAATGTCAAGCGAAGTCTCCTCTACAAAAGTATCTACTTTAATCACATATCAACTAACCACAGCTGAAACGCCAAGCAAATAAAAACATAAATCGGAATTCATTTTTTAGGGAAAAAAAAAAACTCATTTACTCCTACCAAGTATTATTTACTTTCATTTTTTTTTTTTTTTTGCATCCACAACATCCCCTAGGACCTGTCTTTTAGCGGATACAAACTTTTGCATTTTTGACCTTGTACAAGCTGAGAAATAGATCATAATGTATGGGTATGTCATTTTGGTGAAATAGGCTCTAGGGTTTAAGGGGTTAAAATCTAAACATATTTCATAGGGCTGCATTGTACAGTTACAGTGAGGAAAATAAGTTTGAATACCGTGCAATTTTGCAAGTTCTCCCACTTAGAAATCATGGAGGGGTCTGAAATTTTCATCTTAGGTGCACGTTCACTGTGAGAGACATAATCCAAAAAAAAAAAAAAAAAAAAAGAATCTGGAAATCACAATTTATGATTTTTTTAATAATTTATTTGCATTTTACTGCTGCAAATAAGTATTTCAACATCTGCCAATCAGCAAAAATTCTGGCCCTCAAACACCTGTTAGTCTACCTCTAAAAAGTCCACCTCCACTGCACTTATTATTCCAAATTAGAAGCACCTATTTGAGGTCATTAGCTGCATAAAGACACCTGTCCACCCCACACAATCAGTAAGACCCCAGTTACTAACATGGCTAAGACCAAAGACCTGTCCACAGATACCACAGACAAAATTGTAGACCTCCATGAGGCTGGAAAGGGCTATGGGGCAATTGCCAAGCAGCTTGGTGAAAAAAGATCAACTGTTGGAGCAATTATTAGGAAATGGAAGAAGCTAAACATGACTGTCAATCTCCCTCGGACTGGGGCTCCATGCAAGATCCCACCTCGTGGCATATCAGTGATCCTAAGAAAGGTGAGGAATCAGCCCAGAACTGCATGGGAGGAGCTGGTCAATGACCTGAAGAGAGCTGGCACCACTGTTTTCAAGGTTACTGTGGGTAATACACTAAGACATCATGGGTTAAAATCACGCATGGCACGAAAGGTTCCCTTGCTTAAATCAGCACACGTCCAGGCCCCTCTTAAGTTTGCCCATTACCATTTGGATGATCCAGAGGAGTCATGGGAGAAAGTTATGTGGTCAGATGAGACCAAAATAGAACTTTTTGGTCTTAATTCCACTTGCTGTGTTTGGAGGAAGAAGAATGCTGAGTACCATGCCAAAAACACTGTCCCTACTGTGAAGCATGGGGGTGGAAGCATGATGCTTTGGGGGTGTTTTTCTGCACATGGGACAGGACAACTGCACTGTATTAAGGAGAGGATGACCGGGGCCATGTATTGCGAGATTTTGGGGATCAACCTCCTTCCCTCAGTAATGACCCGAAGCACACAGCCAGGATAACCAAGGAGTGGCTCTGTAAGAAGCATATCAAGGTTCTGGAGTGGCCTAGCCAGTCTCCAGACCTAAACCCAATAGAAAATCTTTGGAGGAAGCTCAAACTCCGTGTTTCTCAGCGACAGCCATGTAACCTGGCTGATCTAGAGAAGATCTGTATGGAGGAGTGGACCAAAATCCCTGCTGCAGTGTGTACAAACCTGGTGAAAAACTACAGGAAATGTTTGACCTCTGTAATTGCAAACAAATGTTACTGTACCAAATATTAACATTGAGGAGCTCGGTCACTCGGGAGGAGCTCAGAGTCGAGCCACTGCTCCTCCACATCAAAAGGAGTCAGTTGAGGTGGCTCGGGCATCTTTTCCGGATGCCCCCTGGACGCCTCGCTGGAGAGGTTTTCTGGGCACGTCCCACTGGGAGGATGTCCCGGGGAAGACCCAGGACACGCTGGAGGGACTACATCTCTCGGCTGGCTTGGGAACGCCTTGGGGTTCCCCCGGAGGAGCTGGAGGAGGTGTGTGTGGATCAGGAGGTCTGGGTGGCTTTGCTTGAGCTGCTGCCCCCGCAACCCGACTCCGGATAAAGCGGAAGAAAATGGATGGATGGATGGATGGATTTTCACAGGTGTTGAAATACTTATTTGCAGCAGTAACATACAAATAAATTATTTTAAAAAATCCTACATTGTGATTTTTTTTAAAAAATTTTTTTAGATTATGTCTCTCACAGTGGACATGCACCTAAAATTAAAATTTCAGACCCCTCTATGATTTCTTAGTGGGAGAACTTGCAAAATCACAGGGTGTTCATTATTTTCCTCACTGTATTGTCATTATCAATTAATCTGCTGTATTATTTGCTGGATTATTACATTAGTTGGACCATAAATTGTCAGAAAATGGTGAAAAATATTGCTCAATGTTTATCAAAGCCCAATATCAAATGTCTTTTGTCCACAATCCAAGGCCCAGTTTCAAGAAGCAGTCTAATCTTGTTTATTTGGCTAAACTTACTTAGTTGACTAATCCTTTGACATTAGTCGTTGCACATAATGCTTAAGTTTTGCGTTAGCTGATTGAAGTTTTCTTGCCTGGTATGGAGGAGGCTAATCCTCCATATCAACAAAACTTCAGTGTCTTACCTCAAAAATGGCAGCTATTATGTACCACCACCTGATGGAGTAGGAAGGAAGGACAGCTTTGCGGCGGGGGTGGGTCTTCCGGTTGCAGAATAATCCATTGCATATGTTGACGTACACTAAGGTTCAACAGTTATACCGCTTCCATTTTCCTACAATCCTCTTCATCATGGACATGATAGCTCCAGCCATCAACCACCAAACAAGTAGGAACAATGCCCTACCAACCCTTGTTAGAGTTTTGAATGCGCCAAGGTTTTATGCCGGTGGGACCTTTCAGCAGGTTATCGGCGACACCATCCATGTCTCCAAGTCGACCTTGTGCCCAACTCTGCCATGGTTATAGCAGACGACCAACCTGGAAGTAAATAAAACTCGCTCATTGGAGCTGTTTCTTGGCAACGGTACTCACGAGGCCGCTTATGCCTGTGAAAATCAAGTTTATCGAAATTAATCGAAAGTCGATTAATGTTAGATGGCTAATCTACAAGTTTGGCTGTCTATGTGAAACAGAGATTAGATGGCTAATGTCGACTAAGTAAGTTAGGAGACTAAAAGATTAGACTGCTTTTTGAAACCGGGCCCAAATATATTCATTTCTCTGTCAGAGAATATGAAAGAACCCAGAAAGACTTCACATTTAAGAAGACAAAATCAGAAAATTTGGACATTTTTAAAATGAAGACCCAAAACAATTGATTGGCAAAATAGTTGGTTAATTTAATAGTGGATTAATTGTTAATATGTGTGGTATTATTGTTTACCAACTGTGGCACTCACACTTATCTAGGTGATAAATAATTACAAAGTTTGATTTTTTTTTTTTTTTTTCTGCACGCACTCAGAGGTTCTGAAACTTCAGCTTGTGTGATTGTGAATCACATCTGAATTGAATCCTACAATATGGTAATAATTGTATAAAGTAGGCATGACCTGTTATGCAATCAACACTCAACAATATCTCTCCCTTAAAAATTCTAAAATTCACCAACAGTATCCTGTTTGTCTTATAGCGCTGAAACATTCTCAGCATATCCAGTGAGTACACACAAAAATTGACACACATGAACTGTGGTCCAATATTATAGAAGAATGAGCAAAGACTGTCTGGCAAATTTGGCAGTAGTAGGTCACTAGATGGTGCCACAAAGGAGAAGTAATAACCTGAAAATATGTGCACAGAACTGGATTAAATTCATATCTCACCAACTTATCCATCAGAGGCCACCAAAGTTCAAAGAAATTTTTTATTATTATTATTATTATTATTATTATTATCACTTCAGACATGAACGGCTTTAAATTACAGATTAGTTAAACCTTGAATCCACAATGATTTTTTTTAATCATGATCAAAATATGAAAATTTAAAGTACAATTAATATTTCTCAAGTATTGTTTCAAACACCACCTTCTGCTATACATGAAATGTTTCAGATTTCACTCAAATCAATCAAATAGTGAGTTCTCAGCAATCCTCACTATCTTTGTACCTTATTATGCAAACAAAATCTGCTTTAAAAAAAAAAAAAAATCTGGAAAAAATCATCAAAAACCTCCCATTCATCCAGTAAAGCTGAAATGTTTTCAGCAATTCTGTCTCTGTTTACATTTCAAAACTTAAGAGAACACGCTCTCTTTCATCCTTCTGAACTGAATTATTTTTTTGTGCATCCACAAAAAATTCTTGAATAAACCCTATGGAGTGTATCAGTTGGCCTTTTTCAGATGTGAAAACTCATTTCTCTCAAAATTTACAACCATATGCCACCCAAATTCACAGAAACATTTATGTAGTACATTTTAAATGTTAACAAGAACAAACAGAGATTTCTGATGTCCATCAATCCGGATCTGGATCACCTCCATTATTCAGTGGCGTATTCCATGCTCTAGTATCTTTCTGTGGTGCAAATGTGGTGAGAATCTGTGACGTAGTTTTGACGTAATCCTTCAAAGCCTGTGTTAAATAAAATCTTGATCCAGAATCTGGAAATTTAATGGAGTCTTCCATGGCCTAATATGTATCTGTGGTGAAAATGTCATAAAAACCTGTACAGTACTTTTGATGTAATCTTGCTAAAAGAAAGACAATAAATCATTTTATTACCAATGATTTTATTATGTCCTTTGCAGACTTAATTATTTCAACTAAATCATTAACTTTGAGTGGTGATGATAATTTCTGCATTTATCAGATCTACAGGAAATTGTAGAAATCTGGAGCATGCCAATAGTTTATGGAAGCATCATTTGTGTGAAACTGTGGGCAATTTTCTTCAATGATGGCTCCGTCATTCATGAGCGACTCACCATTTGCTGTCCATTTACTGAGATTCTGCTCTTCAGTGTTCGGTTATGCTTTGAGCCTGCGGTCGCTGCAAAGACTGCACTCCAGTATTTATAAGGTTGCTTACTTTCAACATTTCTCTCTCAGCATGTTTGGCAGTTCTTTGTTGCTCTTAGTTTTTTTTTTTTTGCTACTGGTTGTTTGGCTAAAACAGATGGTCACCCCACTGAGTCTGGTCTGCTTAAGGTTTCTTGCTGTGTAATCAAAGTCCTTGAGGAAGTTCTTTTGTGATCACTGTTGCCAATGTGTTTGCTCAAGGAGTAGCTAAGGTTCAACATTATTCACATGAAGCGATTTAGAGTGACTGATGTTGTGATTGGGCACTGTATTGAGTTGAATATTTTTTGCAAATATAACATTCCCCTCTGACCTTTATATGTACCACAAAGAGAATATTTCTATCAGTATTGTTGGCATTTGATTGAAAAGATGTGAATATAAATTAGATTTTGAATATTGAAAAATATACGTAGGCTGACAGACTGCAGATAAGACCATAGTTACCTGTATGTGCAACGCCTCAACCATGTGATGATTGAACTGATTAAATTTATTTAGTACCCTTCAATGCACATACTAAGTACATACATTAAACATTCATGGATAACTCAGTAAAGTTATTAAAAATGCATTTCCATTGTCGTCTATACATACATCAAAAACTAAAGTGTGATCAAACAATAAAAACAAATACAAAATAAAAATTTTAACACCATTTAAAATAAGTACAAGTATGCAAACTAATATGAATGCAAAACTTTGGTGTATATCACCAGAAAATTAATGATGCAGATAACAATAAATTATCAACATTTCCATCATCATCGTCACCATCATCACTTTGATTATTATTATTATTATTAAATAATAGCAATAATAACATTGTAACATATCTACTTATAATAATGTTATTATTAGGGCTGGGAAAATTAGTGAGTTAACCTTTTGCGTTCTTTTTTTTATTTTAGTGCGTTAAAAATAATTAACGCATCGATTAAATTTACAAATAGTCCCTTCTTATGGCGTACGATAACCTCCGAAGTGCACAGTGGCAACAGCGCGCCATAAACTCACAATGCGCTGCTCTAACAAAAGAAGAAGAGACACTTCCGGTCCCTGAGGCTAACACTGTAGCAACGTGAGCTAGCAATGGAAAAGAGAAAAGATACGCATATAAATGGACAGTTTTGCTAAACTAGCACTCCTTGCATGCAAGTATCTCTCTTCTCCTGCCACCACAGTGCCCTGGGAGAAAATGTTTTCCCTCTCAGGACATGTTATTCAGAAAAAGAGGGCCTCTCTGTCTGCTTCTAATGTGGAGAGACTGGTGTGTCTGAGCAGTTGACTCAATGTGGAAGAGGTTTGTTTAAATTAAACTAAAGAAAATTAAATTCAATTAAAGAACAGCTGAAACAGTTGTTGGATTTTTTTTGTTGTTGTTTTTTGTTAATATTCATTGCCTATGGTCCAAATAAAGTGGCTGGGTTTTGATTCATAAGGAATACCTAAATAAGCTATTTGTGGAAGCTTTACAACTAATGCAAATGTTCATTGTTTACATTACAGAATGGTACTTCTATGTTTTGAATAACAAATGTTTTTCTTATAAAAGCTTTGTCTTTGAAGTTTAAAGACATGTTAAATTATTTTTTATTTATGTTACACAACAAGTTTAATGCACTTTATATGCAATTTTGTTAAAATAAACTTTTAAAACATTATAGTCACTGTCATTTTTAAAAATTCTGATGAAAAAAATTTAACCGCAATTAATCGTGATTAAATTTTTCCAAATTGGCGATTAATGTAAATTTTTTAATCGATTCCCAGCCCTAGTTATTATAAGTAGCTATGTTAGAATAACTAAAATAATAAATGAAACATAAACAGAACAAGATTAACAATAAAGAAGGCGCTGAAAACGAATGGAAGTGTTGGGAAAGTGTAGTGACACGGACCCACAACAGGGGGCGTAAATGAACGGACAATGGAAGGAGTCAAATTATAACACTTTACTGTTGTGAATGACACAACCAAACACAGCAGATTACAGAATGTGCACAAGTCAATCAATAAAGGTGTCATGTGGGCAGGCTCGACGATAGGAGACGCCCGTCTGGAAACGAACCGGAACCACACGATTTCCACTGCCACCGAACCCGAGGAATACTGGAGCCGCCAAGTCCCGAAGTCCCCAGGTGGCCACCGTCACGGCGTGTCGGATCTGGTACTGCTGGCAGAAAGCAAAGACAGTCAGGGGTGGGTGTGTGAACACCCAGTAACAATCCTGGTGGGAATTCCACCTCCACCTCTCACTCAATATGTTGCAGCAATCCCTCAGAGGAAAAAGAGCGCGGTCTTGCACAGCCTCCACAAACTAAGGACCGGTACTCCTGCAAACACTCACAATAAACAGATTTAGAAAATACTACAAAAGGCTGAGGATATTACCTCTGGTTGAAGATGATATCTCGGCAATGTGGTGGAGGTGTCTTCCTGCTTTTATTCCAGATGTGGATTGGATGATCAGTGACAGCTGTCACGGATGATGGGTGACAGCTGTCACCACGGCTTGTTCCTAAGGCGGCAGCGCCCTCTTGTGCCTGAAGCCCGCACTTCAGGCAGGGCGCCCTCTGGTGGTGGGCCAGCAGTACCTCCTCTTCTGGCGGCCCACACAACAGACACAGCGTGACAATGGTCTTCAAAAAATGGATCTAAACACAACTTTTATCCTTTCCCTTTGTGAACTGTAACAAAGGGAAATGATACAATTTTTTATCAGCTACATCAGGTCTCATGCAAGTTAAAAAGTTGGAAGTAGTGATTTATACTCTGCTATAAATTTTTTAAGATAATGGTGATTGGCGTGAGCCCTTTAAACTCACCCCCAAAAAACACTGTGTTAAAAACCCTAACCCTAACCACATACAGGAAAAAAAACAAACAAACTGTGATCTATACCAGTACACTCGCACAAAAAGTGTGTGTGTGGGATGTGTTAGTGGGAACCATTGGCATGCTATACTTGCCGCGCATATGCCAGCAACACGCCGTCAACACCAGCAACTGCCGGCATGTGCACAGTGTGTGACTGCTGCATGTGTGCAGCATTCAGTGGTATCGTCTGCTGCTTCCCAGCCAGTGTTTCATCAACTTTGCCTCTGTTTACTTCTATTTTATCATGGATTTGGAGTTTCTGAACACCCTGGTGCTTTCCGCCCTGTCACTCAGATGTGCCGTATGCCAGGAACTGTGTGGCATTGTGTGATGGTGATGAGTGCTACACGTGCCTCTATACACCAAACACAAGCTTTTTGTGTGAGAGGGCCATTGGCATTGCTAACATACAAGCATATATATACTCAACAAAAATATAAACGCAACACTTCTGGTTTTGCTCCCATTTTGTATGAGATGAACTCAAAGATCTAAAACTTTTTCCACATACACAATATCACCATTTCCCTCAAATATTGTTCAGAAACCAGTCTAAATCTGTGATAGTGAGCACTTCTCCTTTGCTGAGATAATCCATCCCACCTCACAGGTGTGCCATATCAAGATGCTGATTAGACACCATGATTAGTGCACAGGTGTGCCTTAGACTGCCCACAATAAAAGGCCACTCTGAAAGGTGCAGTTTTATCACACAGCACAATGCCACAGATGTCGCAAGATTTGAAGGAGCGTGCAATTGGCATGCTGACAGCAGGAATGTCAACCAGAGCTGTTGCTCGTGTATTGAATGTTCATTTCTCTACCATAAGCCGTCTCCAAAGGCGTTTCAGAGAATTTGGCAGTACATCCAACCAGCCTCACAACCGCAGACCACGTGTAACCACACCAGCCCAGGACCTCCACATCCAGCATGTTCACCTCCAAGATCGTCTGAGACCAGCCACTCGGACAGCTGCTGAAACAATCGGTTTGCATAACCAAAGAATTTCTGCACAAACTGTCAGAAACCGTCTCAGGGAAACTCATCTGCATGCTCGTCGTCCTCATTGGGGTCTCGACCTGACTCCAGTTCGTCGTCGTAACCGACTTGAGTGGGCAAATGCTCACATTCGCTGGCGATTGGCACGTTGGAGATGTGTTCTCTTCAACTCTATGCGAAGGAGATGTGTTGCAGTGCATGAGGCAAATGGTGGTCACACCAGATACTGACTGGTATCCCCCCCCCCCCCCCCCAATAAAACAAAACTGCACCTTTCAGAGTGGCCTTTTATTGTGGGCAGTCTAAGGCACACCTGTGCACTAATCATGGTGTCTAATCAGCATCTTGATATGGCACACCTGTGAGGTGGGATGGATTATCTCAGCAAAGGAGAAGTGCTCACTATCACAGATTTAGACTGGTTTGTGAACAATATTTGAGGGAAATGGTGATATTGTGTATGTGGAAAAAGTTTTAGATCTTTGAGTTCATCTCATACAAAATGGGAGCAAAACCAAAAGTGTTGCGTTTATATTTTTGTTGAGTATATATATATATTTTCAATTAGTGAAATGTTTAATAAACGCTCCAGTCAGTGTTTGAATCCTTCTTTAATCTGTGTATTCATATCACCTGTAAAAATAATTTAATCCAAAATCGTGACCGTTTGGAATTATTGTTTTGTGAAACCCGTTTTAGCCGAGAGATGAGATCAGGACTGAATTGGTGAAACAGTGTTACAAATATGATGCTGATTTGAACAGGCAGTGCAAAAATGCAAAAAGCATCAGATGCTGTGGTGTGCACACTGCAATTCTGCCTCATCGATTGGACGTAAAGAACGCTGGATCCCTGATAGTCATCCCCTGCACAGAAGTGGAATGGATCAGATACCCTAATTACTCTCAGCTGGCGGATGTTTATGTATTTCACACGATCTTATAGGTATTATGATGTTTTGATGAACGTTGCATTCTCTGACAACTGAAATTGAACCACAAAAAAGACTTTTGAATTCAAATGAATCATTTACATTCCTACTTTTTGATATAATCACTTTGTGGCTAGGGCAGCTTGACTGCAGAGTCGCTTCGTTCTTGCAGGAGAACATATGAGAAAGATGCATCGCACTTTTCCCTCTATGACCTCGAAATAACTCACTGTAAAGGTCACCAGTATTCCTGCTGATTTAAAATGCCCAAACCAATTATCACCTTTTGAGGCACACCGCCGTCATACATCTTGTCAAATTTCTATCACTTAGCAAACTGTGCTTACAAATGCTCCTCTGACACCCTGTGCATCTGGGATTGGTAATTAGGATGACGTGTTACATAATTAATGCCTTTGCTCAGCTAATTAGCACTCATTTAGTGCCGTAGCATTTGAAATGTGCAAATCGGCACTAGTGTTAATGGAATTCCACACAACAGTGCTGCAGAGCAGAAGATCAGACACTAAAATGGTAATAATGTCTTTTCAGAAAGCAATGTGTTAGAAAGGGGTGTTAGGGGTGTTTCCTAACAGAAATGTAGTATAGCATGCATAAGCATCTATTCATCTGCGTAAACTGATGAGTGTTCATGTCTTCATATCTATATGGCAGCTGGGTCCCCTCATAGAGGTCGCCATGTCGCGCTGCCATGTTGACACAGTAGCCCAGAAGGGACATACTTACTCAGCCTTTTGCATTTTGGAGCAGAAACAAAAGAGTGAACAAAAAAAAGAAGACTCTGTGGTTGTTCCCCTGTACACTGTCTAGTTGGTTGTAGTGTTGCAGAGGTAATATTTCATGGTAATCTTTCAAATAGCGATACATGCACCAACTTAGGCAAAAATCCTCCTCCGACATTGCACTTTTGAAAATGTCCGCAGGCCACCCTTAGTTCCAAAATCTTAGCCATTTTCCAAGATGGCTGCAGTGCTTGGTATGGAAATAATTCTTGCAGTAATACATATGCACATCCTTGCCAAATATTAGTGATCCCAATATGTATACACCGCGGACATGAAGCTCTTCAGCATCTCACCATGTCATTTAGGTCCTTCAGACTTTTTTGAGTAAATGGTTTGGTGGAGCATGAGCATCACTAAAACCTTTCAGCCCCCCCATATTGTAATGTTGTCATATCAATATGATTTAAGATATGACTATGATTTCACACAAAGTGCAGCAACAGTGAAAATTAAACATTCTTAAACAAAATAACCCTAACACACTCATTTTGCACTCATCATGAGCTTAGGATACAATGCCCTCCAAAAGTATTGGAACATTTGTTATTTCACACATATTATGTTAGAAAGATTAAAAAGAAAATAAGATTATAAAATCAAACCTTCACTGTGCCATGTGATAGAATTGCCACGATTCTTGCACCTTAGCAACCAATGCGGCATCTATGTTGTGAAAAGTGTGATGACACGGACCCACAACAGGGGGCGTAAATGAACGGACAATGGAAATGCCAAAAGGTAACAATTTAATGTTGTGAAAAAATGCACAACGGTATACAGATACGGTTTTGAACAACAGCAAATTACACAGTCCGTGTCGTGTGGGCAGGCCCGAGGATAGGAGACTCCTGTCCAGAGAAGAGTCAGGACCCACACAATTTCCCCCGCCAGCGAAGACCCGAGAGTCACCAGAGCCGCCATGTCCTGAGTCTCCAGGTGGCCACTGCCTTCAGCTGTCGGACCGGGTACTGCTGGCAAAAAGCAAAAACAGATCAAGTGGGTGTGTGCACACCCAGCAGAACAATCAGCAACTCAGTTCAGTTCCTTTTGTGGGAGAATCTCCACCTCCGACACAGGAACAATATACATGCAGCGCCTGAGTGACTACTTATCCGAGGAGCGAAGAGCGTCGTCTCCTCCACAAACCCAGCCTCCAGCTGCGAAGTCGCCAACAGGTACGCCTGCAGAATATTCAGAACAATTGTATAGCAACAAAAACGGCTGAGAGTTTTACCAGTTGGTAAGACGATTTCTCGGCAGAGATGTGGTGTCTCATCCAGGCTTTTATGGAATATGATGATGATGGGTAGATTGGTGACAGCTGTCAGCTCCGGGCTCCTGGAGCTCCTCTGCGGTGACTGCGCCCTCTAGTGCCTGAAGCCCACCTTCAGGCAGGGCACCCTCTGGTGTTGGGCCAGCAGTACCTCCTCTTCGGGCGGCCCACACAACAATCTTCTCTTCTTAGTAATTTGTCTACCGTCGGCCTTGTGATACAATCACTACTATGACTAGTCCAAGATGGTGGATGCATTTCTTATGCCACAGCAACCAATGCATTGTCTGCTATTCTTTATAATGTCTATGTTCATCTACCGTCGGTTTGTGGCTTTTTCCCCACTGCAGAGATTTTTTGTGCCATTTCCAGTTTGTGCCTCGTCTACCATCAGTTTGTGGCTTTTTACGTTTTTTTACGACAATGGTTTGTGGCTTTTTTCCCAATGCAGAGATTTTTGGTGCCATTTCCGGTTTGTGCGTCCGTGTACCACAGAGCGAGCTTCGCGCCGCTGCACGGCTCTCCGCTCATATCATCATATTAAACCTTTTTAACTGTTCAGAATCTAAATATGAAACTCCACAAGCCATTGTTCAACAGCATTACTTCAGGCTGCCAAGACAATTCAATTTATTTTCAATTCAATTTATTTCATTTATATAGCGCCAAATCACAACAAAGCTGCCTCAAGGCGCTTCACACAAGTAAGGTCCAACCTTACCAACCCCAAGAGCATGCACACATTTAACAGTGATAAGGGCAAAACTCCCTCTGATGATTTGAAAAAGAAACCTCAAGCAGACCAGACTCAAATGGGTGACCCTGTGCTTGGGCCATGCTACCAACACACTTGACAATACAAATATGCAGGAAATTTTGGGAGTCCATGCTGGTGTCCAGCAACGGAGGCTTGAATAAGAAGACACGCAATCCCACTGCTGGATGGAGCCCCACATCAAACAGAGAGAGAGAGAGAAAAAAAAAACAGAATCAGGCAGCAGAAAGGTGACAAATAAGGTATAATTTGTCAGCATTAAGCAACAAGAAAAACAGAAGAAATACTAAGATGATCGCTGGTCACAAGCTCTAAGCTTCACTAAAAGACCCTGACTTTAGATAAAATTGAGGGTTGATGAATGAATGTTTACTAATAAAATGAAGACGTGGGTTTGATTCATGCTACCTGCCTGTGCCCTTGGACAAGACATTTCATCTGTGTTATTGCAGTCCAACCAGGGGACTACTGGGTTCTCTAGATTGGGTAGTGTTTATAAAATAGGTAGCTGACATTTTCCAAGGGTGGTAATAAATTGTGCAAAATTCCTGTAATGCATTGGAATGGCATGTGAGTCCAGAATGTTTATAGAACTTTTGACCTCAAAAGTTTTTAGAAGAAGAATTCAACCCTTTTTTCCCATTAATTATGATTTTTTTATGTTAATTTACTGTCTTAATGTATTTAGAAATTATTTAAGTTCTTGTTATGTACACATCATTATTATTATTATTATTATTATTATTATTATTATTATTATTATTATTATTATTAATTATTTGTCATTTGATTTTTAAATGGACAACAATGGAAATAGTTGTTTTCACTTTCTCGTGTCACCCATGTATTACATATATATATATATATATATATATATATATATAAAACATATTTACAGTTATATTATGTACTCACACTCACACATTGAATACAAAGATGATTTCCTGCCCCTTGTGGGCATGGTGTGTTAGTCCAGAATGTAATGAGCAACATTAGCTAATATCCATAGTTTCTCCAAAAATGTTAGTCCTATCCATGTTCTGTTCTGGCAGTGTTCATCCTTGACCCAAAATACGTAAGCATAACAAACTGTAAATGTCAGCTGTCCTCAGTTTGTCTGTGATCAAAGTTACATGCACACACACGTGGAGAGGTTCTTGTTCTTTCCACATTCTACCACAAGCAGGTGCTTCTACTTTTAAATACAGAGACATTGGTGGAAGACATCAAATGCAATACACATTTCACTCATGGTACCGGCAGCATGAAACTGAACTCACTCAGGGTAATGGCAACATGAGACTTAAGTAAATTGACTAAACGAACTGAACAACAAAAACACAATAAACCATAACACTAACAGCACTGTTAAATGAACATTAACCACAAGAACAACATTTAAAACCCCAAAACCCCGAACGCCTATGGTGCATTGCAGCACAATGTCTGTTTACTGTTTAGCTAAAATTGCTAATTTCTCCAAAAAATATTAGTTCTATCAATTTTCTGCTTGTGCATTGTTCACCCTTGACCCAAAATGTCAGCTCTCTGAGGTTGCTGCGTGATCGATGCAGCCATAAACACGCATGCACACAGAACCCACTTGGCTATTATATAATATAGATAAGTATGAGCCCAATGGGCTTTGGCCTGCAACAAACATACTTGTCATCTGTGTAGACAAAAAACAATTTTTGAACATCAAGATCATCTAAGTTGGTCCACATGGTGGGATTCTATACATTTCACTATGACACAATTGGCATAGCTTTATCTTTTTTTTGGGGGGGGGGGGGGGGGGGGGGAGTAAATTTAAGTGGCTCATGGGCTTTTTAAAAAGGAATATTTCACGTTTGTGCTTTTGCTGCGATTTGAAAGACATCTTTGACCACCCTCATTTTTTGTGAAATGAAGGATCATGCATATTGGGTACTTTAACGTTTCCCATAACCCCCCTGGTGGCCGTCTGTGCTTCCCAGAATGCACTGCAGTGACAGCAGACTTCCGTTGTCTCACAGCGCATGTAAACAATGGCTAATGAGGATGTGGATGGCGTTGATCCAGTGAGTTCACAGGCGATTATGATGATGTCACGTTCTCCCAACTTGAGAGTTTTATCTAGAAGAGGTGTAGCACCTGTGATGGACTTCTGCTGCCATGCCCCGATGTTGTCTTGTTGTCCATACTTCACGAGGTTTGTTTACATTGTGCCCTGAACAGGAACTCTGCTTAAACTGACCTCTCACATGAGTCACAGACTGCGATTCACAGTTGCGAAACAGCGATTTGCTTATCATAAGAAAAAGCAAGGGAGCATGAATCCCTGTCATCAAAGAAGCAAAATCATGAAAGGAAACAAAAGTGTGACTAACAGCATAATGCAATCTGCTCTCTCACCACCAGATGACACTAAATCCTACACACTGTATCTATAAAGTTTTAAACTTGGTCTTCCTGTTTTTCTGTGTTTGTGCTGTTCAGTAGAATTTTATCAAACGTTCCATCAAGGACAGTGCAGCCGCATGTCAATCTTATGAGTCCCCCCGGGAAATAAGAATCTGGAAAGGGACAGTGGATGTGTCGTTTGCATAATGTAGATCGAGCAAAAATCAATTTTGCATCGCACAGATTGCTCTGATGTTAATTAGTTGCAGATTGCTCTTTTTACAGAAGGTGCATTCAGAATTACTTCAGGGAAAGAGGCATCGCACCAAGACTGAATTGTTCAGGTGGTGATAATTACTCATGATGCTATTGTGTATAAATTAAGCTCATTTGAAAAATGATCTTTATAGATGTATTTACAGAATATTAACTTAAAACAGCAAATTCCCTCTGCTGGGAAGGAAACGTGAGGAGAAAATCAATCAACTCTTGTTTGCCTAGTTCTTTGTTTTTTTTTTTTTTTCAACAGCAACACGTGGACTCACTGTTACACAGACCGTCGTCGGTCAGCGAGGTGGCTTAACAGCGCTTACTTCACTGGCAATGCCCAGTTGAGCCTTGGAGTAATGGAAATTGATTTCACCGCTCAGGCTACACTGTCATGACAAGTTATTTTAATGACACCAAAGCAGGCTTATGTTGCAGTTTATAGGAGAGGGGCGGGATAAAACTGTGACTTTGGGCATATTAAGAGAATTTAAAAGGTCTATGTCATTATTATTGTTATTATTATGATTGTGATCAGTATCATTACATTTCCCCATCCTCAGGGAGAATTTGATGTGAACGCCTCTCCTCAGTTTGTTGTGCAGATATTATAGGCTAAGGTTTTGTGCATTTTTTTAAAACTTTTTTTCAATTGTAGGTTTTCTGACTAAAATATTATTATTTTCTTGCATGAAATTTGAGAACTGATCTAGAGTAGTTTTGGGGTGCTGAATCCAAATCTGATCTGTCACATCACATTTTTTTGCAATCTGCATGTTCCTTACTGATGTTTTACGCAAAAGTTGCTCATTCAGTCATGGGTTTGAGGACACTAATCATGTCCAAAAGCATCTTCAAAAGAATAATTTTTAACCAGGTTCGAAATGTGAATAAGAGCCGTAATATCATTTACGGCACCAAAGAGGTGTGCGAGACTGCAGCTTTTGCTTCTAAAACATGTTGTTCTACAAAATATTTGTGATTGATTGATATGAATGACTCATTATGAAGTCACACAGAAGTGATATGATATTCATGCATAGCCAAAAACATCATTACAAACATATCTGTATTATTTATTGAAATATGTGAAATATTTATCTGTCCTATAAAGTACTGGCAGTACAGTATTTCTTGCATCTTTCAAGCAATTCAGTGACTCACTGGTATTACATACAAAATTTGCCGTAAAATATCAATGGTGGTACAGGGTGACCCCCATCCCCCCCAAAAAACAGAACCCATAAAAATTGTAATAAATCCTACAGATGTCCAGCAAAATTCTTGAAATTTGCTGCACTTAAAGTCTGTGTACAACACCACCAACATTTGGGGCAGCAATAGCTCACTTGGTAGAGTGAGCCGTCTTATGTCCGAAGGGTTGGCGGTTCAAATCCGGCTCCCAACCAGTCATGTATTGCTGTTGTGTCCTTGGGCAAGACACTTAACCCACTTTGTGTTGTGTGGGCCGCCAGAAGAGCCCACCACCAGAGGGCGCCCTGTCTGGAGTGCGGGCTCCAGGCACCAGAGGGCGCAGCCGCCTCACAGGAGCAGCCAGGGTGACAGCTGTCACGCATCACCTGCAACAGCTGTTACCAATCACCTGATCAGCAGGGGTACATCAGCAGGACGACGTCTCCACCTCTTTGCCGAGATATCGTTCTACCTGGAAGGTAACGTTCTCAGCTGACCGTGAGATCTTTTCGACAGTAACCTTTTGTGACTTTTGTGCATTATATAGCAGACTCTTTTCCAACGAGAGGTGGAGGTAGTTTTCCTGCCGTGTGGATTGCTGGGTGCAAACGCGCCCACATTTAATTGTTTTTTGTTCCTCGCCAGCAGTACCAGGTCCGACACGCGGAGGCAGTGGCCACCTGGGAGTTCGGGACTTGGCGGCTCCAGTATTCCCGGGGTCTGGTGGCGGAGGAAATCGTGTGGTTCCGGTTCTGCTTTGGACAGACGTCTTCTATCTTCGAGCCTGCCCACACGACACCTTTTGTGATTTGGCTTGTTGTCTATTGTTGTAATCTGTTGTGTTTGTTGTGCCCATTCACAACAGTAAAGTGTTGTTATTTGACTTCCTCCATTGTCCGTTCATTTGCGCCCCCTGTTGTGGGTCCGTGTACCTACACTTTCCCAACAGGATATCTCGGCCAACGTCATGGACCCCGAGGGGCGTCAACCGGCCGTTGAACGGCCAATGGAAGAGCAGGGCACACAGGCGTCTGCAGGAGGAATGATCGGTGAGTTGCAGCGAATCCTCACCGCTTTTACGGCTCAGCTGGATCTGATGACCGAGCAGAACGTCCTCCTTAACCGCAGGGTGGAGGCTCTCGCCGCGCAGGTGGAAGCGCGCCCTCAGGGCGCTGCTGCGGCTCCCCCTCCTGTCGATCCTGTGCGCAATAGTGACGTTCCACAGGTCGTTCAACGACCCCTCCCAACTTCCCCTGAAGCATACATAAGCCCTCCAGAACCATACGGGGGTTGTGTGGAGACATGCGCGGACTTTCTTATGCAGTGTTCGCTCGTCTTCGCACAACGTCCCGTCATGTACGCGACTGATGCTAGTAAGATAGCTTATGTGATTAATCTGCTTCGCGGCGAGGCAAGCGCTTGGGCTACAGCGCTCTGGGAGCAAAATTCACGGCTCCTTCTGACATATGATGGGTTTGTGAGGGAGTTCAGAACAGTGTTCGATCACCCAAATAGAGGAGAGACTGCTTCAGCCGTGCTGCTGTCAATGAGACAGGGGCGCCGGAGCGCAGCTGCTTATGCAGTCGACTTCCGCATCGCGGCTGCGAGGTCCAGCTGGAATAGCACTGCCCTCCGCGCCGCCTTCATAAACGGACTATCGTTGGTCCTGAAGGAGCACCTGGTGGCCAAGGACGAACCGCGGGATTTAGACGGGCTTATTGATCTCGTTATACGATTAGACAATCGGTTAGAAGAACGCCGTCGGGAACGAGACGAAGGGCGTGGCCGGGCACGCGCCGTCCCTCTCCCTTCCGGTTCCGACCGAGTTCCGCCCTCCCCACGCTCCACGGCCTCTACGCTCCGTGTGGTGACAGCTCCCCCTGCTGACGAAGCTATGGACACGAGCAGGGCCACATTTAGGGCACCAGATAGACAGAGGAGGCTGGCCCGCGGAGCGTGCTTTGTTTGTGGCTCAATAGAGCATCAAGTGAGGGACTGCCCCGAGCGGTTAAACACCAAACACCCGCCCCTAGACACTGGGTTAGGGGTGGGCCAAAACATTCACGTGGGACATACCCATATTGCCACACGACTCCCAGTGACAATCCTTTATGAGGATTTAACCCTGAAGGCCCCAGCACTGGTGGACACGGGCTCTGAAGGGAATCTGTTAGACAGCAGATGGGCCAGGGAGATAGGGCTCCCTCTGGTGGCGCTTACCTCGCCTGTGCAGGTGCGGGCACTAGATGGCTCCCTACTCCCTCCAATCACACATAAGACACCACCAGTAACTCTGGTGGTGTCAGGAAATCACCGGGAGGAGATCGAGTTTTTTGTGACTCCTGCCACCTCCCGTGTGATTCTAGGGTTCCCCTGGATGTTAAAACACAATCCCCGGATCGATTGGCCGTCCGGGGTAGTGGTTCAGTGGAGCGAGACCTGCCATCGGGTATGTTTAGGTTCCTCGGTTCCTCCCGGTTCCCAGGCTAAGGAGGAGGTCAGAGTCCCGCCCAATCTAGGGACGGTGCCGGTGGAGTACCATGACCTTGTGGATGTGTTCAGTAAGGATCTGGCGCTCACCCTTCCCCCCCACTGTCCGTACGATTGTGCCATTGATTTGGTTCCAGGCGTTGAGTTCCCGTCCAGCAGGCTGTACAACCTCTCACGACCTGAGCGCGAATCGATGGAGACCTACATCCGGGACTCTTTAGCCGCCGGGTTGATCCAGAATTCCACCTCCCCGATGGGTGCAGGTTTCTTTTTTGTGGGTAAAAAAGACGGTGGACTTCGTCCATGCATTGATTATAGGGGGCTGAACGAAATCACGGTTCGTAATCGATACCCGTTGCCCCTGTTGGATTCAGTGTTCACGCCCCTGCATGGAGCCCAAATATTCACTAAGCTAGATCTTAGAAATGCGTATCACCTGGTTCGGATCCGGAAGGGAGACGAGTGGAAGATGGCATTTAACACCCCCTTAGGTCACTTTGAGTACCTGGTCATGCCGTTCGGCCTCACAAACGCCCCCGCGACGTTCCAAGCATTAGTTAATGATGTCTTGCAGGATTTCCTGCACCGATTCGTCTTCGTATATCTAGACGATATACTCATCTTTTCTCCGGATCCTGAGACTCATGTCCGGCATGTACGTCAGGTCCTGCAGCGGTTGTTGGAGAACCGGCTGTTTGTGAAGGGCAAGAAGTGTGAGTTTCACCGCACATCTTTGTCCTTCCTGGGGTTTATCATCTCCCCCAACTCCGTCGCTCCTGATCCGGCCAAGGTTGCGGTGGTGAGAGACTGGCCCCAACCCACTAGCCGTAGGAAGCTGCAACAGTTCCTCGGCTTTGCAAATTTCTACAGGAGGTTCATTAAGGGCTACAGTCAGGTAGTTAGCCCCCTGACAGCCCTGACCTCACCAAAAGTCCCCTTCACCTGGTCGGATCGTTGCGATGCCGCGTTCAAGGAGTTGAAACGGCGCTTCTCGTCTGCACCCGTTCTGGTGCAGCCCGATCCTAGTCGCCAGTTAGTGGTTGAAGTGGACGCCTCGGACTCAGGGATAGGAGCTGTGCTTTCCCAGAGCGGGAAGACTGATAAGGTCCTTCACCCGTGTGCCTATTTTTCCCGCAGGTTGACCCCGGCCGAACGGAACTATGACGTCGGCAATCGAGAACTCCTTGCAGTGAAAGAGGCTCTTGAAGAGTGGAGACATCTGTTGGAGGGAACGTCCGTGCCATTCACGGTTTTCACTGACCACCGGAACCTGGAGTATATCAGGACCGCCAAGCGGCTGAACCCCAGGCAAGCCCGCTGGTCACTGTTCTTCGGCCGTTTTGACTTCCGGATCACCTACCGTCCCGGGACCAAAAACCAGAGATCGGATGCCTTGTCCCGGGTACATGAAGATGAAGTCAAAGAGTTGTCGGATCCACCGGAACCCATCATCCCGGAGTCCACTATCGTGGCCACCCTCACCTGGGACGTAGAGAGAACCGTCCGGGAGGCCCTGGCACGAAGCCCGGACCCCGGAACTGGGCCGAAGAACAAACTATACGTCCCACCAGAAGCTAGGGCTGCAGTCCTGGACTTCTGTCACGGCTCCAAGCTCTCCTGTCATCCAGGGGTGCGAAGAACCGTGTCAGTTGTCCGGCAGCGCTTCTGGTGGGCGTCCCTAGAGGCCGACGTCCGGGATTATATCCAGGCCTGCACCACCTGCGCCAGGGGCAAGGCTGACCATCGCAGGGCATCAGGACTACTCCAGCCGCTGCCTGTGCCTCATCGCCCCTGGTCCCACATCGGCCTGGATTTTGTCACGGGCCTCCCGCCGTCCCAGGGTAACACCACCATCCTCACGATAGTGGACCGATTCTCCAAGGCGGCTCACTTCGTGGCCCTCCCGAAGCTCCCAACAGCCCAGGAGACAGCGGACCTCCTGGTCCACCACGTCGTCCGGCTGCATGGGATTCCAACAGACATTGTCTCCGATCGCGGTCCCCAGTTCTCCTCGCAAGTCTGGAGGAGCTTCTGCCGGGAACTGGGGGCCACGGTGAGTCTCTCGTCCGGGTACCACCCTCAGACCAACGGGCAAGCAGAACAGGTAAACCAGGAGGTGGAACAGGCCTTGCGCTGCGTGACTGCCGCGCACCCGGCGGCCTGGAGTACCCATTTGGCCTGGATCGAATATGCCCATAACAGCCAGGTGTCTTCAGCCACCGGCCTCTCCCCTTTTGAGGTGTGTCTGGGGTATCAGCCCCCGTTGTTTCCGGTGGTTGAGGGAGAGGTCGGTGTGCCCTCGGTCCACGCCCACCTACGGAAGTGCCGTCAGGTGTGGCGTGCTGCCCGTTCTGCTTTGCTAAAGGCCCGGACGAGGGCAAAAGCCCATCCAGACCGTCGGCGGACCCCGGCCCCTGCGTATCGGCCAGGGCAGGAGGTGTGGTTATCCACAAAGGACATTCCCCTCAAAGTGGACTCCCCCAAGCTACAGGACCGTTATATCGGCCTATTCAAGATCCTTAAGGTCATCAGTCCAGCCGCAGTGAGGCTTCAGCTTCCGGCCTCACTGCGGAGCCATCCTGTGTTTCATGTGTCCCATGTTAAACCGCATCACACCTCACCCCTCTGTACTCCGGGTCCGGCACCGCCTCCTGCCCGGATCATCAGTGGCGAGCCGGCTTGGACTGTACGCCGGCTCTTGGATGTCCGTAGGATGGGCCGGGGCTTCCAGTATTTGGTGGACTGGGAGGGGTATGGTCCTGAAGAACACTCCTGGGTGAAGAGGAGCTTCATCCTGGACCCGGCCCTCCTGGCCGATTTCTACCGCCGCCACCCGGACAAGCCTGGTCGGGCGCCAGGAGGCGCCCGTTGAGGGGGGGGTCCTGTTGTGTGGGCCGCCAGAAGAGGAGGTACTGCTGGCCCACCACCAGAGGGCGCCCTGTCTGGAGTACGGGCTCCAGGCACCAGAGGGCGCAGCCGCCTCACAGGAGCAGCCAGGGTGACAGCTGTCACGCATCACCTGCAACAGCTGTTACCAATCACCTGATCAGCAGGGGTACATCAGCAGGACGACGTCTCCACCTCTTTGCCGAGATATCGTTCTACCTGGAAGGTAACGTTCTCAGCTGACCGTGAGATCTTTTCGACAGTAACCTTTTGTGACTTTTGTGCATTATATAGCAGACTCTTTTCCAACGAGAGGTGGAGGTAGTTTTCCTGCTGTGTGGATTGCTGGGTGCAAACGCGCCCACATTTAATTGTTTTTTGTTCCTCGCCAGCAGTACCAGGTCCGACACGCGGAGGCAGTGGCCACCTGGGAGTTCGGGACTTGGCGGCTCCAGTATTCCCGGGGTCTGGTGGAGGAGGAAATCGTGTGGTTCCGGTTCTGCTTTGGACAGACATCTTCTATCTTCGAGCCTGCCCACACGACACCTTTTGTGATTTGGCTTGTTGTCTATTGTTGTAATCTGTTGTGTTTGTTGTGCCCATTCACAACAGTAAAGTGTTGTTATTTGACTTCCTCCATTGTCCGTTCATTTGCGCCCCCTGTTGTGGGTCTGTGTACCTACACTTTCCCAACACTTTGTCCATGTATGAATGAGGTGTTGGTGCTCGAAGGAGCCATAGGAGCAGAATGGCAGCCACGCTTCCGTCAGTTTGCCCCAGGGCAGCTGTGGCTACATTACTAGCTTACCACCACCAATGTGTGAATGTGCGAGTGAATGAATAATGCAACTTGTAAACCGCTTTGAGTGTCTTGAAAAACGCTCTATAAATGCAAGTCATAATTATTATTACTATTATTATTTGTACCGCGTTCGGAGGCTCATGCGCACAGCATGTGCACGAATCAGTCGGGGCATGTCGGAGCGTAGTTTGGGTGTTGGGACGGCTGTCGTCCATAATTCTTATTCCTACCCAGATGTTGCATGAATCCTGGTTTTATTGACATTCTGCCTGATTCGGCTTGGCTCGTGCTCGTCTTAGAGCGATTTGTGCTTTTCAGTGTACATTTAGATGTCAGCATTCTAATGGTTCCGTACATACAGGCATGTATTTGTCCAACCTTTGGTAATGGGTGCAACATAAGAGCTTCGACAGCTGCAGCTTTCCACATTCTGTTGGTTCCTGGGTTAAAAAATATGTGTATATTGAGGGTGAGGTTATTTCCTTTCAACAAGTTGCATTCAGGTGACTCCTGGAGAAGGTCGTTTGTATCTCGTCTCGGTTTTGGTTTGCCATGGGCAAAATTCACTCAGTCTGCCATCTATGTTTTGTTTTTGTTTTTTTTGGTTTTGTTTTGTTTTTTCCACCACTGTCCATTCGGTGTAGTTGCAACATAATAAAAAAGTGATGATATAAGCAAACGTCACACCAGACTTACTTATGAGTACTTAAAAGCCTCATAATGCAATCGCTTCCCAATTTATTCAAAAGCTAAATGGCATTTTGAGTTTCATGACATTTTGAAATGCCTCCGTAATAAATTACAATAGCTTATGCATGAGCACTCCAACTAATGCTTTTCACTCCTGTTTTGTCCACAGCCATCAGCCAATTAAGGTTTACATTGTGACAGTCCTGCAGAATCAAAACGTACTTGCACTCTATGAAAACGAGTGCAGCCTATTAAAACGGTGCACCTGGAATAAGACAACCGTCACTGCCTGTCACGAGTGATCGTTACTGCACGTGTGAATTGGAAGCCGTCTGCATTCAGCACATCGATTTCCATGAAGGAAAAGTGATTCTACACTCTGGCTTGAAAGCGTGAAACCATTATTACTTAAGAACAGCGAAGGTATCAAATTGAGTTTTTAACAAACATGCACGCCTGAGCCCCACTGTGCTGTTTGATCGTTCTGGTGTCAACATCGCCTGTGCGCAGCTGTGAGCTTAATTCCACAGTTCATCAGAACCAAGAACGCCTCGCGTGGTGCTTGATCATATCAGAAATTAACTTTTGAGGCAGTGTGTCTGTGGGCGGCGGGTTCACATCCTTTTGGGGTAAAGAGGTGACCGTTCAGCTACATGTGTGGGTGAAATGTTTGTCACTTCTGAAACTGACTGAGCGACAGTGGGAGTGTGTGTGGGGGGTGGGGGAGAAAAAAAAATCCTTGTACTTGATCAGGAGACATGAGTCCATCAACTATGATTAATTCTTTGATCAACTCACTTGAAGTTGTGGTCCTGATCTGTCTCAGTCTAGATTATTACTTACAATAACTTCTCTGAACCCGAAGGCTCCAATCCATTGGGTGCTGGGTGATCTTGCTGGTTCTCATGACCTTCAACTGTGGAGCTTTAGGTCATGCTGGAAAGAATGAGATGAATCAAATGCACATGGCTGGTAAGAGTATCGTTTGCAGGGTGGCTGGACTCGCCCTCACGCTGCTCAAACATAAGCGTTGGAGTGTTGAGATCATTGCTCTGTTATTGACTGTCTGAAGTTGACGGATGACTCTCCTAAGCTTGCGGGTGCTGAACTAAAACCACTTTGACCCGAGTGCCTTTGACTCTTTGTGCACACAACCACTGAGGGGAAAGCTATGTGTGACTTCATCAAGACCAGAGGTGACCAATAGTGTGCCATGAAGAGTCAAACAGTGGAGGTTTTCCTTGAAACCGATCACAGGAGGTGAACTATCTGCTGAGTTCCTCCCTGTCACCTGCTGAGGTGATCAGCAGGATGGAGACTCTGTGCTGACTTGGTCCTTCATGCTCACAATGGATTAAGATGGAACACAACATACTTTTACATTCCTGCTTTTCTGTCACTTATCTGAGTCTGGATCATGGTGTCAGCAGACCAAGCACATCATCTCACACTTCCTTAGCCTCAGACAGGCCCTCTAACTTAGGGGTGGGCAATCGTGCTCCATGAAAGGCCAAGACACTGCAGATTTTCCTTTCAACCCATTATCTCAGCAGGTGATTTCATTGATGATCAGGTGTTTATGTTTATGTTTATGGGAGAAGCTCATCAGCACACCCACCTGCTGAGATGATTGGTTGCAAGGAAAGCCTGCACTGTCTTGGCCTTCATTGCCGACCCCTACTCTAACTTCTTCTTGGGAATCAATCCCTTGGCATTCCCAAGCCATCTGGAGGATGTAATTTCTCCAGTTTATCCTGGGTTTTCTCCTGGGCCTCCTCCCAGTTGTTCATGCATGGAAGACCTAACTCACTTGGGAAAGGAGTGTGTGTGTGTGTGTGTGTGTGTGTGTGGGGGGGGGGGGGGCACAGAGAGTACCTCATTCAAATCAGTATACATGAGCAGCTGTGCCATCTAATTTGGGTGGATGATAATGCAGTATCATTTTGACAAGTATGCTTATAAGTCTGTTTATAAATTAGTTTTTACAAACTTTATTGACTTCTTTTGTTTGTGATTGATTGTGATCAACTCCAAAATTACCTCCCATTACTGCTACTGTGTTTGCAGTGTATATGTATGGGGAGATGCTAGGGGCAAGACTACATTTTTACTGTCCAAACCTGATGATGTTACCATTTGTAATAATAACATCAATAGATGTTGGATTTAGTGTTGATCCAGAAAAAGTACAGATCAAGTTGAATAAAATATATTTTTGGGAGGCTCTATGGAACAGTCTCCCAATGACCGTGAGGCACTCAGATTCCATGGACATTTTTAAGTCAAGACTAAAAACGTATTTTTACTCCCTTTCTTATGAATAGTTTTTAATTTTTGTATCTGTTTTATTTTTATGTGTCTTTTAATTGTGTATTTGAATCTTTTAATTTGCTCACTTATTTTAAATTTGATTTTGAACTGTTTTGTTGTGATTTAGCGCATTATAAATTGATTAAATTGAATTGAATTGGGGCAGTGGGTGGGGGGGATCTTAATGAAGTCACCATATGGTAACAGATATGGCTAGAAACACATCGTGAAAGAGTCTTGGAACTAACCAGCCAGTTTCTCTTTTGAAACAAAAAATATGCATCTCCACTTTCACTCTTTCACAGATTTAAACATAGACCTGAAAACATGGGGTTGGGCAGGCGCTGTTTTGCACATGGCTGATTAGAGAGTGCAGCTTAATTAGAATTTGGAAAACTCAGGTCATTTGTGGCAGGTGTGCAAAAGTCCAGGCCAAAAAAAATTAAAGTGCAAAAAACATTTTCAGCAGAATATTTTCCTGTTATGACCTTACCCAACTGTGCTCAGTCATAGTCCCCGGGGACGAAACGCCTGCACATTTTCCATCTGCTTGACTTGCTCGTAATGAGCCAAACCAGATGTGTTCCACTGTTCACCAAGCTTTTGATTGGCTCCACACGTGACTTGAAAAGTTTGAGCAGGTTATTGACAAATGGAAAATATGCAGGGCTTCGGATCCTGATTCCCAGGATGGTGAAATACCAACATCACCCACGTCTCATATATCATATAGACTGCAGTAAACCAAGTGTCACTCCACCTTATTGGAGACTGTTTTGTGAAGGTGGTTGGAACAGAAACTGGAATACACACTGGCTGCAAAAAAATTCCCCTGTGGTCCTGACTGCAGCTTGGTAGAATAACAATGTGGCTTAGTCGAGGCTTGCAGAATCTGCTGTATCTCAATTTTCTTGCATAACCCTCTTCTCCTCTTCTTTATGTGGTCCTGCAGTTGCATAGCTCCCCTTGAGGGCTCTAGTGGACTCAAAAAGTGAAATCAATAAACGCGGACAGCTTTCACCCCTGTTCGCGGTCACTATAATTAAATTTTTATCACTTGTTACTTTTACACCACCTGCATAAAAGGGTTCATATTCATACCTGTACACCTGGGTTCACACTTTTTCCTCAAGAATTAAAACCTACATTTGTTGGTTTTCAGTGTGACCAGAAATAGCGAATCAAGTGGATAAATTACATGCACTTCCAGTCACTTGCTCATGGGGTTGTGGGTGATACGGGGCACCGTGGAGGCAGACCTGCTCCTGCTGGTCCCTGATGCTGACTGCTGACCTGGTTAAACAGCTGGAATATTTGGCTCAGACAGCCTGAGGAGAAATGTAAAGGGGTTGAGAGGATGGAAGAGGCTGAGAGGGTGAAAGGAGATTCCTTGTTGTGCATTGTAGGGACACATTGGTCCACCCTGAGGAAAGTAATGGCACCAATTATACATACAGCAAACTGTGAAGGACAATGTCAGAATACAGCACATTTCAAATCACAGTTCAATCTGATAAATGGTAAATGGACTACATTTATATAGCACTTTTCCATCTGCATCAGACGCTCAAAGCGCTTTACAATTATGCCTCACATTCACCCCGATGTCAGGGTGCTGCCATACAAGGCACTCACTACACACCGGGAGCAACACCTTAACCACTAGACCATCACCTTCCCCAATCTGATCCATTAACAAAATATTACATCTATCATAGACATACTTTTACAGCTAGGAATGAACATGCAACTGTTTTACCAAGCTATAAAAACATTAAAAATAGTTACCTTTAAGCTGCTGCAAAATACATTCCTCATAGAGCAGGAGAGAGTGGAAAAAAAGCATCCAGATGAAACAGACCCGAAGCGATAAGAGATGTTTTCAACATCCAAGGTGTGACAGAAAATGAATAATCCGCTACAAAATAATTATTTTATATACAGTGTCCGGCGCATAAAGCAGGTGGAACTGTGTGCAGAAGAGGACTGAGCATCTCCAAAGATAGCCTCTCCGGTCCCTCATAGCTGCCAGGTGCTCAGATGGGCTTTTAACAGCCTCATCCGCACCACAAACATGCCTCTATAATCGTCATTAGTCCTCGTAGTACCTCCTACACAAACTGCCCCACGCTGTTGTTGCAAAATTTTGAACATCTTGAAATTATCAGCACGCTCAGAGATGAGCCTCGTTAACCAAAGATACTGCCTCTAAGAGCCTCTCAGACCCACCATTCTCCACAATAGTTGAATAAATCCTCTCGAATGGATGGATGAGAACAATAAGTAATAATTGTCTGGTTTGAAAAGTCACTATGCTCGCTGTCTTGCCTTCATGACAAATAATATACGAGGGCTGTCCATAAAGTATAGGTCCTTTTTATTTTTGTCAAAAACTATATGGATTTCATTCATATGTTTTTACGTCAGACATGCTTGAACCCTCGTGCGCATGCGTGAGTTTTTCCATGCCTGTCGGTGACGTCATTCACCTGTGAGCACTCCTTGTGGGAGGAGTCGTCCAGCCCCTCGTCGGAATTCCTTTCTCTGAGAAGTTGCTGAGAGACTGGCGCTTTGTTTGATCAAAATTTTTTCTAAACCTCTGAGACACATCGAAGTGGACACGGTTCGAAAAATTAAGCTGGTTTTCTGTGAAAATTTTAACGGCTGATGAGAGATTTTGAGGTGATACTGTCGCTTTAAGGACTTCCCACAGTGCGAGACGTCGTGCAGCACTCCCAGGCGCCGTCGTCAGCCTGTTTCAAGCTGAAAACCTCCACATTTCAGGCTCTATTGATCCAGGACATCGTGAGAGAACAGAGAAGTTTCAGAAGAAGTCGGTTTCGGCATTTTATCCGGATATTCCACTGTTAAAGGAGATTTTTTTTAATGAAAGACGTGCGGGCGGACAGCCGCCATGACGCTCCGCCACAGAAAAACACCTCCGTTGGAAGCCTTAAGGACACGTTGGAACATGTCCAGCTGTTAAACAATTTCTCATATACTCACTCCACTGAAAGCCATCAAAAGCCGCCTGGATTTTACAAATGGTTATCAACACAAAGGTGTTTTTCCTGTGCCGCCGCACCACGCCGGCTGTGTCCCAACGCACGGACCTGTCACAAATATAATTTGTGTGGCATCTTATTGCATGTACATGGTTGTACAAAAATGCCTGAAGCATTTCCTGCATTTTAATGTACATAGTTGTATATATAGTTATGCTCAAAAGTTTAGATACCCTGTCATTTTTTTTTTTTTGCCATTTTTTTCCAAGAATATGAATGATAAACTTATTTGTCACTCATGTTAGGGGTTGGGTGAAACCATCTATTGTCAAACAACTGTGTTTATTCTTTTCAATTCCATTCATCTAAATTCATTTCTTCGTGCCAAATCACAACAAAGCTGCCTCAAGGCACTTCACACAAGTAAAGTCTAACCTTACCAACCTTAGCAGTTATACAGCTTCATGATGAAGTGGTACAGAGGAGGATTTTCTTAAAAAGAAGACCTGAAAGTTTAGATACAAATTGCCAGAAGGTACATCTGAGATGCAAGCCTGGATCTGATCTGTTTTGGAAAAAGAATATCCTTCTCTGCTCTACTCCACTATGAAGCTAAGAGTAGTGATGCAAAACACAAAATTTGCACTGTGCACATTTTCTGCAATCACAGCTACATAAGCCTATAACGTCTTCTGGGTTGTCTGGGTGTGTTGTGGTTTTCCTCACTATTCTCATTCTTGCACAGTCACTCAGTTTTAGAGAATTGTCTAATCCATGCAGATTTACCATAGAATGCCACACTTCTTTGTAACTGATGTAAATAAATTCCAAGACACATTCAGTGGCAGCTTTTAGAGCCTCGTTCACAACTACCAAAAAAGACTCCAAGCTGTCGTTGATATTAAAGGGGGCAATACACAATATTAAGAACACCCATATGTAAACTTGTGTGTGTGTGTGTGTGTGTGTGTGTGTGTGTGTGTGTGTGTGTGTGTGTGTGTGTGTGTATTGTTACATTTGTTCATGTTTTTTGAAATTTACAATTTGTATTTGTATTTTATGTTATAAATATAGTGTTTGTTTGCACTATTACACCATAGCTTGCGAAGATTTAATTTTGAGTTTTGAGATCTGCACAGCAAATGTTCTCAAAATTACATTCTATCTGTTTTTGTTGTTGTTGTTGTTGTTTGTTTGTTTTTTAATCAATTTAGCTTTGCTAATGGATTATATAACCCATTCATAAACACGTCCATTCTAACTTTTACACTTAAGATTATATTACAATATATACCACTACTGTGAATGGATTTGATTTATATCATGATATGAATTTTAGGTCATATCGCCGAAATGCTCATCCAGTGTGTTAGAGTGTAGTTTTATACTGGGCTTCATTCACATGACCACCAAAACTGTGTTATACATCTGCCATGGTAAAACAATCCTGAAATGCTGTATTTGTAATAACAACTTTATTGCTTTCTGAATGTGAAATATCACTTACTGGTTCTCTGTTTTCGGATATGTATGACTGACAGGTTTCATCATCATAAAAGTCAACAAATTTGTTTTTGAGAAACTGAAATTTTCGAAACTGGACACAATGCTAATTTCAAATATAACTCTACCAGGAATCCACATCCAGATCTGAGAAAACTCCAGAAATGTAATGGAAATAACTCTGGATAAAATTAGTCATTCCATTAGTCATTGAAGAAATTGCCTGAAAGCTTTTAGAATTCATTCAAACAGAAAAAAACACCATGTAAAACCTAAATTACAAATAGCAATAGAGAAGTTAATGAAAAGCACACAATGGAATTTAAAAAAGTCGAGGTGCACAAAAGTAATTGCTTTCCAAATGGAAGTGTTGACCTTTTGAAATAATTGCCAACTATTTCTATAAAGAAAAATGCCACATTAGGCCTTATTACAGATTTGTATGTCTTTGCTTCTTTTCTCAGGTTTATATACCTTTTATGTTGAATGTCACTGTCAGTGGACAACTGGTCAGGCAAAACAAGATATTTGATGAAATTGCTTAAAGCAGCTCTTACACGTGATTGAGTATGACACCACATCAGGATGCTGCTTGGCACAGATCAGCACAAGAACAAAGATGGTTAAGAATTGAGGTTGTAGTGTTCACCAAGTTTGGCCAGATTGACATTGAGTTGCGCAGGACCTTTTCTGGGTTGTCCTAACCCAATCACAGACTTGGCCAAGACTGTAAAATTTTAATGGTTATATTATAATGGTGTTTCAAGTGACTTATTTGTTTTACACTTTATAGACTAAATGGAACGGTCAAAAATAATTTAGATATTGATAATTGATAATGAAAGTAATTACAATGTGTAATGGCTGGAGAGCGCTTCATTGTATCTTACTTAACATTTTTGAGTTTTTGGCGCATCAGGTTTGCGGTCTCACTCTCTTTTGGTCAATTGAGTTTGTCAGCATTTTAAATCAGTTGCTGATTCTGCAGCATTAGAGTGGGACTACCACCCTACCACCTTATAGGCTGGGATTCAATTCCAGCTATATCAGTTTGGGCAAACTATTTGTGTCCTTGGACAAGGCACTCAATCTACATTGTTCCAGTCCACCCAGGTGTAAATGGGTACTGGTCTGGGCTGGGGAGTAACCTGCGATGGACTTGCTTCCCATTCGGAGTGAGTTATGGATTCTTATTACCATCACATGACTGTTTCTGTGAATGGCTACTGGCTGAGGTGGGCCTCAGGGACTGTTGTAGGCTATGGCATATTGGTTTACAGCTTTCTTTCCATGGATCTGTTTTGGATTGCACCAAAATATCTGGACAAATGACAGCAAAGGACATAAGATGAAGAAGCTGTTGACGTCCCAGCACTTCATAACTGTGCTGTCACAATTAGGTGTTTTTTTGTTTTGTTTTGTTTTTTGTTTGTTTTTGGGGGGAGGGGGTTAGATATGTATTTACTTTAATTCATGTATTTATGCATTTAGAGATTTATTTCTACTTTTATGCATGTATTTATACATTTATCTTGTTTTGTCTTAAATCATGTTTAGTGCTACGAAGGATAAATAGATGGATAAATACATAAATGTATGTGGTGGCCAATTCTATGAGCAGCTTGGAGTTTGATTGGCCCCAGCAATGCAAATGAATCTACTGCTGTAGTCTGAAGCTCATATTCACCTGTTAGCTAACTAGATACCTACAGCATCATGGAATGTTTTCTGGGAGACAATGGTGGTAATTTAGGACCTCTGACCAGTTTGGAGAATAACATTCAAATGGACTATGTCCCGTTTTATCTGCCGAGAATAATTTCAGGGACCCCCATAATCCCTTGTAGCTGGAGTGGTTACAGAAAACCAAGTGCTTGTTGAACTGGAATTGACTTGGACTATGTGATGTTTCATATTTATTTTCTTCTTAATTTATGGAACATTACATACATACATGGAACCACATTGCTCCACCTCATACATTTTTGTATGTATCCATTTATTTGTCCATTGGAGGACCAAATATGAATTAAGACTAAATAACTGTCTAAATCTATAATTACAAGTGTAAAGTATGGATAAATGGATAAAAGTATAAATTCAAGTATAATCGTATAAAAATGGATAAAAGCTGAAATGCACATATAAATAAATTAGAAATACACTTTATAAAACTTTAAAAATTGTATAAATACATCAATCAATCAGTTCAATCAGTTTTATTTATATAGCACCAAATCACAACAAACAGTTGCCCCAAGGCGCTTTATATTGTAAGGCAAGGCCATACAATAATTACGTAAAAACCCCAACGGTCAAAATGACCCCCTGTGAGCAAGCACTTGGCGACAGTGGGAAAGAAAAACTCCTTTTTAACAGGAAGAAACCTCCAGCAGAACCAGGCTCAGGGAGGGGCAGTCTTCTGCTGGGACTGGTTGGGGCTGAGGGAGAGAACCAGGAAAAAGACATGCTGTGGAGGGGAGCAGAGATCAATCACTAATGATTAAATGCAGAGTGGTGCATACAGAGCAAAAAGAGAAAGAAACACTCAGTGCATCATGGGAACCCCCCAGCAGTCTAAGTCTATAGCAGCATAACTAAGGGATGGTTCAGGGTCACCTGATCCAGCCCTAACTATAAGCTTTAGCAAAAAGGAAAGTTTTAAGCCTAATCTTAAAAGTAGAGAGGGTGTCTGTCTCCCTGATCTGAATTGGGAGCTGGTTCCACAGGAGAGGAGCCTAAAAGCTGAAGGCTCTGCCTCCCATTCTACTCTTACAAACCCTAGGAACTACAAGTAAGCCTGCAGTCTGACAGCGAAGCGCTCTATTGGGGTGATATGGTACTAAGAGGTCCCTAAGATAAGATGGGACCTGATTATTCAAAACCTTATAAGTAAGAAGAAGAATTTTAAATTCTATTCTAGAATTAACAGGAAGCCAATGAAGAGAGGCCAATATGGGTGAGATATGCTCTCTCCTTCTAGTCCCCGTTAGTACTCTAGCTGCAGCATTCTGAATTAACTGAAGGCTTTTCAGGGAACTTTTAGGACAACCTGATAATAATGAATTACAATAGTCCAGCCTAGAGGAAATAAATGCATGAATTAGTTTTTCAGCATCACTCTGAGACAAGACCTTTCTAATTTTAGAGATATTGCGTAAATGCAAAAAAGCAGTCCTACATATTTGTTTAATATGCGCTTTGAATGACATATCCTGATCAAAAATGACTCCAAGATTTCTCACAGTATTACTACAGGTCAGGGTAATGCCATCCAGAGTAAGGATCTGGTTAGACACCATGTTTCTAAGATTTGTGGGGCCAAGTACAATAACTTCAGTTTTATCTGAGTTTAAAAGCAGGAAATTAGAGGTCATCCATGTCTTTATGTCTGTAAGACAATCCTGCAGTTTAGCTAATTAGTGTGTGTCCTCTGGCTTCATGGATAGATAAAGCTGGGTATCATCTGCGTAACAATGAAAATTTAAGCAATGCCATCTAATAATACTGCCTAAGGGAATCATGTATAAAGTGAATAAAATTGATCCTAGCACAGAACCTTGTGGAACTCCATAATTAACCTTAGTCTGTGAAGAAGATTCCCCATTTACATGAACAAATTGTAATCTATTAGATAAATATGATTCAAACCACCGCAGCGCAGTGCCTTTAATACCTATGGCATGCTCTAATCTCTTTAATAAAATTTTATGGTCAACAGTATCAAAAGCAGCACTGAGGTCTAACAGAACAAGCACAGAGATGAGTCCACTGTCTGAGGCCATAAGAAGATCATTTGTAACCTTCACTAATGCTGTTTCTGTACTATGATGAATTCTAAAACCTGACTGAAACTCTTCAAATAGACCATTCCTCTGCAGATGATCAGTTAGCTGTTTTACAACTACCCTTTCAAGAATTTTTGAGAGAAAAGGAAGGTTGGAGATTGGTCTATAATTAGCTAAGATAGCTGGGTCAAGTGATGGCTTTTTAAGTAATGGTTTAATTACTGCCACCTTAAAAGCCTGTGGTACATAGCCAACTAATAAAGATAGATTGATCATATTTAAGATCGAAGCATTAAATAATGGTAGGGCTTCCTTGAGCAGCCTGGTAGGAATGGGGTCTAATACACATGTTGATGGTTTGGATGAAGTAACTAATGAAAATAACTCAGACAGAACAATCTGAGAGAAAGAGTCTAACCAAATACCGGCATCACTGAAAGCAGCCAAAGATGATATGTCTTTGGGATGGTTATGAGTAATTTTTTCTCTAATAGTTAAAATTTTATTAGCAAAGAAAGTCATGAAGTCATTACTAGTTAAAGGAATACTCGGCTCACTAGAGCTCTGACTGTTTGTCAGCCTGGCTACAGTGCTGAAAAGAAACCTGGGGTTGTTCTTATTTTCTTCAATTAGTGATGAGTAGTAAGATGTCCTAGCTTTACGGAGGGCTTTTTTTTATAGAGCAACAGACTCGTTTTCCAGGCTAAGTGAAGATCTTCTAAATTAGTGAGATGCCATTTCCTCTCCAACTTACGCGTTATCTGCTTTAAGCTGCAAATTTGTGAGTTATACCACAGAGTCAGGCACTTCTGATTTAAAGCTCTCTTTTTCAGAGGAGCTACAGCATCCAAAGTTGTCTTCAATGAGGATGTAAAACTATTGACGAGATACTCTATCTCACTTACAGAGTTTAGGTAGCTACTCTGCACTGTGTTGGTATATGGCATTACAGAACATAAAGAAGGAATCATATCCTTAAACCTAGTTACAGCCTAATGTTTAATAGACAACATTTAACTGTTTTAGTCTGTGGTGCAGTTGAAGGTGCTATATTATTTTTTCTTTTTGAATTTTTATGCTTAAATAGATTTTTACTGGTTATTATACATGTCCTGAAGTACAAACAAATGTCTAAATAAAATAAGAAACATATATTTATTCGTTTATCTATTTATTTTCATATCGATGTATTATCTAATTATTTTGTCCAAACTCATCTTTGTTCATCCAGTATAGTGAGGTTTTATACTCATCCATTATTGGTCCTATATGATGTTTATGTTACACCACCAATTATTATTTTGTTTTTAAGTGTGAATATGCATGTGATATGATGAATTGAACAAATTATGAAAACTTGAAAGTATATGATGTTTCATGGAGTAGCATTGAACGTAATGACAGTGTGAATAACTCTGTTTATTAAGAGGGGTTATATCAGGAGTTCCATGTTATTTCTTGCCATGTATTTGGTATTATTTTAGTCACTACTTGTTCATTCCTGATCACAAACATAAGTACATGACTTTGACATACTAGAGTTGAAACAAACAGTTGACATTGGATGGATGGATTTGAGTTTCACCTCAACACACCATTTCAAGAGGCGACAAGTCCATTTTTTTCTCATGATAATTACTGGAACTAGTAAATTAGATTGTTATTCTAAGGAATTCCATTATTAATTTGAGATATTATGTGATTTAAGTGAAATCATCCTAAAAAAAAGAAAATAACATAATGAATGGTTTGTACACAAATTTGTTGGGAAAGTGTAGACACGGACCCACAACAGGGGGCGTAAATGAACGGACAATGGATGTGCCAAAAAGATAACAATTTAATGTTGTGAATGTGCACAACGAAATACAGACAATCACAGGTTTTGACTTCAGTCAATATACAAAGCTGACGTGTGGGTAGGCTCGAGGATAGAAGACTTCTGTCCAGAGAAGAGCCGGGCCCCACACGATTTCCACTGCCAACGGATCTGAAGCACACCGGAGCCGCCAAGTCCTGAGTCCCCAGGTGGCCACTGTCTCCAGCTGTCAGACCTGGTACTGCTGGCAGGAGGCAAAAACAGTTAATGGTGGGTGTGTGTGCACACACCCAGTAGAACAATCAGCAGCAGTCTCTCTGTTAATGGGTGGGAAAAACACCTCCACCTCTGAAACAGGAAAAATGTACGTGCAGAGCCTGAATGAACTACTTATCAGGTTTGATGTGAGGAGTGAAGAGCATCGACTCCTCCACAATCCACAAACCCAGCTCCCAGCTGCGAGTAGTCAAACAGGTAAGCCTGCAAAAATATTCAGGAGAACAAAACGTGCGTTCAGCACCAAAAACGGTTGAGTTTTACCTGAGGTGAGACGATATCTTGGCAGCGAGGTGGAGTTGCTGCCGGCTTTTATGGAAATGGTGGATGAGTGACAGCTGGTGTAGATGATGAGTGACAGCTGTCACTCCCGGTTGCTCCTACGAGGCAGTTGCGCCCCCTCGTGCCTGAAGTCTGCACTTCAGGCAGGGCGCCCTCTGGTGGTGGGTCAGCAGTACCTCCTCTTCAGCGGCCCACACAACAGGACGCCTCCCTCGACGGGCGCCTCCTGGCGCCCGACCCGGCTTGTCGGGGTGACGGTCGTAGAAGTCGGCCAGGAGGGCCGGATGCAGGATGAAGCTCCTCTTCACCCAGGAGTGTTCTTCGGGTCCATACCCCTCCCAGTCCACCAAATACTGGAACCCCCGGTCCTTACGACGGATGTCCAGGAGCCTGCGAACAGTCCAGGCAGGCTCACCGTCGATGATCCGGGCAGGAGGTGGCGCCGGTCCGGGGGTGCAGAGGGATGAGGTGTGGTAAGGCTTGATACGTGAGATGTGGAAGACAGGATGGATCCGCAGTGAAGCAAGCAGCTTCAGCTTCACTGCGGCAGGACTGAGGACTTCAGTTTCTGTGACTTGACCTGGAGTGGTATGTCCTTGGTGGAAAGCCACACCTCCTGTCCAGGCTGGTATGCAGGGGCCGGGGAACGCCGGCGGTCTGCATGGGCCTTGGCCCTCGTCCGGGCCTTCAGCAGGGCAGAGCGGGTGGTGAGGATGGCCACGATAGTGGACTCAGGGATGATTGGTTCCGGAGGATCTGACAGCTCCACTTTGACTTCCTCTTCATGAACCCGGGACAAGGCATCGGATCTCTGGTTCTTGGTCCCGTGGCGGTAGGTGATCTGGAAGTCAAACGCCCGAAGAACAGTGACCAGCGGGCTTGCCGGATGTACTCCAGGTTCTGATGGTCCATGAAAACCGTGAATGGCACCGCAGCTCCCTCCAACAGGTGTCTCCACTCCTCAAGAGCCTCTTTCACCGCAAGGAGTTCCCGATTGCCCACGTCATAGTTCCGCTCTGCCGGGGTCAACCTGCAGGAAAAATAGGCACAAGGGTGGAGGACCTTATCGGACTCCCTGCTCTGGGACAGCACAGCTCCTATCCCTGAATCAGAGGCATCGACTTCAACCACGAACTGGCAGCTAGGATCGGGCTGCACCAGAACTGGTGCAGTCGAAAACAGATGTTTCAACTCCCTAAACGCTGCTTCGCACCGATCCGACCAGGTGAAGGGGACTTTGGAGGAGGTCAGGGCTGTCAAGGGGCTAACCACCTGACTATAGCCCTTAATGAACCTCCTGTAGAAATTCACAAAGCCGAGGAACTGTTGCAGCTTCCTACAGCTTGTCGGTTGGAGCCAATCTCTCACCGCCACAACCTTGGTGGGATCAGGGGCGACGGAGTTGGAGGAGATTATAAACCCCAGGAAGGACAAAGAAGTGCGGTGGAACTAGCACTTCTCGCCCTTCACAAACAGCCGGTTCTCCAACAACCATTGCAGGACCTGACGTACATGGTTTACATGAGTCTCAGGATCTGGGGAAAAGATGAGTATATCGTCCAGGTATACAAAGACGAATCGGTGCAGGAAGTCCCGCAAAACGTCATTTACCAAAGCTTGAAACGTCGCAGGGGCGTTGGTGAGGCCGAACGGCATGACCAGGTACTCAAAATGACCTAATGGGGTGTTAAATGCCGTCTTCCATTCGTCTCCCTTCCGGATCCGAACCAGGTGGTACGCATTCCTAAGCTCTAGTTTGGTAAAAATTTTGGCTCCATGCAGGGGCATGAACACTGAATCCAACAGGGGCAATGGGTATCGGTTGCAAACTGTAATCTCGTTCAGCCCTCTGTAATCAATGCATGGACGGAGTCCGCCGTCTTTCTTGCCCACAAAAAAGAAACCAGCACCCATCGGGGAGGTGGAGTTCCGGATCAGCCCGGCAGCTAACGAGTCCCGGATGTAGGTCTCCATTGATTCGCGCTCTGGACGTGAGAGGTTGTAAAGCCTGCTGAACGGGTGCTCAACGCCAGGGATCAGATCAATGGCGCAGTCGTACGGATGGTGCGGGGGGAGAGTGAGTGCCAGATCTTTGCTGAAGATATCAGCAAGATCGTGGTACTCCTCAGGCACCGATGTCAGATTGGGGGGGACTTTAACCTCCATGTTAGCAGTCAAGCCGGGGGGAAACGAGGATCCCAAACACTCCCGGAGGTAGGTTTCACTCCACTGAGCCACAACCCCAGACGGCCAATCAATCTGGGGATTGTGCTTTATCATCCACGGGAAGCCCAAAATTACGCGGGAGGTAGAAGGAGTTACATAAAACTCAATCTCCTCCGGATGATTCCCAGACACTACCAGAATTACTGGTTGTGTCTTGTGTGTAATTAAGGGAAGAAGGGTGCCATCTAGTGCTCGTACCTTCAATGGTGAAGGGAGCACCACTAGAGGGAGCCCTACTTCCCTTGCCCATCTGCTGTTCAGCAGATTCCCTTCTGACCCTGTGTCCACCAGTGCTGGGGCTTGAAGGGTTAGATCCCCACTCAGGATCATAACTGGGAGATGTGCGGAGATGCGTGTGTGTCCCACGTGAATTTCTTGGCCCACCCTTAGCCCATTTTGTAAGGGCGGGCGTTGGTGTTTAACCGCTTGGGGCAGTTTTTCTGCAGATGCTCACTCGAGCCGCAGATGAAACACTCCCCGCGGGCCAGTCTCCTCTGTCAATTGGAAGCTCTCAATTTAGCCCTGCTCCTGTCCATAGCATTGTCAGCAGGGGGAGCTGTAACCACGCGGAGCGCAGAGGCTGTGGAGCATGGGGAGGGCAGAACCTTTTCGGACCCGGAAGGGAGAGGGATGGCGTGTTCCTGGCCACGTCCTTCATCTCGCTCCCGACGATGTTCTTCTAACTGATTGTCTAATCGTATAACCAGGTCGATAAGCCCGTCTAAATCCCGCGGCTTGTCCTTAGCCACCAAGTGCTCCTTTAGGACAGACGATAGTCCACTTACAAAGGCGGCGCGGAGTGCAGCAGCATTCCAGCCGGACCTTGCAGCCGCGATGCGGAAGTCGACTGCATACTCGGCTGCACTCCGACGCCCCTGTCTCATACAACCCCTGGCAAAAATTATGGAATCACCGGCCTCGGAGGATGTTCATTCAGTTGTTTAATTTTGTAGAAAAAAAGCAGATCACAGACATGACACAAAACTAAAGTCATTTCAAATGGCAACTTTCTGGCTTTAAGAAACACTATAAGAAATCAAGAAAAAAAGATTGTGGCAGTCAGTAACGGTTACTTTTTTAGACCAAGCAGAGGAAAAAAATATGGAATCACTCAATTCTGAGGAAAAAATTATGGAATCACCCTGTAAATTTTCATCCCAAAAACTAACACCTGCATCAAATCAGATCTGCTCGTTAGTCTGCATCTAAAAAGGAGTGATCACACCTTGGAGAGCTGTTGCACCAAGTGGACTGACATGAATCATGGCTTCAACACGAGAGATGTCAATTGAAACAAAGGAGAGGATTATCAAACTCTTAAAAGAGGGTAAATCATCACGCAATGTTGCAAAAGATGTTGGTTGTTCACAGTCAGCTGTGTCTAAGCTCTGGACCAAATACAAACAACATGGGAAGGTTGTTAAAGGCAAACATACTGGTAGACCAAGGAAGACATCAAAGCGTCAAGACAGAAATCTTAAAGCAGTATGTCTCAAAAATCGAAAAATGCACAACAAAACAAATGAAGAATGAATGGGAGGAAACTGGAGTCAACGTCTGTGACCGAACTGTAAGAAACCGCCTAAAGGAAATGGGATTTACATACAGAAAAGCTAAACAAAAGCCATCATTAACACAAACAGAAAAAAAAAACAAGGTTACATTGGGCTAAGGAAAAGCAATCGTGGACTGTGAATGATTGGATGAAAGTCATATTCAGTGATGAATCTCGAATCTGCATTGGGCAAGGTGATGATGCTGGAACTTTGTTTGGTGCCGTTCCAATGAGATTTATAAAGATGACTGCCTGAAGAGAACATGTAAATTTCCACAGTCATTGATGATATGGGGCTGCATGTCAGGTAAAGGCACTGGGGAGATGTCTGTCATTACATCATCAATAAATGCACAAGTTTACGTTGATATTTTGGACAATTGAAAGGATGTTTGGGGATGATTAAATCATTTTTCAAGATGATAATGCATCTTGCCATAGAGCAAAAACTGTGAAAACATTCCTTGCAAAAAGACACATAGGGTCAATGTCATGGCATAGGGTCAATGTCAACGAGCAGATCTGATTTGATGCAGGTGTTAGTTTGGGGGATGAAAATTTACAGGGTGATTCCATAATTTTTTCCTCAGAATTGAGTGATTCCATATTTTTTTCCTCTGCTTGGTCTAAAAAAGTAACCGTTACTGACTGTCACAATCTTTTTTTCTTGATTTCTTATAGTGTTTCTTAAAGCCAGAAAGTTGCCATTTGAAATGACTTTAGTTTTGTGTCATGTCTGTGATCTGCTTTTTTTCTACAAAATTAAACAACTGAATGAACATCATCCGAGGCCAGTGATTCCATAATTTTTGCCAGGGGTTGTAGACAGTTGCACCGTTGAAGCGGTCTTGCCTCTATTTGGATGATCAAAAACCTGTTTGAACTCCCATACAAACCCAGTATATGTCGTTAGGAGCCGTGAGTTCTGCTCCCAGAGCGCCGTAGCCCAGGCGCGTGCCTCACCTCGAAGCAAATTAATTATATAAGCCACCCGGCTGGAGTCTGACGCGTACATGACGGGATGCTGTGCAAAGACGAGTGAACACTGCATCAAGAAGTCTGCGCACGTCTCCACACAGCCTCCGTACGGCTCCGGGGGACTTATGTATGCTTCAGGGGACGGTGGGGGGGTTCGTTGAACGACCATTGGAATGTCTATATTTGGCACCAGGACAGCAGGAGGAGGAGCTGCAGCCGCGCCCTCTGCCCGCGCTTCTATCTGAGCGATGAGAGCCTCCATCCTATGATTGAGTATGATGTTCTGCTCGGTCATTAAATCCAACCGAGCAGTGAAGGCGGTGAGGATTTGCTGAAACTCACCTACCACGTCTCCTGCTGGTGCCCGTGCACCCTGCTCTTCCATTGGTTGTTCAGCCGATGGTTGACGCCCCTCGGAATCCATGACGTTGGCCGAGATATCCTGTTGGGAAAGTGTAGTGACACGGACCCACAACAGGGGGCGTAAATGAACGGACAATGGATGAGCCAAAAAGATAACAATTTAATGTTGTGAATGTGCACAACGAAATACAGACAATCACAGGTTTTGACTTCAGTCTGTATACAAAGGTGACGTGTGGGCAGGCTCGAGGATAGAAGATGTCTTTCCAGAGAAGAGCCGGGCCCCACACCATTTCCGCTGCCAACGGATCTGAAGCACACTGGAGCCGCCAAGTCCTGAGTCCCCAGGTGGCCACC